>NC_135233.1:1022260305-1022885305 GCF_051348905.1 Ranitomeya variabilis | reverse complement strand
CTGTTCTGCATGGAGCCAATCCGTTATGGCTCAGCTGGCGATTTCTTTGTGTCATTTTATCTCTAAACAGAGCAGCTCTTCCTTTTCTGGGCATCTCTATCAACAATGCGCCACTCCAGTTGTCATGTTGATTGACAGCCGGATCCCCACAGTTAGGCAGTGGGGAGCTAGCTGTCAATCGACATGACATCAGCAGCCAGCAGAGCAGAACAGAACAGAAAACACTGCTCTGTCTACAAGATGTCAGTGAAAGCTGCAGAATCGCTGGCAGGAGCAATCTGTGACCACTCTGAGCCGGCAGAGATCAGCATGGACTATAGCCTGTTAGTTCTTAGCCTTCAAAATAATAAAAGTCCTAAATAACTCCTTTAAGTGGTTAAAGAACTGTAATCAGAGCAAGCTCTGATCTCTGCTGTTAGAGGCGGGTACATCTGTATGGCGCTGGCTCAGTTACTGATCCCACTTCGTACGCCCGCTCCATGACTTGCTATTATGTCATAAAGTAAGATAGGGTTAATATTATTCTTGTATTAGCAAAAAGTCTAAATCTCCAGGTACTATCTTCAGTCCCAGGTCACAGCAGCTACAATTTGTCCTGGGTTCGACACAATAGAGAGTTTGGAATTTAAAGATATCAGTGCAGAAAAACAGGAACACCTTGTTGGCCTTTACTCTAATCTGAGCTTTTCTATACTGTCTACCAGCACTTTCAATGGGAAGTTGTCTCTTCTGCTTCTTGTTCTCAGAAATAAGTAACATGATTTTTATTTGAAAATCTTTTGCCACATGTTTTAAGTTTCCGACTCCTGAGTGTAGTGATGACATTGGCACCCAAGCATGGCTATGTTCACATATTGTAAATGAATTGATGTTGAGTCAGGATCTCCACTGTTAGTCATGAGTTTTATGACATGTTTTTTCTATTTTTTTCATTTACTTCCTACTGCAAACATTTGTATACAGACCCCGCACGCACAGGTCAGGTGAGTTACTTCTGATGCAAGCATAGACAGCATTGTGATCTTTTTCCAATGTGCCGCTAAAATAAAGCTTCTACTTTGCCCCATTACAGAGTCTCAGACCGTTCAAATCTAGATACACCAGATACATATTTTTTTGGCACATTGTTTGGTACTTTGTGATGCTCATTAAGGTCTCATTCCGAAGGTTTTTTTGTATGAGTTATACCTTTTTGTTTTCAAAGGTAGGACTCAAACACTACCTATTATAGTTTTTAGGATAGTTTATATGTCGGAATATTTTTGCAGACTATGGAAACTAAACAAATTCATGGACAGATATCCAATTTTGATCTGAGTCTCGGATCAAACCCACCTATTGGTCGGTGAAAAAAATTGAACTTCACTTGGCTGCCATTCTTGTACTGTCCATTTTTCATAGGCAGTTTGATATGAGAAGCTCGAAAAAAAAACTCCATAATTTTTATTTCATCTGAGAAAAATTGATGAAATTCTGAATTAGCTTTGATGGTAAAAAATGACACTGACCAAACTCTGATGACAATATTCATATGAATTATTGACTACTGTATATGATGCAGACGGTGGTGTGCTCTGTTGGACATAATTTTTTGCCATATGTACCTCGTTGAGGTGATACGTCTCGTTTCTTGCCTCAACTAGGCTTATATGACTAAAATAATATCCAGCAGGGCACAGTGTGTCACCGTCTGCATCATTATAGCTAATGGCCTTTTCAGCACAAATGCCAGAATTCCATTTTGCGGGAATGTCGGAGGTAAGTCCCAATGGGGCCACCGAACTGCTGAAGCTCTGACCATTTTTTGCATATGAGAAAAATCATTGACATCTAATAAAACCCTAACATATACCTTTCTCAATAAACCTCACCCTATTCCAGTGAGGCCACACCCTTAAGTAAAAGAAGTGTCTCAAACTCATAATAAAAATGCCGCAAGTCATGAAACACAGTTTTTTGGTGTAAACTAAGCCAGAATTGTGGCACATTTTTGGGTCTTTTGGGGACCCCTCCAATGGATAAAAATATTATTGATTAGATATTGAAAGAAATTTACAATCAGTGTCCCGGCCCGGTCAGCTGAGATTGGAGACCAGCTGGAGCGATGGAGCTCTGCTGTGATCATTACAGCAAGTGTCGGTGAAGTGAACTTTCTGCTGTCGTTGTGTATATTCAAGAGTTCATGAGTAGTGATGAGTGAGTGTGCTCGTTACTCGAGATTTCCGAGCATGCTCGGGTGTTCTTGGGTGTGCTTGGAAATTATGTTTGAGTCCCTGAAGCTGCATGATTTGCGGCTGCTAGACAGCCTGAATACATGTGGGGATTCCCTAACAAACAGGCAATCCCTGCATGTGTTCAGGTTGTCTAACAGGCGCAAATCATGCAGCTGCAGCGACACAAACATAATCTACGAGCACACCCAAGATACTCGGAAAACACCCGAGTATGCTCGGAAATCTCGAGTAACGAGCAGCGAGTGTGCTCACTATTCATGAGTAGTAGAGGAGGGGCATCTATGCGATTGGGTGTGGAAACTATGTGATTGTCCGGAACGAGGAGTGGGAGTGGAGGAGAAGTAATTGGCCACAAGTTCTCGCAGACTAGATCATATTAGAACATTCATAATTAGAAGCTTCACAGACCAGTATAAATAGGCTAACACTTGAGATCGATATTAGTTAACGGGAATGTCCAGGTTTAGCACAAAAGTCTGGAACCACTCCTTACAGCGAGCAGTGCGCAGGAGCAGGTGGTCATGTGACTGCAAGTAGTACATATGCATCCTTCAAGCCACATTCCAACTAGACGTTCCCATCTTCCTTATATTCACTTGTGTTGAACAAGGCTGTGCACATCTAGTCGGAATGTAGTGAAGCATATGTATATCGCCGGCATCGAGAAATCCTGACAGCGCGCACTGCGGGGAGTCACAAGTCTGCAGTCACATAAAGTGATTGTAGACTTTCGTAACAAACCTGGACAACCCTGTAATTAACGTTGCTAGGTTATAGTGAAATTTGATTAACTTAATTTTTATTCTGTTTAATAAAATGCATTTGTTCTATTAAATTTGTTGTTAGAAAATGTAAAATCGTACTAAGAAACAATTTGCTTGACGGGCCACAACATTTCGACTGCATAGGGGCCTCCATAGGGTTTAATGTGACACTACTCATCCCACTGCATTGGTAAAAAAAAAGGCAAGTAGTGGCACAACAGGAATTGTGATTTCACAAGGAAAGAACAACAAGTAGCAACTACTGACCAAGAGCCTTGGACACATGGGAAACAGAGCAACATAAATAAATATTTTGTGTTTTTATTCAAATCTCTTCTAGATAGACTTGTTTTAACAATGGAACCATGCAGAATTCACCTTAACCTTTAAGGGGGAAGGCTATTATAAAATATATAGCCATAATAAAAACCAAGGACACATGATAGGATTCACTAAGCTACATCAGTCTGTGTAATTGTGTAAATAAATATGAAACTTGTCAACGAGCTACAGTCTGGTATATGTGAATGGGGAAGCATATGGAAAAGCTCTATGTGTTCCACTGTGGCATAATTAAAGCACCAGATTTCTGAAAGAGACACGATACTAGATGTACACAGTATAAACAGTAATTAAAAAACTGTCCTTGTGATATCACACAGAACACATTCATTTCTCAGAAGGATTGGACTTCACACCTACTCAAGGCCATTGTATTTTATGAATGAATCCACTCATACACATACTGTGAGAAAATGTTCAGTATTTTCTGAATATTCACTGAGAACGATGGTGATATTATCTTATCTTAGGTACATCCATTTCTTTTATAAATAGTATTTTACTGGGTTATTTAACCCCTTCAGGATTTAGCCCTTTTTCGTTTTCACATTTCTGTTTTTTGCTCCCCTTCTTACCAGAGCCATAACTTTTTTATTTTTCCATCAATATGGCCATGTGATGGCTTTTTTTTGTGGAGCAAGTTGTACTTTTGAATAATACCATTGGTTTTACCATATCGTGTACTCAAAAATGGTAAAAAGAATTCCAAGTGCGGTGAAATTGCAAAAAAAAGTGCAATTCCACAACGTTTAAAAAAAAAAAAAAAAAAAATGTTTTACCCTGTTCACCAAAGGCTAAAACTGACCTGCCGTTATGATTCTCCAGGTCATTTCGAATTCATTGACACCAAACATGTCTAGGTTCTTAATTATTTAAGTGGTAAAAAAGAAATCCAAAGTTTGTTTAAAAAAAGAAATTGCATCATAGCGACTCGTAGCGTCTCCATTTTCCGTGATATCGAGTTGGGTGAGGGCTTCGTTTTTTGCGTGCCGAGCTGATGTTTTTATTGATTCCATTTTGGTGCAGATACGATTCTTTAATCGCCCGTTATTGCATTTTAATACAATGTTGCAGTGACCAAAAAAATGTAATTCTGGCGTTTTGACTTTTTTCTCTTTACAATGTTTAGCTGTGAGGGTGATCGCTTAAAGGGAGATCTATATGATTGCTTGTACCTGACCAAATATAAGCTGAGTGCTAGCTTAGAGGCTAAGAATGCATCAGATTCACAGAGACTGTTACAAACTCCTCTCTCAGCAATGGCTTACTCACAACTGCTTTATTCTGAACAAAGGAAGATGCTAAAAACAGGAAATGGGGGAGGTCGCACAACTTCTGAATAGTTAGTGTCACTCTGATTGGTTCATTCCAAGCTTCATTTCCAAATATGGGGTATTCCAGTTCCTTCACTCCTGCATTCCAAAGATTCCTTCCAGGTCAGTTTCAAGGATCTCCAAGACAGCTTCAAAGACACAATCGCCATCTTGCTACATTATATCTGAACTGACTTATATAAGGTTTAATAATTGATTTCATTAGACATTTTCTCCTTCACATAGCGATCAGGTTAATCCTTTTTTATTGATAGATCGGGTGATTCTGAAAGCGGCGATACCAAATATGTGTATGTTTGATTTTTTTAAATGTTTTATTTTGAATGGGGCGAAAGGAGGGTGATTTGAACTTTCATATATATTTTTTTTAAATATTTTTTAAAACATTTTTTGCTTCAATAGTCTCCGTGGGAGCCCACATCAAAGGGGATGACATGACATGCGCCGTACTAGTACGACACATGTCGTGAAGTGATTAAATATCTGATAGTTCTGCATGTGAAATATTGGGCTCCCAGCAGAAATTCAGGACCTTAGTACTTTTGAGTAACAACTACCAGACATATTCTCATATATTATTCATCCACATTTATAAAAATCCTTGACCTATATGTATAAATAGATTTCTGTTTGTTACCATTCCGATTGTTAAAGGGGCTTGTCTTCTCATGATATGATATGGCCAGCACTGATTGGACAGTGTCATATATCAGCAGGAGCACAACCCCCAACTGGTAACAGCCAGTTGTCAATTTATTAGGAGGAATAGTAGAGGAACAGCCCAATACAGAATCCTAAGAAAAGATGTTCTAGAACTTTTATTTAATGTGGAATAAAATTATTTACTAATACAGATATGTTTTAAGAGGTGGCAGGGCTTCTTTAAATGGTACATGAATTTATACATGGGCAAAGTTTCAGCTCACTTCGACAATTGAATGCATGAACTCAACTATTACTGTAAACATTAAAAAAGTAAGGTAATTACTTTGCTTTTTTTTAATGAAAGAGTGCAAAAGCTATCCAACAAGGCAAGATGTCCTACCTCTCCATGTGCCAAACCAGCCTCTTGTGAAGTTGGAATGAAAAGGAGACCAGGCATAGTTCACAATTGAAATCTTGTTTGAAAAGGGCCCTCACACCTTTAGTATAAAATTATTGTACAGGTGCATAAAAATGCTATGAGGCCAATACATAAAACTGTTAATTTAATATTAAAGGTGTAAGTAAGTACCATATTTTTTCTTTTTTATCTTTTTTGTAGTACATATCGGGGTTGCGGCCCCCTCCAGGGCTCAGCACCCTTATCCGCCCACCTTTCTCATACCAGATTTTAATTGCGAGCTACACCTAGTTTCCTTTTCACTCCCCATTCAGTTGAGGCCTGGTTTGGCACATGGGGAGGTAGGACATATAGCGGTTAGTATTAGTGATGAGCGAGCATTAAAATGCTCGGATGTTCATTACTTGAACTAAGCAATTCCTAATGCTCGGATGCTCGTTTTGAGTAATTAGTACAATGGGAGTCAATGGGAAATCCGAGTATTTTTCCGACAGACCATAGAAAGAGGTCTGGGGGGCAGTGAAAATGTTCAGATGGATGTAAAAAGTTCTGAATGGAAGGAGAACAGAATGGGGAATACTGCTGGAAGCATCCCTGACTCCCAGATCCCTGCCGAGAACAATGGGGTCACACTTTTGCTAAGGACTGACAAATAAAGCATTCAAAATTGAAGAGAACTTTGAGTTTACAGGGAAAAAAATGCTAAGAAACATTCTTTCCTGTACTGAAGGCAAAATTTAAAAAGGATTTAAAAAAAATAATACAACCAAAATTGATTTTTTCATTAAAAAAATGGAAATTTTAGTGTAATTTATGAAGGAAGCAAGAAGTGCCAAAAATTAGGGACTCGGAGGCACTCAGATACACTATGTATTAGACATAAAGACTGGCCTATTGCCTCAACATACTTATAACTGTCCCTGTTTTACCCATACAAAATGTTCTTCAGAACCATCGTATCGTCTGTTCATATACCCTACATGCACTTAATAGTCCTCTGTGTCCATACACCTACTGGTTGGTGAGCGGTTCATAGAGCATTTCACAC
This sequence comes from Ranitomeya variabilis, assembly GCF_051348905.1. Taxonomy (NCBI): domain Eukaryota; kingdom Metazoa; phylum Chordata; class Amphibia; order Anura; family Dendrobatidae; genus Ranitomeya; species Ranitomeya variabilis. The sequence goes on along the minus strand of NC_135233.1, from coordinate 1,022,878,520 downwards.
CCCATTTATTAATTTGATGGCTGGACCGTACAATACAAGCAATTGTTACAATCCACCTTTTGTATCTCCTCTGTTTCCTCATAAATTGTTAGGGCGTTCACTACTCTTGGTATCTGTTTATTTATGTGATCATTGTTATTCTGCAATGTCTTTTATTGTCTGTACAAGTCCCCTCTAAAATGTAAGTGCTGCGGAATATGTTGGCGCTATGGAAATAAAATTAATATTATAAAGGACAGCCACATGCACATTCTATTTGAATTGTCATTTAGTGGTACTTCTAGACTCATAAAGGCTATGCACTAAGTGCAAAGCCTGCTAAAAATTAGAAGCAAGGTCATCCATACACCCCTGAAGGCACCAACTGTAGTGCCTCATTCAAATATTGTGAACAAAGTATAGTTGTTGTACTCCTACACTCATAAAATCTCTGCACACAGTGCAAAGCCTGCTGAAAATTACAAGCAGGGACATCCATACACCCTTCAATGCATCAATTGTAGTACCTCATTCAAACATTAAGATAGTGTAGTTGTGGTACTTCAACACACATAAAGGCTCTGCACACAGTGAAAAGCCTGACAAAAATTGCAAGCCGGCTCATCCATACACTCTTTAAGGCACTAACTGCAGTGCCTCATGAAAGCAGGCTCACCCATACACCCTTTAAGGCACTAACTGCAGTGCCTCATGAAAAAATGAAGAAAGTGTAGTTGTAGCACTTCTACACTCATAAAGCCTTTGCACTCAGTACAAAGCCAGGAAGATATTGTAAGGAAGGTTATTCAGTCATGTACAGACCCTTGAAGGGAACAACTTTCGAGCTTCATTCAAATATTGAAGATTAAGAGTATTTTTTTCTTTCAAAGTTTTTTATTGAAGGATAAGATAATCATGTGCACAAAATTATGCAATACAGTGCTTCAAACATTAATGTACATTTCAACAACTCATAGGCATCAAATAATTGAAATATATGGGAATACAATCAATAACCATGAGAGCATTAAACTCTACAGTACCACATATTCATAAGAAAAATAACCTTCATTTTAACATATTTTCTTTGTTTCATTTATAAAACAAACAATCAAGCAAGAACTTGTCTATTCATAAAAGTATCATAACGTGCAAGTAACAATTATTTAGTGTAATGTCACTTCCGTCACACACCATCATAGCTATCAAGCAAACCAACAGTATCCTTACATCGTAAAAACCATCCTGACCCCCTAGCAACGATTATTTAATGTTTTGTCACTCCTATCCCGTCCCGTCTCTTTTATTAGATCGAATCGGAGGATCACCTGCCACCATCCTAGTAATATACCATGGGGACTGTTCAAAACAAGCTATAAGATGAGTTCTCACCTCTTCAGAGAACGTGTCAATTAAACTCTCCCAAGTATCAAAAAAGCGGGGTACCAGGCGATCCCCCCCCACCTGTGTCTCTATCCACTCCATACGGAACACATGTTTTAGCTTATTCAAAAACATTATCAGTGTTGGAGGTTCCACTGTTATCCATTGTTGTAATATACATTTTTTCCCTACCATAGATACCATAGATGCCAAACGTTTAGCCCCTCTTGTAATTCTTAAAGCTTCCCCAGGCCATATTCCCAGAATCGCCCACTCTGCCGTGGAAGGCAAATAGTTCAAAAGATGATCTAGACAAAAGTTCCTTACCTCCTCCCAAAACCTTGCAATAGCCGGGCAATCCCAAAATTGATGAAAAAGATCTGCCCCAGGAGCCGCACACTTTAAACAATTATCCGTTTGGGATAAGCCCATGAGAAACGAACGATGCGGTGATATATATGTGCCATGATACACTCTAAGCAACATTTCCCTATAGGAAGAAGCCGGTAAAGCCTTCCAAGCATAAAACATTGCCTTGAGGATATATTCTGGGGTTAAGACTGGGAAACGAGTGCACCATCTTGGAAGGCCTGTTTTTCGTTTAGTGTAATCCAACTCCTTTTTCAAAAAGAGATAGAATCTGGAAGTAGAATGAAACTGTGAAGCCCTATTTCGTTGCATGGTATCAAATGGGTTGTCCCAATCTGTATCTGATAACCTCTCTCCCACCTTTGTGGCATAAACTTCCAGGGTCGCACAATTCGTGAGACACCCCATTGTCAAGGGAAGGTATCTCCTAGTAATTGACCAGGAGTGTGGTCTGCGCGTCTCAGAGTCTAATATAGAACCCACTGTCACATTCCGATATCTGGCAACTAAGTCCTCTCTCCCCATGCTCAATCTAACATCTCGATTCCCAAATATTGGTAAGAAAAGTGAGGAATGTGCATTAAGAGAAAGACTATGTCGTATCTTATGCCATATCTTCCACATCACCATTAGCAAAGGATTATCTAGCACCGACGAGGGTAACAGTTCCTTATGTGTATGTAGTAGATATAATAAATTGGTATGAGGTATCAGATTTTGATCTACTTGAGTGTTAGTAAATATGGAAGTATCATGAATCCAATCTTTAAGATAACGAAGCAAAGCCGCCAGGTTGTAATTTTCTAAGTTTGGAAAATTAATACCCCCATTCGATGGATGTTGTTCCAATATATCCATACTAATAGCATGGTGCTTCTTTGCCCAAATAAAAGTACGAAACATACCATTTATTACCCGCAGATCGCAAGGAGAAAGCAATATTGGGAGGGATTGAATAAAATAAAGTATCTGTGGAATAACAATCATTTTTAACAGATATGCCCGACCCAAATATGAAAAGGTTAAATGTTGCCATCCTTCCAGTTCTTTTTTAATTTTTTGTATGAGGGGAAAAAAATTACTTCTCTGAAGATCATGAGGGTTTTTAGTTATAAGCACACCCAAGTAGGGCAACGCCTTTTTGCACCATTCAAAAGCATACAATCCTGCCCATGGCGGTTTGCGCGACGCGCGTAAATTAAGTGCCTTAGATTTAGTTGGGTTAATTGAATAACCAGACATAGCTCCCAGTCTTTCCATAAGGGCTAAAATTCCAGGTAGGGCCTCTTCTGGGTTAGCAATATAAAGCAGAATATCGTCTGCAAAAGCCGTAAGCTTTAAACTAAGTCTTCCAACCCGTATCCCTTTAAACAAAGACAAGGACTCTAACGCTCGTATAAGAGGATCAAGGGCGAGATTGAATAGGATGGGGGAAAGTGGACAACCCTGACGAGTACCTCTGGTCAACTCCACCCCCTCCGTAAGTTGTTGATTAACTATAATGTTAGACTTAGGTGAATTATATAAAAGTCTAATCAATGTCGCGAATTTCTCACCAAATCCCTGATTTTCAAGCACCGCGTATATCCAATGCCACTCTACACTATCAAACGCGGCCTCCGCATCCAGACTGAGTAAAATATTAGGAGAGTTTTTGTTTCTAGCTGACACTATGGTAGCCGCAATCGCCGTGCGGATGGCAATGGTCGAATGCCTACCTCGAGTGAAACCATACTGGTTCGGCGAGAGAATCTCAGGGAGAAACATTTGTATTCTATTGGCTACAATTTTTGCCAACAACTTATAATCCAGATTCAACAAGGATATGGGTCTATATGATGTTATCTGAGTTGGGCTCCTACCCGGTTTTAAGATTAAAGAAGTTAACGCAGAGTTAAAAGAGGTTAGGGACGCGCCCCCTTCTAAATAATGGTTGAGTAAATCTTTGAGGAGGGGATCTATATCAGGAGAGAGCAATTTATAATACTCGACAGGTAAACCATCCGGCCCTGGTGATTTAAAATTTGCCATTGTTTTAATAACTGAGCGTATCTCTATTAATGTAATGGGCATCTCAAGGGTAGTGCGCTGAGAGTCTGTCAGTATGGGTAACTGTAGAGAACTTAAAGAATCTTTAATAGAAGATATGTCTCCTCCCCGTGTGGAATAAAGAGCCGTGTAGTGAGCATGAACAGCCTGTAGTATGTCCTTACTGTCAGTCAAATGAGTCCCTGAAATGGGATCCACTAGGAGTGGGATTTTCCGTCTGGGACCTCTTGGATTTGCCAGTCTAGCCAGTAAGGTTCCCATTTTATTGCCCCATCGGAAAAAATGTTGTTTATCAAAGTCCACTTTCTGTTGGGCTATCTTAGTCAGGTGTGCATTTAGTAGAGATTAAGAGTATTTTAAGTGCTGCTGTCATCTGATGGTGTGAAAAAGTTGGGGCTCATCCAAGCTTTGTTCATTTTTATCAGAGTGAGCTTGTCAGCACTTTCTGTTCACCTGGCATGAGCTGCCCCTCAGGTGCTTTCGCCTGTCAACAGAAAGTGCTGACAGGCTCACGAAAGCACCAGTCTGTTATGATCCCCCCAACTGCACTAAAAATCCGCTCAGACAAGATGATAGCAGCAGGGCAGCACAACATCTCCAAGGCATAAAGGGACACCTTATGTCAGGTATCCAGCTTTGAGACCCAATAGCTGAAGGTCGCAGAGGAATTAAGGAGTATGCTGGTTTTGTGTGCCAAGTATTGCTTGACCATCTTTGAAAACATTTCCCTCCTTGTCAAAAATACCCGGTCATCAGGACCTGGATGCTGGGAGAGTGTCATGAAATTGGCCCAGGCCTTTGACAGTGTACCCCTGGTTTTGCTGTATCTGGTATGTGTTTCCCTCGCCTAGACTCCTGGGTTCGGCAAGGAAACTTGCCCCCTGCCGCTAGTGTTGTCTGATAGGAATTTTTTCAACATATTTTCCACAATGGTCTTCTGGTATAGCACCATTTTAGTAGACTAATCTGCCTCAGGAAGGAGAGATGCAAGGCTCTCCTTGTAGCGCGGGTCTAGCAGGGTGAATAACCAGTACTCTTTTTTGGACAAGATGAATATAACGCGAAGGCAGTGGGACATAAAATCTGCTATATGTGCCAAGGTCCCTACAGCCAACACTTCCCTATCTCCACCATGATGACTACTCGACATCTCGTCCTTTATCTGTTCTTCCACATTCCCCTCCTCAGCCCATTCACGTAGGAGAGACAGGACAAAGCTTGTCTAGGTACTAATCTTTGTTGCGCTCCTGTGCTAGCTCCTGTTCCTCCTCCTCTTCCTTAACCTCCACTTCCTCATTGTTACCCAATTCACTCTGAGCAGATGAGATGAGCCTGGGCTGGGTAGTATCTCCCTGTCTCATGTCTTCCTCCATCTCCACCTAGTCTGCATGCAAAGCTTTATGTTTAATTGTCAGCAGGGACTGTTTAAGTAGGCACAGAAGCGGGATCATTGTGCTGATAATGGCATCATTGTCGCTCACTATCTTTAGTGAGTCCTCAAAGTTTTGGAGAATCGCACAAATGTCAGACATCCTCCACACCCACTCTTCAGTTGTTATGTGCGGAGGCTGAACAGAATACCGATGGGCGTGGTGGAGCTGCTATTCCACAACTGGCTTCTGCTGCTCGCAAAGCCTTGCCAACATGTGCAGTATGAGTTCCAGTGTGTGTCACAAGTGTGTTACATCTTCCTGGGAGATCTGGGGGTAGAAGATCACTGTGTATTGCAAATCACAGATCTTCCATTTAGTCTGTGTATTTGTGTCCCATATTAAATGGATTTGGTTTCCTTTGGTGCTGAAGAGGTTAACGACTGGTGGTGAGCGAGTGTGCTCGTTACTCGAGATTTTCAAGCATGCTCAGGTGTTCTCCGAGTATCTTGGGCGTGCTCGTAGATTATGTTTGTGTCCCCGCAGTTGCATGATTTGTGGCTGTTAGACAATCTGAACACATGCAGGGAGTGCCTGTTTGTTACGGAATCCCGACATGTGTTCAGGCTGTCTAGCAGCCGCAAATCATGCAGCTGTAGGGACTCAAACATAATCTATGAGCACGCCCAAGATACTCAGAGAACACCCAAGCATGCTCAGAAAACTCGAGTAACGAGCACATTCGCTCATCACTATTAATGACCACTTCTATACTGGTCAGAACCTTGCAGCTCCATTTTCAGCTACTTCTTGCCTGGTTGTTACCACTCCCTATAAAACCTGGCCAGACCCTCCCTGTCTTGCCAGTGAAAGCTTTGCTTCCTTGCTCCTTGGTGATGCTGTGCTGAATAGGAGTTTGTTGTTGCTGCTGAAGATTCGTCTTCCTGTGTTGAGTGCTAAAGCTAAGTGGATGGACTGAAGTTGTAGTAGTTTGGAGTTTGGTTTGCTGTAGTATGTGTGTGTTTATCTCCTTGTCCCTATTTCCATTTGGTTTGTGCATTCCTTATAGAGTTAGCAGTCATTGTACATGAAGAGGGGGAAGTGAGCTGTGACATTACCAATAATGAATGGAAGATCTTGTGTTATCTACCGTATATAGAGTTGTTATCAGTCATTGTACAAGAGGTGGGAGGAGGTGAGCTGTGACCTCACCTATTATGAATGGAGGATCCTGTATTATCTACTGTAAAAAGAGGAGTTAGCAGCCATTGTACAGAAAGATGGGAAAGTGAGCTGTAACATCTCTTATCATGAATGTAGGATCCTGTATTATCTACTGTATATCGAGGTCTTATCTGTCATTGTACAGGAGGAGGTGAGATGTGACATCACATATTACGAATGGAGGATCCTGTGTTATCTACTGTAAATAATAAATACAGAAGGAAATGTTTCCATTTCCTAATGGCTGGAAAGCAGATGTCACTTCAGCTTCAGGAAGTGACATAATAACACATGCGCGTTGGCATATCGGTAGATTGCAGCCATTAAGATCCAATTTAAAGTTAAAGTAAGCACAGATAGGGGTCTAAGCACAGGGGAGTTCATTTTAGATGAATAGGCCAAACACCAAGTGGGTGTATGATATTGGTAATAGAGTCAATTTGGGGATGATTTAAATCCCAGACTCTGGAATAGCAGACAGACCATCTTAGCCTGTGACTGCTCATCATGTACCTGCAGCTTTTATCTATATCATCCAAGCCTCCTGATGGACCGAATGGATGGGAAAACGTGTTGAGGCAGTTTCTGCAACCAGTGCTAAGTCTTTTTTATTACTTTATTGTTCTAAAGCTCTCTGTATTAGCTTTGTAACTTTTTCCCTGTTTTACCTCACGTTATCAGGGCACAACTAGGGAAGTGAGGGACAGCTGCCGATCAGCAGGGACGCCAATCTGCCTATACTAGGGTGTCAACCTCCAGGATATACAGTATCAGTTCAGGCAAAGAATAGAGAATTTTAAGAATGTTATATTGTTGAAAATGAAGGACTCTTGTTGACATTAACATTAATAAGAATATGTTGATCCTTCTTGTCTTGTTACCATTTGCATATTATTTTTTTGTCCACACTGCAAGGGTAATGGTGTTGTTTTATTGAATATAAATAGGATACTGCTGTTTTTAGAGGGTTATATGATCACACAGCATTTCCTAATTTAACTTAGAAAGTCATTAAAATGAGAAGCATAAGTTTAAGATCTGAAATCTTACCTATAGGTAAAGTACATTTTATTACTGCTCTGACTTTCATTTTTATTTTATTTTTCTTCATGGTTGTATGTTATCTTGATACTTTTTGTTTGCGATTTATTACACAATCACTTACAAGATTTGTTTCTGGTTCATTTCTATCCTCCCAAAGATTGACTACAAGTAACAAGAATATTGCTTTCCTTGATTAAAAGGTTGTAAATATATTAGAACAGTTTGTTAGAAAGGAATAATAAGTGAAGAATGATTGCTGGTGATGACTACGGCTGGCTTTAATCTTCCTCTAGGTCGTTCATTGGTTGCGCAATAATTAACTTATGACAACTACATGGTCACAGCCTCAATACAAGAAGAAAGCTTTTGAAATTGACTAGAACCTCTCTTCTTCATTCACCCAAATGTTTACACACCGTAGGAAATCTCACCATTTTCTAGTTTCACATGACTGTGTTTACACAATCTTATATGGATGGTTCCTAGAAATCATCTAAACTAAATACAGCCTCCAGGAGTTTTTCCATTGTTGTCTGAAAAACCACAGGCTGATTTTTTTTACCACTGTCTCATGTTTACACAGCTTACAGGGGTTTTCCGGGACTATATTATTTTTTTACTATCAGCCAAAAATCCTAAGTACTTGCCTGTTCTACCAAGTGCCAGCTCAGAGTAATCTCTGACTGCTCCTGTCGGAGCTTCAGCTGCTCCACGTCAACAGAGCAGCTCTACCTCTTACGTTGTGACTGCCAGCGTCATTCTGATTGACAGCCAGCTTAGTGCAGTTAGGCAACGGGGAGCCAGCTGTCAATCAGTATGACATCAGCACTTACACTCTGTCAACAGAACAGAGAGAAAGATGCTCTGCTGATGTGACATCAGGTGAAGCCGCAGAATCACGGTCTATGGCCACTCAGTGTCGGCAGAGATCTGCGCTGGATACAACAGGCAGGTTAGCAACTACCTGCCTATTAGTTATTAGGCCCATAGTAAAAAATAATGTAGTCCTGGATAACACTTTTAAAAGTAGACAAGTTGAGCAGAAGATATGCCAAGATGTTTTATGCAGTGTTGTAAATGTGCCCAGGGTTGTAGCCATAAGCGAGTGTCATCATGAGTCCAACACCCCGGCACCTTACATTAAACAGGGGCCTGCTTCCAGTGTGTGTGTTGCTGTTGTTACCTTGGGCACTTGTCGTGGTCGTGATTCACTGCGACCCTACGAATGGAAGACCACAACAGTCCATTTCATTTATCAACAGAGAACAGCAGGAGATGAAGGCATCATTCTTTGGGTTAGAATACAGTAGAATGTTTTCAACAAATATTTTGAGTGGCACAGTTGGTGAAACTTCTCACTACTAGTGATGAGCGAGTATGCTCATTACTCGAGTTTCTCCGAGCATGCTTGGGTGGTCACCGAGTTTTTCGACGTGCTTGGAGATTTAGTTTATGTCGACACAGCTGCATGATTTGTGGCTGCTAGACAGCTTGAATACATGTAGGGATTGCCTGTTTGTTACTCACACAAGTTTCTCGCAATGCAGTTGCAAGTGTGACACCGGCCTAAGTGGCAGCAGGCCCAACAAGAAAACAACAAATTCCTGATCCAGCAACTGGAGCAGCAGCAGCAGCAGATGGTAGAATTTACCACCAGCCAAAGTAATGGCAACTGGGTGAGGAGGTAAACAATATGGGAGGCATTGCGGAACATAACTCTGGAGGATGATCTTGAGGCTTTCCTGATTATCTTTGAGAAGGTGACAGGCAGGGAGTAGGCATCCCCAGATCAATGGGCATAGGGCCTAGTGTAAGGGTGTGCTGGGGTCAAGTCATGCCCAGCATCCCTTCGAAGTAAAACGGGTACGTTTTACATGTAAGATGGTATGATGTGATAATGCTTTATTATGTACTGATGCATGTGTAATGTGTAATTATGCATCTTTATGGACTAGGGATAGAGTTAGGAAATTGCAGTATTAGTGTAGGGTCTAGTGAGAGCAATAGTAACAGGTAATATTTAGTACAGTGGGGGGCACAGTATATTAGGAGATTAGATAAGGTTAAGAACTGATTAAAGGGCACCTGTCACCCCGTTTTTTCCGTATGAGATAAAAATACTGTTAAATAGGGCCTGAGCTGTGCATTACAATAGTGTAGTTTGTGGACCCCGATTCCCCACCTATGCTGCCGAAATACGTTACCAAAGTTGTCGTTTTCGCCTGTCAATCAGGCTGGTCTGGTCAAAAGGGCGTGGTGTCTTCCCCCAGATTTTGCTTAGTTTTCCGTTGGTGGCGTAGTGGTGTGCGCATGTCCAAGGTCCCGAATCCACTGCACAGGGGAGTGGAAAGAGCGCGATGTGCACTATTTCATTGGTGATCCGTGGGCGCGGCCATCTTCCTTTGGCCGCGCGTGCGCAGAAGCGGCGCTCTGCTGGCCGCGGCTTCAGGAAAATGGCAGCGGGATGCCACGCGTGCTGTCCAAGGTCCTGAATCCACTGCACAGGGGAGTGGAAAGAGCGCGATGTGCACTATTTCATTGGTGATCCGTGGGCGCGGCCATCTTCCTTTGGCCGCGCGTGCGCAGAAGCGGCGCTCTGCTGGCCGCGGCTTCAGGAAAATGGCCGCGGGATGCCACGCGTGCGCAGATGGAGATCGCGGTGGCCATTTTCCTGAAGCCGAGATGCGAACTCTGCTTCAGGAAAATGGCCGACGCGACCTCCATCTGCGCACGCGCGGCATCCCGCGGCCATTTTCCTGAAGCCGCGGCCAGCAGAGTGCCGCTTCTGCGCACGCGCGGCCAAAGGAAGATGGCCGCGCCCACGGATCACCAATGAAATAGTGCACATCGCGCTCTTTCCACTCCCCTGTGCAGTGGATTCGGGACCTTGGACATGCGCACACCACTACGCCACCAACGGAAAACTAAGCAAAATCTGGGGGAAGACACCACGCCCTTTTGACCAGACCAGCCTGATTGACAGGCGAAAACGACTACTTTGGTAACGTATTTCGGCAGCATAGGTGGGGAATCGGGGTACACAAACTACACTATTGTAATGCACAGCTCAGGCCCTATTTAACAGTATTTTTATCTCATACGGAAAAAACAGGGTGACAGGTTCCCTTTAAGGAAATAGGGGATTTCCAAGTTAGGAGGTGCCAGAGTAGTGATAGTTCAGACATTTCCTGGTTTTAGTTGGACAGAGACTTGGATGGAGAACAGTAAGGTTGTTTCAGAAACAAGTTTAAGAAGAAGAGTCCAGCAGTTCAGGGCCTCAGGGCTGAAAGTCACATGAGTATGAGGAAACAGGAGCAGCAAGAGATTGGCAGTGACTAGGTTCAGTGGGAAATTCCGGAATGTCTAAGCCCTACGGTCTAGAAAAGGTTTGGAAGAGCCATCCTTTATTTCACCCTCGGAGGGGAAAACGGTTGGGAACCCCCAGGCAAGAACTGGTCTGGCTAGTCGAGAAGCTGCGGTATCGGATGGTACATTTCCATAACAAAGATTGCCAGGAGAGCAAGGGACAGCACAGAGAAAAGGATCTAGGATCAGTGAGAATTACTGTGCGATGTCGGTGACTGAACTGAACTTGTGGAGTAAAGTTGTTTTGTTAAAAATGGACTTGGACTCTGTCAATCAGTGTGTGATGATATCTGGAATTGGGAACATGCAACCTGAGATCTCCAATCTAAAAGTGAGTGACTTGCATTGCACACAACAAATGAGACATTGTGTTTTCTTTGCAGGGTGCCAGGGTGTGCTGGAACAGCAGCCCCTCGCCATAACTGGTGTTCATGGTGAACAATGTTACTGTGAATGGACTCATGGACTCAGGGAGTTTCATTACCCTCTTAACTGCCACACTTCTGCATCTGCTATTCCCTGTGAAGAGTGTGGGGGTAAGTTCTATCGATGGAGACACAGAGAATTATTTCATGGCCCAGGTTGACATATGCACAGCCTGTGGTTTCGTGTAAAAAAAAGAAGAATGTTCCAGCTTCTGGTAAAATTTTCAGAGTAATTTTATTCCATCAAAAAACAATTTAAAAAATATGGTGGACAGGAACAGGAGCAAGCCAAGGACTTATTGCATGCTATTGTTATCAGACAAAATTTTCTTTTGTTTTGGGACTTATGGACTAAAGCAGTAGCACCCAGTAATCCAGTATGCCACCAGGAGCCGGCCATGGAAACAAGGTTAAAGGGAATCTGTCACCCCCGGGACGTATATGACCTATTAATATGGACATACAGGTAATAGAAATGTTATACTAGTCCTATCTGTATGCTTCATATTAGCGGTCAATATCATTGAGCCACTCTGGGGAGATCTCAAGTGCAAAGTTCATGATAGACAGCCCCGAAATTTACAGGAACTGGAGGCTTTTTGCCAAGAAGAGTGAGCAGTGTTACCGTCTGAGAAAATAAAGAACCTCATCCACAACTACCACAAAAGACTTCAAGCTGTCATTGATGTTAGAGGGGGCAATACACAGTATTAAGAAATGGGGTATGTAAACTTTTGATCAGAGTCATTTGGATGTTTTGGGTTGTCATTATGGTTTCAAAAGAGAATACACAGTAATTTGACAATAAATGACTTCCGTTCCTATAGATGGTGTGTGTGAAGGACCTGTGATGACATCGCGGTCACATGACCGCGATGACGTCACGGTCACTTGACCGCGATGTCATCAAACGTCCTGCACACAGCATCTATAGGAACGGAAGCCGCTGGGTAGATCGGCTGTTTGCGGAAGGTGAGTATAACCATTTTTTTAATTTTTTTAATTATTTTTAACATTCTATCTTTTACTATTGATGCTGCATAGGCTGCATCAATAGTAATAAGTTGGTCACACTTGTCAAACACTATGTTTGACAAGTGTGACCAACCTGTCAATCAGTTTTCCAAGTGATGCTACAGATCGCTTGGAAAATGGTAGCATACTGCAAGCTAATTATGCTTGCAAAACGCTAGTTTTCTGTGGGAATATGCATGCCAATTCCGCATGCGATATACCCACGGCAGGAGCTGCAGAATTGCCGCGGTAATTTCCGCGGCAATTCCGCAACATGTGCACTTAGCCTAATACTGACCCGCTGCTGCCATATGTGTCCCTATTACTGCCCCTGATACACCCCAATACTGAGCCGCTGCTGCCATATGTGTCCCTATTATTGCACCTGATACCTAAATACTGAGCAGCTGCTGCCGTATGTGTCCCTATTACTGCAAGTGATACCCCAATACTGAGCCGCTGCTGCCATATGTGTCCCTATTACTGCACCTGATACCCCAATACTGAGCCGCTGCTGTCGTATTTGTCCCTATTACTGCCCCTGATACCCCAATACTGAGCCGCTGCTGCCGTATGTGTCCCTATTACTGCCCCTGATACCCCAATGCTGAGCTGCTGCTGCCGTATGTGTCCCTATTACTGCCCCTGATACCCCAATACTGAGCCGCTGCTGCCGTATGTGTCCCTATTACAGCACCTGCTGTGTGATTCTCTGTGCCCTCTAAATTCTAAAGCACCCGTATATAATATAGTAATGTCGGGTGCAAGTGCCCTAGAAAACAGAGCCCACATTTTGCCCCCTAGAAAGTAATATTTCACTGTGTACCCCTTTAATAGTCACAGTAACCTGAGTTCCCCTATAAAAATAAGTGCCCACTTTACATTTAATAATGTCCCGAGTCTCCCCCCTGTACAGCTCCCTTATACACAGTATGATGCTCTCTTATACACAGTATAATGCCCTCTCACTGTATAATACCACCCACACAGTATACTGACCCCTTAGTAGCCTCCAAACTGTTTGATGGCTCCAGCATCGTACGATGGCCCCTTCACTGTAATCCCCACACTGTAAGATGGCCCCCTTACTGTAATTGTAGTGCCCCAGAGTCCTGGTCGTTGCAGTACTGTGGCTCCGCCACTAAGGGGAGCTATGGTACGTCTGATGGCACTGAAGGAGTTCATCTGATCAGGTATCACAGACACCAATGCATTTCACCGCCGGGCCACCAGGGGGAGCTAAGGGTTCTATTTACTAGGCCACTCTCCACACACTGGTAAAACTGGGGGTCAGGCAGGAAGTTAGGGAGAAAGCTGACTGGATGGGAACCAGGCAACACCTTGTGGCAGAGGGTGTTGCGGGAGAAGATTCAGTAGGGTCCCTGTCAGGGGTGGGATCCTGACAGGGGCTTGGCAACTTGAGCGAACGTAACGGGACCGTGCCTGCTCAGCATAGCGGCGGTGCCCAAGAAGGGACTGGAAGCGAGATAGATTGTGCTGAGTGAGAAACGAGATCAAAGCAAGAAGGAGAATACCAGTAGGGGTCGTGCTGTAAGACCGAGGCAACATCCTACTGAGGCGCAACAACCGGTGGCCGGAACGCCAAAGGAAGTATTTCTACATACAGCTTCAGTCAATACTTCGAACCTACGGCAGGACAGTCAGTCTCAGGCGGGCTGTCTCACCTAAATCACCTATGCAGTCTTGGGGGGCAACTTGTGGAGAGGGGCGACTCTAGGGTCCCGGAAGAGCTCCGAGCCTACCCGTCAAACGGGTGCCGTCCTAACCGTAACTTCAGGGAGGGACGGAGGATTAGCAGAACATCATCTAATCGAGTTGTGAGGGAACTTAAGAAACAGACACAACAGTTGTGGGGACTTTCCGTAAGCACAGCAGGGAAGGACCACAACACATAGCGCTAGAAGGAAGGCACAGATTTCCACCTGTTAAGAGAACTCCGAAGGTGCCATTGGACCGGCCGGACTTGCGCAGCCTGGTTATCCGGACACCAGACTGAGGACTCAGAGATCTTCAGTAAAGAGGTAAAGAGACTGCAACCTGGTGTCCTCGTTATTTACTGCACCGCACCACTACAGCCTCACCACCACCACTATCTACATCTATCATTCACTGTACGTCGCCTCCCCACCCGCAGGGTCACGGACCGGGCCTAGCCACCGTGACAGCCCCGGAGCAGAGACTCAGAGGCCCGGTACCGGGTTTCCCTCGGCCCTGCGGCGGTGGTGTGGGGGCGCCGCATAATCCCCACACTGTACGATGGCCTCCATATAGTATAATGTACCACATAGTCCTCAATATAGTATAAAGGAACTCCCCATAGGCAGACTCTATAGCACAAGGCTGCACCCAAAGGCAGACTCTGTAGTATAAGACAGCACCCCTATAGGCAGACCCTGTAGTATAAGACAGTACCCCATGGGCAGACCCTCTAGTATAAGGCAGCACCCCATATGCAGACCCTGCATTATAAGGCAGCACCCCATAGGCAGACCCTGTAGTATAAGACAGTACCCCCATAGGCAGACCCTGTAGTATAAGACAGTACCCCCATAGGCAGATCCTGTAGTATAAGACAGTACCCCCATAGGCAGACCCTGTAGTATAAGACAGTACCCCCATAGGCAGACCCTGTAGTATAAGGTAGCACCCCATTGGCAGACCCTGTAAGTATAAGACAGTACCCTCATAGGCAGACCCTGTAGTATAAGACAGTACCCCTATAGGCAGACCCTGTAGTATAAGACAGTACCCCCATAGGCAGACCCTGTAGTATAACACAGTAACCCCATAGGCAGACCCTGTAGTATAAGACAGTACCCCCATAGGCAGACCCTGTAGTA
The DNA here is from genome assembly GCF_051348905.1 of Ranitomeya variabilis. NCBI lineage: Eukaryota > Metazoa > Chordata > Amphibia > Anura > Dendrobatidae > Ranitomeya > Ranitomeya variabilis. Next base: position 1,022,863,436 of record NC_135233.1, on the reverse strand, counting down.
TAAGACAGTACCCCTATAGGCAGACCCTGTAGTATAAGACAGTACCCCCATAGGCAGACCCTGTAGTATAAGACAGTACCCCCATAGGTAAACCCTGTAGTATAAAACAGTACCCCCATAAAAAAAACAATAAATAAACACTCACCTCTCTTCCTCCTTGTTCCAGTGGTGCTCCGAGCTCCCACTCATCTTCTGACAGCGGGCGCCGGTTGTTAACGTGACCGCGCCCACTGTCAGTGTCGGCTGATGTCGGGGGTGATGGGAGAAGGAGCGCTGCGCGCTCCTTCCCACATCAATGTGGTCAGCTGTATCAGCTAAATGCCGATACCGCTGACCTTGCGGTGACATGTGGGGGGCCCACTGCTGGCACCGGGCCCCCCTGCCTGCTCTTGGGCCCCATAGCAGCTGGGCAGCAGAGCAGGGAGACCGATTCTCCCTGTTCTGCCGCAGAATGTAACTGTATCGGCTCACTGTAAGTTGAATGATGTAGTAGCAGAGATACTGATTCTAGTTATGTGTCACTTACTGGACTGCTTGCTGCATTCTTGATAAAACCACAGTTTTATTTGCAGCAGATCTACTAATTCTTTTATTGCTGAGCTCTGAATACCCTGTCTACACTGTAAGGATCAGGGGCCAGGGTAGAAGTCATGGCCGACAGTAATCCTTGTATTACCCGCTGGCCCCTGTTGTGAATTCGGTTTGTGGGCTCCCCCGGTGGTCTGTTATGGTAGTGTCTCTTATGTGCCTTCCTCCATCTCTGATTACCTGTCGCCACCCTCTTGGGGAGTTTCCTATTTAAGGCTGCTTGGCTGTTAGTCACATGCCGGCCAACAATGTGCTAGTAGCATTCTGTTGCATTCACCTGCCTCAAGTTCCAGTTCAGCTAAGTTGAATTTTGTTTCTTGTTTTGCTATTTTTGTCCAGCTATCTGCAATGTGACTCTTCAGTGCTGGAAGCTCTTGTGGACAGAAAATTACTACTCCAGTGGCATGAGTTGTCACTGGAGTTTAAAGTAATTTCTGGATGGTGTTTTTGAATAGTGATTTTTAGGTCGACCGTGAAGTAACTCTTTCCTGTCCTTCTGCTATCTAGTAAGCGGACCTCACTGTGCTAAATCTGCTGTTCATCCTACGTATGTCATTTCCTCTGAACTCACCGTCAATATCTGTGGGGGCCTACTATCATCTTTTGGGGTTCCTCACTGGAGGTAAGGCAGGCCTGTATATTCCTCTTATAGGGGTAGTTAGATCTCCGGCTGGCGCGTGGTGTCTAGGGCATCGTAGGTACATCCCCCGGCTACTGTAAGTGTTGGGTCAGGTTCAGGTCACGGTCGACCTTAGTTTCCATCACCCGAGAGCTAGTCCGTTTTGTATTTTTTTCCCATGGTCATTGGGGTAACCATAACAGTTTGGCCGGCCAGTAAAAAATCTATGTGTTAAAATATGCACTAAAGTAGGAAGGAGAAGAAAAGGTTTTTTTTTTTTTCTGTGTTTGAAAGTGCACCTTAGTTTGATCATTTGTATTCCTTGCTTAAACTGCAGTCTTCAGCCTTTTTTTTTCTCCTCTCCTCTTAACCTCTGAATGCTTGGGTTACACCCATTTGAAACATGGATCCACAGAGTTTAGTTGCGGGTTTGAATAACCTTGCGACAAAAGTACAGAACCTACAAGATTTTGTTATACGTGCTCCAATGTCTGAACCTAAGATTCCTCTGCCTGAATACTTTACCGGAGACAGATCCCGGTTTTTGAGTTTCAGAGAAAATTGCAAATTGTTTTTGTCTCTGAGATCTCACTCTGCTGGTGATCAGACTCAACAAGTTAAAATTGTTATCTCTCTACTGCGCGGCGACCCACAAAGTTGGGCATTTGCATTATCGCCAGGGGATCCTGCGTTGTTAAATGTAGATGCGTTTTTTCAGGCTTTGGGGTTGCTTTATGAAGAACCTAATTTGGAGATTTTGGCTGAGAAAGCCTTGATAGCTCTTTCCCAAGGGCAAGATGAAGCTGAGATATACTGCCAGAAATTCCGTAAATGGTCGGTGCTTACTAAATGGAATGAGTGCGCTTTAGCAGCTAATTTCAGAGAAGGTCTCTCTGATGCCGTGAAGGATGTCATGGTGGGGTTCCCTGTGCCTACAGGTCTGAATGATGCCATGAAATTGGCTATCCAGATTGATCGGCGTTTGCGGGAGCGCAAATCTGTGCACCATATGGCGGGGTCTTCTGAGGAAGAATCTGTGCACCATATGGCGGTATCTTCTGAGCAAAAACCTGTGCACCATATGGCGGTGTCTTCTGAGCAAAGACCTGTGCACCATTTGGCGGTGACCTCTGAAAAGGCATTAGAGCATATGCAATGCGATCGTGTTTTGTCTAGAGGCGAACGTCAAAATTACAGGCGCAAAAATGGATTGTGCTTCTACTGTGGAGATCCAGCTCATGTTATATCAGCATGCTCTAAACGTATAAATAAGGTTGATAAAAAGGTTGATAAATCTTTTTCTACAGGTACCTTGCAGTCAAAATTTCTTTTGTCCGTGACATTGATTTGTACCTTATCATCTGTGACTGTGAATGCTTATGTGGATTCTGGCGCCGCTCTGAGTCTCATGGATTGGTCCTTTGCCAAGCGTTGTGGGTTTGATTTGGAGCCGTTGGAAGTTTCTATTCCCCTGAAGGGTATTGATTCTACACCTTTGGCTAGCAATAAACCACAATATTGGACACAAGTGACTATGCGTCTTACCCCAGACCATCAGGAGATTATTCGTTTCCTTGTATTATATAACCTACATGATGTCTTAGTGCTTGGATTACCATGGTTACAGATTCATAATCCCGTCTTGGACTGGAAATCTATGTCTGTGTTGAGCTGGGGATGTCGGGGTATTCATGGGGATGCACCTTTGGTTCCTATTTCTTCATCTACTCCCTCTGAGATCCCAGCATTTCTGTCAGATTTTTATGATGTCTTTCAAGAGCCTAAAGTTGATTCTCTCCCTCCCCACAGAGAGTGTGACTGCGCTATTGAATTGATCCCCGGTAGTAAGTTTCCTAAGGGTCGCTTGTTTAATTTGTCTGTACCTGAACATACTGCTATGCGGGAGTATATCAGAGAATCCTTGGAAAAGGGTCATATTCGCCCCTCGTTGTCTCCACTAGGGGCAGGATTTTTCTTTGTAGGTAAAAAGGATGGTTCATTGAGACCTTGTATCGACTATCGACTTTTGAATAAGATTACAGTTAAATACCAGTACCCGTTACCTTTACTGACTGATCTGTTTGCTCGTATAAAGGGGGCTAAGTGGTTCACTAAGATCGATCTACGTGGTGCGTATAATTTGGTGCGGATTAAGCAGGGGGATGAGTGGAAGACCGCATTTAATACGCCTGAAGGCCATTTTGAGTATTTGGTAATGCCTTTCGGTCTCGCAAATGCCCCTTCCGTTTTTCAGTCCTTTATGCACGATATTTTCCGTGAATATCTGGATAAGTTTATGATTGTGTATTTGGATGATATTCTTGTTTTTTCGGAGGACTGGGAATCTCACGTTCAACAGGTCAGGAGAGTTTTTCAGGTTTTGCGAGCTAATTCTCTTTTTGTAAAGGGCTCAAAGTGTAGTTTTGGAGTTCAGAGAATTTCTTTTTTGGGATATATTTTTTCCCCTTCATCTATGGAGATGGACCCTGTCAAGGTCCAGGCTATTTGTGATTGGATGCAACCTACTTCTTTGAAGAGTCTGCAAAAGTTCTTGGGTTTTGCTAATTTCTATCGCCGATTTATAGCGGGTTTTTCTGCCATTGCTAAACCTTTGACTGATTTGACCAAAAAGGGTGCTGATGTTGCTAATTGGTCCTCTGCGGCTGTGGAGGCCTTTCAAGAGCTTAAGCGCCGCTTTTCTTCCGCTCCTGTGTTGCGCCAACCTGATGTGTTACTTCCGTTCCAGGTTGAGGTGGATGCTTCGGAGATCGGAGCAGGTGCAGTTTTGTCGCAGAAAGATCCTGACTGCTCAGTAATGAGACCATGTGCGTTTTTCTCCCGAAAATTTTCGCCCGCTGAGCGAAATTATGATGTGGGAAATCGGGAACTTCTGGCCATGAAGTGGGCGTTTGAGGAGTGGCGTCATTGGCTTGAGGGTGCTAGACACCAGGTGGTGGTCCTCACTGACCACAAGAATCTAATTTATCTTGAGTCGGCCAGGCGTCTGAATCCTAGACAGGCGCGCTGGTCGTTGTTTTTCTCCCGATTTAACTTTGTGGTGTCATATCTGCCTGGGTCCAAGAATGTGAAGGCGGATGCCCTCTCTAGGAGTTTTGAGCCTGACTCGCCTGGTGATTCCGAACCTACCGGCATCCTGAAGGATGGGGTGATATTGTCAGCTGTCTCCCCAGACCTGCGGCGTTCTTTGCAGGAGTTTCAGGTGGATAGGCCTGATCGCTGTCCGCCTGGTAGACTGTTTGTCCCTGATGATTGGACCAGTAGAGTTATCTCGGAGGTTCATTCTTCCGCGTTGACAGGTCATCCTGGAATTTTTGGCACCAGGGATTTGGTGTCTAGGTCCTTCTGGTGGCCTTCTTTGTCTCGAGATGTGCGCATGTTTGTGCAGTCTTGTGATGTTTGTGCTCGGGCCAAGCCCTGCTGTTCTAGGGCCAGTGGGTTGTTGTTGCCCTTGCCTATTCCTAAGAGGCCTTGGACGCACATCTCTATGGACTTTATTTCTGACCTTCCGGTTTCTCGTAGGATGTCTGTCATCTGGGTGATTTGTGACCGTTTTTCCAAGATGGTTCATTTGGTACCTTTACCCAAATTGCCCTCCTCCTCTGAGTTGGTTCCTCTATTTTTTCAGAATGTGGTGCGTTTGCATGGTATTCCTGAGAATATAGTGTCTGACAGGGGTACTCAGTTTGTGTCTAGATTTTGGCGGACGTTCTGTGCCAGGATGGGTATCGATTTGTCTTTTTCGTCTGCATTCCATCCTCAGACTAATGGCCAGACTGAGCGTACTAATCAGACCTTGGAGACTTACTTGAGGTGTTTTGTGTCCGCTGATCAGGATGATTGGCTTGACTTTTTGCCATTGGCAGAGTTTGCCCTTAACAATCGGGCTAGTTCTGCCACTTTGGTTTCTCCATTTTTTTGTAATTCAGGGTTTCACCCTCGGTTTTCGTCCGGTCAATTGGAGTCTTCGGATTGTCCTGGAGTGGATGCTGTGGTTGATAGGATGCATCAGATTTGGGGACAGGTTGTGGACAATCTGAAGTTGTCCCAGGAGAAGACTCAACAGTTCACTAATCGTCATCGGCGTATTGGTCCTCGTCTTTGTGTTGGGGACCTGGTGTGGCTGTCTTCTCGATTTGTTCCTATGAAGGTCTCGTCTCCTAAGTTTAAGCCTCGGTTTATCGGCCCTTATAGGATTCTGGAGGTTCTTAATCCTGTGTCCTTTCGTTTGGACCTCCCAGCATCTTTTAATATCCATAATGTTTTCCATCGGTCATTATTGCGGAGGTATGAGGTACCGGTTGTTCCTTCTGCTGATCCACCTGCTCCTGTGTTGGTTGAGGGTGAATTGGAGTATGTGGTGGAAAAGATCTTGGACTCCCGTGTTTCCAGACGGAAACTTCAGTATCTGGTTAAGTGGAAAGGTTATGGCCAGGAGGATAATTCTTGGGTGACAGCATCCGATGTTCATGCTCCCGATTTGGTTCGTGCATTTCATAGTGCTCATCCAGGTCGCCCTGGTGGTTCTGGTGAGGGTTCGGTGCCCCCTCCTTAAGGGGGGGGTACTGTTGTGAATTCGGTTTGTGGGCTCCCCCGGTGGTCTGTTATGGTAGTGTCTCTTATGTGCCTTCCTCCATCTCTGATTACCTGTCGCCACCCTCTTGGGGAGTTTCCTATTTAAGGCTGCTTGGCTGTTAGTCACATGCCGGCCAACAATGTGCTAGTAGCATTCTGTTGCATTCACCTGCCTCAAGTTCCAGTTCAGCTAAGTTGAATTTTGTTTCTTGTTTTGCTATTTTTGTCCAGCTATCTGCAATGTGACTCTTCAGTGCTGGAAGCTCTTGTGGACAGAAAATTACTACTCCAGTGGCATGAGTTGTCACTGGAGTTTAAAGTAATTTCTGGATGGTGTTTTTGAATAGTGATTTTTAGGTCGACCGTGAAGTAACTCTTTCCTGTCCTTCTGCTATCTAGTAAGCGGACCTCACTGTGCTAAATCTGCTGTTCATCCTACGTATGTCATTTCCTCTGAACTCACCGTCAATATCTGTGGGGGCCTACTATCATCTTTTGGGGTTCCTCACTGGAGGTAAGGCAGGCCTGTATATTCCTCTTATAGGGGTAGTTAGATCTCCGGCTGGCGCGTGGTGTCTAGGGCATCGTAGGTACATCCCCCGGCTACTGTAAGTGTTGGGTCAGGTTCAGGTCACGGTCGACCTTAGTTTCCATCACCCGAGAGCTAGTCCGTTTTGTATTTTTTTCCCATGGTCATTGGGGTAACCATAACAGGCCCCGTCCCTTTAAAGTACCTCGGTGCTGCTCCTCTCTGACGTCAGGGTTCTCTGTTGTGAATTCTGCTCTTGGGTTCCCTCCAGTGGTTGTTGGTAGTAATGCAGTTGTCCCTGGGTTGCAATCCTGGGCAGGTGTCCCTGCAGCTCTGACTGGGATATTTAGGTGTGCAGGATTCATTAGCCCTTGCCAGTTGTCCATTGTTCTTGGAGGTTTTGCATCTCTGTCTGGTTCCTCCTGCCCTGCTGCCAAATCAGCTAAGATAAGTGTCTGGTTTTGTTTCTGCAGCACATGCTGTGTGCTTTAGAATTCAGTACTGTTCAATGTTTTTTCTTGTCCAGCTTAGACTGTGTTTGGATATTTCAGTCAAGTTGGATTCTCGGGAGATGCAGATATACATTCCATGTCTTTAGTTAGATGGTGGAATTTTTGTATTATCTGCTGTGGATATTTTTAGGGTTTTAATACTGACCGCTTAGTATTCTGTCCTATCCTTTCCTATTTAGCTAGCGGGGCATCTTTTGCTAAATCCTGATTTCTGCCTGCGTGTGTCTTTCCTCTAATACTCACAGTCAATATTTGTGGGGGGCTGCTGTTATGACCCCAATGGCAGAGGGTCTCAGGAATAACTGCTAAGTCTGCAAACACAGAAAACCAGCTCATAGGGCAGTGGTAACTGGGCTGACCATATATCTAATCCTAGCACCACAAATACCAGCAGCCGGGGAACGTTCCTACGTTGATCCTAGACGTCTCACGCCAGCCGGAGAACTACCTAACCCTAGAAGGGAAAAGAAAGACCTTTCTTGCCTCCAGAGAAAATACCCCAAAAGTTGGATAGAAGCCCCCAACAAATAATAACGGTGAGGTAAGAGGAAAAGACAAACATAAGAATGAGCTAGGTATTTAGCAAAGAGAGGCCCACTAGCTAATAGCAGAATATAGAAAGATAACTTATATGGTCAGCAAAAAATCCCATCAAAAATATCCACACTGGAAATTCAAGAACCCCCGAACCGTCTAACGGCCCGGGGGGAGAACACCAGTCCCCTAGAGCTTCCAGCAAGGTCAGGAATCACATTTAGTACAAGCTGGACAAAAATGAGAGCAAGCAAATAACCCAAAAAACAAAGAAGCAGGACTTAGCTTAATTTAGCACGAACCATGACCAGCAGATAGGAGCAAACAGAACGTGTCTGATAACACCGATGCCAGGCACTGGACTAAGGTTCCAGGAGGTTTATATAGCAACGCCCCTGAAGTAACGACCCAGCTGGGTGCAAACTGAGGGAAAGAAATCCCAGAGTCATATCACTAGAAACCACAAGAGGGAGCCAAAAAGTCTAATTCACAACAGTACCCCCCCTTAAGGAGGGGTCACCGAACCCTCACCAAGACCACCAGGGCGATCAGGATGAGCAGCGTGAAAGGCATGAACTAAATCGGCCGCATGCACATCAGAGGCAACCACCCAGGAATTATCCTCCTGACCATAGCCCTTCCACTTGACCAAATACTGAAGCCTCCGCCTGGAGAGACGAAAATCCAAGATCTTCTCCACCACGTACTCCAACTCGCCCTCAACCAACACCGGAGCAGGAGGCTCAGCAGAAGGAACCACAGGCACAACGTAGCGTCGTAACAAAGACCTATGGAACACGTTGTGAATGGCAAACGAAACCGGAAGATCCAAGCGAAAGGACACTGGATTAAGGATTTCCAATATCTTGTAAGGACCGATGAAGCGAGGCTTAAATTTAGGAGAGGAGACCTTCATAGGAACAAATCGAGAAGACAGCCACACCAAATCCCCAACACGAAGTCGGGGACCCACACCGCGGCGGCGGTTGGCAAAACGCTGAGCCTTCTCCTGTGACAATTTCAAGTTATCCACCACATGATTCCAGATAAGCTGCAACCTATCCACCACAGAATCCACCCCAGGGCAGTCAGAAGGCTCCACATGTCCCGAGGAAAAACGAGGATGGAAACCAGAGTTGCAGAAAAATGGCAAAACCAAAGTAGCGGAACTAGCCCGATTATTGAGGGCAAACTCAGCCAACGGCAAGAAGGTCACCCAATCATCCTGATCTGCCGAAACAAAACACCTCAAGTAAGCCTCCAGAGTCTGATTAGTTCGCTCAGTTTGTCCATTAGTCTGAGGATGAAAGGCAGACGAGAAAGACAAATCAATGCCCATCCTAGCACAAAAGGATCGCCAGAACCTGGAAACAAACTGGGATCCTCTGTCAGACACAATATTCTCAGGAATGCCGTGTAAACGAACCACATTCTGAAGGAAGACAGGAACCAGATCGGAAGAGGAAGGCAGCTTAGGCAAAGGCACCAAATGGACCATTTTTGAAAAGCGATCACATACCACCCAGATGACAGACATACCCCGAGATACCGGGAGATCAGAAATGAAATCCATGGAAATATGTGTCCAAGGCCTCTTCGGGACAGGAAAGGGCAAGAGCAACCCGCTGGCACGAGAACAGCAAGGTTTAGCTTGAGCACAAGTCCCACAGGACTGCACAAATGACCGTACATCCCGTGACAAGGAAGGCCACCAAAATGACCTAGCCACCAGATCTCTGGTGCCAAAAATTCCCGGATGACCTGCCAACACCGAGGAATGAACCTCGGAAATGACTCTGCTGGTCCACTTATCAGGAACAAACAGTCTGTCAGGTGGACAAGAGTCAGGTCTACCAGCCTGAAATCTCTGCAACACACGTCGCAAATCAGGAGAAATGGCTGACAAGATAACTCCCTCTTTAAGAATACCAACAGGTTCTGTGACTCCAGGAGAGTCAGGCACAAAGCTCCTTGAAAGGGCATCAGCCTTCACATTCTTTGAACCTGGTAAATACGAGACCACAAAGTCAAAACGGGAGAAAAACAATGACCAGCGGGCCTGTCTAGGATTCAGGCGCTTAGCAGACTCGAGATACATCAAATTTTTGTGATCAGTCAAGACCACTTGCTTAGCACCCTCGAGCCAATGACGCCACTCCTCAAATGCCCACTTCATGGCCAGTAACTCCCGATTGCCAACATCATAATTTCGCTCAGCAGGCGAAAACTTCCTAGAGAAGAAAGCACATGGTCTCATTACCGAGCAACCAGGGCCTCTCTGTGACAAAACGGCCCCTGCCCCAATCTCAGAAGCATCCACCTCGACCTGAAAGGGAAGTGAGACATCAGGCTGGCACAAAACAGGCGCCGAAGTAAACCGGCGCTTCAACTCCTGGAACGCCTCCAAGGCTGCAGGAGCCCAGTTAGCAACATCAGAACCTTTCTTGGTCATATCCGTCAAAGGTTTAACAACGCTAGAAAAATTAGCGATAAAACGACGGTAGAAGTTAGCAAAACCCAAGAACTTCTGAAGACTCTTAACTGACGTGGGTTGAGTCCACTCATGAATAGCTCGGACCTTGACTGGGTCCATCTCCACAGCAGAAGGGGAAAAGATAAACCCCAAAAAGGGAACCTTCTGTACTCCAAAGAGACACTTCGAGCCTTTAACAAACAAGGCATTCTCACGCAAAACCTGAAACACCATCCTGACCTGCTCCACATGTGAGTCCCAATCTTCAGAGAAAACCAGAATATCATCCAGATAAACAATCATAAATTTATCCAGATACTTCCAGAAAATATCATGCATAAAGGACTGAAACACTGAGGGAGCATTAGAAAGCCCAAAAGGCATCACCAAGTACTCAAAATGACCTTCGGGCGTATTAAATGCAGTCTTCCATTCATCACCTTGCTTAATGCGCACAAGGTTGTACGCACCACGAAGATCTATCTTGGTGAACCACTTGGCACCTTTAATCCGGGCAAACAAGTCCGACAACAGAGGCAAAGGATACTGAAATTTTACAGTGATTTTATTCAGAAGCCAATAGTCAATACAAGGTCTCAAAGATCCGTCCTTCTTGGCCACAAAAAAGAATCCTGCACCAAGAGGGGAAGAGGAAGGACGGATATGCCCCTTCTCCAGAGACTCCTAGATATACGAACGCATTGCGGCATGCTCAGGTACAGACAGATTAAATAATCTTCCCTTAGGAAATTTACTACCTGGAATCCAATCTATGGCGCAGTCACAGTCCCTATGAGGAGGCAGAGCACTGGATCTGGACTCGCTGAATACATCCTGAAAATCAGACAAATACTCAGGAACTTCCGAAGGAGTAGAGGAAGCAATAGACACCGGCGGGGAATCAGCATGAATTCCCTGACAGCCCCAACTTGACACAGACATTGTCTTCCAATCCAAAACTGGATTGTGGGTCTGTAACCATGGCAGACCCAAAACGACCAAATCATGCATTTTATGCAGAACAAGAAAACGAATCACCTCCCGATGTTCAGGAGTCATGCACATGGTCACCTGCGTCCAAAACTGCGGTTTATTTTCCGCCAATGGCGTAGCATCAATACCTCTAAGAGGAATAGGATTTACTAACGGTTCAAGAACAAAACCACAGCGCTTGGCAAATGACAGATCCATAAGACTCAGGGCAGCACCTGAATCCACAAACGCCATAACAGGGTAAGAAGACAAAGAGCAAATTAAAGTCACAGACAAAATAAATTTAGGTTGCAAATTACCAATGGCGACAGGACTAACAACCCTTGTTAGGCGTTTAGAGCATGCTGATATAACATGTGTAGAATCACCACAGTAAAAACACAACCCATTCTGACGTCTATGATTTTTCCGTTCATTTCTAGTCTGAATTCTATCACATTGCATTAAATCAGGTGTTTGTTCAGACAACACCACCAGAGGATTAGCGGTTTTGCGCTCCCGCAAACGCCGGTCAATTTGAATAGCAAGCGCCATAGAATCATTCAGACTTGTAGGAATGGGGAAACCCACCATCACATTTTTAATGGCTTCAGAAAGGCCATTTCTGAAATTTGCGGCCAGAGCACACTCATTCCACTGAGTAAGCACGGACCATTTCCGAAATTTTTGGCAATACACTTCAGCTTCATCCTGACCCTGAGAAATAGCCAGCAAGGCTTTTTCTGCCTGAATTTCAAGATTGGGTTCCTCGTAAAGCAATCCGAGCGCCAGAAAAAACGCATCAATATTTGCCAATGCCGGATCTCCTGGCGCTAGCGAGAAAGCCCAATCCTGAGGGTCGCCCCGCAAAAAAGAAATAACAATTTTAACTTGCTGAGCTGAATCTCCAGAAAACAATTCCGGAATAGGTATTTTAGGTTCAGACATAGGACTACTGGTAACAAAATCTTGGATGCCCTGCACACGAGCTGCCAGCTGGTCTACACTTGTAATCAAGGTCTGGACATTCATGTCTGCAGCAAGCACAAGCCACTCAAAGGTAAAGGGGAGGAAGAGAGGAAAGAAAAAAAAAAACTCAGAATTTCCTTTCTTATTATCCCACTTCAGCAATGCATTAAACATTCAATGTTGGCCTGGCATACCGTTATGACCCCAATGGCAGAGGGTCTCAGGAATAACTGCTAAGTCTGCAAACACAGAAAACCAGCTCATAGGGCAGTGGTAACTGGGCTGACCATATATCTAATCCTAGCACCACAAATACCAGCAGCCGGGGAACGTTCCTACGTTGATCCTAGACGTCTCACGCCAGCCGGAGAACTACCTAACCCTAGAAGGGAAAAGAAAGACCTTTCTTGCCTCCAGAGAAAATACCCCAAAAGTTGGATAGAAGCCCCCAACAAATAATAACGGTGAGGTAAGAGGAAAAGACAAACATAAGAATGAGCTAGGTATTTAGCAAAGAGAGGCCCACTAGCTAATAGCAGAATATAGAAAGATAACTTATATGGTCAGCAAAAAATCCCATCAAAAATATCCACACTGGAAATTCAAGAACCCCCGAACCGTCTAACGGCCCGGGGGGAGAACACCAGTCCCCTAGAGCTTCCAGCAAGGTCAGGAATCACATTTAGTACAAGCTGGACAAAAATGAGAGCAAGCAAATAACCCAAAAAACAAAGAAGCAGGACTTAGCTTAATTTAGCACGAACCAGGACCAGCAGATAGGAGCAAACAGAATGTGTCTGATAACACCGATGCCAGGCACTGGACTAAGGTTCCAGGAGGTTTATATAGCAACGCCCCTGAAGTAACGACCCAGCTGGGTGCAAACTGAGGGAAAGAAATCCCAGAGTCATATCACTAGAAACCACAAGAGGGAGCCAAAAAGTCTAATTCACAACAGGCTGCCTATCCTTTGGGGTTCTGCTCTGAGGCAAGATAGAATTCCCATTTCCATCTATAGGGGTATTTAGTCCTCCGGCTGTGTTGAGGTGTCTAGGATGTGTTAGGTACACCCCATGGCTACTTCTAGTTGCGGTGACAGTTTAGGGTTTGCGGTCAGTACAGGTTCCACCTACTCCTGAGAAAGTCTCATGCGGCTCCAAGGTCACCGGATCATAACAGTACAAATGGCCCACAATGAGTTAAATGCATCTCAGAAGAAGGGAAGAAAGAGCCATGTTTTTTCTGTAGCCTGCTTTGTCTTTTCTTCCCTCTTTTTCTCTGGGTGGCTGAGGAGTCTTGTGCTAGCATGGATGTTCAGGGATTAGCTTCTCGTGTAGACCAGCTTGCTGCTAGGGTACAGGGTATTTCTGATTATATTGTTCAGACTCCAGTTTTAGAGCCTAAGATTCCTACTCCTGATTTGTTTTTTGGGGACAGGTCCAAATTTTTGAGTTTTAAAAACAACTGTAAACTATTTTTTGCTCTGAGACCTCGATCCTCTGGTGATTCCATTCAGCAGGTTAAAATTGTCATCTCCCTGCTGCGTGGTGATCCTCAGGATTGGGCATTTTCCCTGGAATCTGGGAATCCGGCCTTGCTTAATGTAGACGCCTTTTTTCAGGCTTTAGGATTATTATATGATGAACCAAATTCTGTGGATCAAGCGGAGAAGACCTTGTTGGTCCTGTATCAGGGTCAAAAAGCGGCAGAATTGTATTGTCAGAAATTTAGAAAATGGTCTGTGTTGACTAAATGGAATGATGATGCTTTGGCGGCAATTTTCAGAAAGGGTCTTTCTGAATCCGTTAAAGATGTTATGGTGGGGTTCCCTACGCCTTTCGGTCTGAGTGATTCTATGTCTCTGGCCATTCAGATTGATCGGCGTTTGCGGGAGCGCAGAACTGTGCGCGCTGTGGCGTTGTCCTCAGAGCAGATGCCTGAGTCAATGCAGTGTGATAGGATTCTGTCTAGAACGGAACAACAGGGATTCAGACGTCAGAATAGGTTGTGTTTTTATTGTGGCGATGCTTCTCATGTCATTTCAGTCTGCCCTAAGCGTACAAAGAGGATCGCTAGTTCATTTACCATCAGTACTGTACAACCTAAATTTTTATTATCTGTGTCCTTGATCTGCTCATTGTCATCATTTTCTGTCATGGCGTTTGTGGATTCAGGCGCCGCCTTGAACTTAATGGACTTTGAGTTTGCCAGGCGTTGTGGTTTTCCCTTGCAGGCTTTGCAGAACCCTATTCCTTTAAGGGGCATTGATGCTACACCTTTGGCTAAAAATAAGCCCCAGTTCTGGACACAGGTGACCATGTGCATGGCGCCAGCCCATCAGGAAGATTGTCGATTTCTGGTGTTGCATAATTTACATGATGCTATCGTGCTGGGTTTTCCGTGGTTGCAGATACATAATCCTGTGTTGGATTGGAAGTCTATGTCTGTGACTAGTTGGGGATGTCAGGGGGTTCATAATGACGTTCCTTTGATGTCAATATCCTCTTCTTCCACTTCTGAAATTCCAGAGTTTTTGTCTGATTTTCAGGATGTGTTCGATGAGCCCAAGTCCAGTTCCCTTCCACCGCATAGGGACTGTGATTGTGCGATTTACTTGATTCCAGGCTGTAAGTTTCCTAAGGGCCGACTTTTCAATCTGTCTGTGCCTGAACATACCACCATGCGGAGTTATGTTAAGGAGTCTTTGGAGAAAGGACATATTCGGCCATCTTCTTCACCGTTGGGAGCAGGATTTTTTTTTTGTTGCTAAGAAGGATGGCTCCTTGAGACCCTGTATTGATTATCGCCTCTTGAATAAGATCACGGTCAAGTTTCAATACCCTTTACCTCTGCTTTCCGATTTGTTTGCTAGGATTAAGGGGGCTAGTTGGTTTACGAAGATTGACCTTCGGGGGGCATATAATCTTGTTCGTATTAAGCAGGGTGATGAATGGAAAACTGCGTTTAATACGCCCGAAGGCCATTTTGAATACCTTGTGATGCCATTCGGGCTCTCTAATGCTCCATCTGTTTTTCAGTCCTTCATGCACGATATCTTCTGGACTTATCTTGATAAATTCATGATTGTATATTTGGATGACATTTTAATTTTTTCTGATGATTGGGAGTCTCATGTGAAACAGGTCAGGATGGTATTTCAGATCCTTCGTGATAATGCTTTGTTTGTGAAGGGGTCTAAGTGTCTCTTTGGAGTGCAGAAGGTTTCTTTTTTGGGCTTCATTTTTTCTCCCTCATCTATAGAGATGGATCCGGTTAAGGTTCAGGCCATTCACGATTGGATTCAACCCACATCTGTGAAGAGCCTTCAGAAATTTTTGGACTTTGCTAATTTTTATCGCCGTTTCTTTGCTAACTTCTCCAGTGTGGTTAAACCCCTGACCGATTTGACGAAGAAAGGCGCTGATGTGACGAATTGGTCCTCTGCGGCTGTCTCTGCCTTTCAGGAGCTTAAACGCCGATTTACTTCTGCCCCGGTGTTGCGTCAACCGGATGTTTCTCTTCCGTTTCAGGTTGAGGTTGACGCTTCTGAGATTGGGGCAGGGGCCGTTTTGTCTCAGAGGGATCCTGTTGGTTCCTTGATGAAACCATGTGCCTTCTTTTCCCGTAAGTTTTCGCCCGCTGAACGCAATTATGATGTCGGCAATCGGGAGTTGTTGGCTATGAAGTGGGCGTTTGAGGAGTGGCGACATTGGCTCGAGGGAGCTAAGCACCGTATTGTGGTCTTGACCGATCATAAAAATCTGATTTACCCCGAGTCTGCCAGGCGGCTGAATCCTAGACAGGCTTGATGGTCCTTGTTTTTTTCCCGTTTTGATTTCGTGGTCTCGTATCTTCCGGGTTCTAAGAATATTAAGGCTGATGCCCTCTCTAGGAGTTTTTTGCCTGATTCTCCTGAGGTCCTTGAACCGGTCGGCATTCTGAAAGAAGGGGTGGTCCTTTCTGCCATCTCCCCTGATTTACGCAGGGTTCTTCAGGAATTTCAGGCTGACAAACCTGACCGCTGTCCAGTGGGGAAACTGTTTGTTCCTGATAGATGGACTAGTAGAGTGATTTCTGAGGTTCATTGTTCTGTGTTGGCTGGCCATCCTGGTATTTTTGGTACCAGAGATTTGGTTGGTAGGTCCTTTTGGTGGCCTTCTTTGTCACGTGATGTGCGTTCTTTTGTGCAGTCCTGTGGGACTTGTGCGCGGGCCAAGCCTTGTTGTTCCCGTGCTAGTGGGTTGCTTTTGCCTTTGCCGGTCCCTGAGAGGCCCTGGACGCATATTTCTATGGATTTTATTTCTGATCTTCCGGTTTCCCAGAAGCTGTCTGTCATCTGGGTTGTTTGTGACCGGTTCTCTAAGATGGTCCATTTGGTGCCTTTGCCTAAATTGCCTTCCTCTTCTGATTTGGTTCCGTTGTTTTTTCAGCATGTGGTTCGTTTGCATGGTATTCCGGAGAATATTGTGTCCGACAGAGGTTCCCGGTTTGTTTCTCGGTTTTGGCGGGCCTTTTGTGCAAAGCTGGGCCTTGATTTGTCTTTTTCTTCCGCATTTCATCCTCAGACAAATGGCCAGACCGAGCGAGCTAATCAGACTTTAGAAACTTATCTGAGATGCTTTGTGTCTGCTGATCAGGATGATTGGGTGGCTTTCTTGCCATTGGCCGAGTTTGTCCTTAATAATCGGGCTAGTTCGGCTACCTTGGTTTTGCCCTTCTTTTGTAATTTTAGTTTTCATCCTCGTTTTTCTTCGGGGCAGGTTGAGCCTTCTGACTGTCCTGGTGTGGATTCTGTGGTTGACAGGTTGCAGAAGATTTGGGCTCATGTGGTGGACAATTTGGTATTGTCTCAGGAGGAGGCTCAACGTTTTGCTAACCGTCGTCGGTGTGTTGGTTGGCTTCGGGTTGGGGATCTGGTCTGGTTGTCTTCCCGTCATGTTCCTATGAAGGTTTCTTCCCCTAAGTTTAAGCCTCGCTTTATTGGTCCTTATAGGATTTGGTCCGTGCCTTTCATCTGGCTCGTCCTGATCGGCCTGGGGGCTCTAGTGAGGGTTCGGTGACCCCTCCTCAAGGGGGGGTACTGTTGTGAATTCTGCTCTTGGGTTCCCTCCGGTGGTTGTTGGTAGTAATGCAGATGTCCCTGGGTTGCAATCCTGGGCAGGTGTCCCTGCTGATTGCAGCTCTGACTGGGATATTTAGGTGTGCAGGATTCATTAGCCCTTGCAAGCTGTCCATTGTTCTTGGAGGTTTTGCATCTCTGTCTGGTTCCTCCTGCCCTGCTGCCAAATCAGCTAAGATGAGTGTCTGGTTTTGTTTCTGCAGCACACATGCTGTGTGCTTTACAATTCATTACTATTCAATGTTTTTTCTTGTCCAGCTTAGACTGTGTTTGGATATTTCAGTCAAGTTGGATTCTCAGGAGATGCAGATATACATTACATGTCTTTAGTTAGATGGTGGAATTTTTGTATTATCTGCTGTGGATATTTTTAGGGTTTTAATACTGACCGCTTAGTATTCTGTCCTATCCTTTCTTATTTAGCTAGCGGGGCCTCTTTTGCTAAATCCTGATTTCTGCCTGCGTGTGTCTTTCCTCTAATACTCACAGTCAATATTTGTGGGGGGCTGCCTATCCTTTGGAGTTCTGCTTGGAGGCAAGATAGAATTCCCATTTCCATCTATAGGGGTATTTAGTCCTCCGGCTGTGTCGAGGTGTCTAGGATGTGTTAGGTACACCCCACGGCTACTTCTAGTTGCGGTGACAGTTTAGGGTTTGCGGTCAGTACAGGTTCCACCTACTCCTGAGAAAGTCTCATGCGGCTCCAAGGTCACCGGATCATAACAGTTCTCCTTGTGCGGGACAGTTACCTCTGCAGACGATTCCAGGAATAAAGAGTCACAGTCCGGTTTCACTTCAACTTCAACATGTTTACTCAACACAAAAGTATAAATGTAAACACTGGCGCTCTGCAAAGGACTGGCCCAAGGGTGAGATTAGCATAGAGAGCTGCTGGTGATTAGAGCAGGTTCTGTGTGTGCCTGCTGGAAAGCAAAGCCTAAAAAAAAAAATCAACAATACATCACCAGGGAAATTAGTAGAGTGGAGTGTTGAAAGAGGTGCTTGTTAAAAATTGTCCAAAAAAAACCTATCTATCTACACCAATTCTTTAAGGGGTCACACTGCCTCACAGCACTCCAGTAAGTACAATTACAGACATACCACCACTATTTACTACATATTAAAAGTTTTATTGTTAATATCCAAAACTCCCTTTGCTTATAGGGCACACTAGACCCTACTCCACCAAATGCTGGGACCTTCTTAAAACCAATACCTTTTCATCAGAACTGTTATTTTGACATAATCGCAGTAAGTTTCTTTTCCTTTACAAATTTTTCACCTTCACTATTACCCCCCTACTACCATTGTCCTCCACACATGTATGGAGTAGCACGGTGATACATTGTTGATGTTTACTCAACAACTTCATCCAAAAAAAGTCATCCAGCGCACATACTGTAACAGCATCGGGCATCAGTGTTTCTGACCCTTGCCTGTCCTAAGCCAGAGTTGGGTACAGTATCTCTGCCTTCTGTGGGGGCATTCCCTGCCTTTTCATCCCGGTCCGAATCGCGGCCCATGCAAAAAACTGCCACATCTTGGTGCACTTTCTCCCACTTTGCTCAGCCTTCTTCTGTCCAGCAGCTGCGGTCCCACTATTGCTGCACTGCTGTTCCTGTAGTTGCTGTACTCTGTTCTTAGTTCTGGCCCCCTGGATACTACTGCTGGGCCCACTCTTCCTAGAAGAATGTTACATGGCAGAATGTGCCCTGGGCTAGCCAGCCATCTGTAAGCTGTACGGGTGCCCAGGCCCCAACTGAACTAAAGCAGGAAGACCTAACTGTCTTATCCCATCGTACCCCTCCTATCCTAACTATTCATTAAACCTAAGCCTATGATGTCCCCATCTCGTGGCCAACTTGAGGTACTACTCCCCTAACACAATATGGGCACGGGGCACTTACTTTCCCTAAGAACTGTACATGTGCAATTATGGCAAAACATATTATACATTAGACAAATATATAAATGCAGAGTAATATGCTTTATAATTAGCAGTACTCAATACGAATAGTGATAATACATTAAGCAATGTAGCAGTATCACATAGTACACAAACAGAGGTTAGGGGAGAAAAACGAACAATACTATTAGCACATCCCCTACAACACCACTGATTAAAAAGAGGCTAAGGACAGAACAAGAAAGAAAAACAGCACCTGCTTAGAAAGTTGTGC
Organism: Ranitomeya variabilis; assembly: GCF_051348905.1. NCBI lineage: Eukaryota > Metazoa > Chordata > Amphibia > Anura > Dendrobatidae > Ranitomeya > Ranitomeya variabilis. The sequence continues at coordinate 1,022,844,348 of NC_135233.1, read as the reverse complement.
AGAAAAAATTTGAGGGAGCCACACCTCGCCACCCCATTTGACATCAATATTACGTCAGTGGGATCACATGGTAAGGTCTCCGCACTTGTACGAACATGACATTCCGTACCCCCTAGGGACATGTAAGGTCAGCTTGACACAGTTTTACATAGACCATCCCTGTCCACACGGGCCCCACACAGTCAATGACATGGCACCACACTCACCCACAACCCTGACAGGCTGAGAGACCACTTTCACAAGCCGCAGTGAAATACAACCTTATCAGCCCAGCAGGACTGCCACCAGTTCCTTGTTCGACACACACCTGGTCCATTTATAGGGTTATATATCGGGCCAGGACCAGCCCCCTGTAGCATATGAGATTAGGCTGAGAAACAGACATGTGTATTCGTGGATCGAGATAACAGAGCAACCCAAGGTTAAATTATATATTTTATCACCTTAAGGACACAATAGCCTATATATACACATTGGTTATACATATATAATGGTCCGATATGCAAATACAATAGGGGTAGGACAAAGGGTATAAACAGAATATATAGTCAGTTACCAGTTATGAAAGGCCTGGCTTGCAGGGGAGGGGGTGCCACATGGGAAGCTTGTGGTTCCCTCTGTGTATGACTTGTCCTAACACGATGTCCTCACAACCTCCCATAGAAAAAAGCAATAGGAAATGATGCACACAAGCATTTAACACTCTGGGTCACTCCCCTCCTACCCTCTGGGCTGAACCTAAATTTTCTCCCCTGGAGGTTTGGAGATAAATCTCCCAAAACCTATGAAAGATCATAACTCCTTTCTGAGTGGTCATAGGGCAGTGGTTCTGGCACCATCGGATCCGACCGGGCCCCTGCTACTTATAGAGACTAAATACAATTTTGCTACCTAGCTGCTAGTGGCTGTTCTATGTATCTTCCTTTCTGTGCATGTTAGAATGACTCGAGACCCAGACAGGTGATTGTCCTGGTCTAGGGATCTCGGAATTATATACGATGTATAGCTAGGACGTATAGTATTTCCATAATTCCTTTATGAAATCCTAGCTGGCTGAACAAAGGACTCATGCTGCATGGCTTGGATCCACGGGGGTCTTCCTGTAGAAGGTTGCATACCAACCAGCTGGGGGGGGTGAATCTTTGAGCTGGCCAAGTGTCATGTTACCACAGCATGTGCTGAAAGCGTTTTTTTTTATAATGAGATGCTAAATAGAATACAGATGACTGACATGGAATTATGTTTCCAATATTCTTCATGGCATTGGTCTGAGTGGATAAAGAAACAGCTATGCAGTACCTACAAAAAACAATGGCAGAATTGTTTTCATATCCCTACCTAAGGTAAAAAAAATTACTTAGTTCAATGTATTCCACAATGGTACGAATGAAGACTACAAAGAGAAAGCCATAATCAAGCTTAGATGACACAAGAAGAAAAAGTTATTTATTGTGAAGAAGTGAAATCTTATAAATATAAAACCATATGAATTTGCTATGGCTGTAAAGCGACAGAGATCGAAGAGACTGTCTTTTTTGTCTTGAATGGAACATGACTGCTGCAGCCACCATTCATTGGCTGAAGAGGTCCTGTCCCATGCTAGAATAGTCCAATAGAACATTTTTTTTTTATTTCCAGACCACCATGGGCCACTTTAAAAAAATGTTATGGTCAACACCTTTAACCCCTTAGTGACAGAGCCAATTTGGTACTTAATGACCGAGCCAATTTTTACAATTCTGACCAGTGTCACTTTAAGAGGTTATAACTCTGGAACGCTTTATCGGATCCCACTGATTCTGAGATTGTTTTTTCGTGACATATTGTACTTCAAGTTAGTGGTAACATTTCTTCGATATTACTTGCGATTATTTATAAAAAAAAAAGGAAATATGGCGAAAAGTTTTAAAATTTTGCAATTTTCAAACTTTGTATTTTTATGCCCTTAAATCAGAGAGATATGTCACAAAAAAATAGTTAATAAATAACATTTCCCACATGTCTACTTTACATCAGCACAATTTTGGAAACAATTTTTTTTTGTTAAGGAGTTATAAGGGTTAAAATTTGACCAGCAATTTCTCATTTTTACAACACCATGTTTTTTTTAGGGACCACATCACCTTTGAAGTCATTTTGAGGGGTCTATATGATAGAAAATTACCAAGTGTGACACCATTCTAAAAACTGCACCCCTCAAGCTGCTCAAAACCACATTCAAGAAGTTTATTAACCCTTTACGTACTTCACAGGAACTGAAACAATGTGGAAGAAAAAAATGAACATTTAACTTTTTTTTGCAAACATTTTACTTCAGAACCATTTTTTTTAATTTTTACAAGTGTAAAAACAGAAATTTAACCACAAATTTTGTTGTGCAATTTTTCCTGAGTACGCCGATACCCCATATGTGGAGGTAAACCACTGTTTGGGCGCACCGCAGAGCTTGGAAGTGAAGGAGCACCGTTTGACTGTTTCAATGCAGAATTGGCTGGAATTGAGGTCGGACGCCATATCGCGTTTGGAGAGCCCCTAATGTGCCTAAACAGTGGAAACCCCCCACAAGTGACACCATTTTGGAAACTAGACCCCTTAAGGAACTTATCTAGATGTGTGGTGAGCACTTTGAACCCCCAAGTGCTTCACAGAAGTTTATAACGTAGAGCCGTGAAAATAAAAAATCGCATTTGTTTTCACAAAAATGATTTTTTCACCCACAAATTCTTATTTTCACAAGGGTAACAGGAGAAATTAGACCACAAAAGTTGTTGTGCAATTTCTCCTGAGTACGTCGATACCCCATATGTGGAGGTAAACCACTGTTTGGGCGCACCGCAGAGCTTGGAAGTGAAAGAGCACCGTTTGACTTTTTCAATGCAGAATTGGCTGGAATTGAGATCGGATGTCATGTCACGTTTGGAGAGCCCCTGATGTGCCTAAACAGTGGAAACCCCCCACAAGTGATACCATTTTGGAAACTAGACCCCTTAAGGAACTTATCTAAATGTGTGGTGAGCACTTTAAACCCCCAAGTGCTTAACAGAAGTTTATAACGTAGAGCCGTGAAAATAAAAAATCGCATTTTTTCTACAAAAATGATATTTTGGCCCCAAAATTTTTATTTTCACAAGGGTAACAGGAGAAATTAGACCACAAAAGTTGTTGTGAAATTTCTCCTGAGTACGTCGATACCCCATATGTGGGGGTAAACCACTGTTTGGGCGCACCGCAGAGCTTGGAAGAGAAGGAGTGTCGTTTTACTTTTTCAATGTAGAATTGGCTGGAATTGAGATCGGATGCCATGTCACGTTTGGAGAGCCGCTGATGTGCCTAAACAGTGGAGACCCCCCACAAATGACACCATTTTGGAAACTAGACCCCTTAAGGAACTTATCTAGATGTGTGGTGAGCACTTTAAACCCCAAGGTGCTTCACAGAAGTTTATAACGTAGAGCCGTGAAAATAAAAAAAATCGCATTTTTTCTACAAAAATGATCTTTTTGCCTCCAAATTTTTATTTTACCAAGGGTAACAGGAGAAAATGGACCCCAAAAGTTGTTGTACAATTTGTCTTGAGTACGCCGACACCCCATATGTGGGGGTAAACCACTGTTTGGGCGCATGGCTGAGCTCGGAAGCAAAGGAGCGCCATTTGACTTTTCAATGCAAAATTGACTGGAATTGAGATCGGACGCCATGTCGCGTTTGGAGAGCCCCTGATGTGCCTAAACAGTAGAAACCCCCCAAAAGTGACCCCATTTTGGAAACTAGACCCCCCATGGAACTTATCTAGATGTGTAGTAAGAACTTTGAATGCCCAAGTGCATCACAGAAGTTTATAATGCAGAGTCGTGAAAATAAAAAATATATTTTTTTTAACAATAAAGATTATTTAGCCCCCAAGTTTTTATTTTCACAAGGGTAACAAGAGAAATTGGACCCCAAACGTTGTTGTCCAATTTGTCCTGAGTATGCTGGTACCCCATATGTGGGGGTAAACCACTGTTTGGGCACACGGCAGAGATCGGAAGGGAAGGAGCGCCATTTTGGAATGCAGACTTTGATAGAATTGTCTGGGGGCGTTATATTGCGTTTGCAGACCCCTAATGTACCTAAACAGTGAAAACCCCCAACAAGTGACCCCATTTTAGAAAATAGACCCCCCAAGGAACTTATCTAGATATGTAGTGAGAACTTTGAATGCCCAAGTGCTTCACAGAAGTTTATAATGCAGAGTAGTGAAAATAAAAAATATTTTTTTTTCCCACAAAAAAGATTTTTTTAGCCTCCAAATTTTTATTTTCACAAGGGTAACAAGAGAAATTAGACCCCTAAAGTTGTTGTCCAATTTGTCCTGAGTATGATGGTACCCAATATGTGGGGGTAAACCACTGTTTGGGCGCACGGCAGAGCTCGGAAGGGAAGGAGCGCCATTTTGAAATGCAGGCTTTGATAGAATGGTCTGCGGGCGTTATATTGCGTTTGCAGAGCCACTGATGTAACTAAACAGTAGAAACCCCCCACAAGTGACCCCATTTTGAAAACTAGACCCCCCAAGGAACTTATCTAGATATGTGGTGAGAACTTTGAATGCCCAAGTGCTTTACAGAAGTTTATAATGCAGAGTAGTGAAAATAAAAAAATATTTTTTTTCCCACAAAAAAGATTTTTTAGCCCCCAAGTTTTTAGTTTTACAAGGGTAACAAGAGAAATTGGATGCCAATATTTGTTCTCCAATTTGTCCTGAGTATGCTGTTACCCCATATGTGGGGGTAAACCACTGTTTTGGCACACGGCAGAGCTCGGAAGAGAAGGAGCACCATTTTGGAATTCAGACTTTGATAGAATTGTCTGTGGGTGTTATGTTGCGTTTGCAGAGCCCCTGATGTACCTAAACAGTAGAAACCCCCCACAAGTGACCAAATTTTGGAAACTAGACCCCCTAAGGAACTTATCTAGATATGTGGTGAGAACTTTGAATGCTCAAGTGCTTCACAGAAGTTTATAATGCAGAGTAGTGAAAATAAAAAAATATTTTTTTTCCCACAAAAAAGATTTTTAGCCCCTAAGTTTTTATTTTCACAAGGGTAACAGGAGAAATTGGACCCCAAAAGTTGTTGTCCAATTTATCCCGAGTACGCTGATGCCCCATATGTGGGGGTAAACCACTGTTTGGGCGCACGGCAGAGCTCAGAAGGGAGGGAGCACCATTTGACTTTTTTAGCGCAAAATTGGCTGTCATGTTTGGAGACCCCCTGATGTACCTAAACAGTGGAAACCCCCAAATTATAACTCCAACCCTAACTCCAACACACCCCTAACCCTAATCTCAATCCGATCCATAATCCTAATCACAACCCTAACGATAATCCCAACCCTAACCCCAAAACAGCCCTAATCTCAACCCTAACCATAACCCTAATCAAAACCCTAAATCCAACACACCCCTAACCCTAATCCCAACCCTAATCCCAACCCTAACCCTAATCCCAACCCTAATCCCAAACGTAACCCTAATCCCAACCCTAATCCCAAACGTAACCCTAATCCCAACCCTAATCCCAACCCTAACCCTAATCCCAACTCTAACCCTAACTTTAGCCCCAACCCTAACCCTAACTTTAGCCCCAACCCTAACCATAACTTTAGCCCCGTCGTCACAAAAAAGTTCAATCTAACCTTTTTTTTGTACGTCGCGTCCGCCATTTCCGCGCATGCGTGACCGTAACTCTGCCCCCTCCTCCCCAGGACATAGACTGGGCAGCAGATGCGTTGAAAAACTGCATCCGCTGCCCACGTTGTGCACAATTTTCACAACGTGCGTCGGTACGTCGGGCCGACACATTGCGACCGCCCCGTACCGACGCAAGTGTGAAAGAAGCCTAAGGCTACTTTCACACTAGCGTCGTACTCTGCCCATCGCAGTGTGTCGGGCCGACGTACCGACGCTAGCATTGTAAGCGCCGCACAACGGGTGCAGCGGATGCTGTTTTTTCAATGCATCCGCTGCCCCATTGTGAGGTGCGGGGAGGCGGGGGTGGAGTTCTGGCCGCGCATGCGCGGTCGGAAATGGCGGACACGTCGCACAAAAAAGTTACATGTAGCTTTTTTTCTGCCGACGGTCCGCCAAAGCACGACGCATCCATCGCACGACGGATGCGACATGTGGCAATCCGTCGCAATGCGTCGCTAATGCAAGCCAAAGGAGAAAAAACGCATCCTGCAATCACTTTTGCAGGATGCGGTTTTTCTCCAACGACGCATTGCGACGGAAGCCAAAAAACGCTAGTGTGAAAGTAGCCTAACCCTAACCCTAGCCCTAACCCTAACCCTAAATTTAGCCCCAACCCTAACCCTAACCCTAATTTTAGCCCCAACTCATCTCTACTGCCGGCCGGCAGATGGCAGCAGATGGCGGGCGCACTGCGCATGCGCCCGCCATGAGGAAAAAGCCGGCCGGCAAGAGGAGACGGAAGAGGACCCAGGGACACCGGGTGAGTATTATAGGGTCCCTGAATCCCCCTATTTCTCTGTCCTCTGATGTGCGATCACATCAGAGGACAGAGAATTACAGATTGCTTTTTTTTTTTTTTTTTTTTTTTTGCGGTCGCCGGAGGATAGAGAAATTAAATGGCAAATCGCGTTTTGTTTTTTTTTGTTGCGACCGCCGGTAAACGGTTAATTACCGTCGATCGCAACTCGGGGGTCGGTAAAACCCCCCCGAATCATGTTCTCTGGGGTCTCGGCTACCCTCGGCAACCGAGACCCCAGAGAAAATCCGACTCTGGGGGGCGCTATTCACTTTTTCCACAGCGCCGTTATTTAACGGCACTGTGGTTTAAGTACCCTTAGCGGCCGCCGTTAAAAGGCGTATCGGCGGTCGTTAAGGGGTTAAAAGCAAACTGTCAACAAACGGAAACTGCTGAGAGCATAATGTAGAAACAGAGACTCTGATTCCAGAGATGTGACACTTACTTTTTTGCCTGCTGTAGCCTTGATAAAATCATTGTTTTATTAGCAGGAGATTATCAATCAAGGACTAGTAAACGTGCTGCCATGTAGTCCTCCATATTCATGAGCTCTGTATAACCCCACCCTCAACAATGATTAGTAGTTTTCTGTCCATACAGAGTGTACACAGAAAGCAGCCAATCAGTGGTGTGAGTGGGGTTATACAGAGCTCAGCATTCATAAACTGTAGATCTACAGCAGACAAAACAAGGATTTTATCAAAACTACAGCAAGCGGCACAGTGATACATTCCTGGAATCAGGGTATCTTTGCTTACATCATGGTTCTCTCAGTTGGGGTGCTAAAAACCTGGTGACAGATTAACTTAAAAAAAACACAGATAATAGAAAGTCCCATCATCACTTTTCATTAGAAAGGTATTCTCATGTTGGTTTTTGAGCAGCTCACAGCTTTACAGTCTCCTTCCTTTCTGGATGCTGGGGGCTGGTACTTCTTGACTGACAGTTTTGGTCAGTTTACTTTTGATACTTTTCTACCCTGGTATCACTATATTTGCGTATAGACATTTCAGGGACTCTGAACAAGCACACGGCGCCATTTCCGCGCATGCGTGACCGTAACTCTGCCCCCTCCTCCCCAGGACATAGACTGGGCAGCGGATGCGTTGAAAAACTGCATCCGCTGCCCACGTTGTGCACAATTTTCACAACGTGCGTCGGTACGTCGGGCCGACACATTGCGACCGCCCCGTACCGACGCAAGTGTGAAAGAAGCCTAAGGCTACTTTCACACTAGCGTCGTACTCTGCCCATTGCAGTGTGTCGGGCCGACGTACCGACGCTAGCATTGTAAGCGCCGCACAACGGGTGCAGCGGATGCTGTTTTTTCAATGCATCCGCTGCCCCATTGTGAGGTGCGGGGAGGCGGGGGCGGAGTTCTGGCCGTGCATGCGCGGTCGGAAATGGCGGACATGTCGCACAAAAAAGTTACATGTAGCTTTTTTTCTGCCGACGGTCCGCCAAAGCACGACGCATCCGTCGCACGACGGATGCGACATGTGGCAATCCGTCGCAATGCGTCGCTAATGCAAGCCAAAGGAGAAAAAACGCATCCTGCAAGCACTTTTGCAGGATGCGTTTTTTCTCCAACGACGCATTGCGACGGAAGCCAAAAAACGCTAGTGTGAAAGTAGCCTAACCCTAACATTAGCCCTAACCCTAACCCTAAATTTAGCCCCAACCCTAACCCTAACCCTAATTTTAGCCCCAACTCATCTCTACTGCCGGCCGGCAGATGGCAGCAGATGGCGGGCGCACTGCGCATGCGCCCGCCATGAGGAAAAAGCCGGCCGGCAAGAGGAGACGGAAGAGGACCCAGGGACACCGGGTGAGTATTATAGGGTCCCTGAATCCCCCTATTTCTCTGTCCTCTGATGTGCGATCACATCAGAGGACAGAGAATTACAGATTGCTTTTTTTTTTTTTTTTTTTTTTTTTGCAGTCGCCGGAGGACAGAGAAATTAAATGGCAAATCGCGTTTTGTTTTTTTTTGTTGCGACCGCCGGTAAACGGTTAATTACCGGCGATCGCAACTCGGGGGTCGGTAAAACCCCCCCGAATCATGTTCTCTGGGGTCTCGGCTACCCTCGGCAACCGAGACCCCAGAGAAAATCCGACTCTGGGGGGCGCTATTCACTTTTTCCACAGCGCCGTTATTTAACGGCGCTGTGGTTTAAGTACCCTTAGCGGCCGCCGTTAAAAGGCGTATCGGCGGTCGTTAAGGGGTTAAAAGCAAACTGTCAACAAACGGAAACTGCTGAGAGCATAATGTAGAAACAGAGACTCTGATTCCAGAGATGTGACACTTACTTTTTTGCCTGCTGTAGCCTTGATAAAATCATTGTTTTATTAGCAGGAGATTATCAATCAAGGACTAGTAAACGTGCTGCCATGTAGTCCTCCATATTCATGAGCTCTGTATAACCCCACCCTCAACAATGATTAGTAGTTTTCTGTCCATACAGAGTGTACACAGAAAGCAGCCAATCAGTGGTGTGAGTGGGGTTATACAGAGCTCAGCATTCATAAACTGTAGATCTACAGCAGACAAAACAAGGATTTTATCAAAACTACAGCAAGCGGCACAGTGATACATTCCTGGAATCAGGGTATCTTTGCTTACATCATGGTTCTCTCAGTTGGGGTGCTAAAAACCTGGTGACAGATTAACTTAAAAAAAACACAGATAATAGAAAGTCCCATCATCACTTTTCATTAGAAAGGTATTCTCATGTTGGTTTTTGAGCAGCTCACAGCTTTACAGTCTCCTTCCTTTCTGGATGCTGGGGGCTGGTACTTCTTGACTGACAGTTTTGGTCAGTTTACTTTTGATACTTTTCTACCCTGGTATCACTATATTTGTGTATAGACATTTCAGGGACTCTGAACAAGCACACGGCTCAAGAAAGTGAGAGCCTAATTAGGAGAACTGCTCTGGAAACTGAAAATGCTGATAGCTGGGAGGGTTTATGATTGTGCAGCTATTGGTAAGAGCTGTGAGGGTAGTGAGAAGCGAACTGCTGAATAGTAACCAATGAGCTGGAAAGAGCTGACTCTTGGCAGTTAACTCATCTCCTAGTGTAAGTACACTACCTAAAGTTAAAGGCCTTACAGCAGGAGAATGAAAGCAGATAAAACAGGAAGTCAATGGCAAAATTGCTTCTTTTCATGCTTTCTAACTAACTAAAGCAATTTAGTAATATTAGAATAACCTTTTAAGTTTATATTTTAGTAAACAATGATGTTTAATCCAGCAGAGTTTGAGAAGAATTGAGGAGAGTTGAAATACTGCACACAGGACTAATTATATTAAAATGTGTTTACATTTTATTTGTGTTCTATGGAAAAAATGTCAAAGGAGGTTCCAAAATGAAATACTCATGTGATATTATTTCCCTAGAATAAGGGTAAACAGTGAATGTTTTGAGGACACATTGGAACACCTCTATGAACTTATCCAAGACAGTCTAATCTTAATGGTTCATGATTTAATGAATGTGGGGCATCATTAGACTGACTAGTCTACACTTATACCACCTATCAGTTGACCTACTCTGTGCCAGAAACTTTAGCACATTTTTTAGAGCATGGTGTAACAAATTGGGCCACAAATTTTCCAGAAAAGTCATTCCCCTTTCCATAGAAAGTGCCCAAAACAGTCATGAAAGACAGACTTTTAGGACAAACTGTGAAATAATTCAGGTGCATTTAGCTTGATAAATCTCTCTATGTTGTCTGCATGAAATCACTACATTATAAAGTAGAATTGAAGATGACTGTTTTGTAGACTTGTTCTCTTACACAAGAGATCGCAACTGGTTACTCTCAACATTAGTAGTCATCATCATCACCAATCCAGGGATCTTGGTGATGATGTCCTATCGAACATACAATAGAAGCCCCTCACAATTGTTTCTTCTAGGCACAAGGCATGCCAGTTTGGCACTCTTCCCTCTTAGAGACAGAAAACTAAAGATGTTAAAATTAGAGTTTAAGTGAAACGATTCACAGGATCTGGTCATTTGTGGCTCTGAGAACTGCCAATTACATGATGGCACCTTGGCTGTTCATCTGATTAGCTGACCTGGCGAGACGTCTTTGTTGCAGAGTGACACACAGGTGATGTAACAGCCATGACGGCTAATGAAAAGGGGAGCTGCAGATACCATGACATAAGAGGTGGTTTTAATGGTCCCAGTCCAGTGGCCACAAATCACTGAAATGACCAATGGACCAGGACGATTTGCACCAACTCTAGTTATAATGCAACAGCTTTTTCCTGTTCCTCTTTGTGAAAGATATGTTGTGTCTCACAGCAATACATATATGACCAGACCACGTATCACTGCTGTACTAAGATCAAATGTTGCTACCTCACCATCATGCCATGACCAAATAGTACTACTGTTACCACCATTTAGCACTGCATTGTACCCCTATACCATGATCAAATATAACTACAATATCACTATTTGACAGAAATACCGATACACCATGACAAATACTACGACCATAACCACCTTATACAGTCATTGCCAAAAGTGTTAGCACCCTTGAAATAGTTCCAGAAAATGAAGTATTCTCACAGAACATTATTGCAAATACAATTGTTCAGATTTCATGTTGCCTTGTACACAGATAAGGCACCCAGTGCCAGAGGCAGAAACCCAACCCCAAAACATCTTTGAATCTCCATCATATTTTACTGTAGGGACTGTGCTTTACCAAAAAGCTTTATCTTGCTCTCATCTGTCCACAAGACGTATTCCCAGAAGGATTTTGGCTTACTCACACACATTTTGGCAAACTGCATTCTAACCTTTTTTCTATCTCTGTGTCAGCAGTGAAATCCTCTTGGGTCTCCAGCCAAAGCGTTTCATTTCATTCAAATGTAGACGAAAAGTTTGCGCTGACACTGATGCACTCTGAGCCTGCAAGACAGCTTGAATTTCTTTGGAACTTGATTGGGGCTGCTTAAGCACTATCCGGACTATCCTGTGTTGCAACTTTTCATCAATTTTCTGTGCAGTCCATGTTCAGGGAGATAAGCTACAGTGCCATGGCTTGTAAACGTCTTGATTTTCTTACTCATTGTGGACAAAGGAGCATCAAGATCTCTGGAGATGGATTTGTAACCGTGAGATTTTCAACAATTTTGATTGTCAAAACCTCAGACAATTCTCTTCTCCTCCTTCTGTTCTCAATGCTTAGTGTGGCACACACAGACATACAATGCAAAGATTGAGTCAACTTCTCCCCTTTTTATCTGGTTTCAGGTGTGATTTTCATATTGCCCACACCTGTTACTTGCCACGAGGGAGTTTGAATGAGCATCACATGCTTGAAACAAAGTTGTTAACCAACATTTTTGGAAATATCCTGCCCAATTCTGGGATTTTGTGAAATTATGTCCAATTTACCTTTTTTTCCCTTTTTGTTTGTGTTGCTTCAATACACAGAAAGAAAATCAACATGTATACCTAAACCTGTAATTGCAAAAATTTTCTGGAACAATTTCAGGGGTGCCAACACTTTCAGGCATGACTGTACTAATGCATTATACCTCCATGCAGTAATCAAATATTATCACAATAACAATAAAAATATTACCACCACTGCCATCATTTACTGATGGTAAAACTTTTATGCCATGAGTCATGACCCTAGATTATAAATCTACCATTGCCCTATATGCAGTAATTAAATGATACCTATATATCACATGGATAAATGTTACCTCCATATCATGATGAAATATTACCACAATATGATGACTTAATCATGTCATATGTAAATGTTACCATTACAATATGAAGAAGTAATACCACCATTGCCACCATATAGTGACTGAATAATACAACCTCTACTGCATGACCAAATATTACCACAATTCTACACATATAGGTGCAGTTAGAGCGCTGTATAAATCAGACTGAGATCGGAATGCAATGTACAGACTGGCCAGCGGCTCTCCCGAGCCAAGTGTAACAGCTTCACATATTTCTACAGTATATAGCTGTCACACTTGGGTCTGGAGCGCCGACTGCAGTCCATGCTGTGATGTCCCATCTCCAATTTATATGGCTGCCTGACTGGACCCTAACATCTTTTTCTTACCATTATGTAACTAGTTAGTAAATAATACCCCCAAACCATAACCAAATTTTACAACAAATCTGGAAACTTATTTCCAGCCCCAAGTATCTCTTTTGGCTCCAAAAAATCTAAGATTTTTTGTAAGAAGAAGCAGTCTGAAACGTACAGGCGGAGGGTTACCACTAGTGATGAGCATGAGTGTATCGCGGGTGCTCGAATTACATGTTTGAGTCCCTGCGGTCACATGTTTTGCAGCTGTTAGACAACCACAAAACATGTAGGAATTGCCCGTATTTGTCAGGAAATCCCAGCATGTTTTGTTGCTGTCTAGGGACTCGAACATGTCACTCGAACACTCGCGATACTCGGTGCATACCCAAGCACCCTAGGCAAACTCGAGCACGTGTGCTCATCACTAGTTACCACCACCATTACTAGCTTCTACGTGGGAACACAGTCTTAGCAAAAGGACGGATCAGTGTAATAATTTAATTTTCAAACGCATCCATATGTCTAAAAAAATCACACAGTGGCTGATTTATTCTATATATTACACATGTATAGGGTAATTTTAGGATTTCTTGTGCAAAATGAGGATGGTCTCTGTAATCTATCACTGGGGATTTACAACCACGATACAGTTGATATAATCAAGAGATTACCCTACACCCATTTATTACAATGTTTGGTCTACATGTTCAGTTAATATATTCTCCTATGTATGTAAAATGTAAACTAACACTCAGATCGCAGTCATCATTTTTGTGTCTTTGTCTTGGTTTAGATTACCAGACAATTCTGTTTTACAGAGTTTGCATAATGGAAAAATGTATTATTTGACCCCAAAAGAATGCATTTTCAGAGAAATTTAATACATTATTAAATGGATTTTATGGCTTCAGCTAATAAGGCTTATGTATTATTAATTTAATTAAATTATACGCATACTTTCTGTATCCATTTTGCATGGTATTCAAGATCTCTTATAGTCATCATTTCAGGATTGCTTGCAGTCATCTAATGGGAACCTGTGCTACTCATTTCTAGAGTCCTGTCATGATTATGCGGGCGTAAGGGTCATTAGAGTACAGGTATCAAAGTCAAGCACTTCTGTGACTATTCCAAATTTAAAAAACTGTAATATTAAACAATTGGAAAAAACTTGGTGTCATTTTTTTAAATTTAAGGTCACATGCACGTGCCAATATATATACACATCAGTGACTGCTTGCCCACATTTTAAAGTAAAAAAAACGGAACATTCGCACCGCACCTGACTTCAGCCTTCTAACTCACAGTTAGAAGCCCATTTTCGTCTGCATAATCGCACCCCATTTTGCAATTTGGCACACTGGGTTGTTCTGGCAAAATCAGGATGGTGGCAAGTATTGAATACTTTCTTAATGGAATAGGCTACTGTTCATGTGACATTTTTTGCTTATCATGAATTTTTTCCAAACCCATGTGAATAAAGCTTTGTATACTACCGTATTCATAATATATTGTATATGTAACAAAAAGCCATGAGACCGCTGGAAAATTAGTGCAGGATGTGCCATTAATGAGAGACTGCCATCTGCTCGCCATCCGAAATCAAGAGGAACCAAAGTGTTGTAGAAAACTTACAGGGGGAAGGACCTTGTGTGCTGGACCGGATCAGGTAACCCTGATATAAAAGCCCTGTGTACCCAACCACAAGGGAATTTGGCATAAAGGAAGAGAGCGGGACAGATGTGTTCCAGAGACACTGCTGAGACCAGCGTAACAGAACTCAGCAGGGAGTCTGTACTACCCAGGTGTTGGTCAGCACCTGGCAAGGTCCGGATCCCTCGGAAGTTATCACCAAGTGTGCCTTACACTGGTCAGAGGTGAAATCTTCGCCCTGCACTGGTCAAGCCTTCAAGGTACGACTACACCTGTCAAGAGCTGAAGCCTGGTCCTCTCTGCCCCGAGCCTGAGAAACTACCACTGACGATCAAGCAGAGAAGAGCCGTGCAGCGACTGCAACAGGAGAGGCACACCTGCGAGAAAGGAGGAACAGTGCAAGTGAGCAGGAACACCACTTCCAGCTATCACCTACAGTACTGGGGTCGGCAGGGACTAGGATTACAGGTTGGGAGGGGGCCAGTTGGTGCGAGGGAGGCTCAATAGGTTTTAATAAAACTACTTCAGGAAGAGACTTGTAGCCTAGCGGGAAAAGTAGTGAGAGACTTTCTTGCTCATTTGAAATCTGTTGTGATTACCTATACTGTTAAATGGTATATCTACTTACCCTAATTGTTTAAAAGTTATTGTTGCATGTAAATACAAATATATCCACCCCTGACTGTTTCTACCTTGTGATCTCTGCTTATTGCATCTGCATTACATTTGGCACAGTCGACAGACACAGAGATGGCAGACCAGTCTGTGACCAAGCCTGGCCAGGGAAATATACCCTGCTGGGCTATGCTCAGCAACCTTCACAAGTTTAGGGTGAACAGAGTGTTGGTGTGGGACTGGGTAGTGAGGCTGAAAATCATGCTTGGCATGTATCCCCTGACCCCTTCCATTCAGGCCGAGTTAGCCCTCCTGACCCTTGATGGGGAGGCACGGCAGATGGTAATGTACCACCCACCTAGGGATCGTGACACTGTGGAAAAGGTGCTAAAAATCTTGGGGGATATGCATGTTGACGCACAGGACCTAGGGTACAATCACATGTGGCTGTTCCAACGGGTCCAAGGGGAAAGTGAGACCATAGCTGTGTATGTTAATTCATTGCAGGAAATGATGGCCAATATCACCAAGAAGAACCAAGTCGGGCACCGAGGACTGGGTGCCTTGGACAAAGAGCTGCGGGACCAACTCATTGCTGGACTGAAGGATCCCTCTCTGAAGTAGATCTTAAAGGAACGCCTATGCCTGAATCCTGGTCTGTAGTAAAGAACAAGACATGCACTCTGACTGGTAATGGTGCAGACTGAACGTGGAGGGATCCTCCAAAGTATAGTCCCAAATGTAAACAGTCGCACTCAAGGAGATATCTTCAGAGTATTTTTAGCCAAACAAATGGTTTTTTATTACTTAGAAAAACACCAACAATTTAATTAGAAAATTCACCGTAGTGTTGCAAAGTAACGTTTCGACCCACTGGGTCTTTTTCAAACCTTACTTATGAAAGTGGAAAGTGAGAGGAGGGTAAAAATCCCTGGAGAGGTGCAGGAGTCCCGTTAGGGGCTATCAGTGTGTCACATCGGGTATCTGCGGTGGTGGTGTCACACCCAGTGGGTCGAAACGTTACCTTGCAACACTGCGGTGAATTTTCTAATTAAATTGTTGGTGTTTTTCTAAATAATAAAAAACCATTTGTTTGGCTAAAAATACTCTGAAGATATCTCCTTGAGTGCGACTGTTTACATTTTGAATCCTGGTCTGGGCTTTCATGAGGTTGGGCCCGAAGCCAGAGACTTGGAGAGAGAGACCCCTGTTCTCACCACTGAAGTCTGAAGTCATGAAGTGGTCACCCCTGAGACAACACGTACTGAGTCCGACTGGGTGCGGGAGATACATCAAGACATTCACGACATTTGAGGTGAGCTGTGCAGCATTAAGGAGACCACTGCCACCAACCCTCCGGTTGATCCCCGACCTCATGTGAGAAGAGGTTTGAGTGGGAAAATTGCTCCTTCCGGACCCTATCACGCCACGTACGTAGCCCATCAGCAGAACATGAGTGAGAGTGTTGGAACTGCAGTGGAAGGGGGCATATTTCAAGAGACAGTGCGAACCGAGAAAGGAGGAGCCGGGTGCCTGTTTAACTTATACACCACACAGTCGTGGAGCATACCATGGGGTTTCGAGACTCAGAGAGCAGAAGAGAAAATTCTGAGGATATAGTTTCTGAGAGACCCATTACCTGGGTTGAATTCAATGGACAACACATTTGCTGCATGATGGACACAGGGTCTTAGGTGACTTCAATGCCTGAGGCGTATTTCTAGAGGCGGAAGACCCATTGTAATCCTGGGCATGAATGTGCTAAAGAAGTGGGACAATTCTTAGCAGAAGGCCCCAATAAAAAACAGTAGGACCCATGCCACCCATGACCCAGCCAGTAAGATGGTGTTCCAGCAACTAGTGCGAGTCTGCCAAATTCAGAAGTTACCCGCTGCCTCCAAATATCTCGGCAAAGTATTCATACCGCCCGAATGGAGATGGAGGCCAACGTCACAGAGTTTTTCTTGAGGCAAGTTGGGCAGGTTGAACAGTTATAAGAGCGATATCGAGGGATGTTTGCACAGCATAAAGATGACTTTGGGTGCACCCAGGCTATTCAGCATGAGTTCCCTAAAGGAACCACTGCTCCCATTCGAGAGAAGTATCGACAGATCCCACCTTAGATGTACCAGGAGGTGAAAGAACTATTGGCTCACATTTTGAACAATGGCGTGATCTGCGAGAGCCAAAGTCCCTGAGTGGCCCCATCGTGTTAGTTCGGAAAAAGGACGGAACCCTGAGGTTCTGCGTGGACTACCAGAGGCTGAACGCATGTACCGTACGGGACTATTATCCTTTGCCCAGAATTGAGGAGTCCCTATCTGCATTAGGAACAGCAAAATATTTTCCTCACTTGATTTAGCCAGTAGCTAATGGCAAGGAACGATGGCAGAGAAGGACCGCCTGAAAACAGCCTTTGTCCAACCTATGAGCCTGTTCGAGTTCAACTGGATGCCTTTCGGACTGACAAATGCACCAGGAACCTTTCAGTAGTTGATGAAAAGATGCTGGGGAACCTGAACTTTGAAGCCACTTTGATCTATTTGACTTCTTGCAGCCCTTCGTGCTGTACACTGATAGAAGCCAATATGGACTGGGGGCAAGAAGGACGTATGCCTGTAGGTCACTGAGAGACAAGGAGAAGAATCTGGACAATTACAGTTCATTCAAACTGGAGTTGTTGGCACTGCTATGGGGCATGACTGAGAAATTTGCTGAGTATTTGTCGGGGTCAGAAATACATGTGCGGACGGATAACAACACCCTGGCCACCTAGAAATTGCAAGGCTGGGAGCGCTAGAACAGCGGTGGGCCGCAAGGATGTCTAAATACTAGTACAAGATCTCCTATCGGTCTAAGGGTATGTGCACACGACAGGATTTCTTGCAGAAATTTTCCTGACAAAAAACGGACATTTCTGCCAGAAAACCGCATGCGTTTTTTTCTCGTTTTTTCATGCGTTTTTGACGCCTTTTTTGTGTGTTTTTTTCCAAATGCATAGAATTGCGGGAAAAACGTGGAAAATCCACAAAATTAATGAACATGCTGCTTTTTTTACCGCGATGCGTTTTTTTAGTGGAAAAAAATGCACCATGTGCACAAAACATGCAGAATGCATTCTAAATGATAGGATGCATAATATATACATTTTTATAGCATTTTTATTGCGAAAAAATGCGAAAAAACCTGAACGTGTGCACATAGCCTAAATCTCAGAATATGCATGCAGACGCCTTGTTCCGAGTCACCCAAACCGAATCAAAGGCAGACATGGATTTTAGGCAGTTTGCCATGGCTGTAGTAACTGCTTAGGAATCTAGGGAAGAGCCCAGACCCACCCAGATTCTTGGCCAATGAAGGGATGAGTGGATACACCTGCAAGAGTCCGATCCAGAGCTGGCGAAGCTGAGGAAGTGGGTCACTCTGGGGAAAGGCCTGATCAGGAAGCTAGGGCTGTTTCATCCCAAAGTACCCTTCATATCTTGGGCCAGTCAGAAAGTCTCTTCCACTATTGCTGGTCCGAATAACTAAAGCAATTTTTACCATCCACCTCTCGTGTCTCCCCTTTTCCTCATAGTTTGTAAGCTTGCGAGCAGGGCCCTCACTCCTCTTGGTATCTATTTTGAACTGTGATTTCTGTTATGCTGCAATGTCTATTGTCTGTACAAGTCCCCTCTATAATTTGTAAAGCGCTGCGGAATATGTTGGCGCTATATAAATAAAATTATTATTATTAATTATTATTAAAGATGGCCTAATGTGACCAAGTATTCAACTCCCTCGAGAGTTTGATGTTACCTGCCAAGTAGTGGCTCCAGAAGTGCTGATAGTGCAGCTAACCAAAGAAGCTCAGTGCAGAAAAGACCTTTTGGTGGCTGCAATGAGTGGTGTACTGGCTTCAAATGCAGCTGGAGATTGAAGGCATTTGCCGAGGATGTCGCCTTGTGTGAGCTGAACAAACTTCCAGAACAGAGGGCTCCTATTCAGGATATCCAAACCTCTGCACCTTTGGAGGTCCTGATGGTCGACTGTCTGATGATCGCAACTTCATACAATGGCTACGGGTATTGCTTGGTGACGACTGATCACTTCACCAAGTTTGTGGTGGCTACTCCCACCCAGGATCAGACAGCTGTAGCTGCAGCCAGAGCCATCCGTCAGGAGTTCATTCATGTATATGGATGCCTGAAACGATTTCACTCCAATGAAGGGGCCTGCTTCCAGGGGAGAGAGATGTTTGAACTGTACCATATCTATGGAATCGACATATCCTGAACCACGCCAACGTCACTCACAGGGGAACAGGTCTTGTGAGCGCTTCAATTGAACCCTGTTGCAAATGTTGCAGACCCTAGAAGAAGACAAGAAGATGAAGTGGCCCAAATTCGTGTCTGAGTTGGTGTGGGTTTACAATAATCGAGTCCATGCGACTACCGGTTACACCCCTTACATGCTGCTGTTTGGCTGAAGCAGAGCTTCGAACTGACGCTGGAGGTTGAGGATTTCTGTCTGGGCAGACACCGACTTCAGATGGTAAGGAAGCTGGTTGAGCAGAATTATCAGGAGGTTGAACAATCATGTCAATCCCCAATGTCAGGTGTTCAACTTCAGCCAGGAGACTTGTCGGTGATGGCCAAACGACCTGAGAACAAGCTGGATCATTGTTGGGAGGAGGTGCCCTACCAAGTGGTGAGGAAGATTCACCTGAATGACCAAGTTTATGAGGTTAGACCTGAGGGAGATGACACCGTGGCACCTCGGGTGTTGCACAGGAATATGCTGCGACCCTGCTCTTCTGAAGTAGAAGACCATACCGAGGCAGGGCCCCCAACAGAAGTGGCTGAGATCCCACAAAGTGCAGTCTTAGAGGAAGAAGAATGGCTTGCAGGGCCGATGAATTCACCGGAGATGCTGATGCCACTCTCGAGTGGGACAGAAAACGAACTCAGAGTCAGCTTACCACCTCCAGTGTTTGAGTCTCCAAGTACCCCAGAAGTGCCTCTGCAGGAAGAGCTCTGCAGGACTCAGCAGTCCAATGCCAGGATTCTCCCTAACCAATATGCTCAGGATTAATTTTTCTGGGCCCAGATACAGCAGAAGACCCAGAAATGCATGAGACTGTTGGCTGAACTCGCCCTACCTGTGGGTAAACTTCGAACTCAAAAGAATTCCACTCACCCGAGGACTGCCGAGCAAAAAGGGTGAGGAATGTAACAAAAGGCCATGAGACCACAGGAAAATTAGTGCAGGATGTGCCATTAATGACGAGCAACTGCCATCTGCTAGCAAGAGGAAACTAAGGGTGCTAGAAGATTTGCAGGTGGAAGGACCGTGTGTGCCAGATCGGATCAGGTGACCCTCAATAAGGACTTCCCTGATATAAAAGCCCTGTAGACCCATCCACAAGGGAATTTGGTGCCAGGAAAGAAAGCCGGGCAGACATGCTCCAGAGACACCGCTGAGATCAGCGTGACAGGCCTCAGCGGGGAGTCTGTTCTACCCAGGTGTAGGTCACCACCTGGCAAGGTCTGGATCCCCTGGAAGATATCCCCGAGTGTGGCTTGCGCTGGTCAGAGCCGTAATCTGGGCCCCATGCTGGTCAATCCTCCAAGATTCAACTATGTCAAGAGCTGAAGCCCAGTCCTCTCTGCCCCAAGTCTGAGAGATTTACTCTGGTCGATAAGCTGAGATGAGCCGTGCGAAGACTGTGACAGGAGAGGCACACCTGTGAGAAAGGAGGAACAGTGTGAGTGAGCAGGGCCATCACTTCCAGCTATCACCTATGGTACCGAGGTCAACTGAGACTAGGAGTATAGGTTGGAAGGGAATCAGTTGGCGCATGGGAGGCTCAACGGGCTTTAACAGACTACATCAGGAAGAGGCTTGTGCCTAACAGGAAAACCCCGTGACCCCCTACTAGAGCCAGAGCTTCGAGTGAGAACTTATGTGGTGACTCCCAAGACTGGGCACCCCACTAACATTAAGTATTGAAAGACTTTCTTCCTTATTCAAAATCTGTTGATTCCTCATACTATTAAATTACATATCAGAAAAGCGTAATTGTTTAAAAGTTATTGTTGTATATAAATACCAAAATATAAACCCTAGTTGTTTCCACCTCGTGATCTCTATTTGTTGCATTCAGACACCTGCATTACATTTACATGAAGGCTTAATGGTAAATCCAACCATGCAGTTGATATGGGGCCTTTGAAGACAGTGGCACAGTCCTCCTATCCCAACCAGGATTTGAATTGAGGGGTAAAATAAGGCTATCCAGGTCCCCAGCTGTGCAGACAAGATGTGTCATGTGATGGGTTACCAGACGGGTCATGTGACCAGGAAGTCACATATAAAACAGCATGTCATGTGATAAACACACTATCAATCAGGTGCAAATATGTGAGACAATGAAAGGATGACAAGATAAATGTATTTAGCTATGGATTGCTCTGCCTTTGGCATTTGATTCTTCAGAAAATTAAAACAAACCACACCTTAGACTAATAAATACACCATGAGGCATCAGTCACTGTGTAGATAATAATAATAAGGAAGGTTATTGCGTAATAATGTACTTCTCTATCCATAATAAGGAAGGACACTATGCTATAATGTACTCCTCTGTACATACCAAGAAATGACAGTATGTAATAATGTACTGTTCTATACATAATAAGGAAGGACACTATGAAATAATATAAGGAAGGACACTATGTAATAATGTAATGCTCTGTACATAATAAAGAAGTACACTATATAATATTCTACTGTTCTATCCATAATAAGAAATGACATGATGTAAAAATGTACTCTATACAAAATACGGAAGTCACTATGTAATAATCTACTGCTCTATACAAAATAAGGAAATACACTAATAATGTAATGCTCTGTACATAATAAGGAAGGACACTATGTAATAATGTACTGCTCTATACATAAGAAGGAAGGACACTACGTAATAATCTACTGCTCTATAAAAAATAAGGAAGAACTCTATGCAATATTGTGCTCCCCTATACATACAGGGTGGGCCATTTATACAGATACACCTAAATAAAATGGGAATGGTTGGTGATATCAACTTCCTTCCTGTTTGTGGCACATTAGTATATGGAGGGGAAAACTTTTCAAGATTGGTGGTGACCATGGCAGCCATTTTGAAGTTGGCCATTTTGGATCCAACTTTATTTTTGTCAATGGAAAGTGGGTCGTGTGACATAATAAACGTATTGAGAATTTCACAAGAAAAACAATGGTGTGCTTGGATTTAACATAACTTTATTCATTCATGAGTTATTTACAAATTTCTCTTTGTTTACAGCTATTGACATGTCGCAGAGCTTAACGCGTGAGGAGCAGATAGAAATTGTTTTGATGTCTGGTGAATGCAGTAACTGGGTCATTGCAGCAGATTTCAATGCAAGACACCCTTCAAGACCACCCATCTCCCATTTAAGAGGGGACTGGATGCCTTTCTTGAAAAGTATAATGTTACATTTTATACATACTAGATTCCTTGATAGGGCGTTGATTCAGGGAACTAGTCTGATTGCGGAGTTGTGGAGTTGGGAAGGAATTTTTTTCCCCAATGTGGAGCTTACTCTTTGCCACATGGGTTGTTTTTACCTTCCTCTGGATCAACATGTTAGGGCATGTTAGGTTAGGCTATGGGTTAAACTAGATGGGCTTAAAGTCTTCCTTCAACCTTAATAACTATGTTACTATGAATGTATGATTTAGTGAATTCTGCATTGAGCAGGGGATTGGACCAGATGACCCAGGAGGTCTCTTCCAACTCTACCATTCCATGATTCTATGATTCTATGGAATCACTGGGCCGTCTAGGGATCCAGAGAGAGAATGTGGAAATTACTATTAGCTATGAGAGAATAGAATGGACTCAGTGGAACAAAAAGCAGTAGATGTAGAGAAACGCGGTCATGCCCATACTCTCTCTCTCTGCATCCCTTTACAGCACAGCGATTCCATCCCATCATATACTCATAAATGTGGATGTTTCTATATTAATTTGTGCACCTGTACATTAATTTAATACTAAATGTGTGTGGGCACAATTTATTTTTTATTACTATCTTTATCTGATTAGCCACTGTGTACTTCTTACAAAAAATTTAAATTAATCTAGCAAGCACTGTGTTCCCCATCATAGCTACACATTAGCCACTCCCCCATTAAAATCTAAATTGTCTACTGTGTACCCGCTATGTAATATATAATTCTGCAGCGCCCCAGAGTCCTGGTCGTTGCAGTACTGCTGCTCCGCCACTAAGGCGAGTAGTGGTACGTCTGATTGCACTAGAGGAGTTCATCTGAGCAGGTAACACTCACACTACACTTCACACTCCGGCCACCAGGGGGAGTGGTTCTATCTAGTAGGCCACTCCTCACACTTTGGTAAAACTGGGAGTTGGACAGGAAGACAGGAAGAAGTAACTGGGATGAGCTAGAGAGAGGACCTGTCAGGGATGGGATCCTGGCAGACTCCTAAGAGCAGAACAACCAAGTGAGCAACGGGAATACAGTATAGAGGCGATAGGACCAGAAGGAGTCGTGCTGTAAGATCGAGGCAACATCCTTCTGAGGCGCAAACAGTCGGTGGCCGGAACGCCGAGCAAGTAAGAGACTACAAGCATACTTCAAACCACGGCCAGACAGCCAATTACAGGTTGGCTGTCTCACTTAAACACCTAAGCAGACAACGGAGGCAGCTGTGGGAGAGGGGCGACTCTAGGGTCCCGGAAGAACTCCAGGCCTACCCTGTCATACGGGTGCGTCCTAACCATATCATCTGGGGGACGGAGAGAACGAACATCAGAGACAGACACAGCAGTTGTGAGGACTATCCCGGGGTGCTCAGCAGGGATGGACTACAACACACAGGCGCTAGAAGGCAGACACTGATTCCCACCTGCAAAAGGGGACTCCTGATGTGCCTTTGGACCGGCCGGTCTCAGACAGCCCTGTTAACAGTGCTCTGGATTGAGCACCTCGAAGCCTTCAGTAAAGAGGTAAAGAGACTGCAACCTGGTGTCCTCGTTATTTACTGCGACCTGCACTGCATCACGACAACACCACCACCCCTCACCCTTTCTACTGGACGCCCCTCCGCAGGGCCACGGACCGGGCCTAGCCACCGTGACAACCCCAGAGCAGAGACTCAGAGGCCCGGTACCGGGTGCCCCTCGGCCCTGCGGCGGTGGGGGTGACACAATTCCATTA
The DNA here is from genome assembly GCF_051348905.1 of Ranitomeya variabilis. NCBI lineage: Eukaryota > Metazoa > Chordata > Amphibia > Anura > Dendrobatidae > Ranitomeya > Ranitomeya variabilis. Next base: position 1,022,820,217 of record NC_135233.1, on the reverse strand, counting down.
CACACTGCTTGCTACCCCCAATTAAAAAATAACTGTCCTCTCTCTTCTCCCAGTTCATTACTCACTGTCCTGTGGAATTCATCCCAATTTAGCACCCACTGTCCTCCTCTCCATGCCCAATTCATTACCCATTACCTACAACACCGCTCCCCCCAATTTATTGTGAACAGTCCTCCATTGTGCTCATAAAAAATAGAACAACTCACCTAAGGATGATTGCACCACTTCCAGTAGCATTATTAGCCTCTTGTGGCTGAGATCCTGCTGAATAATTCGGCACAAATTTCATTATTGCACCACTTTCGTCGCAGAGAAGGTGACTGTCAGGCAGCTGCGGATGGCTTCCTGTCGCACTGCTCTTATACATTGGGTACGGAAAGCATTCATACCCTTTACATTTTTCACTATTTGTTTCATTGCAGCCATATAGTAAATTCAAAAAAGTTAATTTTTTTCTCATTAATAAACACTCTGCACCCCATCTTGACTGGAAAAAAACAGAAATGTAGTATTTTTTGCAAATTTACTTAAAAAGAAAAACTTAAACGTCACATGGTCATAAGTATTAAGACCCTTTGCTCAGTATTGAGTAGAAGCACCCTTTTGAGATAGTACAGTCATGTTTTCTCTTGGGAATGATGCAACAAGTTTTTCACACCTGGATTTGGGGATCCTCTGCCATTTTCCCTTGCAGATCCTCTCCAGTTCCGTCAGGTTGGATGGTGAACGTTGTGCACAGCCATTTTCAGGTCTGTCCAGATATGCTCAATTGGGTTTAGGTCAGGGCTCTGGCTGGGCCAGTCAGGAATGGTCACAGAGTTGTTCTGAAGCCACTCCTTTGTTATTTTAGCTGTGTGCTTAGGGTCATTGTCTTGTTGGAAGGTGAACCTTCGGCCAAGTCTGAGGTCCAGAGCACTCTGGAAGAGGTTTTCATCCAGCATATTTCTGAACTTGGCCGCATTCATGTTTCCTTCAATGACAACTAGTTGTCCTGTCCCTGCAACTGAAAAACACCCTCATAGCATGATACTGCCACCACCATGTTTCACTGTTGGGATTGTATTCGGCAGTGTGATGAGCAGTGCCTGTTCCTCTCCACACATATACCCCTTAGAATTATCACCAAAAATATATATCTTTGCCTTATCAGACCAGAGAATCTTATTTCTCATAGCCTGAGAGTCCTTCATGTGTTTTTTAGCAAACTCTATGCGGGCTTTCATATGTTTTCCACTGAGGAGAGGCTTCCATCGGGCCACTCTGCCATAAATGCCCGACTGGTGGAGAGCTGCAGTGATAGTTGACTTTGTGGAACTTTCTCCCATCTCCCTACTGCATCTCTGGAGCTCAGCCACAGTAATCTTGGGGTTCTTCTTTACCTCTCTCACCAAGGCTCTTCTCCCACGATTGCTCAGTTTGGCTGCATGGCCAGGTCTAGGAAGACTTCTGGTGGTTCCAAACTTCTTCCATTTAAGGATTATGGAGGCCACTGTGCTTTTAGGAACCTTGAGCACTGCAGAAATTCTGTTGCAACCTTGGCCAGATCTGTGCCTTGCCACAATTCTGTCTCTGAGCTCCTTGGCCAGTTCCTTTGACCTCATGATTCTCATTTGGTCTGACATGCGCTGTGAGCTGTGAGGTCTTATATAGACAGGTGTGTGCCTTTCCAAATCAAGTCCTCTCAGTTTAATTAAACACAGCTGGACTCCAATGAAGGAGTAGAACCATTTCAGGGAGGATCACAAGAAAATGGACAGCATGTGACTTAAATACGAGTGTCTGAGCAAAGGGTCTGAATACTTATGACTATGTGATATTTCAGTTTTTCTTTTTTATTAAATTTGCAAACATTTCTACATTTCTGTTTTTTTTCAGTCAAGATGGGGTGCAGAGTGTACATTAATGTGAAAAAATGAACTTTTTTTAATTTACCAAATGGCTGCAATGAAACAAAGAGTGAAAAATTTAAAGGGGTCTGAATACTTTCCGTACCCACTGTACGCATATAGTAGGTAGCGGAGCTGCATCCCTGGCTTCTGGCCTTGCCATACTCAAGATTATTATGACATCAATCTGTCTATGACCATCCACATAGCCCCAAACCCTGGGGAATAGCCCATATTGAACTCGCCATAAACTCCCACCGATTGTATTATTAGCAAATAAGAGGGTGGCAAATTAGTCCAAGGGTCATGAGAATGGTGTATAAGGGAAAACAAATGCCAGGACATTTTATCCTGGCAGCAAAACCCAGCACCACAACTGATTTTGTGAGTTTTCTTCATCTTTTGCTTGTGTCTGAATATGTCCTACTAAGTTACATAACTTTTTATGTAAAAAAGATAAACAATTTACCTGTTAACAATGAATGCACCAATATCTGAGATTATCTGCACGTTTTGTAAAAGTATGAACACAAAAACTTCAGTAACTGACAAGATCCGAGGAATGGAACACGTGTAATTAGGGTTGAGCGAAACGGGTCGATCATTTTCAAAAGTCGCCGACTTTTGGCTAAGTCGGCGTCTCATGAAACCCGATCCGACCCCTGTGCTTGTCGGCCATGCGGTACGCGACTTTCGCGCCAAAGTCGCGTTTCAATGACGCGAAAAGCGCCATTTCTCAGCCAATGAAGGTGAACGCAGAGTGTGGGCAGCGTGATGACATAGATCCTGGTCCCCACCATCTTAGAGAAGGGCATTGCAGTGATTGGCTTGCTGTCTGCGGCGTCACAGGGGCTATAAAGGGGCGTTCCCGCCGACCGCCATCTTACTGCTGCTGATCTGAGCTTAGGGACAGGTTGCTGCCGCTTCATCAGAAGCAGGGAGAGCGTTAGGCAGGGTCCACTAACCACCAAACCGCTTGTGCTGCAGCGATTTCCACTGTCCAACACCACCTTCGGTGTGCAGGAACAGTGGAAGCTATTTTTTTTTTTTTTTCCCCTCAGCGCTGTAGCTCATTGGGCTGCCCTAGAAGGCTCCGTGATAGCTGTATTGCTGTGTGTACGCCACTGTGGAAACCAACTGCTTTTTTCAAAGCACATATCCTCTTGTTCCTTCCTTTCTGCACAGCTATCTTTTTTGTTTGTCCACACTTTTTATTTAATTTGTGCATCAGTCCACTCCTATTGCTGCCTGCCATACCTGGCTTACATTACTGCAGGGAGATAGTAATTGTAGGACAGTTTTTTTTTTTTTTTTGATTTTTTTTTGGGGGAGATTAAGATTGGCATTTCTGCTACAGTGCCATCCCTGTGTGTGCCATCTCTCACTGAGTGGGCCATAGAAAGCCTATTTATTTTTTCCGTGATTTGTGTTCTAAAATCTACCTCAACACAGAAACACTACATCAATCAGTGGGAGAAAAATATTGGCCTCAGTCAGGGCTTGTGTGCCACTGCTGTGTGTGCGCTATCTCTCATTCAGTGGGCTATAGCAAGCCTATATTTTTTTTTTTTTTTTTTTTTTTAATATTATTTGGTTTCAAAAGTCTCCCTGAAAAAAAAAAAAAACCTAAAAAAACAGTGGGAGAGTAATATTGCCCTTTCAGCTTGTGTGCCAGTCTTGACTCCTGGGTGTGCCACCTCTCTCCCTCTCATTCAGTGGGCCATAGAAAGCCTATTTATTTTTTTTTTAAAATATTATTGGGTTTCTAAAGTCTCCCTGAAAAAAACAAAAAATACATAAAAAAACAGTGGGAGAGTAATATTGCCCTTTCAGCTTGTGTGCCAGTCTTGACTCCTGGGTGTGCCACCTCTCTCCCTCTCATTCAGTGGGCCATAGAAAGCCTTTTTTTTTTTTGGTTTTTTTAATATTATTTGGTTTCTAAAGTCTCCCTGAAAAAAACAAAAAAAAACATAAAAAACAGTGGGAGAGTAATATTGCCCTTTCAGCTTGTGCGCCAGTCTTGACTCCTGGTTGTGCCACCTCTCTCTCTCTAATTGTGGGCCATAGAAAGCCTTTTTTTTTTTTTTAAATATTATTGGGTTTCTAAAGTCTCCCTGAAAAAACAAAAAATACATAAAAAAACAGTGGGAGAGTAATATTGCCCTTTCAGCTTGTGTGCCAGTCTTGACTCCTGGGTGTGCCACCTCTCTCCCTTTCATTCAGTGGGCCATAGAAAGCCTATTTATTTTTTCCGTGATTTGTGTTCTAAATTCTACCTCAACACAAAAACACTACATCAATCAGTGGGAGAAAAATATTGGCCTCAGTCAGGGCTTGTGTGCCACTGCTGTGTGTGCTATCTCTCATTCAGTGGGCTATAGCAAGCCTATTTTTTTTTTTTTTTTTTTTTTTTTAATATTATTTGGTTTCTAAAGTCTCCCTGAAAAAAAAAAAAAACCTAAAAAAACAGTGGGAGAGTAATATTGCCCTTTCAGCTTGTGTGCCAGTCTTGACTCCTGGGTGTGCCACCTCTCTCCCTCTCATTCAGTGGGCCATAGAAAGCCTATTTATTTTTTTTTAAAAATATTATTGGGTTTCTAAAGTCTCCCTGAAAAAACAAAAAATACATAAAAAAACAGTGGGAGAGTAATATTGCCCTTTCAGCTTGTGTGCCAGTCTTGACTCCTGGGTGTGCCACCTCTCTCCCTTTCATTCAGTGGGCCATAGAAAGCCTATTTTTTTTTTTTTTAATATTATTTGGTTTCTAATTCTCCCTGAAAAAAAAAAAAAAACCTAAAAAAACAGTGGGAGAGTAATATTGCCCTTTAAGCTTGTGTGCCAGTCTTGACTCCTGGGTGTGCCACCTCTCTCCCTCTCATTCAGTGGGCCATAGAAAGCCTATTTATTTTTTTTTTTAAATATTATTGGGTTTCTAAAGTCTCCCTGAAAAAACAAAAAATACATAAAAAAACAGTGGGAGAGTAATATTGCCCTTTCAGCTTGTGTGCCAGTCTTGACTCCTGGGTGTGCCACCTCTCTCCCTTTCATTCAGTGGGCCATAGAAAGCCTATTTTTTTTTTTTTTAATATTATTTGGTTTCTAATTCTCCCTGAAAAAAAAAAAAAAACCTAAAAAAACAGTGGGAGAGTAATATTGCCCTTTCAGCTTGTGTGCCAGTCTTGACTCCTGGGTGTGCCACCTCTCTCCCTCTCATTCAGTGGGCCATAGAAAGCCTATTTATTTTTTTTTTAAAATATTATTGGGTTTCTAAAGTCTCCCTGAAAAAACAAAAAATACATAAAAAAACAGTGGGAGAGTAATATTGCCCTTTCAGCTTGTGTGCCAGTCTTGACTCCTGGGTGTGCCACCTCTCTCCCTTTCATTCAGTGGGCCATAGAAAGCCTATTTTTTTTTTTTTTAATATTATTTGGTTTCTAATTCTCCCTGAAAAAAAAAAAAAAACCTAAAAAAACAGTGGGAGAGTAATATTGCCCTTTCAGCTTGTGTGCCAGTCTTGACTCCTGGGTGTGCCACCTCTCTCCCTCTCATTCAGTGGGCCATAGAAAGCCTATTTATTTTTTTTTTTAAATATTATTGGGTTTCTAAAGTCTCCCTGAAAAAACAAAAAATACATAAAAAAACAGTGGGAGAGTAATATTGCCCTTTCAGCTTGTGTGCCAGTCTTGACTCCTGGGTGTGCCACCTCTCTCCCTTTCATTCAGTGGGCCATAGAAAGCCTATTTTTTTTTTTTTTAATATTATTTGGTTTCTAATTCTCCCTGAAAAAAAAAAAAAAACCTAAAAAAACAGTGGGAGAGTAATATTGCCCTTTCAGCTTGTGTGCCAGTCTTGACTCCTGGGTGTGCCACCTCTCTCCCTCTCATTCAGTGGGCCATAGAAAGCCTATTTATTTTTTTTTTTAAATATTATTGGGTTTCTAAAGTCTCCCTGAAAAAACAAAAAATACATAAAAAAACAGTGGGAGAGTAATATTGCCCTTTCAGCTTGTGTGCCAGTCTTGACTCCTGGGTGTGCCACCTCTCTCCCTCTCATTCAGTGGGCCATAGAAAGCCTTTTTTTTTTTTGGTTTTTTTAATATTATTTGGTTTCTAAAGTCTCCCTGAAAAAAACAAAAAAAACATAAAAAACAGTGGGAGAGTAATATTGCCCTTTCAGCTTGTGCGCCAGTCTTGACTCCTGGTTGTGCCACCTCTCTCTCTCTAATTGTGGGCCATAGAAAGCCTTTTTTTTTTTTTTTTTTAATATTATTTGGTTTCTAAAGTCTCCCTGAGAAAAAAAAATAAATAAATTAGGTGGGAGATTAATATTGACATTAGTGCTTGAGTGACAGTCCTGCGTGTGTGTCATCTCTGTGATTTTGTGCCACAGAAAACAGAGTGTGTAACATTGTGCCTGATTTTCCTTGTGGTCTCACCAACCTGTTAAGGGATATTGAAATCATACTGAAGTTATAGCTCACCGTGTAAGTTGTTTGATAGCAACAAATAAAGTTACTTTGGTTAAGATTTTAAAACAATGAGGAAGTCTGGTGCAAGAGGTCGTCGTGGGCGTTCATTGTCAGCTGGTAATGATGGTAGTGGTAGTGGAGCATCAGGTGGTCGTGGGGATAAAAATATTCCACCTAAGTCTGGAGCTGTGGAGCCAGTTTCGTCGTCAGGCTACACAAGGCCTCGAACGCTCTCTTTTCTGGGAGTAGGAAAACCGCTTTTAAAGGCGGAGCAGCAACAGCAAGTTTTGGCTTACATTGCAGACTCAGCCTCTAGCTCTTTTGCCTCCTCTTCCGAAACTGGTAAATGTAAAAGCAGCGCGTCGCTTGTGGATGTTCACGGTCAGGGACAAGTCGCTTCCTTGTCCTCCTCAGCAAAAACTACAACAAGAGAGAAGGATGCAGCAGGCGACACAACGGGTCACTCCATGGAGCTCTTTACACATACCGTCCCTGGCTTAGAAAGTGAAACATTTAACAGGCCATGCCCATTACAAGTATATTCTGACATGGAGTGCACTGATGCACAGCCACAGCCAGAGTACTATGCTGCTCCTTTGACTCAGACCACCACATTGCCCTCTCAGGGTACAGATCCACAATCAGACCCTGATGAGACTATGTTGCCCCGCCACGAACGCTATACCACCGACCGACACAGTGACACAGACGAAGTTGCACACGAGCTCGAAGAGGAGGTAATAGATGACCCAGTTATTGACCCCGATTGGCAGCCATTGGGGGAACAGGGTGCAGGCGGCAGTAGTTCAGAAGCGGAGGTGGAGGAGGGGCCGCAGCAGGCATCAACATCGCAACAGGTTCCATCTGCCGGGCCCGTATCTGGACCAAAACGCGTGTCAAAGCCAAAACCTGTTGGAGCACAGCGTTGCCATCCGGTTAAAGCTCAGTCTGCAATCCCTGAAAAGGGATCAGAGTCTAGGAAGAGTGCAGTCTGGCATTTTTTTAAACAACATCCAACTGATCAGCGCAAAGTCATCTGTCAAAAATGTTCAACTAGCTTAAGCAGAGGTCAGAATCTGAAAAGTCTAAATACTAGTTGCATGCATAGACACTTAACCACCATGCATTCTCAAGCCTGGACTAACTACCAAACGTCCCTCAAGGTTGTAGCACCCTCGGCCAATGAAGCTAGTCAGCAACGCAACATCCCTTCCGTCACTGTAAGGCCACCATTTTCCGCACCACCGGCAGTATCTGTGCAGGTTTCTTTGCCAGCCAAAAGCAGTCAGGGTCAGGGAATCACCAGTTTTGTAGGAGGAAATATTGCATGTAGGGCACCGGCGGAAACAATACCGTCTCCAACCGTCTCTCAGTCTGCCATGTCCACCGGCACACCCGAAAGTTCCACGATCTACAGCTCTCCAGTCCAGCTCACCCTACATGAGACTCTGGTTAGAAAAAGGAAGTACTTATCCTCGCATCCGCGTACACAGGGTTTTAACGCCCACATAGCTAGACTAATCTCGTTAGAGATGATGCCCTACCGGTTAGTTGAAAGCGAAGCTTTCAAAGCCCTGATGGAGTACGCTGAACCACGATACGAGCTACCCAGTCGACACTTTTTTTCCAGAAAAGCCATCCCAGCCCTGCACCAGCATGTTAAACAGCGCATCGTCCATGCACTCAGGCAATCTGTGAGTACAAAGGTGCACCTGACTACAGATGCATGGACCAGTAGGCATGGCCAGGGACGTTATGTGTCCATCACGGCACACTGGGTGAATGTGGTGGATGCAGGGTCCACAGGCGACATCAATTTAGGGACAGTTGTGCCTAGCCCACGGTCTAGGAAACAGTTGGCTGTAGGCGTTCGCACCCCCTCCTCCTCCTCCTCGTCCTCCTGCAGAAGCTACAGCTCTTCCACAGAACGCAGTCGGCCAACCACTCCATCGGCAGATGACACTGTTGCACACCAGTTGTCCCATTATGGGCCAGCTACTGCCAAGCGTCAGCAGGCTGTATTGGCTATGAAGTGTTTGGGCGACAACAGACACACCGCGGAAGTTCTGTCCGAGTTCTTGCAACAAGAAACGCAGTCGTGGCTGGGCACAGTAGATCTTGAGGCAGGCAAGGTAGTGAGTGATAACGGAAGGAATTTCATGGCTGCCATCTCCCTTTCCCAACTGAAACACATTCCTTGCCTGGCTCACACCTTAAACCTGGTGGTGCAGTGCTTATTGAAAACTTATCCTGGGTTCTCCGACCTGCTCCTCAAAGTGCGTGCACTTTGCTCACATATCCGACGTTCGCCTGTACACGCCAGCCGTATGCAGACCTATCAGCGGTCTTTGAACCTTCCCCAGCATCGCCTAATCATAGACGTTGCAACAAGGTGGAACTCAACACTGCACATGCTTCAGAGACTGTGCGAACAGAGGCGTGCTGTTATTTATTTGTGGGAGGATACACGGGCAGGCAGTAGGATGGCAGACATGGAGTTGTCAGGTGTGCAGTGGTCGAAGATACAAGACATGTGTCAAGTCCTTCAGTGTTTTGAGGAATGCACACGGCTGGTTAGTGCAGACAACGCCGTAATAAGCATGAGCATCCCCCTAATGCGTCTGCTGATGCAAAGTTTGACGCACATAAAGGAGCAGGCGTCTGCACCAGAGGAAGAGGGAAGCCTTGATGACAGTCAGCCATTGTCTGGTCAGGGCAGTGTACAGGACGAGGTAGCGGGCGAAGAGGAGGTGGAGGACGAGGAGGATGATGGGGATGAGTATATTTTTAATGCGGAAACTTTCACGGGGGCACAGGAAATTGGTTGCGTGTCACGGCCGGGTTCTGGTTTTTTGAGGGACACAAGTGACGTAGATTTGCCTGCAACTGCCCCTCAACCAATCACAACCGGAGATTTGACAAGTGGAACTTTGGCCCACATGGCGGATTATGCCTTACGTATCCTACAAAGGGACACACGCATTACGAAAATGATGAACGATGACGATTACTGGTTGGCCTGCCTCCTTGATCCACGCTATAAAGGCAAATTGCAAAATATTATGCCACATGAGAACTTGGAACTAATATTAGCAACCAAACAATCAACTCTTGTTGACCGTTTGCTTCAGGCATTCCCAGCACACAGCGCACGTGATCGTTCTCACACGAGCTCCAGGGGGCAGCAGACTAGGAGTGTTAGGGGTGCACACATCAGAAGTGGCGTTGGACAGAGGGGTTTTCTGACCAGGTTGTGGAGTGATTTTGCTATGACCGCAGACAGGACAGGTACTGCTGCATCAATTGAAAGTGACAGGAGACAACATTTGTCCAGTATGGTTACTAACTATTTTTCATCCCTTATCGATGTTCTCCCTCAACCGTCATTCCCATTTGATTACTGGGCCTCCAAATTAGACACCTGGCCAGAATTGGCAGAATATGCATTGCAGGAGCTTGCTTGCCCGGCAGCAAGTGTCCTATCAGAAAGAGTATTCAGTGCTGCAGGGTCAATATTAACCGAAAAAAGGACTCGTCTGGCTACCCAAAATGTTGACGATCTAACATTCATTAAAATGAACCACAACTGGATTTCAAAATCTTTTGCCCCACCTTGCCCGGCCGACACCTAGCTTTCCTATGAAAAGCTCTTGCCTGTGAATTACTTTTCTAATGTCTAATTTGCTGCTGCAGATTGTACAGCATACGACATGTTTACACCTCCCTAAATGGCCAAACTCCCCACACGGGGCCGTGGTATCGCGACTTGGCGCAAGCACCCGTGAGACTGCTGTTTGTCTGAAGAGGTGGGTGTGCTCGCTTTTGGTTGACGGCATTGCTACTGGGTCCCTCATAGTACAATGTAGTGTCTCTGGCGGTGGTGGTGCGCACCCAACGTCAGACACACCGTTGTAACATGAGTGGCCCTGGGGCGGTCCCGCCGGCCTCAAGAGAGTTCCCCCCTACCCCAGCTCAAACTGGGCTCTACTACGTGCAAAATTATGTCGCACAGCTCCACCAATCTTTAGTCTATTCGCTGACATCATTCAATGTCTGGCACTGACAATACAAATTTGTAGACATCTATGATGCAACTTAAAGTAGTCTGTGTCTGTGTCCTATATTGGCACCATTAAATAGTTACTGCCAAATTACTATGTCAGAAACACAGCAGATGAGCCCACCCCTGTACCTAAGTATGCCATCTTTTTTTTTGTTTTGGTTGTTTTGCGAGACATTAACATCTATTTATATTTTGGGAGTACTGGGACAGACACTCCTTGCACTACTCCTCCACTCAGCACCAAGCTGCCTGCCCGTGTATCCATGTAACCGCTGTAAAACTGCCATGAGCCTATTGTTTGTTATTTTAGGCCTTTGATAGCCTGTCTGCGGTCCCTACTCCTCCACTGACCACCAAGCTGCCTGCCCGTGTATCCATGTAACCGCTGTAAAACTGCCATGAGCCTATTGTTTGTTATTTTAGGCCTTCGAAGCCTGTCTGCGGTCCATACTTTAAATACTCCTCCACTCAGCACCAAGCTGCCTGCCCGTGTATCCATGCAACCGCTGTAAAACTGCCATGAGCCTATTGTTTGTTATGTTAGGCCTTTGAAGCCTTTCTGCGCTCCCTCCTTCCACTAGTCCTCCACTGACCAGACCACTGCTGCCCGTGTACCCCTGGAACCAATTTTAAAGTGCCTACAGCCAGCCCATTTTATTGTGTTAGGCCTTCGAAGCCTGTCTGCGGTCCCTCCTTCCACTAGGCCTCCACTGACCAGACCACTGCTGCCCGTGTACCCCTGGAACCAATTTTAAAGTGCCTACAGCCAGCCCATTTTATTGTGTTAGGCCTTCGAAGCCTGTCTGCGGTCCATACTTCCACTAGGCCTCCACTGACCAGACCACTGCTGCCCGTGTACCCCTGGAACCAATTTTAAAGTGCCTACAGCCAGCCCATTTTATTGTGTTAGGCCTTCGAAGCCTGTCTGCGGTCCATACTTCCACTAGTCCTCCACTGACCAGACCACTGCTGCCCGTGTACCCCTGGAACCAATTTTAAAGTGCCTACAGTCAGCCCATTTTATTGTGTTAGGCCTTCGAAGCCTGTCTGCGGTCCATACTTCCACTAGGCCTCCACTGACCAGACCACTGCTGCCCGTGTACCCCTGGAACCAATTTTAAAGTGCCTACAGCCAGCCCATTTTATTGTGTTAGGCCTTCGAAGCCTGTCTGCGGTCCATACTTTAAATACTCCTCCACTCAGCACCAAGCTGCCTGCCCGTGTATCCATGTAACCGCTGTAAAACTGCCATGAGCCTATTGTTTGTTATGTTAGGCCTTTGATAGCCTGTCTGCGGTCCCTACTTTAAATACTCCTCCACTCACCACCACCAAGCTGCCTGCCCGTGTATCCATGTAACCGCTGTGAAACTGCCATGAGCCTATTGTTTTTTTATGTTAGGCCTTTGATAGCCTGTCTGCGGTCCCTACTTTAAATACTCCTCCACTCACCACCACCAAGCTGCCTGCCCGTGTATCCATGTAACCGCTGTAAAACTGCCATGAGCCTATTGTTTGTTATGTTAGGCCTTTGAAGCCTTTCTGCGCTCCCTCCTTCCACTAGTCCTCCACTGACCAGACCACTGCTGCCCGTGTACCCCTGGAACCAATTTTAAAGTGCCTACAGCCAGCCCATTTTATTGTGTTAGGCCTTCGAAGCCTGTCTGCGGTCCATACTTCCACTAGTCCTCCACTGACCAGACCACTGCTGCCCGTGTACCCCTGGAACCAATTTTAAAGTGCCTACAGTCAGCCCATTTTATTGTGTTAGGCCTTCGAAGCCTGTCTGCGGTCCATACTTCCACTAGGCCTCCACTGACCAGACCACTGCTGCCCGTGTACCCCTGGAACCAATTTTAAAGTGCCTACAGCCAGCCCATTTTATTGTGTTAGGCCTTCGAAGCCTGTCTGCGGTCCATACTTTAAATACTCCTCCACTCACCACCAAGCTGCCTGCCCGTGTATCCATGTAACCGCTGTAAAACTGCCATGAGCCTATTGTTTGTTATGTTAGGCCTTTGATAGCCTGTCTGCGGTCCTTACTTTAAATACTCCTCCACTCACCACCTAGCTGCCTGTGTATCCATGTAACCGATGTAAAACTGCCATGACTGCCTACTGTTTGTTATTTTAGGCCTTTGATAGCCTGTCTGCGGCCCCTACTTGCAATACTCCTCCACTGACCACAATGCTGCCTGGAGTGCCTGCCTGTGTATCCATGTAACCGATGTAAAACTGCCATGACTGCCTACTGTTTGTTATTTTAGGCCTTTGATAGCCTGTCTGCGGCCCCTACTTGCAATACTCCTCCACTGAGCACAATGCTGCCTGGAGTGCCTGCCTGTGTATCCATGTAACCGATGTAAAACTGCCATGACTGCCTACTGTTTGTTATTTTAGGCCTTTGATAGCCTGTCTGCAGCCCCTACTTGCAATACTCCTCCACTGACCACACCAATGCTGCCCGTGTACCCCTGGAACCTATTTAAAAGTTCATAGAGCCTAGTTATATATTTTATTTACTATTAATAAGGCCATGATGGACTACGCTGTACCACGCTACAAGCTAACCAGTCGACACTTCTTTTGCGAGAAAAGCCATCCCAACCCTCCACCAGCATGTAGAAGACCGCATTGTCCATGCACTCTGGCAATCTGTGAGTACAAAGGTGCACCTGACAACAGACGCATGGACCTGTAGGCATGGCCACGGAAGATTACGTGTCCATTACGGCGCAATGGGTTAATGTGGTGGATGCATGGTCCACAGGGGACAGCCTACTAAGTCTGTCTGCAGTCCCTAATTCAAATTGTCCTCCACTGTCTAAATCGGAACTTCCACCTTCTGGCTTTCGGCCTATAGTATCAGAAATTAAACTGCATTTGGCCTTCAACTTTGGTTAGGGCCTACTAACGGCTTCTGCCCCTCCCTGGTGTTGCCCTCAACTAAATAAAGCTGAGCTTCAACCTTCCGGCTCTCATTATGTGGTTTTAAAAAAAAAAATGGTGGTTAGGGCCTACTAACGGCTTCTGCCCCTCCCTGGTGTTGTCCTCAACTAAATAAAGCTGAGCTTCAACCTTCCGGCTCTCATTATGTGGTTTTAAAAAAAAAAAAAATGGTGGTTAGGGCCTACTAACGGCTTCTGCCCCTCCCTGGTGTTGTCCTCAACTAAATAAAGCTGAGCTTCAACCTTCCGGCTCTCATTAAGTGGTTTTTAAAAAAAAATGGTGGTTAGGGCCTACTAACGGCTTCTGCCCCTCCCTGGTGTTGTCCTCAACTAAATAAAGCTGAGCTTCAACCTTCCGGCTCTCATTAAGTGGTTTTAAAAAAAAAAAAATTGGTGGTTAGGGCCTACTAACGGCTTCTGCCCCTCCCTGGTGTTGTCCTCAACTAAATAAAGCTGAGCTTCAACCTTCCGGCTCTCATTATGTGTTTTTAAAAAAAAAATGGTGGTTAGGGCCTACTAACGGCTTCTGCCCCTCCCTGGTGTTGTCCTCAACTAAATAAAGCTGAGCTTCAACCTTCCGGCTCTCATTATGTGGTTTTAAAAAAAAAAAAAATGGTGGTTAGGGCCTACTAACGGCTTCTGCCCCTCCCTGGTGTTGTCCTCAACTAAATAAAGCTGAGCTTCAACCTTCCGGCTCTCATTAAGTGGTTTTTAAAAAAAAATGGTGGTTAGGGCCTACTAACGGCTTCTGCCCCTCCCTGGTGTTGTCCTCAACTAAATAAAGCTGAGCTTCAACCTTCCGGCTCTCATTAAGTGGTTTTAAAAAAAAAAAAATTGGTGGTTAGGGCCTACTAACGGCTTCTGCCCCTCCCTGGTGTTGTCCTCAACTAAATAAAGCTGAGCTTCAACCTTCCGGCTCTCATTATGTGTTTTTAAAAAAAAAATGGTGGTTAGGGCCTACTAACGGCTTCTGCCCCTCCCTGGTGTTGTCCTCAACTAAATAAAGCTGAGCTTCAACCTTCCGGCTCTCATTAAGTGGTTTTAAAAAAAAAAAAAATGGTGGTTAGGGCCTACTAACGGCTTCTGCCCCTCCCTGGTGTTGCCCTCAACTAAATAAAGCTGAGCTTCAACCTTCTGCTCCAAATTACCATTTTAAAAAATGCAATAGGCTTTTCCGGCCTACTAAAGGTGTCTGCCCCTCCCTGGTGTTGTCCTCAACTGAACAAAGCTGAGCTTCCACATTCTGGCTTTCGCCCTATACTATCAGATATTAAACTGCATTTGGCCTACTAGTGTGGTTAGGCCCTTGAAACAGTGTCTGCTGCTCTTGGGTTTGCTACTCCACTGAACAAAGCAATGCCGCCTGTTTAGTCCTGTTACCAATTTTGAACTGCATGTAGCCTACTTTATTCTTTGGCCCTATATCTGTTTCCTCCTCATCCTGCCCATTGCCCAGCCACTGCTAAATGAGTCTGCTGGTACATTGACCTAGACCACTACATTCCCCTTGTACTCTACACAGCCAGAATCTGTCCCTGCTGAAAGTAAGGTTCCCCTTCCCGCATGTTATACCACCTTACACAGGGACAAAGAGGAAGGTGCAGATGAAAGTGCAGGTTCCTTCATCAGGTGGGGGGGCATACTCGTTGGCGACGTCACTGGCACAGGGCCCCTCAGAGTACGCAAAAGTGTCGCTGCTGGTGGGAGGCGCCCCCGCCATGCAAACACACCGCCGTACTTTGAGGGGCCCTGTGCCAGTGGCAATGCGAACGAGTGGGCCCCCCCCTGCTTGCTCAGGATCACAGCACTTGCAACTTTTAAATACTTACCTTTCCCTGCAACACCGCCGTGACGTAGTCCGCATTTCCTGGGCCCACGAAAAACTTGAGCCAGCCCTACTCCCCCCACAACTTTCCCCCAATTCCCTATGCCCAACTATTATTATACAGTTAATTAAGATTGGCAAGCTTCAGAAACAAGAATGGATGTTTTTGGCATTAAAATGGGCACTGTAGGTGTTTTCCTGGCCTCCACTCACTGCCGACTATGCTTCCCCATTGACTTGCATTGGGTTTCGTGTTTCGGTCGATCCCCGACTTTTAGCGATAATCGGCCGACTGCACTCGACTCGACTCTGGACAAAATCGGGTTTCCCAAAACCCTACTCGATCTTAAAAAAATGAAAGTCGCTCAACCCTACGTGTAATGTATACATTCAAGACTTCATAACTATTAAATAAATGACCAAGATATAACCTCCGGCTGCCACACGACGTTCCGAGGCATCTGGTTTATCTCCCAGACACTCTAATCGGGGATTAAAGGGCCATTTCCATCTTGAATTACAATATTATGAATATTAGTTTTTTTCTGCACTTTGAATTTCTGATCCATTGGAAGAGTTGTTACAATTTTACAAGTAATTACATGTTAATTATCAGGATTTAATGTTTCACTTTACTATTACCTCAATAAAACATGGATTATCTCTGTCAGAGACCCCTACAATTTATCACTGCCCACAGTTAAAGGCTTTATTGTTCCTTAGGAGCTTTCAAACCCAAAAATGACTTGGTTAGTTTATTTAAAAATGTTCGGAAAAGTCACCACATGTGGCAGATCCCTATTGCTAAATAGACTATGGGTCTCCACTGCAATCCTGACATAATAGGTCTTAAATGCTACGCAAAATTGAGACCAATTTTTGTTCCAATTCATTAAAAAAATTAAGCAACTTACAAAAAATTGTTTTGACAAAAATTATTATGCAGTAATGAGGTTATGGTTCTTACTTCTTACATGTTTATATTGTTACAGACTACAAACAAAACCCCTATGTAGTCTGATTCTGCAGTTATACTCTCTTACATAGTTATTTTTACCTATCTACCTACAGGTGCTTCTCAATAAAATAGAATATCATCAAAAAGTTAATTTATTTCTGTTCTTCAATACAAAAAGTAAAGCTCATATATTATATAGGGTCATTACAAACAGAGTGATGTATTTCAAGTGTTCATTTCTGAAAAAGTTGATGATTATGGCTTACAGCCAATGAAAACTCAAACGTCATTATCTCAGTAAATTAGAATAATTAATAAAAAAACCACACCTACAAAGGCTTCCTAAGCATTTAAAAAGGTTCCTTAGTCTGTTTCAGTAGGCTACACTATCATGGGGAAGACTGCTGACTTGACAGGTGTCCAGAAGACAGTCATTGACACACTCCACAAGGAAGGTAAGCCACAAAAGGCCATTGCTAAAGAAACTGGGTGTTCAGAATGCTGTATCCAAGCATATTAATGGAAAGCTGAATGGAAGGAAAACGTGTGGTAGAAAAAGGTGCACAAGCAACCGAGATAACCACAGCCTTGAAAGGACTAAGAAAAGGCCATACAAAAATGTTGGGGAGATTCACAAGGAGTGGACTTCTGCTGAAGTCATTGCTTCAAGAGCCACCACACAGACGTATCCAGGACATGTGCTACAAGTGTCACTTTCTTGTGTCAAGCCACTCATGACCAATAGACAACACCAGAAGCGTCTTACCTGGGCCAAGGAGAAAAAGAACTGGACTGTTGCTCAGTGGTGCAAGGTATTGTTTTCAGATGAAAAATCAAGGTCCCAGAGTCTGGAGGAAGAGTGGAGAGACACACAATCCAAGCTGCTTGAGATCCAGTGTGAAGCTTCCACAATCAGTGATGGTTTGATGAGCCATGTCATCTGCTGGTGTAGGTCCACTGTGTTTTATCAAGACCAAAGTCAGTGCAGCCATCTAAAAGGAAATTTTAGAGCACTTCATGCTTCCCTCTGCCGACAAGCTTTTTGAAGATGGAAATTTCATTCTCCAGCAGGACTTGGCACCTGTCCACACTGCCAAAAGTACCAATAACTGGTTTAAAAGGAACAGTATCACTGTGCTTGATTGGCAGCAAACTCGCCTGACCTTAACCCCATAGAGCATCTATGGGGTATTGTCAAGAGGTAGATGAGAGACACCAGACCCAACAATGCAGATGATCCGAAGACTGCTATCAAAGCAACATGGGCTTCCATAACACCTCAGCAGTGCCACAGGCTGATCACCTCCATGCCACGCCGCATTGATGCAGTAATTGATGCAAAAGGAGCCTCGACCAAGTGTTGCGTGCATTTACTAAACATACATTTCAGTAGGCCAACATTCCGGATTTTAAAATCATTTTTGAAGCTGGTGGTATAAAGTATTCTAATTTACTGTATTAATTACTTTTGGGTTTTCATTGGCTGTAAGCCATAATCATCAACATTAGCAGAAATAAACAGTTGAAATAGATCACTCTGTTTGTAATCTGTATATACACTGCTCAAAAAATAAAGGGAACACTTAAACAACAGAAAATAACTTCAAGTAATTCAAACTTCTGTGAAATCAATCTGTCCACTTAGGAAACAACACTGACAATCAATTTCACATGCTTTTTGTGCAAATGGAATAGACAACAGATGGAAATTATTGGCAATTATCAAGACACACTCAACAAAGGAGTGGTTCTGCAGGTGGGGACCACAGACCACAACTCAGTACCAATTCTTTCTGGCTGATGTTTTGGTCACTTTTGAATGTTGGTTGTGCTTTCACACTTGTGATAGCATGAGACGGACTCTACAACCCACACAAGTGGCTCAGGTAGTGCAGCTCATCCAGGATGGCACATCAATGGTAGCTGTGGCAAGAAGGTTTGCTGTGTCTGTCAGCATAGTGTCCAGAGGCTGTAGGCACTACGAGGAGACAGGCCAGTACACCAGGAGACATGGAGGGGGCTGTAGGAAGGCAACAACCCAGCAGCAGGACCGCTACCTCAGACTTTTTGTAAGGAGAAACAGGAGGAGCACTGCAAAAT
This sequence comes from Ranitomeya variabilis, assembly GCF_051348905.1. Lineage (NCBI taxonomy): Eukaryota > Metazoa > Chordata > Amphibia > Anura > Dendrobatidae > Ranitomeya > Ranitomeya variabilis. The sequence continues at coordinate 1,022,801,970 of NC_135233.1, read as the reverse complement.
GACCTCCAGCAGGCCACAAATGTGCATGTGTCTGCACAAACGGTTAGAAACTGACTCCATGAGGATGGTTTGAGTGCCCGACGTCCACAGATGGGGGTTGTGCTCACAGCCCAACACCATGCAGGACGCTTGGCATTTCCCACAGAACACCAGGATTGGCAAATTCACCACTGGTGCCCTATGCTCTTCACAGATGAAAGCAGGTTCACATCGCCGTGGAGAGTGATCTGCTGCCTACAACATCCTTCAGCATGACCGGTTTGGCAGTGGGTCAGTAATGGTATTGAGTGGCATTTCTTTGGAGGGCCGCACAGCTCTCCATGTGCTCGCCAGAGGTAGCCTGACTGCAAATAGGTACCGAGATGAGATCCTCAGATCCCTTGTGAGACCATATGCTGATGCGGTTGGCCCTTGGTTCCTCCTAATGCAGGACAATGCCAGACCTCATGTGGTTGGAGTGTGTCAGCAGTTCCTGCAAGATGAAGGCATTGAGACTATGGACTGGCCCGCCCGTTCCCCAGACCAGAATCCGATTGAACACATCTGGAACATCATGTTTCGCACCATTCACCAATGTCACATTGCACCACAGACTGTCCATGAGTTGGTGGATGCTTTAGTCCAGGTCTGATAGGAGATCCCTCAGGAGACCATCCGACTCCTCATCAGGAGCATGCCCAGGCATTGTAGGGAGGTCAAACAGGCACGGGGAGGCCACACACACTACTGAGCATCATTTCCTTGTCTTGAGGCATTTGAGGCATTTCCACTGAAGTTGGATCAGCCTGTAACTTCATTTTCCAATTTGATTTTCAGCATCATTCCAACTCCAGACCTCTGTGGGATATTACATTCCACTATGTAACGAATAAAGATTTACAACTGGAATATTTCATTCAGTGATATCTAGGATGTGGGATTTTAGTGTTCCATTTTTTTTTGGGCAGTGTATAAAACTCAAAATCTGTAGTAGCCTGCTCTATAGAAATCCACAGTTCTCGCCCGATTTGGGTGAAATTTTGCACGCCCCCTCTCCACCCCCAGGAGCAGAATACTGCGCACGTTACATCTCGCTAGCGTCCCCCCGTCATGAGATTGGGGCCCCCCGAGTTTAGGCCCTGTACATATAATGGAGAAATGTGAAGATGAAATTAAAAGTGCTGAGGGGAAAACAACAGTTGTGACTGGCAGGGCCGGAGTATAGCTACGGCGCCAAAGAGTCGCTGTTAAAGGGGCAGCACCAACACACACACCACACAAACATTTTACAGACACCATACAAACGTCACAGACAGCACACATACATCAACCCACAAGCACACAACACAAATGCCACAACACACCACACAAACACCAGACCACGCTAGACACACACAACACAAACACCACCCCACAAATACCACATGCACACCACACACACAAACACACGCACGTAAGGACCACGCATGCATGCAAACACACTCAAATGGATGCACCCTACGCACACGGACGAACATTACTGAGCAGCAATATTGGTCAGTCGAAAAATGCCTCATAGTAAGATTGTGATTATTGCTTACTATTGCTTATTGAATATTGAATATTGCTTATTGCTTACTATACAGGGAGCTTTCATCACTGGAGCTGCTGAGGTAAAGTGAAAGCTGAGCTCTGATTGGTTGCTATGGGAAACTAGACAACAACAACAATGTTACGACAAATTAGTAAAATGCCAAAATAATAAAAATTTAAAGTGGAAAAAAAAATTACTGTAGCACTCTGAAAATGTCAATTTCAGGGTGACACTGAAAATTTTACTTTAGCTACCATAACCAACAATTTAACATATTTTCCGGGAGCGGGGCTGCGGGTGTTCTACTTGTGACTCTATATAATATATGAGTTTCACTTTTCGTATTGAAGAACTGAAATAAATGAACTTCATGATATTCTAATTTACTGAGAAGCACCTGTATGTAAGTTGCAAAAAGCTAGTGGACACTGACATAGAATGAATTGCTTGTACACGGTCATGGTTTTATATGTAATTTTCTTAATCAGTGAGAAACCATCTTCTGTTTTACCCTAAACCAGAGCATGGGCTTAATGTTGGAATACACCGCAGAATGTGTAAGCTGCATGTGGTGCATATACAGTATGAGGCTACTAATTCTAGGATCTTTCCCATTTCTCATGCTCTGTAACTTATCATTCCTTTTTTATGTATGTGGTTCTTCTTAACTAACATTTTGCCAGTACTATAGGTCTTAGAACTTAATTTCACTCACTTCCCGGTGTTCATTGCTCTTGTCATTGTCGAAAGATTTGCCAAATCGGAACCAAAAGGCCACCTCTTTGTTATGTCTATATGCATTTTCACAGGATAGAAGAGAAGAGAGACAAAAACCGGCTCCTACTTATCTCAGTGTTTGTGCTGCTGGAAACTGATCACACTTGACAACAGGCAGAGAGCAACATGTTATACAGAAGGGAGACATCTAGTGGTCAGCACTGGAGTGATTATTCAAGCTGTAAACATAATATTAAGTGAAAAAAATCACTTAGCAATTGTGTTAACCACTGCAATGGGGAAAGTATAGTGTAACTGGCAACTGGCCAAATGGTTACAATTGTGATCCTGTTGGGGGAGGATCTTAAGTGACACTTCATGGTTGACTCAATGATTTTCAAATTGATCCACAGGGTGTTGCCGGCAACTGAGAATGACCAGATGGAGACGGGTCTCTGTTTGGGGGGATCAAAGGCAAATCCCTAATCCCGTTTATTGTGTCGCACTTTTCATAATCTTAGCAAGTTATACTTCAACCAATAGTATAAAATCACACTTGCAACACTTGACCTATAAGCATACAGAAAAAACGGAAACTACATATATGGCCATGTCTACGTGGCATAGGAAAAAAACATAACAGCTTGTGCGTCAAGGTCTCGTAGAACAATACACCCTCAGTCTCATATCTTGTTCAGTCTGGAACAATCAAGGTCTTATAACAGCTATGAACTTTAGCCAAGTAACAGAATTTATCTCATAAACAGCAAGATGGAGTCAAAAAAGCACAAAATGAAGCCCGCTTTAATTTTGATCTTAGTTTAACCCTTCACATTCTCCCCTAGATAAATTTTGTTAACTAATGTCCAGCATCAAAGGTACAGTACTATCCCAAGCTATAAGCTCGAGGGGTACGGTCTTCACATGACTGGTGCCATGTTACCAGCCATGGCTGTTGCGGCGTACCCATCCCCCCTGTATGCTAGAATTTACGAATAACAATTTTTGATAATGGTGGTGGGGATCTTTTGAAGGTAGCCATGCGTTTGGCTTCAACATCTTCATCAGGTAACTTTGTGAAATCGGTGTAGAGAAGAGCAGGGGTGGCAACGCTTTTGGTATCATCATTAGCTGTCCTAGTGCAGAATTTCCTAATACATACAGAAATACACCAAAGAACAAGTTTTAGTATTACATACATGACAAGAATAAAGGCAGCGATGTGTAACAAACTTTGCAAGATTCCAACTATCCAGCCCCCAATTCCTTTGAACCAATTAGCTGGATGAAGAAAGGAGAAGGTGTCTGCTCTCCAACTGTCCTTATTACGATCATTGTCTTTATTATATTGATCTCTGAGTCTTTGAATGTCTTCTCACTTTAACTTTAACTTCATAGAGCTATTGGGATCTATATAATGACAGCAAGCGGGTCCAATAACCTGACACATACCACCCTGTGCTGCTGTTAAGTAATCCAGTACTATAGTATGTTGATTAGTGACTATGATAAGTTGGTTTTGGACAGCAATAGCAGTATTAAACATTAACTCCCCTTTATCTGCCACTAGTCTGTTTAACCAGCCTGCAATGCGATGCGTGGATCCACGTCGGTCTTCCTTCCAGCTTTACTGACGTAGGAGTTATGAGGAGGACCTAAAATATGGACCATCATGCAAGGGTTCCAGTCCCTGTTTTCTGACATGCTTTTTCACGACCACAAAATCACCAGGCTTCAAGTTGTTACAAGTGTCGGTTTCTGCTGAATCTGGAAGGGAAGAAGAAACTAGGGCATGGGTATTAGCAAGAGTTTTACTATGCTGAATAACATATTGAACAGCACAGTCAGTTTCTTCTGATAACTGCTGAGGCTGGAAATTTTTGCCACTGGGGGCCTGGTATCAAAAAATATCTCATATGGGGACAGGCCATGTTTTGCAATAGGGGTAGTACGAATGTGGTACAGTACAATGGGCAGGAGCTCTGGCTATGGAGCCGTAGTCTCCTGCATCATTTTGGTCAATTGTCCCTTCAGTGTGCCGTTCAGCCCCTCAACTTTCCCACTGGATTGTTGATGGTACGGAGTATGGAGGGCTACAGTGGATCCAAGCATTGTCAGAACCTCCTGATACACATGAGAAGAAAAGGCCGGGCCTTGGTCACTTTCAACAACTTCTGGGACACCATATCTGCATTTGACTTCCATCACCAGTTTCTTTGCTGTAGTTTTTGCAGTCATGTTGGTAACGGGGAATGCTTCCGGCCAACTGGAGAACATGTCGACAACCACCAGACAATATTCATACCTTCCAGACTTAGGCAACGTGATGTGGTCCACCTGGAGCCTTTGGAAAGGATAGTCGGGCTTAGCAAGGTGCTTTGGGAGTACACGTTGAAGTTGACTGGGATTGCAGGTCTGACAGATGTTACATGCACGGTTGAGTGCTGTCAGGATTGTAGAAATACCTGGAGCCCAGTAGAATTTTTGTACCAGGACAAGGGCCTGGTTTTTTCCTCGATGTGTGGGCCGATGTGCCCACGTGGCAATAGCAGGGTACATCCGCTTAGGGAGACACACAAGTTGGTCCTTTTCCCAGAGACCATTGTCCATGCGTGCTCCATCAGCGCCACTGCTTCACTTCTTCCTTTGGGGACATTCTCATCATTAAGCGGTCTCCTGGGGTCCGACAGAAAACCTCAGTCTGTCGTAGATCATCAGGTTCCTGTAGAGTCAGTGTTTCTTGTAACTGTTTACGCTGAGAGCGTGTGGTCACCATAGCTGGTATGGTCGGTTCAACGTGCAGAAGAGCAGCGGCTTTTGCTTGCATATCTGCAAAGGTGTTACCAACAGTCTGTGGACTGTTCCTAGGACCGTGCGCCTTGGCCTTGATAATGGCTACCTGGGTAGGTAATTTGATTGAGTCCACGAGGGTTTTAACAGCTTCAGCTTTCTTCACTGGAGTTCCGGCGGTAGTAATAAACCCTCGATTGGTCCATAGAGCTCCAAAATCATGAGCAATACCAAATGCATACCGTGAGTCCGTGTATATATTAGCCTGTCCTTGGCCAAAATATATGCAGTAGACAGAGCCTGAAGTTCTGCTTCTTGTGCTGACTGTGAGGGCGGGAGCGCAGCTGCGTGCACTACAGTGTCTTCCGTAGTAACAGCGTATCCGGTGTGGAATCTGCCAAACTCATCAGCATATCTTGAACCATCCATGTATAACACCAGATCAGGATTTGGAAGTGGATTTTCGCTGACATTTGATGGAGTAGCTGTTTCTTCAGGCAGAAGTTGGGAACAGTCATGTTGGAGGTAATCCTCATCACTGCCATCTTTCTTGGGGACCGGCAGTAAAGTAGTGGGGTTGATTGTAGTACAGCGATGCAACTTGACGTAGACAGGCAAAAGGAGTGAATACTGCAGCTGTAAGTGTCGTTGTACAGTTAAATGTCTTGGCTGTTGGAGTGTCAGTATTGCCGCAATATCATGAGGGGCAAAAATGTGCGTTTCATGTCCAAGAATTATGTCTGCAGTCTTGTCAAGCAATGAGTGAGTGGCGTGAACTGCCCTCATACAACTTGGTGATGCCCGGGCCACGGGATTGAGGCGGACCGAATAATAGCCCACTGGTCATTGTCTATTGCCATGCGACTGTGTGAGTACCCCTGCTGCGTGTCCTTCATTCTCAGACACATACAAATGGAATGGTCGACTACAGTCCAGGATGCCCAAGGCAGGGGCGGAAGCAATAAGCAGCTTTAATTCAGAGAAGGCACAATAAAGGCTTTCCATACAAACCGGTGATCTTTCCTTATAGTTCATTATACCGTCTTTTAAGGCATTGTAGAGAGGTTGCATTATACGGGATGCGTCCGGTATCCACTGACGACAATAAGTACATAGTCCAAGAAAATGCTGGAGTTCAGTCTCATCTTTCAGAAAAGGAATGGAGCTGATGGCTATCTTTCTTTCTTCTGTGAGGTGTCTGACACCCTGAAGGAGGCAGTGACCCAAAAATATCACTTGACCAAGGCAAAACTGAAGTTTCGAGGCCGAAACCCGACAGTTCAGATCTGCCAGATACTTGAGGAGGCTAACAGTGGCAGCAATGGCTCCCTGCTCTGTTCGTGCACACAACAAAAGATCATCCACATACTGGAGCAGAGTGACATGGGGGTCATCTAACTGCCAGGGTAAAAGCCACTCGCCCATATTTTTTGCAAACTGATTGGGACTGTTTTGGGCCCCTTGTGGCATAACTGTCCACGTCAATTGTCATCCCTGATAAATGAATGCAAACAGAAACTGATAATCTGGGTGTAATGGAATGCTGAAGAAGGCATTGGCAAGGTCGATGACTGTGAACCAAGCAGCATCCTGAGGTATCTGGGACAAAAGAGTATGTGGATTAGGCACCACCGGAGTTTACAGAACAGTAGCTGCATTAACTGAACGTAGATTTTGTACCAGCCGGTACACAGGGGGTTGGCTGGGTGGGGTCTTTTTCTTAACGGGAAACAAGGGCGTGTTACATGGGGAAACACAGGGTACCAGGGCACCATTATCGAGTAACTTTGTATTTGCCCCATGAAGCCCCGCTCCTGATCATGTTTCAAAGGGTACTGATGGACTTTGGGAAAAGGGGCACCAGGTTTGAGAAACACTTATACTGGTTCTACAGGCATTTTCCCTATATCATCTGGCCCTTTTGACCAAAGTTTGGGTGGTATCTCTAAGAGATATGGGGTGAGTCGCTGTTCCTCAGGTATTATTGGGGGTGGATCTGGGCCTATCAGGGCCATCATAACCGTGGGAAGGGTGTGTAGGATACAGATCTCCTCATTGCGTTCATCTGCATAGGGGTTATGTAACGTAAGAACCATCTGACCATCATCTTGGAATTGTATTCTGGAGCGGAACTGTGATAATAAATCTGCCCCCAGTAAATTTACCGGACATGTGGGAGAGATTACGAACTGGGCCGTGACCTCAGGGAAGGGTCTCACAGGGATGGGTTTTGTAAGAGTATGTTAATTGGGTCTGTGTTGTGAATTCCGTTCTCGAGCTCCCTCCTGTGGTCGTGAATGGTACTTCAGTGGGTTCTGTCCGTGGACTCCCTCTGGTGGCTGTGAGTGGAGCTGCTGGTTCTGAGATTCCTTCTCCAGCTGCCCTCGTTCAGGGCTAGGCTGGATTTTCTATTTAACTCCACTCAGATCGTTACTCCATGCCAGCTGTCAATGTTCTAGTACTGGTTCAGATCTCTCCTGGATCTTTCTGAGGACCTGTCTACTCCAGCACAAGCTAAGTTCCTGCTTGTTCATTTGTTACATATGGTTTTTCTTGCTAAGTTCTAGTCCAGCTTGCTATCATGAAACTTCCTGGCTAGCTGGAAGCTCTGGGGGTGCAGAGTGGCACCACCGCATCGTGAGTCGGTGCGGGGGTATTTTTTGCACACTCTGTGTGGTTTTTGTAGCTTTTTGTGTTGACCGCAAAGATCCCTTTCTATCCTCAATCTGTTTAGTTAGACTGGCCTCTCTTTGCTAAAACCTATTTCATCCTGTATTTGTTATTTCCTCTTAACTCACAGTCAATACTTGTGGGGGTCTGCTTTTACCTTTGGGGAAATTTCTCTGAGGCAAGTGAGGCTTTGTTTCCTTTCTTTAGGGGTAGTTAGCTCTTAGGCTGTGAAGAGGCGTCTAGGCAGAGTCAGGCACGCTCCACGGCTATTTCTAGTTGTATTGATAGGAGTAGGGTTTGCGGTCAGCAGAGTTCCCATTTCCCCAGAGCTCGTCCCAATTCCGTGTTTAACTATCAGGTCATTCCTGGTGCACCTAACCACCAGGTCCATAACAGGTCTGCCATCTACTCCAATTAAAACAAGCTCTTGGTCTGAGAATTGAATAGGGATATCTGTAGGTACATCTGATGACTTGATTATGGAATTGGCTGCCCCAATGTCTACCATGAACTTAACAAGGGTGTCCCCGACAGGAAGCGTGACAGATGAGTATGCCCCAGGTTTGTTGGAGGACATTGTGATGGCAGACCCTGGTTGGCCACCCCTTCAGTATGAGCGATTATCAGGATTTTGAGGTTGTCCGTAACTAGAGTATCCCCTAGGGTTCCCAGTATTCAGGTTACGACTGGAAGGGGGGACTTGAGGGTAGCATCTGTCAGCAGGGGTATGGCAATCTCTCTGAAAATGTCCGAGTCGGCCACAGCGCCAGCACGGCAAGCGAGAACTGGTACGGCGGGGCTGGGGAGCGGGATTCCCAGACATAGGGTTAAAAGGGATATTGGAGTAGGGAACTGAATTTGTGTACGGGAGGAGGGCAGGAGCTGGAGTCTGCTGCTGCTGCGCAGGCCACTGATAAGGAAGGAGCTGTGTGCTTGTAGCTGGGGTGGGGGCTGGAGTTGGAGCAGGAATCGCTGCAGCTACTGGTTTAACCTTTGCCTTTCCTGCTGATGCAGAGCGGGCTAAATTCTTCTGAAAACTTTTTACTATTTTCAATGCATCATCTGGAGTGGAAGTCTCGATATCAGGTCTGACTGACATTATTGCCTCTTTCAATTCAGATTTGAGGCCGGACATTAAAGCTGCCACAAAAAGGTGTGAATGGGCTTTATTATACATGAAATATATATGAAACCCCAAATCTTTAAACACTACCATAAGACGCCCATAAAACTTCTTGGCAGTCTCCCTCTTGTCCTGTATGACATCTGTGAGGGAGGTAGCTTGGTCCTCTAGTCTATCTTGTGCCCAAACCTTCAAAGCATTGCAGAAATCAACACCACTCTCATATATTCCCCCATCCAAATTCACATTATAGGTTATGCCACCCTCAATAATTGGAAAATACCCCTCCCCAGCCTTCACTTGGAGTAAGTGTAACAGATCTCTCCGGGGAGTGGAATAAATCTTTCGATTCGCTGCCATTTGTCTATAAAAGGCCATGGGGGAGGTTTCTGGATCGGGTAACTGGTTGCAAAGGGTGTTTATTTGGGACTAGATGGTGGCCCGATTCTAACGCATCGGGTATTCTAGAATATGTATGTAGTTTATTTATGAAGTTTTCAGAATAATGCAATTTATACAAAGGATTCGGCCGGCCATGACCAATTAGCGAAGTGTGGTTCAAATTCTGCGCCAATTTGCGGGCGGACTGCGACTGTCGCTGATTGTTTGCGGCCGGGCGTGACCAATCAGTGAAGCCAGGGCCGGCTCCAGGTTTTTGAGGGCCCCAGGCAAAAGAGTCTCAGTGGGCCCCCCTCTTTAACACACACCATGATTCATGTTGCACAGATACAGCAGAGAAATATAGCACAGCCAAGTAGCGTATAACACAGCCCACGTAGTATATAACACAGCCCACGTAGTATATAACACAGCCCACATAGTAAATAGCACAGATACATAGTATATTGCCCAGCCACGTAGTATATTGCCCAGCCACGTAGTATATTGCCCATCCACGTAGTATATAGCACAGCCACAAAGTATATAGCACAGTCACATAGTACATAGCACAGCCACATAGTATATAGCACAGACACACAGTGTAATGCCCAGCCACATAATATATTGCACAGCCACATAGTATATTGCCCAGCCACATAATATATTGCACAGCCACGTAGTATATTGCACAGCCACATAGTATATAGTACAGCCACGTAGTATATAGCACAGAGACATAGTATATTGCACAGCCACATAGTATATTGCACAGCCACGTAGTATATTGCAGGGCCACATAGTATATAGCACAGAGACGTAGTATATAACACTGCCCATGCAGTATATAACCAAGGCCACGTAGTATAGAGCACAGCGATGTAGTATATTGCCCAGCCACGTAATATATACCACAGCCACGTAGTATATAGCACAGCCCACATAGTATACAGCACAGAGATGTAGTATATAACACAGCCCATGCAGTATCTAACACAGCCCACGTAGTACATAGCAATGTGAGCATCATATCCGTTAAAAAAAGAATTGAAATAAAAAATTGTTATATACTCACCTTCCGTTGGCCCCCGGATCCAGCCCAGGCGTTTACCGATGCTCCTCGCGACGCTCCGGTCCCAAGAGTGCATTGGGGTCTCACGAGATGATGATGTAGCGGTCTCGCGAGACCACTACGTCATCATCTCGCGAGACTACAACGCAGGGACCCAAGCGTCGCAAGGAGCGGGAAAGGCCTGGGCTGTTTCCGAGAGCCGACAGAAGGTGAGTATATAATGATTTTTTATTTTTTTATTATTTTTACATTAGATCTTTTTACTATTGATGCTGCATAGGCAGCATCAATAGTAAAAAGTTGGTCACACAGGGTTAATAGCAGCGTTAACGGAGTGCGCTACACAGCGGCATAACGCGGTCCGTTAACGCTGCCATTAACCCTGTGTGAGCGCTGACTTGAGGGGAGTATGGAGCGGGCACTGACGGCAGGGGAGTAGGGAGCGGCTATTTCGCGTCCGGACTGTGCTCGTCGCTGATTGGTCATGGCTGTTTGCCCACGACCAATCAGCGACTTCGGATTTCCTTGACAGACAGACAGACAGAAAGACAGACAGAAAGACAGAAGTGACCCTTAGACAATTATATAGTAGATGGGGAAAAGGGGGTATACTTTGGCCTGTTAGCAGTAGTTTCCACATCATCTTCTTCAAACTCTGATATTACTGACTCGGGGGCGGGAGGAGGTGGCGGTAGTACGGGCACGAGAGGCATCTGCTGCGGAAGCGGGGCAGGAGGCTCTGTTACAGTTAGAGATTGTATTGCCTGATGGGCCGTTAGGCAGCTATCGAGGACAAATTTTATGGGGTTTTCCTGTATACACCTCTCTATTGCTGATACTATGACCATGGCGGTATCCTTCCTGGCATATTGAAAGATACCAGCAGAGATTAATGGTTTGGCCATTGGATGTTGAGGCCTCGTGCCGGGGGGGACAGAGGAGGCATACAGGATTGCGTTCTGGACAGCCTCAGTAAGTAGTTGTTGGGACCTAGGAATATTGGTAGGATTATATCATGGTCCCACTGCATGTATTACATACTGACACAGCAGCTGTCCTGCTCTGGTTGCTGCGACCTGTCCTGTTTCTACCTGGCCATACGTTTGTATATACAAATTAGATTCTTCCTGTATCATGGGTACGCCTTTCTGTGAAATTGTTACGGCCAGTCCTCCAGCAAGGTGGAGTTGATTATTTGTGGCATTTACTATGGCCCCAACATGCTGCTTCGTAAGATTCCCCCGTCCCTATCCTAAAGAGCACATCATGACGGTGGGATCCAGGAATAGCATTAGAATGCATTTCCTGGAAATCTTCTATCTCCTCTGTGTATCCTGTCTCTGACCGGGTGACTAAAGTAGGAGGGGTTGGATACTCATAACCACTAGCAATACTAGGCATAACAGGGACTGGTGCTGGCGGTAGATGATAATAAGTGCCGTCAGTGTTCCACGGAATTCCTCAGCATCTTTAAGCAAACCATTATCAGTTAACCTTCCCTTGTTCTTTCTGATACCTTTGTCCCATAACGTAGACTGTAGCCTCCCGCCCTTAGGAAAACCCATGATTGAGAATATTTTTCCTGCATTCCTGACAGATTTCTTTCCCCGTCTTTCCGACTAACAGTATCAGATCCATCACACAAATGCAAACTGTTCTTTTTCTTCCACGGAAACATGATTCTCCTTTAGAGCTAAATATCCTTACTTCAGTTGTGCATAGTACTGGAGCGGATGTACATTCTGTTCCACCGGGTCTATCCCCCTCTGGGATGCCCAAAATTCTTACGCGGTACTCAGTGAAAGGAGAAGGGCGTCTTAGACTATCCCTCCGGACACCTCTGGTTATATATATATATATATATATCTATATATTCCTGAGTTATGTATCCTACCCAATCTTCGATCACCTCACCGCGCCTGATTCTAACAGTGATTAGGATTTCAGGATATTTTGACTAAAAAGAGAATTACATCACTGGTCAATCCAGGGTGTCTGTCCCTTATGAGGTACGGTTCGAAAACTGGGCCCCCAACGGAACTACACCTCTATATGATTCCACCCAAGAATCACCCCACCATGGGGGACCTCAGATTCTCTTTGCAGCAACAAACACAGGAAAACTGCACCAAATGGTCAGTCTGAACAGTATAACTGCCAACTTACCGTGGTTGTCGTGGGGGATGATCAGTCCCAATTTCCAGTGCCTGTGTCCGGTCTGAGGGTCCTTTGTCTTGTTGTCCTCCGGGGGCAGAAGCGTTCCTATTTGGGGGCCCCACATTGGGCACCAAGCTGTTGGGGGAGGATCTGAAGTGTCACTTCATGGTTGACTCAGTGATTTTCAAATTGATCCACAGGGCGTTGCCGGCAACTGAGAATGACCAGATGGAGACCTGTCTCTGGGGGGATCAAAGGCGAATCCCTAATCCCATTTATTGTGTCGCACTTTTCATAATCTTAGCAAGTTATACTTCAACCAATAGTATAAAATCACACTTGCAACTGGAGCACCCCAGACGCAGGGCTGCGGGGTACTCGGTACCGGGCCTCTCTGTCTCGGTCCTGGGGTTGTCACGGTGGCTAGACCCGGTCCGTGACCCTGCTAAGGGGCGTCCAATGAAAGCTGTGATGGTGGTATGGGGTGCAAGTCGCGATGAATAACGAGGACACAGGATTGCAGTCTCTTTACCTCTTTACTGAAGGCTTCAGCGTCCGCAATCCAGAGCACTGCTAACAGGGCTGGCTGAGACCGGCCGGTCCGAAGGCACATTGTTATGACCCCAATGGCGAGGGTCTCAGAGGTACGTGGAAGTCTGCAGAATACAAAAATCCAGCTCATAGGGCAGTGGTAACTGGGTTGACCATATATCTACTCCTAACGCCAACACTAGAAGTAGCCGGGGATCATTCCTACGTTGATTCTAGATGACACGCTCCAGCCGGAGAATCTAGCTACCCCTAGTAGAGGAAAACAAAAGACCTTTCTTGCCTCCAGAGAAGGGGACCCCAAAGCTGGATAGAAGCCCCCCACAAATAATAACGGTGAGGTAAGAGGAAATGACAAACACAGAAATGAACCAGGTTTAGCACAGAGAGGCCCGCTTACTGATAGCAGAATAAAGAAAGGTAACTTATATGGTCAACAAAAACCCTATCAAAATCCACACTGGAAATTCAAGAACCCCCGAACCGTCTAACGGTCCGGGGGGAGAACACCAGCCCCCTAGAGCTTCCAGCAAAGGTCAGGATATAGATTTGGAACAAGCTGGACAAAAATACAAAACCAAAACAAATAGCAAAAAGCAAAAGGCAGACTTAGCTGATATAACTGGAACCAGGATCAGTAGACAAGAGCACAGCAGACTAGCTCTGATAACTACGTTGCCAGGCATTGAACTGAAGGTCTAGGGAGCTTATATAGCAACACCCCTAACTAACGACCCAGGTGCGGATAAAAGGAATGACAGAAAAACCAGAGTCAAAAAACTAGTAACCACTAGAGGGAGCAAAAAGCAAATTCACAACAGTACCCCCCCCTTAGTGAGGGGTCACCGAACCCTCACCACGACCACCAGGGCGATCAGGATGAGCGGCATGAAAGGCACGAACTAAATCGGCCGCATGAACATCAGAGGCGACCACCCAGGAATTATCCTCCTGACCATAGCCCTTCCACTTGACCAGGTACTGAAGCCTCCGCCTGGAGAGGCGAGAATCCAAGATCTTCTCCACCACGTACTCCAACTCGCCCTCAACCAACACCGGAGCAGGAGGCTCAGCAGAAGGAACTACAGGCACAATGTACCGCCGCAACAAGGACCTATGAAATACATTGTGAATAGCAAACGACACAGGAAGATCCAGACGAAAAGATACAGGATTAAGGATTTCCAATATCTTGTAAGGCCCAATAAAACGAGGTTTAAATTTGGGAGAGGAGACCTTCATAGGAACAAAGCGGGAAGAAAGCCATACCAAATCCCCAACGCGTAGTCGGGGACCCACACCGCGGCGGCGGTTGGCAAAGCGCTGAGCCCTCTCCTGTGACAACTTCAAGTTGTCCACCACATGATTCCAGATCCGCTGCAACCTATCTACCACAGAATCCACCCCAGGACAGTCAGAAGGCTCCACATGACCCGAAGAAAAGCGAGGATGGAAACCAGAGTTGCAGAAAAAAGGCGAAACCAAGGTGGCGGAACTAGCCCGATTATTAAGGGCAAACTCAGCCAACGGCAAGAATGTCACCCAATCGTCCTGATCAGCAGAGACAAAACACCTCAAATAAGCCTCCAAAGTCTGATTGGTTCGCTCCGTCTGTCCATTAGTCTGAGGATGGAAAGCAGACGAAAACGACAAATCAATGCCCATCCTACTACAAAAGGATCGCCAGAACCTAGAAACGAACTGGGATCCTCTGTCTGACACAATATTCTCAGGGATGCCGTGCAAACGAACCACGTTCTGGAAAAACACAGGAACCAGATCGGAAGAGGAAGGCAGCTTAGGCAAAGGAACCAAATGGACCATCTTGGAGAAGCGATCACATATCACCCAGATAACGGACATGCCCTGAGATAGCGGAAGATCAGAAATGAAATCCATGGAGATATGTGTCCAAGGTCTCTTCGGGACAGGCAAGGGCAAGAGCAAACCGCTGGCACGAGAACAGCAAGGCTTAGCTCGAGCACAAGTCCCACAGGACTGCACAAATGACCGCACATCCCTTGACAAGGAAGGCCACCAAAAGGACCTGGCCACCAGATCTCTGGTGCCAAAAATTCCCGGGTGACCTGCCAACACCGAGGAATGAACCTCGGAAATGACTCTGCTGGTCCATTTATCCGGGACAAACAGTCTGTCAGGTGGACAAGACTCAGGCCTATCAGCCTGAAATCTCTGCAACACACGTCGCAGATCCGGAGAAATAGCTGACAAGATAACTCCATCTTTAACAATACCAACAGGATCAGCGACTCCAGGAGCATCAGGCACAAAGCTCCTAGAAAGAGCATCGGCCTTCACATTCTTTGAACCTGGTAAATACGAGACAACAAAATCAAAGCGGGAGAAAAACAATGACCAGCGGGCCTGTCTCGGATTAAGGCGTTTAGCAGACTCGAGATACATCAGATTTTTGTGATCAGTCAAGACCACCACACGATGCTTAGCACCCTCGAGCCAATGACGCCACTCCTCAAATGCCCATTTCATGGCCAACAACTCCCGATTGCCCACATCATAATTTCGCTCGGCAGGCGAAAACTTCCTGGAGAAAAAGGCACAAGGTTTCATAACAGAGCAACCAGGGCCTCTCTGCGACAAAACGGCCCCTGCTCCAATCTCTGAAGCATCCACCTCAACCTGAAAGGGAAGTGAGACATCGGGCTGGCACAAAACAGGCGCCGAAGTAAACCGGCGCTTCAACTCCTGGAAAGCCTCCACGGCAGCAGGAGCCCAGTTAGCTACATCGGAGCCCTTCTTGGTCATATCCGTCAACGGTTTCACAATGCTAGAAAAATTAGCGATAAAACGACGGTAGAAGTTAGCGAAACCCAAGAACTTCTGAAGACTCTTAACCGACGAGGGCTGAGTCCAATCAAGAATAGCTCGGACCTTGACTGGGTCCATCTCCACAGCAGAAGGGGAAAAAATGAACCCCAAAAAGGGAACCTTCTGTACACCAAAGAGACACTTTGAGCCCTTGACAAACAAAGAATTTTCACGCAAAATTTTAAAGACCAACCTGACCTGCTCCACATGCGAATCCCAATCATCAGAAAAAAACAAAATATCATCCAGATAAACAATCAAAAATTTATCCAGATACTTCCGGAAAATGTCATGCATAAAGGACTGAAAAACTGAAGGCGCATTGGAGAGCCCAAAAGGCATCACCAAGTACTCAAAATGACCTTCGGGCGTATTGAATGCGGTTTTCCATTCATCACCTTGCTTAATGCGCACAAGGTTGTACGCACCACGAAGGTCTATCTTGGTGAACCACTTGGCACCTTTAATCCGGGCAAACAAGTCAGACAACAGCGGTAAAGGATACTGAAATTTGACAGTGATCTTATTTAAAAGCCGATAATCAATACAAGGTCTCAAAGATCCGTCCTTTTTTGCCACAAAAAAGAATCCCGCACCAAGGGGGGAAGAAGACGGACGAATATGTCCTTTCTCCAGAGACTCCCTGATATATGAACGCATAGCGGTATGTTCAGGTACCGACAGATTAAACAGTCTTCCCTTAGGAAACTTACTGCCTGGGATCAAATCTATAGCACAGTCACAGTCCCTATGAGGAGGCAGTGCACTGGACTCAGACTCACTGAAGACATCCTGATAATCAGACAAATACTCCGGAACTTCCGAAGGCGTAGAAGAAGCAATAGACACAGGCAGGGAATCCCCATGAATACCACGACAGCCCCAACTTGAGACTGACATAGCCTTCCAGTCCAGGACTGGATTATGGGTCTGTAACCATGGCAGCCCTAAAACAACCAAATCATGCATTTTATGTAAAACCAGGAAACGTATCACCTCGCGGTGTTCAGGAGTCATGCACATGATAACCTGTGTCCAATACTGCGGTTTATTTGCTGCCAATGGCGTAGCATCAATACCCCTAAGAGGAATAGGATTTTCTAATGGTTCAAGAGTAAAACCACAGTGCTTAGCAAATGACAGATCCATAAGACTCAGGGCAGCACCTGAATCTACAAACGCCATGACAGGATAAGACGACAGTGAGCAAATCAAAGTTACAGACAGAATAAATTTAGGTTGCAAATTACCAACGGTGACAGGACTAACAACCTTAGCTATACGTTTAGAGCATGCTGAGATAACATGTGTAGAATCACCACAGTAGTAGCACAAGCCATTCCGGCGTCTATGAATTTTCCGCTCATTTCTAGTCAGGATTCTATCACATTGCATTAAATCAGGTGTCTGTTCAGACAACACCATGAGGGAATTTGCGGTTTTTCTATCACATTGCACCGAATTAGGTGTCTGTTCAGACAACACCATGAGGGAATTTGCGGTTTTGCGCTCCCGCAACCGCCGGTCAATTTGAATAGCCAGTGCCATAGTATCATTGAGACCTGTGGGAATGGGAAAACCCACCATAACATTCTTAATGGCTTCAGATAGGCCATTTCTAAAATTAGCGGCCAGTGCACACTCGTTCCAATGTGTCAGCACGGACCATTTCCGAAATTTTTGGCAATACACTTCAGCCTCGTCCTGCCCCTGAGACATAGCCAGCAAGGCCTTTTCTGCCTGAATCTCAAGATTGGGTTCCTCATAAAGTAAACCGAGCGCCAGAAAAAACGCATCAATATCAGCCAATGCCGGATCTCCTGGCGCCAGCGAAAAAGCCCAATCCTGAGGGTCGCCCCGTAAGAACGAAATAACTATTTTTACTTGCTGAGCAGAGTCTCCAGATGAACAGGGTCTCAGGGACAAAAACAATTTACAATTATTCACGAAATTCCTAAACTTAAACCTGTCTCCGGAAAACAGTTCAGGAATCGGTATTTTAGGTTCTGACCTAGGATTTCTGATTACATAGTCTTGTATGCCCTGCACACGAGTAGCCAGCTGGTCCACACTTGTAATCAAGGTCTGGACATTCATGTCTGCAGCAAGCATAGCCACTCTGAGGTAAAGGGGAAGAAGAAAGAAAAAAAAAAAAACTCAGAATCTTCTTTCTTATAATCCCTCTTCTGCAACGCATTAAACATTTAATACTGGCCTGGCAAACTGTTATGACCCCAATGGCGAGGGTCTCAGAGGTACGTGGAAGTCTGCAGAATACAAAAATCCAGCTCATAGGGCAGTGGTAACTGGGTTGACCATATATCTACTCCTAACGCCAACACTAGAAGTAGCCGGGGATCATTCCTACGTTGATTCTAGATGACACGCTCCAGCCGGAGAATCTAGCTACCCCTAGTAGAGGAAAACAAAAGACCTTTCTTGCCTCCAGAGAAGGGGACCCCAAAGCTGGATAGAAGCCCCCCACAAATAATAACGGTGAGGTAAGAGGAAATGACAAACACAGAAATGAACCAGGTTTAGCACAGAGAGGCCCGCTTACTGATAGCAGAATAAAGAAAGGTAACTTATATGGTCAACAAAAACCCTATCAAAATCCACACTGGAAATTCAAGAACCCCCGAACCGTCTAACGGTCCGGGGGGAGAACACCAGCCCCCCTAGAGCTTCCAGCAAAGGTCAGGATATAGATTTGGAACAAGCTGGACAAAAATACAAAACCAAAACAAATAGCAAAAAGCAAAAGGCAGACTTAGCTGATATAACTGGAACCAGGATCAGTAGACAAGAGCACAGCAGACTAGCTCTGATAACTACGTTGCCAGGCATTGAACTGAAGGTCTAGGGAGCTTATATAGCAACACCCCTAACTAACGACCCAGGTGCGGATAAAAGGAATGACAGAAAAACCAGAGTCAAAAAACTAGTAACCACTAGAGGGAGCAAAAAGCAAATTCACAACAGCACATCCAGAGTGCCCTTTGCAGGTGGAAATCAGTGCCTACCTTCTAGCGCCTGTATGTTGTAGTACCTCCCTGCTGAGCACCACGGGATAGTCCTCACAACTGTTGTGTCTATTTCTGATGTTCTTTCTCACAACTCTCGTTTCTGTTCTGATGTTCTTTCTCCGTCCCCCAGATGATTTGGCTAGGACGCACCCATATGACGGGTAGGCCTGGAGTTCTTCCGGGACCCTAGAGTCGCCCCTCTCCCACAATTGCCTCCTATGTCTGCTTAGGTGATTTAGGTGAGACAGCCAACCTAAAGTCAACTGCCCTGCCACTGTTTGAAGTAATGCTTGGAGCCCAATACATCCTCGGCGTTCCGGCCACCGGCTACGCGCCTCAGTAGGATGTTGCCACGATCTTAAGGCACGACTCCTACTGGTTCTATTCTCCTTTGTGCTGTGATCTCGTTTCTCACTTCTCCACAATAAACCTCGCTTCTTATCCTTTCTTAAGATACCGCCGCAATCAGGTGCAGGCGCGGTTCCGTAACGATCTGTCCTTTTCGCTAAGCCTCTGTCAGGATCCCACCCCTGACAGGGACCCCCCTGAATCTTCCCCTGCAACACCCTCTGCCACAGGATGTTGCCTGGATCATACCCAGTCAGCTTCTCCCTAACTTCCTATCCAACCCCCAGTTTTACCAGATTGTGAGGAGTGGCCTAATACATAGAACCCTTTGCTCCCCCTGGAGGCCAGAGTGTGAAGTGTAATGTGTGACTGTGATACCTGGTCAGGTGAACTCCTTAAGTGCCATCAGACGTACCATCACTCCCCTTAGTGGCGGAGGGTCAGTACTGCAACAACCAGGACTCTGGGGCGCTGCACAACACTTGACCTATAAAAATACAGAAAAACCGGAAACTACATATATGGCCGTGTCTACGTGGCATAGGAAAAAAACATAACGGCTTGTGCGTCAAGGTCTCGTAGAACAATGCACCCTCAGTCTCATATCTTGTTCAGGTGTAATAGAGTGGAGGGTTGCGTATGTCACCACGGAACAGACAGACCAACTGTTGAGGGGAATTTATTAACAGGAGTAGATTCTCCTCGCAGGGAGTAAACAGGGGGTTAATAGAGGTAAATCAATAGTAAACAGTTAAACGGAAACGAAAGGGTTAACGAGTGTTCTGGTAACTTATCAGTCCAGGGAGGTCCTGACTGAAGGGTCCTTATTCCAATGTGGGTACAGTCACCAGCAGCACTTGAAGAGTCTGAAGTCTTTCCTGTCTTCTGAGAACTGGAGACTCCTGGAGACTCCAGGGTTAAACTTTTGCAGCCTGTTCTTCTCAAAGTGAAACTGGAACCAGGAAATAGCAGTCTCTGTCGCTGCTGCAGGAGCCTCTGTGCACCAGGCTGACAGTCTCTCTGTAGTAACGCTGTCACACACACACTGGGCAATTACTTATCACACTCAGGGATCTTTGCTTGTCACTGCAGTCACCAGGGCTGCACAGTCACTGTCTCTGATTCAGGAGGCTTCCAAATCTACACCCCCACATCCAGCCTTCACTCTGGTGGGTATCTCAGCCTCAGTGCCCTCACAGGGAGCACTACTTTTAGGGGAGCACGGCGCTGCAGCCTGCCCTCTCTTTGGCGCGCTGCCTTCTCTCTGCTCTCCCGCTCTTTTCTGACCACACCTCTCTCTTCCCAGCAGTCACCTCGTCCCCTCTGTCCAGGGCAGATAGTCTTCCCCCCAACAACCCAGCTGTCTGACTATGTGGTTCCAGGCAAGGAGCAGGGAAAGCAACCTCCTTACATTCCCCCTCTCTTAAAGCTCGCCATTCCACGGGCGAGGTCTCTTCGTGCTTCTCTTTGTTCTTCTGAGGGGAGTCAGATACTGGCAATCCTTGCATCTCCTTCTGCCTTTCTTCTTGCACATACTCCCAAACTAAATGGTTTAGGAGCTGTTCATCAGTCAGGTTGAGATATTCTTTCTCTGCTTCATCAACAACTGCTGTCCTCTTCTTATTTTTCTTCTTCTTCTTAGCCTTGCCCGTAGCAGGTGTTTGCGTAGGGGCTTCTCATTGGCTCGGACCTTGAAAACGAGTGTCGCAGGAACACTTGGCACTTTCTCTCCTTCTTCGGGAACTCGTGCTGGGCAAGGTAGTAAAGCACTTCGGTGGTCTTCTTGAGTGAACGTCACTTTCTTTCCTCCGGACTGAGTCTCACCAACAAAACCTTCAGACCCAGGCTGTAGATCCACCAGGTTCGCCTTTACGTGTTGGGACAGCGCAGTCATTTCACCAGAGATGCTTGACACCTTCTCCACCTCTCCTTGGCGTCCGACATTGGGGTACTGTCTTGTCCTAGGTGGAACTCTTCTCTTCCTGCCGTACCATTCCCTCCAGGGGCGACGTTCCCTCCAGTTAGCAGGACCCTCAGAGGGGTGAGCAGATCTCTGCCACCGCTCTTCTCGGGTAGGGCAATTTCTGGACATGTGTCCCACCTTTCTGCACGACCAGCACTCACGTCTGTGTCGGTCTGGAGGGCGCTTCAGTCTGGATCGTCAACCTCGGCGGGGGACATCTCTCATCTGCGGTTGCTCCTCACCCCAGGATACGGAGTTACACTCTGGGGCCACCACCGAAGCCTTCTTCATTTTGCGCACCTCTCCTCTATCTCTTTCTGGCGGCTTCCGCACGTTACCTCGGGGTATGCCGCTGGTCCCCAAAACGGCAGTAAGGGCTTTCCCCAGACTCTCAATCTCCTCCCAGATTCTTCTTATCTTCAGCTGGGAATCTCGGGTCCACATCGCCTCCTCTTCATTGTGACTGGGTGCTCCGCAGTTGTAGCATCTAGGCAGTCGTCTTCGCCGAGCGGCACTAGTCTCACTTTGGGCGGCGGTCTCTCTTTCTCGCACTGGAGGGCTGTACTCTGCAGCAGGGATCTTCTTATATTCAGCCACCTCCTCAGGGACTCGCTTAACCTCCGTCTTCAAGTCTTCTACCCATTGAGGGGCTGTTACCTCTCTGCTCCATACCTTTCTCACTGGCCCTACCACCCTTTGCTCTTGCTCGCGCGTGCGTGCCTCACTTCCGACCTCAGAGAAAGTCATATCTAGCTTTACGCGCATGCGCTCTCGCAGGGCCTGTTTCATCAACACATCTCGCAAGCCTGTCACCAGTTGGTCTCGCAGCACGTCAACTGACCCCACACCTACGCCGTCCTTCCGTATAATGACAGTATGAAGCTCCTGCAGTGCGTTCATATATTGCGTCACGGTCTCCCCCTCTCTTTGTACCCGGCGGAACAGTCGCATGCGCAGCTCCCCTACGTCAGTGGGGTCCCCATGCGTCTCCTCAAGTATACGTAATACTTTGTCCAGGGTATCTCTCGCCTGGGGGGTCTGAGCATAACAGAGTCCCGTGCATCCCCCTCTAGGGCCATCACAGCTATTTCCGCCTGCAGAGCCGGTGTCATAGGATGCATCCGCATCATCCCTCGGATGCGCTCCGTCCAACCCAACAACATGACATTACTCCCTGAAAATCTTGGTAGGTTAGCTAACATGGCTCCCAGGGAGATGCTAGACCTGGGACCTCCCTCAACTGCTTGGTCTGCCCCTTCCATGCTACCGTGTGACATCCTGCCGACTACGCCAAGTGTAATAGAGTGGAGGGTTGGGTATGTCACCACGGAACAGACAGACCAACTGTTGAGGGGAATTTATTAACAGGAGTAGATTCTCCTCGCAGGGAGTAAACAGGGGGTTAATAGAGGTAAATCAATAGTAAACAGTTAAACGGAAACGAAAGGGTTAACGAGTGTTCTTGTAACTTATCAGTCCAGGGAGGTCCTGACTGAAGGGTCCTTATTCCAATGTGGGTACAGTCACCAGCAGCACTTGAAGAGTCTGAAGTCTTTCCTGTCTTCTGAGAACTGGAGACTCCTGGAGACTCCGGGGTTAAACTTTTGCAGCCTGTTCTTCTCAGTGAAACTGGAACCAGGAAATAGCGTCTCCGTCGCTGCTGCAGGAGCCTCTGTGCACCAGGCTGACAGTCTCTCTGTAGTAACGATGTCACACACACACTGGGCAGTTACTTATCACACTCAGGGATCTTTGCTTGTCACTGCGGTCACCAGGGCTGCACAGTCACTGTCTCTGATTCAGGAGGCTTCCAAATCTACACCCCCACATCCAGCCTTCACTCTGGTGGGTATCTCAGCCTCAGTGCCCTCACGGGGAGCACTACTTTTAGGGGAGCACGGCGCTGCAGCCTGCCCTCTCTTTGGCGCGCTGCCTTCTCTCTGCTCTCCCGCTCTTTTCTGACCACACCTCTCTCTTCCCAGCAGTCACCTCGTCCCCTCTGTCCAGGGCAGAAAGTCTTCCCCCCAACAACCCAGCTGTCTGACTATGTGGTTCCAGGCATGGAGCAGGGAAAGCAACCTCCTTACACAGGCTGGAACAATCAAGATCTTATAACAGCTATGAACTTTAGCCTAGTAACAGAATTTATCTCATAAACAGCAAGATGGAGTCAAAAAGCACAAAATGAAGCCTGCTTTAATTT
Source organism: Ranitomeya variabilis (assembly GCF_051348905.1). Classification (NCBI taxonomy): domain Eukaryota; kingdom Metazoa; phylum Chordata; class Amphibia; order Anura; family Dendrobatidae; genus Ranitomeya; species Ranitomeya variabilis. The sequence continues at coordinate 1,022,778,575 of NC_135233.1, read as the reverse complement.
TGATCTTAGTTTAACCCTTTAAAATCCTAAAGGATCACTTTGTGCTCCACTGCATTGTGCCTCTAAAAGGCAATGCTTTAAAGGCATTTGAAGGTAATGCAACTGTCTACATGAGCCTGTTAGGCTCAACTGGTGAGGTGGATCTTCAAAGCCCAATGTCCAGGTGGTAGCAGAAGTACTGGAGACTGAAGATGGATAGGAGACTGGGAAACAGCAGAGATCCTGGAGACCATAGGAGGACAGAAGACCGGAAGCAGGTAGTAGAGGTCCTGGAGGCTGCAGGCACACAGGACATCGGAGCACTAGAAGTCTTAATACCAAGACACAGGTGTCTGTCTTGGTAGCCTTTAGATGATTACATGGGATCATGTCAGGCCATCTGCAAAGCCCAACGTGGAGCACAACAGAGTTCAGCGAACCAGGTTGAGGGGAGCAAATCCTGGATCTGGGATGGGTGTGTAATAGATCTCTTAGTCTAGAAAAATAGGATTTCTGTCATTTGCAGACATTTCAAAAATTGGCCTTATGGTAAAATCCAGTTAATCCAATGCTCACATCATGCTTATAACCTACCTTAGAGTTATACAGAAAAACCTGACCAGCACCTCCTAAGTGTGAATAGGTGCAAGCTATAGCGACTGCAAAATATATATATAGTGTCAATGGAAATAACAACTTACAACCGCACTGTCCCTCAGCAAGATGTACATACAAAAAAAGCGAAGGTTCTTAGCGCATAAATTGGCCAATTCATGTGTGCCCTGTTGTGAATTCTGTTTTTGAGCTCCCTCTGGTGGTTACTGGTGGTACTGGTTGACTTTTGTCTTGCACCTGTTTCCATCTGGAAACTGGGAGTTTCCTATTTAGTCTGGCTTCTCAGTCATTCTAGTGCCGGCAATCAATGTTACCAGAGCACCTCTGTTGCTTGCTACCTGCTCCAAGTCTGCAATTCAGCTAAGTTGGATCTTTGGCATTTTTTGTGTTTGTTTGTCCAGCATGCATTTATATTTCCTTTGCTGCTGGAAGCTCTAGTGATCTGAAATTACTACTCCGGTGTCATGAGTTGATAACGGAGTTAAAGTAATTTCAGGATGGCTGTTTAGGGTTTTGAGGTGACCGCGAAGTCCTCTTTTGTATTTTCTGCTATCTAGTCAGAGGGCCTCTCTTTGCTGAATCTATATTCATACTGCGTACGTGTTTTCCTCTTACCTAACCGTTATTATATGTGGGGGGCTACTATCACTTTTGGGGTTTCCCTGGAGGCAAGCCAGGTCTGTGTATTCCTCTGCTAGGGGAAGCTAGATCTCCGGCTGGTGCGAGGTGTCTAGGGATAATCGTAGGCACACCCCCTGGCTACTATTAGTTGCGTGTTAGGTTCAGCGTCGCGGTCATCTGAGATTCCATCATTCCTAGAGCTAGTCCGTTTTTGCCTGAGTCCCTGCCATTGGGAACCATGACAGTGCCCATCAACCACGGCAAGGTGACGTTTCTCTGGTGGGTCCTATCATAACCCTTTTCTATCCTACTCTACATGCCACTTTCGGGCTAAAAAGCCTAAGAGTTAAAGGTCGAGAGGAAACACCAATGTTTAATTGCATAAGAAGGCTGTAAAGTATTCCACCATATAGGCACGCATGGGTTATGCCCGTAGGCTTCCATTGTAACAAAAAATGTAAATGACACAGGATATATTTACTGTATCTCCACAAAGGAAATCATAGTAGGCATAGAAATGAAAAGATACGATGATGGATATCGGCCCAACAGTTGACACATGAACACTTTTTTTCTAGGTAGGTGAATAGAACCCTATGGATGGAGCTTTTTTCCAGTGCATACAACAAGCGTGGTCTGCAACATGTTGTGAACGCAGATGTACTGTTATGGGAGCAGTTGTGTTCCAGGTGTCAGACGTCCCTTCTTATAGACTCAACTTATTGTCTGGAAGAAGTCATAATCTGAATAACATAATAAATCAAGACTTGGAACGTGAAGACTGTGGTTTATACATCCTCTACACCTGAGCAAATACATGTTCTGTAGATGTATAGATGTGAAGCATGGACAGGTTTAGTAAATATGCTCCCAGGTAACGCTCCCCAGATTCGCCCCTCACGTGATTAACACAACATTCTTGATTATTATCCCTTAGAGTCAGTCTTCAGTCACTGGTTTGTAGAAAGAGACGGGAAGATGTCTTCTCTTGGGCTCCAGGGTCTCGGTGTAACTGCTATTTGTGCATGTCCTTACGGCTGTGTCCCATGACACGACAGCACGCTGTATGGGGCAGTACAGAATCCTAACTGTGGTTGATGCCGGGTCTACACCCGACCATATAAAATGGACGAGTGCTATCCGTGGTCCTGAGGGACAGCACTCGTACCCTTGTTATCCTATGGGGCCGTGCACATGTCCAACTCTTTTCCTTGGACTGAATGGTGCGAGGAAAAAAATTGCAGAACGCAGAAGTTACCCCCAATAATCAGATCGCATTCGGCCATTCAAGTCTATAGATCCGTGAAAAAAATTGGTCTGATTTTCACCTCTAATGGAGCAGATGGAGAAACTTATTTTTTCTTTCCGGTGCTGTAATGATTTCTGGCCTGATATGCAAGAATTTAATGGAGCCTGTCAGCACAAACTGACTGTTCAACCCTGCACAGGAAGCTGTAGAGGGCGCACCCTTGATGAATATTGCACCTTTGGTTTCCAAATCCATTACTTTGTTTGCCAGAAATTGTTCTTTACTCAAATATGCTAATGAGGCGCTTGGTGCTCCCTTGGCACGACAGAGCACTTCGGCGCACCTACTTGTTTTGCTTCTATCTGAGCCCGCTCTTCCATGTTTAACCCCATCGGCTTTATAGGAAAGAAAAAGAGCAGAGATAGATGAAAAACAATTAATCTGGAAGGTGAACTGAACTTCTCAGCCATGCCAATGATGCACCAAGGGCCTAATTAGCATATTTGAGCAAATAAGAATGGTTGTCAAACATAGGAATGGATTTGGACACTTAATGTATAACTTTTATTAGGGCACTGTTCCATACAGTATAGTGTGCTTGGTTTGAACAGTCATTTTTGGCTGAAGGACTTGCTTTAAGGAAAATATGTCACCTGATTTGTGTTTTTTATCTGGTCGTGTAAAAGCAAGAAACAAAAGCCATATGGCAAGTTGTAAAGTTATAAAGTAACATTGTAAGGGAAATTTTAGGGTAGAAAAATTACAAATATTCAATTTTGGTACAGTCCAGCATTAAAGGGACTGTCAGCACAGAATGACTGCTCAATGTACAGGCGCTTAGTGCTCCATGGCGGACAGTCATTTATATACTCCTTCCCATCTGCTGGTTTCCACCATCTCCTCCCTTCTGTGGCTCTAAGAAGCCAGAGCTCTCAATAAAAGAAGAGAAGGAGGAGATAGAGGGAAAAGGAGTAGGTGGGAAGGTATGGTGAAATGATTGGCCGCCATGAAGCACCGAGCGCCCTTTAAAGGGTTTATCCAGGATTTTTTTTTACTATGGGCATAAAAACTAACAGGTAGCTAGTTACTAACCCAGTGCCAGCACAGGATGGTCACTGACCGCTCCAGCTGGCGATTCAGCTGCTCGACGTGAACAGCGCAACTCTTCCTCTTCCTCTGTCAACGTGGTGGGACTGCTGACATCATGCCGATTGACAGTTGGCTTCCCGCAGTTAGGCAGCGGGGAGCTGGCTGTCAATAAGCATGACGTTGACAGTCACGCCTTGTCAAAAATGCAAATCAGAATAGAAGCCGCTGCTCTGTCGATGTGATGCCAATGGAAGCCGCTGAACAGCAGCAGCTGTCCGTCCCCTCTCTATGAAGGCAGAGATCAGTGCGGGGCACCACAGGCAGGCAAGTAACAACAAATTGCCTGCTAGTGTTTTGTCTGTAGTAAAAAAAGAAAAGTCCTGGATAACCCCTTTAAAATAAAAAGTTTAGACTATGACTGCAGTACCAATTGTCACCACAGTGTGTCGTCATAGTAGAGAGCAAGCTGTACCAGTAACAATGTGTCCGTAACTGTTTTAACTGTTGCATCTAAGTAATGTGAAGAATGGCAAAGTGTCCCCTCTAAGCTTTACCCTCATTCTTTCCCTGATTTTTTTCCACTTCTTCTTTGTCTCGAAATCCAGACAAACCACCATCTTCTGTTATATTTACTCTTGGCTGGGAGTGGTAAACACACAGAATAAAGCAAATAGAAAAGTTCAGGCAGCTCAGATTTCTGCATCCTTCCCCTATAGACCTGGCAGGGGCAAGTAGTCTTCTGTCTGCCTCCTGCCACCTCCCAGTGTGGCCCAGCAGCTCAGTGCAGCTTCTGTCAGGAATTGCCCATTACAGCAGCTCATATCCCAGCAATCAGCAGCATTACACTAATGCATCTCCAGGAATGAAACTTCTGGATATGGAGGAAATGTGTGAATTATAGGATGGACCCTTTAGTGGTTTCCAGTAATAGTCTCCTCGAAGAAAAAGTTGCAGCTGCTGGTAAGACTGGTGTAAAATGAGACCTCTGAGAAGATGTGTCTCCTGCACATGAGGTGTGATGATCGGGAAGACAGCAATGGATTTTCCTGGGGATTGCTAATTAAAGGCTGGTGCAGGAGATGAGCCACAAGGGACAGCTCCTACGTCTGCTCTGAGAGAGGATAAGAAGTGAGGGAGCTGCCTGCCCAGCAGAGGATCAGAGGGACCTGCCTGCCCAGCTGAAGATCAGGAGGACCTGCCTGCCCAGCTGAAGATCAGGGGGACCTGCCTGCCCAGCTGAAGATCAGGGGGACCTGCCTGCCCAGCTGAAGATCAGGGGGACCTGCCTGCCCAGCTGAAGATCAGGGGGACCTGCCTGCCCAGCTGAAGATCAGGGGGACCTGCCTGCCCAGCTGAAGATCAGGGGGACCTGCCTGCCCAGCTGAAGATCAGGGGGACCTGCCTGCCCAGCTGAAGATCAAGGGGACCTGCCTGCCCAGCAGAGGATCAGGGGAACTGCCTGCCCAGCTGAAGATCAGGGGAACTGCCTGCCCAGCTGAAGATCAGGGGGACCTGCCTGCCCAGCTGAAAATCAGAGGGACCTGCCTGCCCAGCAGAGGATCAAAGGGACCTGCCTGCCCCGCTGAAGATGAAAGGGACCATCCTGTCCAGGTGAAGATCAAGGGGACCTGCCTGCCCAGCAGAGGATCAGGGGAACTGCCTGCCCAGCTGAAGATCAGGGGGACCTGCCTGCCCAGCTGAAGATCAGGGGGACCTGCCTGCCTAGCTGAAGATCAGGGGAACTGCCTGCCCAGCAGAGGAACAGAAGGACCTGCCTGCCCAGCAGAAGAACAGAGGGACCTGCCTGCCCAGCTGAAAATCAAAGGGACCTGCCTGCCCAGCAGAGGATCAAAGGGACCTGCCTGCCCCGCTGAAGATGAAAGGGACCATCCTGTCCAGGTGAAGATCAGAGGGAACTGCCTGCCCAGCAGAGGATCAGGGGGTCCTGCCTGCCCAGCAGAGGATCAGGGGGACCTGCCTGCCCAGCAGAGGATCAGGGGGACCTGCCTGCCCAGCAGAGGATCAGGGGGATCTGCCTTCCAAGCTGAAGATCAGGGGGGCCTGCCTGCACCACTCTCTCTCTTCCAAGTTGACTTTTTCCTCCCACATTCAATTCAATATTATAAGCTGCAGCCACCTGATGGACAAGCAAAACTCTATAAAAGAGTCATCAGAGTAACTGGCATGGTGCACAGAGCCTGACAGATCTCCAAGGCAGCTGCAAACTTCCTCCCTGTCAGCAGGAGGCTGTATCTACACACAGGGACCAGAAGCAGCTGCAGACCAGGTAACCCTGTGTGTGTAGTGGGATTCCACTGAGATTCAGCTTTATACTTTTACATCTTTTTCTTTTTTTTATTCCAACCCCAAGAAGCTCCTCACAGATCTACTGGATGAGATCCGCATGAGGGATATAATGGGCTCTGCTCTGCTGATTCTTGTACTTCTATTGCTTTCCCCTGGAGTCTGCAAAGGCAGGACTGACTCCAGCAATGTGACCGACAAGAACCTGCTCAATTTTATTATGAAAATCATCAAAGACTTTAAAAGGTATAATAACCTAGAAGACAGCAGGGTGCAGTACCTCTCCAAGCAAGAGTATTACCCGGAGGACAAGGAGGACATTGAATATGGGGCTTACCAGGAGCAGAGAGTAGGTAAGAACTTTCTATGCAAAGTTTTGTTTGGTACTTCTGTTGGGTGTATATATTCTGTATGTATATATGTTATATAGGTCCAGAAAAGAGGCAGAACATCCAAAATAGCGAAAAAGTAAGGGTCCTGGTGTTGGTGAACAAAGTATTCTCTACTTTTCACTATTTTGGATGTGCTGCCTCCGTTTTTGGATTTGATACCTTGATAGAAAGTTTTGCACCTGTTTACACAGGTAGATAGATAGATAGATAGATAGATAGATAGATAGATAGATAGATAGATAGATAGATGATAGATAGGTAATGGATAGATAATAGATGGATAATTGATAGATGATAGATATATAGATGATAAATTAGATAGATAATAGATAGATCAATAATAGATGATAGATAATAAATAGATAGATAATAGATAGATAGATAGATAGATAGATAGATAGATAGAGTATAGATAGATAGATAATAAATAGATATACAATAGATGATTGATAGATAATAGATAGATGATAGACAGACAGACAGATAGATAGATGGATAGATAGATAGATAATAGATAGACAGATAGATAGATGAATGGATAGATAGATAATAGATAGATAGATGATAGATAGATGATAGACAGACAGATAGGTAGATAGATGGATGGATAGATAGATAGATAGATAGATAGATAGATAGATGATAGACAGACAGATAGACAGACAGATAGGTAGATAGATGGATGGATACATAATAGATAGATAGATAGATAGATAGATAGATAGATAGATGATAGACAGATAGATAGACAGACAGACAGATAGGTAGATAGATAGATAGATAGATAGATAATAGATAGATAGATAGATAGATAGATAGATAGATAGATAATAGATAGATAGGAGATAGATAGATAGATAGATAGATAGATAGATAGATAGATAGATAGATAGATAGATAGATGGATCATATATGTGTACACACTCCTAAGAATGTAGACAAGTGTCATGATCTGTGATCTGCCAGCAGCGGCTGCTGGATCCTGGCTGTAGGTGTATGAGATCACAGAGCTGGCACTGCCCCTGTGTTGTGTAATAGTCCTGCAGGCTGTGGATATCTGGGAGACGGTAGCGCAGCACTTGCTCCAGCTTGTATATATACAGAGCGCTCCTTGTGTATTACATTTCTCATGGAGCCAAGTATGCAATTTGGATATTGCACTTTACAACAGGATTAAAGCTCTAAATGTGTTATAGAAACCTAGAATGAATGCTAAGTCATTTTCCTAGTGTCCCCTATAAGTATGAATTGTAATATAATATTTATTAGCTGTGACTGAATTCTACGATATGATGGGATCAATCTATAACGTCTCTGTGCTTTCATAATACAGATACCCCAGTGCAAAGGATTATACAGTTGTGCTCAAAAGTTTACATACACCGGCAGAATTTTTGCTTTCTTGGTCTTTTTCAGAGAATATGAATGATAACACCAAAACTTTTTCTCCACTCATGGTTAGTGGTTGGGTGAAGTCATTTATTGTTAAACTACTGTGGTTTCTCTTTTAAAATCATAATGACAACCCAAAACATCCAAATGACCCTCATCAAAAGTTCTCATACTCCATTTCTTAATACCGTGTATTGCCCCCTCTAACTAAAATTACACGACTTGTGAAGTTCTCCGCCAAAGTGGGCGGAACTGGGGTGGGACAGGTATGTGCCGAGCGAGGACATTGAAGTATCAGGCCCTAAGGCCTGTCCCACACGTCCAGATAATTCCGGTACCAGAAAAAATCGGTACCGGAGTTATCCATGTCCGTGTGCCTGGGAACTCACATAGGCCATACGTGCGGCACACGTGTGCCGCCCGTATGGCGAGTGGGTACCACACGGAGCGTGTGGTACCCACGCGTGTGGTACCCTGCATCGTGCTGAAGCCGCGATTCATATGTTCCCTGCAGCAGCGTTTGCTGCAGAGAAAATATGAATAATAGTGTTTAAAATACAGATCTATCTGTCCGCCGCCCCCCCCCCCCCCCTGTGCACCCCCCCCCCCCCCCCCGCTGTTCAGAAAATACTCACCCGCTCCCACATTGGCTGTGGCTCCTTCCTGGTCTGGCCCCATCCTCTCCTGTATGCGGTCACGTGGGGCCGATCATTTACAGTCATGAATATGTGGCTCCACCTCCCATAGGGGCGGAGCCGACTATTCATGATTGTAAATGAGCGGCCCCACGTGACTGCATACAGTAGAAGGCGTGGGGCAGAGAGGAAGGAGTGACAGCCAACGTGGGAGCGGGTGAGTATTTTCTGAACAGCGGGGGGGGCGCACAGGGGTGGGGGGGTGTCGGACACATAGATCTTTATTTTAAACACTGTTATTCATATTTTCTCTGTAGCAAACGCTGCTGCAGGGAACATATGAATCGCGGCTTCAGCACCATGTGGGGGGGACAGCGCTTACTGTAGCGCTGTCTCCTGCACGCACACGGACCCCAGACGGAGAACGTCCGTGTGAGGTCCGTGTTTTACACGGACCCATTGACTTTAATGGGTCCGTGTAATACGTGCGCTCCCACGAACACTGACATGTCTCCGTGTTTGGAACACGGAGACACGGTCCGCAAAAAATCAATGACATCTGCACAGATGCATTGATTTTTATGGGTCTACGTGTGTCAGTGTCTCCGGTACGTGAGGAAACTGTCACCTCACGTACCGGAGCCACTGACGTGTGAAACCGGCCTAAGTGTGCACATACCCTTAAAGTAGAAACGGGTTCAAGAAATGCTCATTTTATGGAGGGAGATTTTTGAGCCGTGTTTGGTTTTTTTTATTTTCCTGAAGCAGTTTTGTAGAGTTTTTTTTCGTGAAATGCTTTTTTAAGCTTTTATATTTGAAAGTGCATAGTTTGGAGTTGATTTTTTCAGAGCCTGTTTCAAAGAAGTTTTTTTTGCCAGCTGGCAACTTTCAAAACAGCTTCAGAAAAAAAAAACTGAAAAAAAAACAACTTCTAATTTGAATTTTAGGGTGGATCTGCTGCTAAAATCTCCATCTGAACATAGCCTAAGTGTATGTGCACAAGCATCTTTAAGAGGGGAGTCCTTTTCCTGAACCATCTTCTCCAACATCTTTTCATTCGATTTTGCTCTGCCGCAGACATCTTGGCTCTATACTTTCTATATAGAATGGGTGGCTTCCAAGTAAGGCCGGGTTCACATTAGCGTTTCTGTGCGCAGCGTATGATCCGCATAGATCCGCATGCGTCATGCGTACATATCTTTAACATGGTGTATGCAGGGACGCATGCGTCATTTCGCAGTGTGCGGCAGTTGTATTTTTTGAGGCATCAAATATTGCGCAATCATGCGGATGAGTGCGTAAAAAAACGCATTATTGTCTACGGAAATGCATTGGTACACAAGAACATGCGTACGCATGTGCTCGATATGCATGCGTACTTTAGACTGCGTATATCCAGGAAATTATGTCACCAACTCCACCATGCGCTTAAAAAGCGCAAACTCATGCCAAAACGCATTTAAACGCATGCACAAACAGCGGCTTTTTTGCATCATGTGTAAGATGATGTGGAGGCGTAAGCATGCGTTTGCATGCGTTTTGACATGCGTTTGAGCATGCAGATGAAACACTGCGCATAAAAACACTAATGTGAACCTAGCCTTAGCCACCTAAAGAATAAATCTTTTAACTGTCTCAAAGTTTCTGAACCCTTAGGGTACTTTCACACAGGACTCTTTTGCTGCGTATTTTTGCTGCGTTTTTTTATGCTAATTTTCAGCTGCTTTTTACAGTACCAGCAAAGCCTATGAGATTTCAGAAATCTCATGCACACACATTGGGTTTTTGTTTGATCAGTATTTTCTGCTGTGCTGCGTTTTTTGGACATAGGGCATGTCACTTCTTTCAGCGTTTTTGCTGCGTTTTTGCAGCATTTTTTCACCCATTGACTTGAATGGGTGATGGAAAAAACGCTGCAAAAACGCTGCAAAAACGCATGTAGCATTATTTGCTGCGTTTTTTGTGCAGAAAAATCATGGCCAGCAGGAAGTGATCTCACAGCCAAGAGCTTAGGGGTGTGGTTGGTGAGGTGTGAAGAGCCATTGTGAGCCATTGTGAGGTGTGAAGAGCCATTGTGAGGTGTCCTGATTGTGATCTATTGTGAGGGAGTTCCTGGTAGTGAGGTGTGAAGAGCCAGTGTGAGCCATTGTGAGGTGTGAAGAGCCATTGTGAGGTGTCCTGATTGTGATCTATTGTGAGGGAGTTTCTGGTAGTGAGGTGTTAGCCATGTCTTGGTATAGGAGGATGAGCATTAAGGTACCGTCACATTAAGCGACGCTGCAGCGATAGCGACAGCGATGCCGATCACTGCAGCGTCGCTGTTTGATCGCTGGAGAGCTGTCACACAGACCGCTCTCCAGCGACCAACGATGCCGAGGTCCCCGGGTAACCAGGGTAAGCATCGGGTTGCTAAGCGCAGGGCCGCGCTTAGTAACCCGATGTTTACCCTGGTTACCAGCGTAAAAGTTAAAAAAACAAACAGCACATACTCACCAGCGCGTCCCCCAGCCTCTGCTTCCTGACACTGACTGAGCTCCGGCCCTAACAGCACAGCGGTGACGTCACCGCTGTGCTTTCACTTTCAGTTTAGGGCCGGCGCTCAGTCAGTGTCAGGAAGCAGAGGCTGGGGGACGCGCTGGTGAGTATGTGCTGTTTGTTTTTTTAACTTTTACGCTGGTAACCAGGGTAAACATCGGGTTACTAAGCGCGGCCCTGCGCTTAGTAACCCGATGTTTACCCTGGTTACCAGTGTAAAATATCGCTGGTATCCTTGCTTTTGCTGTCAAACACGGCGATACACGGCGACCTAGCGACCAAATAAAGTGCAGACCTTCTAGCAGCGACCAGCAATTTCACAGCGGGATCCAGATCGCTGCTGCGTGTCAAATACAGCGATATCGCTATCCAGGTCGCTGCAACGTCACGGATCGCTGGCGATATCGCCTAGTGTGACGGTACCTTTAATGTTTCCCAACTAATCATGGAGGTAATATTTTTTTTTAATTTGTGATATATCTATCTATCCGATTGTTTGCAATGGTACACTTTGCGATGCTCATGTGCTGTTATGTACATGTTCATGTGTTCTGCATGTGTATGTTTGTATCTTCCTTGTCATGAATGTTGGCTTCATTTCATCTTGCATTTGGTAATTACTTTTTCATTTATTTTTCCAAGGTGGAAGCAATGCCTGTAATTTGGGATGTAGCTTGCCCAAACTACAGTGATCGTCATAAAAAGGCCGATGCATGGCATGTAATTTGCCGTAAATTGTTCCCCCCCTGGGATGAAGGCGATGCTAAGCTCCACTGGGGTCACTCATCTTTATTATCATGCACAAATAGACAAAAAAAACGCACCAAAACCGCACAAAAAACGCATCTATAAGCAGCTGAAAATTGGCATAAAAAACGCAGCAAAAATACGCAGCAAAAAAGTCCTGTGTGAACTTACCCAAAAAACGCACCAAATACGCACCAAAAAAACGCACATAAATTAGCATAAAAAACGCAGCAAAAATACGCAGCAAAAAAGTCCTGTGTGAACTTACCCTAAAGCTGTTAAAAGAAGTGTCATAACACGGAACATGCACAACAATGTCGGCGCACTTTTGCTGCACTTCTTCAGGCAGCTTGCAGGCAGAATCCGTCTCAAAAAGATTTCGTGAGCACATACCCTAAGGATGGAAAATGACATGACCAATAGCCTTTAACTGCAGAATGTGTTACCAAAGAAAACACTAGAGGGCGTGTGTGAGATTTCAGTATGGATAATTTATGCCTTTAAATACAGCTCTGGCAAAAATTAAGAGACCACTGCACAGTTTTATAAAAATCATCTTCTCTATATGTCTGACAGCCATTCCATTCCAGTGTCAGTTGAATTCCAACCAGAGTTCACCTCATTCTACTTAATATGCTTCTGATTAGGTGGTCACCTGAACCAAATCTTATTTAACGAAGGAAAGTATAAAAATCCCTGCTGTGGTGTTCACATCCCTCTTGCAATGGGACAAGCTGGATGGCAAAACAAGTGCTAGTAATATCCCAAAAGTAATAGGAATGAAAAAATAACTTTGAACCATGTCAAAGGAGTTGAAAAGAAAAGTTTTGAGTAAGGAAAAGAAGGGCTTAATTCTGGCTGTACTAGCAGAGGGACACAGTGAGCATCATGTTGCCTCCATCATTAAAATTTCTAAGACAGCAGTCCATTACAACAAGGTCAAGCAGCAGACATTGGGGACAACGAAGCTACAGACCAGCAGAGGGCGAAAATGACTCTCCACTGACCGGCATGACCGGCATCTTATTCAAATGTCACTCAGCAACCGCAGGATGACATCAAGTGACCTACAAAAGGAATGGCAAATGGCAGCTGGGTTGAAGTGCATGACAAGAACAGTTCGTAACAGGCTCCTAGAGGCAGGGCTCAAGTCATGTAAAGCTAGAAAAAAGCCTTTCATCAATGAGAAGCAAAGGAGAGCCAAGCTGAAGTTTGCCAATGACCATAAGGATTGGACCGTAGAGGACTGGAGTAAGGTAGTCTTCTCTGATGAGTCTAATTTTCAGCTTTGCCCAACACCTGGTCATCTAATGGTTAGACGGAGACCTGGAGAGGCGTACAAGCCACCGTGTCTTGCACCCACTGTGAAATTTGGTGGAGGATCGGTGATGATCTGGGGATGCTTCATAAAGGCTGGAATTGGGCAGGTTAATCTTTGCGAAGGACGTATGAATCAAACCGCATACAAGGTTATCCTGGAAAAACAGTTTATTCCTTCTGCTCAGGCAATATTCCCCACCTCTGAGAATTGTTTTTCCAGCAGGACAATGCACCATGCCACACAGCTAGGTCAATCAATGTGTACATGAAGGACCACCACATCAAATCCCTGTCATGGCCAGCCCTATCTCCACTGTTTTTTTATTTTTTTATTATTTTGACCATTTCGCCTTTTCAGAAAAAAAATACAAAATTTATTGCTTGGAAATTCGTAGACATGTTGTCAGTAGTGTTGAGCATTCCGATACCGCAAGTATCGGGTATCGGCCGATACTTGCGGGTATCGGAATTCCGATACCGAGATCCGATACTTTTGTGGTATCGGGTATCGGTATCGAAACAACATTAATGTAATAATGTGTAAAAGAAAGAATTAAAAAAAAAAATATTGCTATACTCACCTCTCCGACGCAGCCTGGACCTCAGCGAGGGAACCGGCAGCGTTGTTTGCTTAAAATTCGCGCGTTTATTTCCTTACTTGAAGTCTCGGCTTGTGATTGGTCGCGTGCCGCCCATGTGGCCGCGACGCGACCAATCACAGCAAGCCGTGACGTAATTTTAGGTCCTTCAGTATTTTAAAATTACGTTCCGGCTTTGTGATTGGTCGCGTCGCGGTCACATGGGCGACGCGACCAATCACAAGCCGTGACGTCACGGGAGACTGGACACGCGCACATTTTAAAATGCGCGCTTGTCCTGCCTCCCGTGACGTCCCGGCTTGTGATTGGTCGCGTCGCCCATGTGGCCGCGACGCGACCAATCACAGCAAGCCGTGACGTAATTTTAGGTCCTTCAGGATTTTAAAATTACGTTCTGGCTTGTGATTGGTCGCGACGCGATGCGACCAATCACAAGCCGTGACATCACGGGAGGCAGGACAAGCGCGCATTTTAAAATGCGCGCGTGTCCAGCCTCCCGTGACGTCACGGCTTGTGATTGGTCGCGTCGCCCATGTGACCGCGATGCGACCAATCACAAGCCAGAACGTAATTTTAAAATCCTGAAGGACCTAAAATTACGTCACGGCTTGCTGTGATTGGTCGCGTCGCGGCCACATGGGCAACGCGACCAATCACAAGCCGGGACTTCAAGTAAGGAAATAAACGTGCGAATTTTAAGTAAACAACGGTGCCGGTTCCCTCGCTGAGATCCAAGCTGCGTCGGACAGGTGAGTATATCAATATTTTTTATTTTAATTCTTTATTTTACACACTAATATGGTTCCCAGGGCCTGAAGGAGAGTTTCCTCTCCTTCAGACCCTGGGAACCATCAGGAATACCGTCCGATACTTGAGTCCCATTGACTTGTATTGGTATCGGGTATCGGTATCGGATTAGATCCGATACTTTGCCGGTATCGTCCGATACTTTCCGATACCGATACTTTCAAGTATCGGACGGTATCGCTCAACACTAGTTGTCAGGAGTTTATGGAATAAATGAACAATTTACATTTTACACAAAAATATACCTATAAAGAGAAAAATCAGAAAAAAATGAACATTTTGCAGTGGTCTCTTAATTTTTGCCAGTACTTTGTGGGGCCACCATACTATATATGGGGGATTAGGGTAGCTGCTCACCTCTTCTTTGAGAAATCCCCTTGACTCCCAGTTTAAACCTAACCACAGATTCCAAATTCCAATAAAGGAATATACAGACCAGCATAAGGATATAAAGCTTTGTATCTTTATTCACGATTTAGCAGTTTAAATCAGAGCATAAGTGACAAGTGCAAATAGCATACATGTCTTAAATGCTCCAAAAACTACTCATAATGATGAGTAAATGTTCATTGGCTGAAACTGGCATGTGACACAAAAAGTCACATCAGAGCTGGGAACAGTGGCACCGATATCGCTGGAATGGTGCTGTTGCAGTAGGAGAGTATACATATTGCTTTTATTATAAACTGGGTTAGATCCTGATTTGAATAAGCTGAGGTTGTCCTGTAGTGGACAATGCCTTTTTTTAAATAATGGTAAAGTTAGATCACCACCACACTTCCAGTCAGTTGTAAGCCTCTTCCACCATAATCCTCAGTAATCTGTGGACTCTCTAAAATCTATCAACCCTTCACGTTTTGCTGAGGATTGTTCCAGTTTAGCACCACTGTATGTCTGCTGTTTATAAAGTGGGTATGGAAAGTATTCAGACCCCTTTACATTTTTCATTTTTTGTTTCATTGCAGCCATTTGGTAAATTCAAAAAAGTTCATTTTCTTCACATTAATGTACACTCTGCACCCCATCTTAACTGAAAAAAACAGAAATGTAGACATTTTTGCAAATTTATTAAAAAAGAAAAACTGAAATATCACATGGTCATCATCAAGTTTTCAGACCCTTTGCTCAGACACTCATATTTAAGTCACATTCTGTCCATTTACTTGTGATCCTCCTTGAGATGGTTCTACTCCTTCATTGGAGTCCAGCTGTGTTTATTTAAAAACTGATAGCACTTGATTTGGAAAGGCACACACCTGTGTATATAAGACCTCACAGCTCACAGTGCATGTCAGACCAAATGAGAATCATGCGGTCAGAGGAACGGGCCAAGGAGCTCAGAGACAGAATTGTGGCAAGGCACAGATCTGGCCAAGGTTACAACAGAATTTCTGCAGTAGTCAAAGTTCCTAAGAGCACAGTGGCCTCTATAATCCTTAAATGGAAGACGTTTGAGACCACCAGAAGTCTTCCTAGACCTGGCCGTCCAGATAAAGTGAGCAATCGTGGCAGAAGAGCCTTGGTGAGAGAGGTAAAGAAGAACCCCAAAATCACTGTGGCTGAGCTCCAGAGATGCAGTAGGGAGATATGAAAAAGTTCCACAAAGTCAACTATCACTGCAGCTTCCCACCAGTCGGGCCTCTATGGCAGAGTGGCCCAACGGAAGCCTCTCCTCAGTGCAAGACATATGAAAGCCCACATAGAGTTTGCTAAAAAAAACACATGAAGGACTCACAGACTATGAGAAATAATATTCTCTGGTCTGATGAGACGAAGACAGACCTTTTCGGTGATAATTCTAAACGTTATGTGTGGAGAAAACCAGGCACTGCTCATCACCTGCCCAATACAATCCCAACAGTGAAACATGGTGGTGGCACCATCATGCTATGGGGGTGTTTTTCAGCTGCAGGGACAGGACGACTGGTTGTCATTGAAGGACACATGAACACGGCCAAGTACAGAGATATCCTGGATGAAAACCTCTTCCAGAGTGCTCTGGACCTCAGACTTGGCTGAAGGTTCATATTCCAAAAAGACAATGACCCTAAGCACACAGCTAAAATAACAAAGGAGTGGTTTCAGAACAACTCTGTGACCATTCTTGACTGGCCCAGCCAGAGCCCTGACCTAAACCCAATTGAGCATCTCTACAGACACCTGGAAATGGCTGTCCACCAACGATCACCATCCAACCTGATGGAACTGGAAAGGATCTGCAAGGAAGAATGGTAGAGGATCCCCAAATCCAGGTGTGAAAAACTTGTTGCAGCATTTCCAAGAAGACTCATGGCTGTACTAGCTGAAAGGGTGCTTCTACTCAATACTGATCAAAGGGTCTGAATACTTATGACCATGTTAGATTTCAGTTTTTCTATTTTAATAAATTTGCTAAAATTTCTACATTTCTGTTTTTTTCAGTCAAGATGGGGTGCAGAGTGTACATTAATGAGAAAAAAATGAACTTTTTTGAATTTACCAAATGAGTGCAATGAAGCAAAGAGTGAAAATTGTAAAGGGGTCTGAATACTTTCCATACCCACTGTATAAGAAGCTACAGGTGCTTCTCATAAAATTAGAATATCATCAAAAAGTTAATTTATTTCAGGTCTTCAATACAAAAAGTGAAGCCCAAATATTATATATTGTCATTACAAACAGAGTGATCTATTTCAAGTGTTTATTTTTGTTAATGTTCATGATTATGGCTTACAGCCAATGAAAACCTAAAAGTCATTATCTCAGTAAATTAGAATACTTTATAACACCAGCTTGAAAAATTATTTTAAAATCCGAAATGTTGGCCCACTGAAATGTATCTTGTTCAATAAATGCACTCAATACTTGGTTGGGGCTCCTTTTGCATCAATTACTGCATCAATGCGGCGTGGCATGGAGGCAATCAGCATGTGGCACTGCTGAGATGTTATGGAAGCCCAGGTTGCTTTGATAGCAGCCTTTAGCTCGTCTGCATTGTTGGGTCTGGTGTCTCTCTTCTTCCTCTTGACAATACCCCATAGATTATAAGCTGCAAGATCGATTGCTGCAAATTCTCGTGAAACAACAGTTACAGTTCTCCTTATTGTTTTGAGCACCAACTGTCCTATCTCAGTAATGGGAATATTTTTTTTTCGATGAAAACAGATTTTACCCTTGAATTGAGAATTTTGAGAATGAATGGGGGGACAAAAGAAGGAGATATCTTCAATAAGATATATTGCAGAGTTTCTTATTTTAATGTGTACTATTGATTTATGAGCTAAATAAATAAAACTCTCCAAAGCGAATCTGTCATCAAGATGTTGCTAAGTAAACTACAAGCATTGTAACGTTGACGCAGTTATACTTATTGAAATTATCCAAAAGAAGAAAACGACCAGCTTCACTGAATCCGTGAAAAACAGTTTTCTTTATTCACAATCTTAAATATGGAGGATACAAACTGGTCATTGGTCATGATTAAGGGAGCTTAGTCTCCAGAAACGCGTTGAGATTCTTACCCATATGGTTTGGGTTGAAGTCTGTATCTTCCATATTTAAGTTTGTGAATAAAGAAAACTGTTTTTCACGGATTCGGTGAAGCTGGACATTTTCTTCTTTTGGACTCTACACGCCTGGACACAGCAGGTCTGTGCTCCTGAAATTCAGCTTATGCATCACGGGTGAGCTGGTTTATATTCCTTCTCTTCAAAGTTTGATTGAAATGATACCTGGCTTGAAGAAATTCATCTTGTGTTTCTCGTGTAATCAGTGTTAGGCTGGTTTCACACTTGCGTTTTTATCTGCATGCGTTTTTTTAAAAAAACGCATGTGTGAAAAAACGCATGTAATCGCGGCAAAACGCCGCGTTTTTTAGACGCATGCGTTTTTTTTTTCCCCCATGAAAAAATCAACTAGAAAATCCACTAATAGTAGAATTAACTAGGGTTAGGGTTAGGGGTAGCTTTTTATTAGAAGAATGTCCGGTCACCGTAACCCTAACCCTACCCCTAACCCCTAAACGTAACTGAAATACGTGGCACTGAAATACGTGGCACTGAAGTACGTGGCACTGAAATACGTGGTACGTGGCACTGAAATACGTGGCACTGAAATACGTGGCACTGAAATACGTGGTACGTGGCACTGAAATACGTGGCACTGAAATACGTGGTACGTGGCACTGAAATACGTGGTACGTGGCACTGAAATACGTGGCACTGAAATACGTGGTACGTGGCACTGAAATACATGGTACGTGGCACTGAAATACGTGGTACGTGGCACTGAAATACGTGGCACTGAAATACGTGGCACTGAAATACGTGGTACGTGGCACTGAAATACGTGGTACGTGGCACTGAAATACGTGGCACTGAAATACGTGGTACGTGGCACTGAAATACGTGGTACGTGGCACTGAAATACGTGGTACGTGGCACTGAAATACGTGGTACGTGGCACTGAAATACGTGGTACGTGGCACTGAAATACGTGGCACTGAAATACGTGGCACTGAAATACGTGGTACGTGGCACTGAAATACGTGGCACTGAAATATGTGGTACGTGGCACTGAAATACGTGGCACTGAAATACGTGGCACTAAAATACGTGATACGTGGCACTGAAATACGTGGTACGTGGCACTGAAATATGTGGTACGTGGCACTGAAATACGTGGCACTGAAATACGTGGTACGTGGCACTTAAATACGTGGCACTTAAATACGTGGCACTATGACTGTCAGAAAATGTTCATTAAACGGTTAGGGGTGAGGTTAGGGGTAGAGTTAGGGTTAGGGTTTGGATCCCTTTTATCACCTTGATGGTGGTGGGTGGCTTTTCAGTCTGTTTTCTGGGTTTTTTCTATAAAAACGCATGCGTTTTTAACGCAAACAAACGCATGTGCTTAAAAACGCATGCGTTTACATAGACAGCAATGCATTTTTTTGCTGCGAAAAAACGCATGCGTTTTTTCGCGGCAAAAAAACGCGCAAAAAAATACTACAGGTTGCATTTTTGAAAATGAACGCATGCAGAAAAAAACGCATGCGTTTGAAAACGCGACCAAACGCAAACCCAAAAAACGCATGCGTTTCCAATGTTAAATATAGGGGGAAAAACGCATGCGTTTTTTGTGCAAAAAACGCTGCAGACAAAAACGCAAGTGTGAAACCAGCCTTAGAAGTTTTCAGTTAATGAGATTCTCGTGCTCTGGGGTGGGACTGTGGGGGGTCTTTTTTTCGCGCTCTGGCATCATTGTGGCTTAAATGATAGGTAACTAAACCTTCGGTGACGTGCCTCCTATTGTAAATTCTACGCTTGCAAAAAAACAGAAACCACAAGATGGATTTCTTCAACCTAGGTGTCATTTTAATCAGTGTAACAATCAATCAATCTGACAATGCCGGTAGTTTACTTAGCAAAATCCTGATGACAGGTTTGCTTAAAGTCAAAAGCTTAAAAAAGCACTCTTCCTCCTCCCATCAAAGTTTTTATCCTCTTAATATATTGCAGTCATCATATTATTCTGCACTGTCTACTTACAATTGCTCATTTTGCCTTTCTATCCAGTTGATTCTTCTCTTTTCTATTGGGCCTATGACATTATATGATTAAAAACTGACTAGCTGAATCCTTCTAAGCTCTATGTAGACACAGGAGGTCATATTTCCCTGCATAAGTCATCACTTCAAAAAGTCCCTAGCAGGGGGAAGGGGGAGCAGCTAGGTCAGTAGTTGAAGAGACGAACGATTCATGTGGGAAAAAGAGACTTCCTGTTTCTACATAGAACACAGAAAAAGGAAGAATTAACTGAGTAGAAAGGCAAAATGAGCTATTGTAAGTACACAGTGCTGTATAACATGATGGTTGTAATATATTAAGAGGATACAAATTTGATGGGAGGAGTTCCTCTTTAAGATCTCATGTTTTGAGGATAAAGACTGCTGTGGAGTGTTGAGGGATGCTGCTATGCAAACTGAAATCCCACAACTTGGGAGTTTGCTTCTCTCTCCTGATGGAAAGTTGGGTCCTTTAGAGCTTGTAAATAGACAGTTTCGATAGTTTTGTAATCACATATATTTAGAAAAAAAATACAGTGGAGGAAATAAGTATTTGATCCCTTTCTGATTTTGGAAGTTTGCCAACTGACAAAGACATGAACAGTCTATAATTTTAAGGGTAGGTTAATTTTAACATTGAGATAGAATATCAAAAATAAAATCCAGAAAATTACATTGTATAAATTATATACATTTATTTGCATTTTACAGTGAGAAATAAGTATTTGATCCCCTACCAACCATTAAGAGTTCTGGCTCCTATAGACCAGTTACACGTGCCTAATCAACTCGTTACTTGCATTAAAGACAGCTGTCTTACATAGTCACCTTTATAAAAGACTCTTGTCCACAGACTCAATTAATCAGTCAGACTCTAACCTCTACAACTTGGGCAAGACCAAAGAGCTTTATAAGGATGTCAGGCACAAGATCATAGACCTGCACAAAGCTGGAATGGGCTACAAAACCATAAGTAAGACGCTGGGCTGAGAAGGAGACAACTGTTGGTGCAATAGTAAGAAAATGGAAGAAATACAAAATGACTGTCAAGCGACATCAATCTGGGGCACCAGGCAAAATCTCTCCTTTTGGTGTATTCTTGATCATGAGGAAGGTGAGAGATCAGCCTAAAACTACACTGGGAATGATCTCAAGGCAGCTGGGACCACAGTCACCAAGAAAACCTTTAGTTCCACATTACAACGTGAAGGTTTAAAATCCTGCAGTGTCCGCAAGGTCCCCCTGCTCAAGAAGGCATATGTGCAGGCTCGTTTGAAGTTTGGCAATAAACACTTGGATGATTCTGTGCATGAGTGGGAGAAGGTGCTGTGGTCAGATGAGACAAAAATTTAGGTCTTTGGCATTAACTCAACTCACCGTGTTTGGAGGAAGAGAAATGCTGCCTATTACCTAATGGACACCATCCCCACTCTCAAGCATGGGGTGTTTCTCTGCTAAGGGTACAGGATTGCTTCACTGCATCAATGGGAGAATGGATGGATCCTGAGTGACAACCTCCTTCCCTCCACCAGGACATTAAAAATGGGTCGTGGCTGGGTCTTCCAGCAAGACAATCAAACAAAAAAGGCAGCACTCTGCAGCACCATAGCATGCAAGTGTGAAATATGAAAATTGAATTGCATTACTGCATTAGAAATATGAAAAATTGAGAAAGCTTAGCGCATAAATTGACCAATTCATGTGTACCTGGAAGCCACTTTAAGATGTTTCTCGTTTCCAGGACCTAGCAATGCCTTTCCTCTCAGAATAAAGTCTTCATCTGTACGGGAACATGAATCCTCTCTTAGACTAAAATCTCTCTCTCTGTGGAGGGGTAGTTTTTAATCCCAGCAGGACCACTACCCCTCCATAGAGAGAGAGATTTTAGTCTAAGGGTACCGTCACACAGTACCATTTACATCGCTACGACGGCACGATCCGTGACGTCGCAGCGATCGTATGATTATCGCTCCAGCGTCGTAGACTGCGGTCACACTGTGCAATCACGGCGCTGGAGCGATGCCGAAGTCCCCGGGTAACCAGGGTAAACATCGGGTAACTAAGCGTAGGGCCGCGCTTAGTAACCCGATGTTTACCGTGGTTACCAGCGTAAAAGTAAAAAAAAACAAACCGTACATACTCACTATCTGATGCCCGTCAGGTCCCTTGCCGTCTGCTTTCCTCTCTGACTGTCTGCCGGCCGGAAAGTGAGAGCAGATCACAGCGGTGACGTCGCCGCTGTGATCTGCTCTCACTGTACGGCCGGATTCAGTCAGAGCAGGAAGCAGACGGCAAGGGACCTGACGGGCATCAGATGGTGAGTATGTACGGTTTGTTTTTTTTTACTTTTACGCTGGTAACCACGGTAAACATCGGGTTACTAAGCGCGGCCCTGCGCTTAGTTACCCGATGTTTACCCTGGTTACCAGCGAACACATCGCTGGATCGCTGTCACACACAACGATCCAGCGATGTCAACGGGTGATCAAGCGACGAAAGAAAGTTTGAAACGATGTGCTACGACGTACGATTCTCAGCAGGGTGCCTGATCGCAGTAGCGTGTCAGACACTGCGAGATCGTAACAATATCGCTACAACGTCACGAATCGTGCTGTCGTAGCGATAAAAATGCCACTGTGTGACGGTACCCTAAGAGAGGATTCATGTTCCCATAGAGATGAAGACTTTATTCTAAGAGAGGAAAGGCATTGCTAGATCCTGGAAACGAGAAACGCCTTAACGTGGCTTCCAGGTACACATGAATTGACCAATTTATGCGCTATGCTTTCTCAATTTTTCATATTTCTAATTGCAGTAATGCAATTAAATTTTCATATTTCATACTTGCATGCTATGGTGCTGCAGAGTGCTGCCTTTTTTGTTTGAGTATATATCAGTTTGTGACTCTAGGTTAGCACCTGTTCACACTAGGTCTATGTTTGGATGTGACGGTCAGTTTTTTGAAATTCCAGCAAGACAATGACCCAAAACATACAGCCAAGGCAACAAAGGAGTGGCTCAAAAAGAAGCACATTAAGACCATGGAGTGGCCTAGCCAGTCTCCAGACCTTAATCCCATAGAAAACTTATAGTGGGAGTTGAAGCTCCGAGTTGCCAAGCAACAGCCTCAATATCTTAATGATTTAGAGATGATATGCAAAGAGGATGGGACCAAAATTCCTCCTGACATGTGCGCAAACCTCATCATCGACTACAAAAAATGTCTGACTGCTGTGGTTGTCAACAAAGGTTTTGCCACCAAGTATTAAGTCTTGTTTGCCATAGGGATCGAGTACTTTTTTCTCACTGTAAAATGCAAATAAATTTACATAATTTATACAATGTGATTTTCTGGATTTTATTTTGATATTCTATCTCTCAATGTTAAAATTAACCTACCCTTAAAATTATAGACTGTTAATGTCTTTGTCAGTGGGCAAACTTACAAAAGTGATAGGGAGTTGATAAGTAAGTGAATATTCATCTTAAATAATAATAATTTACATTGCTCCAACATACTCTTAAGGACTTTACAGTTAAGCAGGGACATGAACAGACAATAAAGACATTACCTGGTAACAAACATATAGTTCAACATTTCTGGGAAAAGTGAGGGCCCTGCTTGCATGCTACAATCTATAAGGAAATAGGGGGGGACACAACAGGTAAAAAGTGCTTCAAACGGCGTTGGGAGGTTTGAATTATGGGGTATGTTAGACTTAGGTAAGTTACAGAATGGAGGGCACAGACAGTGTGATAGAGATGAGGGAGGAAGTATAGGGTAATGCAAAACTGTGGAGAGCTTTGTGTGTGAGAGAGATAAGTTTACATTGTACTCTGTAGCGGATGGGTAACCAGTGCAATGGCTGGTACATGGTGGGGGCATCTGTGCGATGGCTGGACTGAAATACAACACTGACTGCCACATTCAGCATGCAGAGAAAGGTTTGTAAGAGGGAGACCGATTAGAGTGTTGCAGTATTTCAGATGAGAATGAATAAGAACAACAGTAAGAGCTTTTTCAGGGCATAAAGTACTGTGTCAATATGACCCCAAAACAGTAGACAAAGAATTCCTGGTATTTTGTGTTAATGTGGGGGTGATATCTGGAGAAGAGGTTTACAGTTGGTTGGCATCAGCATAGAGATGGTTCTAAAATCAAATATGCTGATGGTTTTTCTAATAAGGGCCATTGAAAGAGAGAATATTAGGGAGCCTAGGACTGAACCTGGAGGAACCCCGATAGTAAGGGGAAGAGGAGTGGAAGAAGAGCCAGAAAATGATACAGTAAACGAGCTGTCAGAGAGGTAGGAGGAGAACCAAGAGATCAGTTTCTTTGAGGCCACTAGGGCAGAGCATAAGTAGGAGGAACTGGTGATCCACATTGTCCAATGCTGCAGGGAATTCCAGGAGAATCAGCAGAGAGTACTGGCCATTGTTAGATACTTTAATATGGTCATTTTCAGTATCGTGTACACACCAGAAACCAGATTGTAAAGGGTCAAAAAGTGAGTTTTCTGAGATTTAGCAGAATAGATGAGCGCAGATCAAACGTTCCAGGAGTTTATAGATGAAGGGACGATTAGAGACACGTCTATAGTTAGCAGAGCAGTTCTGGTTCAGGGATGGTTTTTAAAGTAAAGGGGTTATGAATGAGGAGACAAAGATGCCGGAAGAGAGGTAAAGGTTAAATATATGTTAGGCGAGTAGTGACAGGCGGGAAGAGGGACTGAAGTAGATGTGAGGGGATACGGTCATTGGTGCAGGTTGTAGGGTGGGAAGAAGTCTGGTAACTTCTTCTGTGACAGGTTCAAATGTGGAAAGTGAACGTGATGCGCGGAAGGGGATCCAAACTGTGAGGGGATTGTGTGAAAATGTTCTAATGAATATGGATTACTTTTTTTCTTGGAAATAAGTGGCCTGATCATCAGGGCTGAGGTTGGTGATTATGAGGCCTCTACTTTTGCACTAAGTAGGGACTGGAAAATAGTTGCTTTGAATTATTGGATAGTGATGTGACAAGTGTGATGAAGTAGGCTTCTTTGGCAAAATGGAGGGCAGAGGTATAAGTTTTTAGCATGAACTTATAGCAGAGGAAGTCTTCTGCTGAAAGTGATTTTCTCCACTGACGCCCCGCACATCTGGAGCACCGCTAGAGAAAACGTGTTTGCAGTGTGTGCTACTGTTGCTGTCATCTGTGTTGTGGTGTTCTGCATGTAGCATGTGCTGCTTCATCCAGGGCACTTACTAGTGTCATATTTTAATGTGAAAATGCTAAATCTGGACAGTAGAGGGAGGAAATGAGAGCTAAAGATGACTGTCTAGTGTTCATAAGCTGGTAGATATTGCTGGCTCATAGATTTCATTGATGTGTGGTCAGTGTGAGTTTCCTGAGTAACAGTTCTTGACAGAGAAAGAAAGAAGGCTGTTGTTAGAGCCCGGGAGAGGGAAGTGAGTAAAGTCATAGACTGAGCAGAGCCGGGAGAAGACCAGGTTTAATGTATTCCTGTATTCATGCGTAGTAGAGTTTTTAGGCTGTAAAAAGCCAGTAGATGAAGGTAAATAAAGAAGATGCGTAGCAGATTCAGTGAGTGGATTATCAATTCGGATGGGGTTTGTAAAAAGTGTAGGCCACCATTCAAGCAAAGTAGCAGCAGCGGTGGTGTCTTACTACTGAATTCAAATTTCAGTGAAAGCCAGAGGGCTAAGGGAGTTGGAAAGGAAAAAGTCATAAATGCAGGGAAGTTTGTAACACACTGACCATGAGTTCCAGAGGACACAGTTAAAAGAGACAGGAAAGGGAATATAATGAGTGTTAATAAGTTAATCAGGATTTATCTGTGCAGCATGAAGAGGGTTACATTTATTAGTGGTAGAAGTCCAGGGTTAGGGGAGATGTCTTTTGCGCTAAACATTCTGTACTAACATTCTTAGAAATGTACTGACATCATTTTTGTTATACAGAATTCCAAATCATCTACATAAATTCTGTCTACTTGAAGCCACCTCCGAGGGGAGCTTATAACGTACTATGTTACCCATCTAGCCATGGTCAGCCCATAAACAAAATTTTCCTAAGGATTACTAATGCATATGGATCGCCCCCAGTAGGGCGGTTGTTGTGAATTTGGATTCTGGGCTCCCCCGGTGGCCGCTTGTGGAATTGGACTTGTCATCCTCTTTCCTGTTTCACCTGATTCCATCAGTAGTGGGTGTCGCTATTTAAGCTCATTTCTCTGGTGGTTTCTTGCCGGTCAACAATGTTATCTGATGCCTCTCAGTGCTTGTTCCTGCTTCTAGACAACTACTAGATAAGTTGGACTTTTGTCCATGTTTTGTTTTGCCTATTTGTTCCAGTTCACAGCTGAAGTTTTGTTACTGTGTCTGGAAAGCTCTCGTTGATCAGGGATTGCTACTCTGGCGTTATGAGTTAATGCCAGAGTTTAAGGTAATCTCTGGATGGTGTTTTGTTAGTGTTTTTCTGCTGACCATGAAAGTATACTATCTGTCTTCTGCTATCTAGTAAGCGGACCTCAAATTTGCTAAGACTATTTTCCTGCTGCGTTTGTTGTTTCATCTGAACTCACCGTCATTATATGTGGGGGGCTACTGTCTTCTTTGGAATATTTCTCTAGAGGTGAGCCAGGTCTTATATTTCCCTCTGCTAGCTATTTAGGTCTTAGGCCAGAGCTGGGCATCTAGCGATAAATAGGAAATGCTACCTGGCTATTTCTAGTTGCGCGGCAGGCTTAGTTCATGGTCAGTATAGTTCCATCTTCCGAGAGCTTGTCCCTCTATAGGCTTGCTATGATCTCCGCCTGCAGAGATCATGACAGTTTGACCGGCCTGTAAAGTGTTAAAGACCCAGGTTGAGAAAGGAGAGTTATAAGAAGTCTGCTGGAATTTTTTTTTTTTTTCCTCCAGTCTGCCTTGCTGCAGTCTTTTTTCTCTCTCTCCTCCTAATCTCTGTATGCTCTGTGTGCACCTGACAATAATGGATCTCCAGAGTGTAACTGCGGGTTTGAATAATCTCATCACGAAAGTACAAAATTTACAAGATTTTGTGGTACATGCTCCGGTATCTGAGCCGAGAATTCCTTTGCCGGAGTTCTTCACAGGGAATAGAGCTAGCTTCCAGAATTTCCGAAATAATTGTAAGCTTTATTTGTCCCTGAAGTCTCGTTCAGCTGGAGACCCTGCTCAGCAGGTTAGGATTGTGATTTCCTTGCTCAGGGGTGACCCTCAAGATTGGGCCTTCTCATTGCCAGCAGGGGATCCTGCGTTACGCGATGTGGATGCGTTTTTTCTGGCCTTGGGCTTGCTTTATGAGGAACCTCATTTGGAACTTCAGGCAGAAAAAACTTTGATGGCACTATCTCAGGGGCAAGACGAAGCTGAAGTTTTCTGCCAAAAATTCCGTAAATGGTCTGTGCTTACTCAGTGGAATGAGTGCGCCTTGGCGGCAACTTTCAGAGAAGGTCTCTCTGATGCCGTTAAGGATGTTATGGTGGGGTTCCCTGTGCCTGCAGGTCTGAATGAGTCCATGACAATGGCTATTCAGATTGATAGGCGTCTGCGGGAGCGCAAACCGGTGCACCATCTGGCGGTGTCTATGGAAAAGACGCCAGAAAGTATGCAGTGTGATAGAATTCTGTCCAGGAGCGAGCGACAGAATTTTAGACGGAAGAATGGATTGTGTTTCTATTGTGGGGATTCTACTCATGTTATATCGGCATGCTCTAGGCGTACAAAGAAGCTTGATAAGTCTGTTTCCATTGGCACCATTCAGTCTAAGTTTATTTTGTCTGTAACCCTGATTTGCTCTTTGTCATCCATTGCCACGGACGCCTATGTTGACTCTGGCGCCGCTCTGAGTCTTATGGATTGGTCCTTTGCCAATCGTTGTGGTTTTGATTTAGAGCCTTTGGAGACTCTTATTCCTCTGAAGGGGATTGACTCCACCCCATTGGCTAATAATAAACCACAATACTGGACACAAGTAACCATGCGTATCAATCCGGATCACCAGGAGATTATTCGTTTCCTGGTGCTGTATAATTTACATGACGATTTGGTACTGGGATTGCCATGGTTGCAGTCTCACAACCCAGTCTTGGACTGGAGAGCAATGTCTGTGTTGAGCTGGGGATGTAAGGGTATTCATGGGGACGTACCTTTGGTTTCTATTTCGTCGTCCATTCCCTCTGAAGTCCCTGAGTTCCTCTCTGATTATCAAGACGTCTTTGACGAACCCAAGCTTGGGTCGTTACCTCCGCACCGTGAGTGCGATTGTGCCATAGATTTGATACCGGGTTCTAAGAATGTTAAGGCAGATGCCCTTTCTAGGAGTTTTGACCCGGACTCTCCTGGTAATTCTGAACCCACAGGTATCCTTAGGGAGGGAGTAATTTTGTCGGCCGTTTCTCCTGATCTGCGGCGGTCCTTGCAAGAGTTTCAGGCGGATAGACCGGATCGTTGTCCGCCTGATAGACTGTTTGTTCCGGATGATTGGACCAGCAGAGTCATCTCTGAGGTACATTCTTCTGCATTGGCAGGTCATCCCGGAATTTTTGGTACCAGGGATTTGGTGGCAAGATCCTTCTGGTGGCCTTCTCTGTCACGAGATGTGCGAGTCTTTGTGCAGTCATGTGACGTTTGTGCTCGGGCCAAGTCTTGTAGTTCTCGGGCTAGCGGACTGCTGTTGCCCTTGCCTATTCCTAAGAGGCCTTGGACACACATCTCGATGGATTTTATTTCAGATCTGCCTGTTTCCCAGAAGATGTCTGTCATCTGGGTGGTCTGTGACCGTTTCTCTAAAATGGTCCATTTGGTTCCTCTGCCCAAGTTGCCTTCTTCTTCTGAGTTGGTTCCTCTGTTTTTTCAGAATGTTGTCCGATTGCACGGTATTCCTGAGAATATTGTTTCTGACAGAGGTACCCAATTTGTGTCTAGATTTTGGCGGGCATTCTGTGCTAGGATGGGCATAGATTTGTCTTTTTCATCTGCTTTTCACCCTCAGACTAATGGCCAGACCGAGCGGACTAATCAGACCCTTGAGACATATCTGAGGTGTTTTGTCTCTGCTGACCAGGATGATTGGGTTGCTTTTTTGCCATTGGCAGAGTTCGCCCTTAATAATCGGGCCAGTTCTTCCACCTTGGTGTCCCCGTTTTTCTGTAATTCGGGGTTTCACCCTCGATTTTCCTCCGGTCAGGTGGAATCCTCGGATTGTCCTGGAGTGGATGCGGTGGTGGAGAGATTGCATCACATCTGGGGGCAGGTTATGGACAATTTGAAGTTGTCCCAGGAGAAGACTCAGCGTTTTGCCAACCGTCATCGTCGTGTTGGTTCTCGGCTTTGTGTTGGAGATTTAGTGTGGTTGTCTTCTCGTTTTGTCCCTATGAGGGTCTCTTCTCCTAAGTTTAAACCTCGGTTCATCGGCCCTTATAGAATAATGGAGATTCTTAATCCTGTTTCTTTCCGTTTGGACCTCCCTGCGTCCTTTTCCATTCATAACGTTTTTCATCGGTCGTTATTGCGCAGGTATGAGGTACCTGTTGTACCTTCAGTTGAGCCTCCTGCTCCGGTGTTGGTTGAGGGTGAGTTGGAGTACG
Source organism: Ranitomeya variabilis (assembly GCF_051348905.1). Taxonomy (NCBI): domain Eukaryota; kingdom Metazoa; phylum Chordata; class Amphibia; order Anura; family Dendrobatidae; genus Ranitomeya; species Ranitomeya variabilis. The sequence goes on along the minus strand of NC_135233.1, from coordinate 1,022,749,132 downwards.
TTGTGGAGAAAATTTTGGACTCTCGTGTTTCCAGACGGAAACTCCAGTATCTGGTCAACTGGAAGGGTTACGGCCAGGAGGATAATTCTTGGGTCAATGCATCTGATGTTCATGCTTCTGATCTTGTTCGTGCCTTCCATAGGGCTCATCCTGGTCGCCCTGGTGGATCTGGTGAGGGTTCGGTGCCCCCTCCTTGAGGGGGGGGTACTGTTGTGAATTTGGATTCTGGGCTCCCCCGGTGGCCGCTTGTGGAATTGGACTTGTCATCCTCTTTCCTGTTTCACCTGATTCCATCAGTAGTGGGTGTCGCTATTTAAGCTCATTTCTCTGGTGGTTTCTTGCCGGTCAACAATGTTATCTGATGCCTCTCAGTGCTTGTTCCTGCTTCTAGACAACTACTAGATAAGTTGGACTTTTGTCCATGTTTTGTTTTGCCTATTTGTTCCAGTTCACAGCTGAAGTTTTGTTACTGTGTCTGGAAAGCTCTCGTTGATCAGGGATTGCTACTCTGGCGTTATGAGTTAATGCCAGAGTTTAAGGTAATCTCTGGATGGTGTTTTGTTAGTGTTTTTCTGCTGACCATGAAAGTATACTATCTGTCTTCTGCTATCTAGTAAGCGGACCTCAAATTTGCTAAGACTATTTTCCTGCTGCGTTTGTTGTTTCATCTGAACTCACCGTCATTATATGTGGGGGGCTACTGTCTTCTTTGGAATATTTCTCTAGAGGTGAGCCAGGTCTTATATTTCCCTCTGCTAGCTATTTAGGTCTTAGGCCAGAGCTGGGCATCTAGCGATAAATAGGAAATGCTACCTGGCTATTTCTAGTTGCGCGGCAGGCTTAGTTCATGGTCAGTATAGTTCCATCTTCCGAGAGCTTGTCCCTCTATAGGCTTGCTATGATCTCCGCCTGCAGAGATCATGACAGGCGGTGGGGTACTCGGTACCGGGTCCTTCGGTTCTCAAGGGGGATGTCACGGTGGCTGACCCGGTCCGTGACCCTAGGGACGTCATAATTAAAAGGGGAAAGGTCTTTAAAGGGATATGTTTGTGACGCCACCTGTGGTATTCGGTCAGGGTGAACGACGCTGCTTAGGGATCCGCTGGGGTGATGTTATGGCAGCTAGATAGTATAACTTCCCACAGGTGAAGTATGCCTCCAGGGCTTCCCAGTGTGTAGATGGTGGATGGTGAGAGGCGCAGTGAAGAACGAGGACACAAGGTTGCAGTCTCTTTACCTTTACTGAAGGCTTCAGCATCCACAGTCCAGATCACAGGGCAGGCAGAGTCCGGCCGGTCTGAAGGCAAATAGAGTCCCCTTATCCAGGTGGAAATCAGTAGCCTTCCTCTAGCGCCTTGGTGTTGTAGTACCTTACTGCTGAGCTTCTCATAAGGTCCTCACAACTGTAATAGATGTTCTAGATGTTGTGTCTCTCTCTCTGTCCCCCGGATGGATAGGACAAACCCATATGACCAGTGGCGGGAGGCTTTTTACAGGGACTCTATCATGCCCAGCCTCTCGTGGGTGCCACCTTGCCTTCTGGGTATAGGGCGGGCAGGGAACGTGAAATTAGCTGTGCTGCCGGTCTCTGGAGCAAGGCATAAAGGACTATTGCTCCCTCGGTGTTTCGGCTACTGGATTTCTGCACCTCAGAAGGAGGCAGCCTGTGCAGGGCAGAACTCCTTCTAGTTTCCTCTCCTTTTGCTATGACTTCTCCTCACTCTTTACAGCACAGTTCTCTGCTCGTGTCTTCTGTCTAGGCCTCTGACAGGATCCCACCCTTGTTAGGGACCCACTAACTGAGCAGAGCTCAGACAGCAACTGTCCTGAGCAAAGCTCAGTCAGCTTCTTTCTAACGTTCTATCCAGACCACCAGTTTTACCTAATTGTGAAGAGTGCCCTAATAAATAGGAGCGTAGCTCCCCCTGGTGGACTGGAGTATGAAATGTGTTGTGTGTTGGTGTTACCTGGTAGTGAGATCTCCTTTATTGCCCTCAAACGTAACATCACTCCCCCCTAGAGGAGAATGACATTACTGCAACGACCAGGACCCTGGGGCACTGCACATAGATGTCTTGATTTTAATCCCCACTGCTGCTGTCCCCAAATGCTGGACTCCTTTTGTGTGCAAAATTGTCACTGCAGCCGCACAGAAAATATAGTGGAAGATCTGATCATGATTCCTTGCACATTTAAGCACATTAGCTGCCTTGGAATGAACTAGCACTAATGACATCTGTGCTTCGTGTGGATAACATTGAAGAGGTTTCTGAAGAAGTGCAGGTAGGCATGGTTCAAATTTTTCACTTCACTGAAGGACACACAGGAAGCAGCCCCAGCACTTTGGAATGGCAGTAGTAGAGATCCAAAGCAGAGTACCAGGTATGCTCGCTATACATTATTAAAGGGAATCTGTAATCAGGTTTTTGCTATGCAATCAGAAAGCAGCATGATGTAGGGGTAGAGATGAAGATTACAGCGATGTGTCACTGTCTGGTCTGCATGCTGTCATTCTTATACAATCACTGTATTGTTTTATTCAGATCTTGCAGTGCTCAAATGCTGAGCCCTGTATAACCCCATCCACCCCACTGATTGGCAGATTTCTGTGTACACCGTACATTGAGCGAAAGCTGCTAATCAGTGGTGGGGTCAGGGTTACACAGAGCAATTGACTAAAGGTACCGTCACACTCAGCAACTTTGCAAAGAGAACGACAACAATCCGTGACGTTGCAGCGTCCTGGATAGCGATCTCGTTGTGTTTGACACGCAGCAGCGATCTGGATCCCGCTGTGCCATCGCTGGTCGGAGCTAGAAGTCCAGAACTTTATTTCGTCGCCAGGTCGGCGTGTATCGTCATGTTTGACATCAAAAGCAACGACGCCAGCAACGAGCATAGGGGGCGTCGCAGCGTCTCCTTCTAGCCAGTCGGTACACTCCGGCTGTTTGACATGGAGCTAACACCAGCGAGAACGAGAAGTGAGTCGCCGTTACGTCACTGGATCGCTCCTGCATCGTTCTGGAGTTGCTGTGTTTGATGTCTCTACAGCGACCTAAACAGCGACGCTCCAGCGATCTAGTTTAGGTCGGCTCGTTGTCTATATCGCCGCAGCGTCGCGGAGTGTGACTGTACCTTAAGAGGCATCTAGTCTTGTAGTGATAATCTCTACTGATAAAACAGTGATTGAAGCAGCAACACACAGTCTAGTAAGTGATACATTGCTGGAATCAAGGTCTCGGCCCCTATATCATGCGGCTCTCGAATTACATAGCAAAAACTTGCAGACAGCCTCCCTTAAATGTATTCGGGAATGTTGCAGAAAAATCTAATTGAATCATGAAAACAGCTATTTTCCTTTCCTATTAAAGTAATTGTAAAAAATTAGTGATCTGTCACGGATACGCTCTTCAATAAGCGATCCGTCATGGATATGTTCTACATTAAAGTCACGCACAGAGATATAGATAGTAAAACAGATAAATAATGAGCTTGAAAAAATGAAATTGTGTTTTTTCTTTTAGCCTAATGTACAAGGGCGAGCCATGTGCAGAGCCTGAAAGGATCATACTACCCAGTGTTTTCATTTTGTTTCCAGTGATAAACATACATCTGCATGGGGGCTGCACTAAAAACATTAGGATGCACAGTGCCTTCTGTGTTCATGTGATCAGGTGCCTACAGCTGACCTATTATTGTAACAAACTTCTGACGTGTCCTTCTAATAATGAAATTGTCAGTATACACCTGAAAGTTTTTTCTACCGTTTTCTGTAAATGCTAGAAAACTTTAGAACTAACATACTGAACTGAGTCATATGGATGTTCAATGTTTGCTTAAATGCACGGTGTCAGTTTACGCTCTGTCTGACCCCATTTTTGAGTTGGGCACAAAAAATTTGGTCGACGTCATTTTTGTGTCTGCATAAAAAAGGCATACACTTATGAAAATGAGGTCAGACACAATACAAAGTGACTTAATCTGTGTCATTAAGTCAACAGTCTGTCAGCGGATACACAGGAATCCTGTTTTTCATGGCTTCAGACGGAAACCCAAATGGAACCACTAATGTGTGGGAAATATGTGATGTGAACACAGCCTAAAGAAATACGGCACGTCCAGCAACCAGTATCTCTGAGCTCTCAATATAAAATCTGTACTAGGCCATCACCTGCCATGCATATTAATAAAATAGGTATCTTAAATGACATATGGACATTTGGGCCAGGACCTAAGAGCAGCTGCTTGGAGAACCCGTACAAATGGGTATTCACTTCTCAATAAGTGACGGCACAAGGCTAGGACATACCGTGTCTATGATGATTCTTTCCTCCACAGATTCTAAGAGTGAAGGGGCCGCAGAACTGATTCAGTGCAGTGGTCCCCTACACTGTCTTTCCGTGGTCAGTAGCTCTCTTCGGCCACTTGGTGGGAAGAAAACTACAGCATGACTCCATTCATTTGATTGCTGTGCTGCAGTTCACCGAAAAGTCGGTGGCTGAGGAGCACAACCGGGTAGGGACTGACTGTCAAGGGGGACACTGAATCAGTGCTGTGACTTTTTCATTCTTAGGATCAATGTTGGTATCGGATGGGTTGGATTATATAAAACCAATATGCTGTCACCTATTTAGATGTAAATATCTATTATAATTTATTTTTACCATATTTCTTGATAATGCTTCTTTGCTATTATTCACCCAATAATGTGTTAGAAAAGGCAAAAAATATTATTACACTAGATGGTGGCCTGTTGTGAATTTGGATTCTGGGCTCCCCCGGTGGCTACTGGTGGAATTGAACTGGTGTCTTCATCTTCTCTGTTCACCTGTTCCCATCAAGATGTGGGAGTCGCTATATAACCTTGCTGCTCTGTTAGTTTCTTGCCGGTCAACAATGTTATCAGAAGCCTCTCTGTGCTTGTTCCTGCTCCTAGACAACTACTAGATAAGTTGGACTCTTGTCCATGTTTGTTTTTGCATTTTTGTTCCAGTTCACAGCTGTAGTTTCGTTACTGTGTCTGGAAAGCTCTTGTGAACAAGAATTGCCACTCTGGTGTCATGAGTTAATGCCAGAGTTTTAAAGTAATTTCTGGATGGTGTTTTGATTAGGGTTTTTAGCTGACCATGAAAGTGTCCTTTCTGTCTTCTGCTATGTAGTAAGTGGACCTCAAATTTGCTAAACCTATTTTCATACTACGTTTGTTGTTTCATCTTAATTCACCGCCAATACATGTGGGGGGCCTCTGTCTCCTTTTGGGGTATTTCTCTAGAGGTGAGCTAGGACTAATATTTTCCTCTGCTAGCATTATTTAGTCCTCCGGCTGGTGCTGGGCATCTAGAATCAACGTAGGCATGCTACCCGGCCACTGCTAGTTGTGTGTTGGGTTTAGTTCATGGTCAGCTCAGTTCCCATCTTCCAAGAGCTAGTTCCTATATATGCTTATGCTATGATCTCTTGCCATTGAGATCATGACAGTTTGACCGGCCCACTAAAGGGTTAAAATCCTTGGCTGAGAAAGGAGAGAAATAAGTAGTCTGCTGAAATTTTTTTTTTTTTTTTCTCCCCTTTGAATGGCTCTGTGTCCACCTGTTTGTAATGGATCTTCAGAGGGTAACTGCAGGTTTGAATAATCTCGCCACGAAGGTGCAAAATTTGCAAGATTTTGTTTGTCATGCACCTGTATCTGAGCCGAGAATTCCTTTGCCGGAATTTTTCTCGGGGAATAGATCTGGGTTTCAGAATTTTCGAAATAATTGCAAATTATTTTTGTCCCTGAAATCTCGCTCTGCCGGAGACCCTGCACAGCAGGTCAGGATTGTGATTTCCTTGCTCCGGGGCGACCCTCAAGACTGGGCTTTTTCATTGACACCAGGGGATCCTGCGTTGCTCAATGTGGATGCGTTTTTTCAGGCCTTGGGGTTGCTTTATGACGAACCTCATTTGGAGCTTCAGGCAGAAAAAACTTTGATGTCCCTATCTCAGGGGCAAGATGAAGCGGAAATCTACTGCCAAAGATTCCGTAAATGGTCTGTGCTTACTCAGTGGAATGAGTGCGCCCTGGCGGCGACTTTCAGAGAGGGTCTCTCTGATGCCATTAAGGATGTTATGGTGGGGTTCCCTGTGCCTGCGGGTCTGAATGAGTCCATGACAATGGCTATTCAGATCGATAGGCGTTTGCGGGAGCGCAAACCAGTGCACCATCTGGCGGTGTCCACTGAGAAATCGCCAGAGAGTATGCAGTGTGATAGAATTCTGTCCCGAAGCGAGCGGCAGAATTTTAGACGGAAAAATGGGTTGTGTTTCTATTGTGGTGATTCTACTCATGTTATATCAGCATGCTCTAAGCGCACTAAAAAACTTGGTAAATCTGTTTCCATTTGCACCTTACCGTCTAAGTTTATTCTATCTGTGACCCTGATTTGCTCTTTGTCATCTATTACCACGGACGCCTATGTCGACTCTGGCGCCGCTTTGAGTCTTATGGATTGGTCCTTTGCCAAACGCTGTGGGTATGATTTAGAGCCTTTGGAGACTCCTATTCCTCTGAAGGGGATTGACTCCACCCCATTGGCTAATAATAAACCACAATACTGGACACAAGTAACTATGCGTATTAATCCGGGTCACCAGGAGATTATTCGCTTTCTGGTGCTGTATAATCTACATGATGATTTGGTGCTAGGATTGCCTTGGCTGCAATCTCACAACCCAGTCCTCGACTGGAGAGCTATGTCTGTGTTGAGCTGGGGATGTAAGGGGGCTCATGGGGATGTACCTGTGGTTTCCATTTCATCATCTATTCCCTCTGAAATTCCTGAGTTCCTGTCTGACTATCGTGACGTCTTTGAAGAATCCAAGCTTGGTTCGTTACCTCCGCACCGAGAGTGCGATTGTGCCATAGATTTAATCCCGGGTAGTAAATACCCAAAGGGTCGTTTATTTAATCTGTCTGTGCCTGAACATGCTGCTATGCGTGAATATATAAAGGAGTCCTTGGAAAAGGGACATATTCGTCCATCGTCATCTCCCTTAGGAGCCGGTTTTTTCTTTGTGTCAAAAAAAGACGGCTCTTTGAGACCATGTATTGATTATCGGCTTTTGAATAAAATCACTGTTAAATATCAATACCCATTGCCGTTGCTGACTGATTTGTTTGCTCGCATAAAGGGGGCCAAGTGGTTCTCTAAGATTGACCTTCGTGGGGCGTATAATTTGGTGCGAATCAGGCAGGGGGATGAGTGGAAAACCGCATTTAATACGCCCGAGGGCCACTTTGAGTATTTAGTGATGCCTTTTGGTCTTTCTAATGCTCCGTCAGTTTTCCAGTCCTTTTATGCATGATATTTTTCGCGATTATTTGGATAAATTTATGATTGTGTATCTGGATGATATTCTGATTTTTTCGGATGACTGGGACTCTCATGTCCAGCAAGTCAGGAGGGTTTTTCAGGTTTTGCGGTCTAATTCTTTGTGTGTGAAGGGTTCTAAGTGTGTTTTTGGGGTACAGAGGATTTCCTTTTTGGGATATATTTTTTCCCCCTCTTCCATTGAAATGGATCCTGTCAAGGTTCAAGCTATTTGTGATTGGACGCAGCCCTCTTCTCTTAAGAGTCTTCAGAAATTTTTGGGCTTTGCTAACTTTTATCGTCGATTTATTGCTGGTTTTTCGGATATTGCTAAGCCATTGACCGATTTGACTAAGAAGGGTGCTGATGTTGCTGATTGGTCCCCTGATGCTGTGGAGGCCTTTCGGGAGCTTAAGCGCCGTTTTTCCTCTGCCCCTGTGTTGCGTCAGCCTGATGTTGCTCTACCTTTTCAGGTTGAGGTCGACGCTTCTGAGATCGGAGCTGGGGCAGTGTTGTCGCAGAAAAGTTCTGACTGCTCCGTGATGAGGCCTTGTGCCTTCTTTTCCCGTAAGTTTTCGCCCGCTGAGCGGAATTATGATGTTGGGAATCGGGAGCTTTTGGCCATGAAGTGGGCTTTTGAGGAGTGGCGCCATTGGCTTGAGGGGGCCAGACATCAGGTGGTGGTATTGACTGACCACAAAAATTTGATTTATCTTGAGACCGCCAGGCGCCTGAATCCTAGACAGGCGCGCTGGTCATTATTTTTCTCTCGGTTTAATTTTGTGGTGTCATACCTACCGGGTTCTAAGAATGTTAAGGCGGATGCCCTTTCTAGGAGTTTTGAGCCTGACTCACCTGGTAACTCTGAGCCCACAGGTATCCTTAAGGATGGAGTGGTATTGTCAGCCGTTTCTCCAGACCTGCGGCGGGCCTTGCAGGAGTTTCAGGCGGATAGACCTGATCGTTGCCCACCTGATAAACTGTTTGTTCCTGATGATTGGACCAGTAGAGTCATCTCTGAGGTTCATTCTTCTGCGTTGGCAGGTCATCCTGGCATTTTTGGTACCAGGGATTTGGTGGCAAGGTCCTTCTGGTGGCCTTCCCTGTCACGAGATGTGCGAGGCTTTGTGCAGTCTTGTGACGTTTGTGCTCGGGCCAAGCCTTGTTGTTCTCGGGCTAGTGGATTGTTGTTGCCCTTGCCTATTCCTAAGAGGCCTTGGACGCACATCTCGATGGATTTTATTTCAGATCTGCCTGTTTCTCAGAAGATGTCTGTCATCTGGGTGGTGTGTGACCGTTTCTCTAAGATGGTCCATTTGGTTCCTCTGCCCAAGTTGCCTTCTTCTTCCGAGTTGGTTCCTCTGTTTTTTCAAAATGTTGTTCGTTTGCATGGTATTCCTGAGAATATCGTTTCTGACAGAGGGACCCAATTCGTGTCTAGATTTTGGCGGGCATTCTGTGCTAGGATGGGCATAGATTTATCTTTTTCGTCCGCTTTCCATCCTCAGACGAATGGCCAGACCGAGCGGATTAATCAGACCCTGGAGACATATCTGAGGTGTTTTGTGTCTGCTGACCAGGATGATTGGGTTGCTTTTTTGCCATTGGCGGAGTTCGCTCTCAATAATCGGGCCAGCTCTGCCACTTTGGTGTCCCCGTTTTTCTGTAATTCGGGGTTTCATCCTCGATTTTCCTCTGGTCAGGTGGAATCTTCGGATTGTCCTGGAGTGGATGCTGTGGTGGAGAGATTGCATCAGATCTGGGGGCAGGTGGTGGACAATTTGAGGTTGTCCCAGGAGAAGACTCAGCTTTTTGCCAACCGCCACCGTCGTGTTGGTCCTCGGCTTTGTGTTGGGGATTTGGTGTGGTTGTCTTCTCGTTTTGTCCCTATGAGGGTCTCTTCTCCTAAGTTTAAGCCTCGGTTCATTGGCCCGTATAAGATATTGGAGATTCTTAACCCTGTTTCCTTCCGTTTGGACCTCCCTGCATCCTTTTCTATTCATAACGTTTTTCATCGGTCATTATTGCGCAGGTATGAGGTACCGGTTGTGCCTTCCGTTGAGCCTCCTGCTCCGGTGTTGGTTGAGGGTGAGTTGGAGTACGTTGTGGAGAAAATCTTAGACTCTCGTGTTTCCAGACGGAGACTCCAGTATCTGGTCAAGTGGAAGGGATACGGCCAGGAGGATAATTCTTGGGTGAATGCATCTGATGTTCATGCCTCTGATCTGGTTCGTGCCTTTCATAGGGCCCATCCTGATCGCCCTGGTGGTTCTGGTGAGGGTTCGGTGCCCCCTCCTTGAGGGGGGGGTACTGTTGTGAATTTGGATTCTGGGCTCCCCCGGTGGCTACTGGTGGAATTGAACTGGTGTCTTCATCTTCTCTGTTCACCTGTTCCCATCAAGATGTGGGAGTCGCTATATAACCTTGCTGCTCTGTTAGTTTCTTGCCGGTCAACAATGTTATCAGAAGCCTCTCTGTGCTTGTTCCTGCTCCTAGACAACTACTAGATAAGTTGGACTCTTGTCCATGTTTGTTTTTGCATTTTTGTTCCAGTTCACAGCTGTAGTTTCGTTACTGTGTCTGGAAAGCTCTTGTGAACAGGAATTGCCACTCTGGTGTTATGAGTTAATGCCAGAGTTTTAAAGTAATTTCTGGATGGTGTTTTGATTAGGGTTTTTAGCTGACCATGAAAGTGTCCTTTCTGTCTTCTGCTATGTAGTAAGTGGACCTCAAATTTGCTAAACCTATTTTCATACTACGTTTGTTGTTTCATCTTAATTCACCGCCAATACATGTGGGGGGCCTCTGTCTCCTTTTGGGGTATTTCTCTAGAGGTGAGCTAGGACTAATATTTTCCTCTGCTAGCATTATTTAGTCCTCCGGCTGGTGCTGGGCATCTAGAATCAACGTAGGCATGCTACCCGGCCACTGCTAGTTGTGTGTTGGGTTTAGTTCATGGTCAGCTCAGTTCCCATCTTCCAAGAGCTAGTTCCTATATATGCTTATGCTATGATCTCTTGCCATTGAGATCATGACAGTGGCCCGATTCTAATGCATCGGGTATTCTAGAATATGTATGTTGTTTATTTATGAAGATTTCAGAATAATGCAATGAATACTCAGGATTCGGCTGGCCGGGCGCGACCAATTAGCGAAGCGTGGTTCAAATCCCGCGCCAACTCGTGGCCGGACTGCGTCTGTCGCTGATTGTTCGCGGCCGGCCGGGCGCAGTATATAACACAGCCCACGCAGTATATAACACAGCCCATGTAGTATATAACACAGCCCACGTAGTATATAGCAATGTGGGCACCATATCCCTGTTAAAAAAAGAATTAAAATAAAAAATAGTTATATACTCACCTTCCGGAGGCCCCCGGATCCAGCCCAGGCCTTTAGCGATGCTCCTCGCGACGCTCCGTTTCCAGTAATGCCTTGCGGCAATAACCTGTGATGATATAGCAGTCTCTCGAGACCGCTACGTCATCTGGGGTCATTGCCGCAATGCATTCTTGGGACGGGATCATCGCGAGGAGTGGGAAAGGCTGCCGCAGACGCCAGAAGGTGAGAATATAATGATTTTTTTAAAAATTATTTTTAACATTATATGTTTTTACTATTGATGCTGCATAGGCAGCATCAATAGTAAAAAGTTGGTCACACTTACAGGGTTAATGGCAGCGTTAAAGGACTGCGTTACCTGTCACTGATTGGTTGCCACCTGTTACTGTGCCTGTCACTGATTGGTTGCACCCAGCCGGCTGCGACAAATCAGCGACGCGGGATTTCCGTGACAGACAGACAGACAAACAGATGGAAGTGGACCTTAGACAATTATATATATAGATAAGGGAATTAATTTAATCAGTGTTAGTAGGTCACCAGTCTAAGCTACACAATACATGTTTTATTGTCTATTTTTGAGACTAAATGATAAACCCAAGAGTGTTATTACCCAGAACATCCCATAATGAGATGGAACATGACAGTGTGTGTTATGGAGTGTAACATAGCTTATGTCTTGTGGACCAGTAGACTTACAGTAGCTTGCAAAAATATTCACCCCTTGGCATTTTTCTGTCTTGCTACTTCACAACCTTTAATTTCACTGTTTTTTGAGGGTTTTCATCAGTTCATGTAAACAACCTGCATACAACTGTGAACATTTGGTTTTGTTTTTATTGTGAAGCAAACAACAACAACAAATAGGACAAAATAATTGAAAACTTCAATGTGCATAACGATTCACCTCCTAAAGTCAGTACTTTGTATAGCCTCCCTTTGCTGCAGTTACAGCTGCAAGTCGCTTTGGATAAGCCTCAATGAGCTTTCCACATCTTGTCAGTGGGATTTTTGCCCATTCCTCAGAGCAAAACTGCTCCAGCTTCTTCAAGTCATATGGCTTCCAATCTTCAAGTCTGACCACAGATTCTCAATTAGAATAAGGTCTAGGCTTTGAGTAGGCCACTCCATAACATTTATACATTTCCCCTTAAACCACTGTAGTGTTGCTTTGGCAGCATGCTTTGAGTCAATGTATTGTTGGAAGATGAATCTTCATCCCAGTGTCAAATCACTGACAGACTGAAACAAGTTTTGCTCAAGAATATCCCTGCATTTCCCACCATCCATCTTCCCCTTGACTATGACTTTTTTCCCTGTCCCTGCTGCCGAAAAACATTCCCAGATCATGATGCTGCCACCACCATGTTTCACTGTGGGAATGGTGTTCTTGGCGTGATGAGCTGTGTTGGTTTGGTGCCAGACATAGCATTTAACTTGGTTGTCAAAAAGTTCAATTTTGGTCTCATCAGATCACATCGCCTTCCTCCATACATTTGAGGAGCCTCCCACATGTTTTTTGGCAAAAATAAGCCATACAATTTTTGTGTTTAAGTAAAGGCTTTTTTCTGTCCTGTCTTCTATAAAGGCCACCTCTATGGAGTATACGGTTTATTGTTGTTGTATGGAGAGATATACCAGTCTCTGCTTGGGAACTCTGCAGCTCTTTCTGGGTTACCTTTGCTCACTGTGCTGCCCCTCTGATACCCTTCCAGCATGGGCTGAGAATTTTGGTGGGCAGCCCTCTCTTGGCAGGTTTGTTATTGTACCATGTTCTTTCCATTTGATGATAATTGATTTGATGGTGCTTCGGGAGAACATAAGAGATTGGGATTTTTTTATAACCCAACCCTGACTTGTACTTCTCAATAACTTTGTCCCTAACTTGTCTGGAGGTTATGGTGTTGTTTTGTTAGTGGTGCCTCTTGCTTAATGGTGTTGCAGCCTCCGTGGCCATTCAGAAAAGGTGTTTATATACTGACAGACCATGTGACATTTAGATTACACACAGGTGGACTTCCTTTCACTAAACATGTGACTTATGAAAGTAATTGCTAGCACCAGAAATTTTTAAGGGGCTTCATAAGAAAAGGGGTGAATACATATGATTAGAAATGGGTGAACCTGCTGGTTATCAAAAATAGAGAGGTCCCAACTAGGAACTTTGAAGGTTCGGTTCGGTTCAAATTGTCAAACCTCCTGATGCTCGTCGAACATATCTGAACCCCATTGAATTAAAAGGGAGGCAAAACCAAACGCATAGACATCAACTTCAGAAGGGCCAAAAAGCTGAAAAAACAGCTCACATTAGGCGCAGACACCAGGAAAAGTGGCATCAATTGACACAGAGTACAAATAGTATAATTGCGCAGCATGGATGCATGGGACAGGGCTTGGACCATAACTTCTAGCATAAACATTGATCAGTAACAGGTGGATGAGTGACATGTGTAGGCTTGCTGCTCGAGAGACACGCTAGATTCAGGCAACACACATGAAGGAGACCCAACTTGGGAGTCCAAACATTTCCAAAAATAAGTTGCACACACCAGGAAAAGTGGCATAAATTGACCTACAGTAGAAATGTATAATAGCATAGCAGCAGTCAGGCATGGGCCATTCATGAGCCAGAATCTGGGCCAGCATTTACAGCTTTGAATTTAAGTTCAAATTAAGAGGTGGGTGATGGAGCGGTGTAGGCCTGCAGTGCTGAGAGCCCTGAAACATCATGCAACAGCTCAAACTGCTTTTCTCCTCAGCCACGCTCATGTGGCACAAACATCATTTTTGTAGACCATTACTGGTCAAAAAATTAAGCATAGTAACATAGGTAGTGTTGAGCATTCCGATACCGCAAGTATCGGGTATCGGCCGATACTTGCGGGTATCGGAATTCCGATACCGAGATCCGATACTTTTGTGGTATCGGGTATCGGTATCGAAACAACATTAATGTGTAAAATTAAGAATTAAAATAAAAAATATTGCTATACTCACCTCTCCGACGCAGCCTGGACCTCACCGAGGGAACCGGCAGCGTTCTTTGCTTAAAAAGCGCGCTTTTACTTCCTTCCGTGACGTCACGGCTTGTGATTGGTCGCGTGCCGCCCATGTGGCCGCGACGCGACCAATCACAGCAAGCCGTGATGTAATTTTCAGGTCCTCAATGCCTAATTCTAGGCATTCAGGAATTTAAAATTACGTTCCGGCTTGTGATTGGTCGCGTCGCGGTCACATGGGCGACGCGACCAATCACAAGCCGTGACGTCACGGGAGGCAGGAGACGCACGCATTTTTAAAATTACATCACGGCTTGTGATTGGTTGCGTGCCGCCCATGTGACCGCGACGCGACCAATCACAGCAAGCCGTGACGTAATTTCAGGTCCTCAATGCAGAAATAGGCATCAGGACCTGAAATTACGTCACGGCTTGCTGTGATTGGTCGCGTCGCGGTCACATGGGCGGCACGCAACCAATCACAAGCCGTGACGTAATTTTAAAAATGCGCGCGTCTCCTGCCTCCCGTGACGTCATGGCTTGTGATTGGTCGCGTCGCCCATGTGACCACGACGCAACCAATCACAAGCCGGAACGTAATTTTAAATTCCTGAATGCTTAGAATTAGGCATTGAGGACCTGAAAATTACATCACGGCTTGCTGTGATTGGTCGCGTCGCGGCCACATGGGCGGCACGCGACCAATCACAAGCCGTGACGTCACGGAAGGAAGTAAAAGCGCGCATTTTAAGCAAAGAACGCTGCCGGTTCCCTCGGTAAGGTCCAGCCTGCGTCGGAGAGGTGAGTATAGCAATATTTTTTATTTTAATTCTTTATTTTACACATTAGTATGGATCCCAGGGCCTGAAGGAGAGTTTCCTCTCCTTCAGACCCTGGGAACCATACAGGATACCGTCCGATACTTGAGTCCCATTGACTTGTATTGGTATCGGGTATCGGTATCGGATTAGATCCGATACTTTGCCGGTATCGGCCGATACTTTCCGATACCGATACTTTCAAGTATCGGACGGTATCGCTCAACACTAAACATAGGTAATTGACTGAAACTAAGTTCAGGACTGCTGGTCTGGGAGCCTTACTTCTACAGGCAACACACATGAAGGAGACCCAACTTGGAGTCCAAACGTTTCCAAAAACTAGGGACAGACACCAATAAAGTGGCATTGATTTCCCAGGAGTAGAAAAAGCATAATGGGGCTCTGACACGCCTTCCACTACAGGCAACCCACTAGATAGCAACCCAACTTGGAGTCTCCACATTTCAAAAAAATATTGTACTTTGGGTCAGTTGGGTGGTTGGAGAGTTGTGACGCAGGGGGAAAATGGGTAATTGGGGTGCCACCTCTGAGGACTGTACTGTGTGTGATGTTAAGGTGGAGGAAGAGGAGGAGAGGCCATTTGATGCAGCACTTGCCACCCACTGGAGCACATGCTCTTTCTGGCCCTCATCTACAAGGCGTATTGCTGTGCAACTGCCAAAGAAAGGAGTCGAGTAGCCCATCCTGTAACAGATCTTGTCAGTTGTCTTGGGGTAGGACGAGCTGGTGTTTGTTCAGTTGAGCTTTCAGTAACATTACCACCTAACCCACGTACACTTCAAACACCAAGCCTATTCCCCCTTCCATCACAACCTCGCTTTTTACCACTCGTATTGGATGTACCCTTCCCCTCTTTTAACCAGCTGTTTCGCAACCCTAGGCCCACACCTGTCAGTCACCTGTCAGTAAATTAACACTCAGTATTTATTTGCTGAGATAGTGTGGCTGGACCACACAATTAGCACAAAGGCTTTAGATGCGGAAATGTTTACTGCTGGCTGGACCACACAATTTGCACAAGAGATTTAGATTCTAAAATGGAGACTCCTGGCTGCATCACACTATTAGCACAAATGATTTAGATTCTGGAAGGTCGATTTAACACAAGATCCTATCTAGCTTAAGTAGCTGACAATAAACCGCCTAGCTACAGCCTCTCCACGCTGTTACACTGACAAAATGGCACAAAAACAACATGTTTGCTTTTTATATGGAGAGGGACATGTGACTTTGCAGCCAATGAAAGAAGCCCTTGTGTCTGGATGTTGTCGATGGTTTTTGTGCCCTGATTGACTGCTGTAATCTCCACATATTAAGTTAATAAGAAAAAAATACAGTCCGCGGCTATTCTGACATCTCCCCACCCCCTCTCCTCATCAAAACACCTCCCCCCCCTCACTCATCATACAACACCACTATCCTAGCCAAAGCCTTAAAACAAAAGCATTAGTGGAAACTCGATGATTTACAAAGCTGTGGCCAAATTTTGCCAATTTTGATAAAAAATGCTCGAGAATCCGAACACGAATCCAAATGTGCAATGTTCATGCCGAATTTGAGACTGGTGAACATTGTCCGAACAAGTTCTCTTATCTCTAGTCTCCATTTATAGCCTGCTTTCGCTGCTATTAGTGACGGCAGGTGTAGGATGATGAGACTACCACAAAAGATTGTTTGCCCCAACTCCTATATAGGGTATATAAAGGCAACAATTAGAAGTGACAAAATTAATTAATTAAAATAAATATATTTTACTGATATACAGTATAGATTAAAAATGTTACCAGATAAAAATCAGGAATTGGTACAAGCTGTAAGGACTCATTAAAGGATATACATAGCAGCAAGGTTATATTTTGAAGGATACATATATATAGGTGGGTTTTTAAACCTACAACAGAGCCATCCTTTTTGGACAAGGGTTTACACATTTATACAAAAATGGTAATGAAAAATGTAAAGTGCTTGTGCTTACGGGTAAAGTATAAACCAATAGACTGGAAGGTTGTCATAAAAACTTGTGTACATGATCAACATTTACGATAAATAAGAAATTTCCATCCAGTAGGTACAAACTATTGCACATATACCAATATCCAGAACCTTAGGTACAGAAAATATGTGATAAGTTACTAAATATCCTTCAACATCCTTCTAAAGCCACAAGGTTGCACTCCGTGACAGAAACAAAAAGTGCCAGTGCTTTAGATAGAAGCAACCCACAGGGTTTGCAAGTAGGGCCACATAATGGAACTGTGATAGAAATCCACCGCAGTAGGCATAAGTTTATAGGCACAAAGATGAATAAAACCCAAAGAAATCAATAATATACCTTAAAGGGCCACTGTCACCCCCTCCAGCCGTTATAAACTAAAAGAGCCACCTTGTGCAGCAGTAATGCTGCAGTCTAACAAGGTGGCTCTTTTAGTTTTTGTTTCTGTTATTCCCACAATAAATGTATTTATAATTTCACTGAAATACCTCTCTTTGTACCTGGAGGCGGGTCTGAAGCCTCCTCTTAGAAGCGCCCAACTGCCGTCAGTCATCTCTTGTGTAGATTTTCGCCGCCCCCTCAGCGCTGTTATTGTGTGAATTCCGGCGCCTGCGCTCTGCTCTTCTGCCTTGCGCAGCCGCATAGAGCATTTGCCGTCCTAGCGCTGGTGCCGGGTTCCGTTCTGTGCCTGTGCGGGCAGTGCGGCCAGCCTGTTACTGAATCCCCGCCCCGCACTGTGTTATGCATTATGCACAGTGCGGGGCTGGGATTCCTGGGCATGCGCACTGCGCTTGTCATACGCTCCGCAGGTCCCCCGCCTTTCAGCGTTGCCGGAATATACAGGTATCCTTGCCGGCGTTTGGAACAGCCGCACAGAACAACGCTGGAAGGCGGGGGACCTGTGGAGCATCTGACAAGCGCAGTGCGCATGCCCAGGAATCCCAGCCCCGCACTGTGCATAATGCATAACACAGTGCGGGGCGGGGATTCAGTAACAGGGTGGCCGCACTGCCCGCACAGGCGCAGAATGGAACCCGGCACCAGCGCTAGGACGGCAAATGCTCTATGCGCCTGCGCAAGGCAGAAGAGCAGAGCGCAGGCGCCGGAATTCACACAATAACAGGGCTGAGGGGGCGGCGAAAATCTACACAAGAGATGACTGACGGCAGTTGGGCGCTTCTAAGAGGAGGCTTCAGACCCGCCTCCAGGTACAAAGAGAGGTATTTCAGCGAAATTATAAATACATTTATTGTGGGAATAACAGAAACAAAAACTAAAAGAGCCACCTTGTTAGACTGCAGCATTACTGCTGCACAAGGTGGCTCTTTTAGTTTATAACGGCTGGAGGGGGTGACAGTGGCCCTTTAAGTTACGCTGTGTATGGGTATCTTAACACCTTTGCACCAAGAAAACTGTAGGTTGGTGGGTTTGTGAATTATTGTAGCGTGGCTGGTCATTTGGGTAATAGGTTGGTGGTTGGTTATTGGTTGGTTAGGTGGGTCTATGTTCCTTTCTTTAACAGTTCTTCATTTGTGCTGTTTTTCTTTCAATGTCTCCACTGAGTTGTACAGTCACAGTGGTGGACTCTGCCTATTTATTATGATTTTACACTCCGCAGCACTAATAGAAACATGGCTGTGCAATGTATACCAGGCATAGTATGGCTTCTGTTTATACCACTGAGCTGACTCTTTAATCGTTGGGCTTACCGGCAGGAGTTACAAGAGGGTGTAGTAAACACATTATGAAAGGATTGTATTTAGAAGAGTCACGACAGCCAGGCCGGCTTAACCGTCTGGAATCCTGGGTTTCCATGTCTTATGTACTTTGGCACAATCTACTATTCACCACTTTAATTTGTCAATCAGGAGGTCACGTCTTCACATGTACATTCATCTCTCTGTAGAACAATTGAACCGTTCTCAGCAAATCTAATATATATTTTATTTATGTTCCGGCAGAAATAGTTCCCAGAGACCTTCGGATGAAAGAGAAGTTTCTAAAGCATTTAACAGGTATGGTGTTTGACTGTTAGAAGGGTTAAGCAGGCACATAGCTTGGCCTTGGCATGGTCTATCAAAAGAGATCCACCTTTGTTAGTGTTACACTAGACTTGCTAATAAAAGGGTCAGCCATTTTATGACATAATAGCCCTAATAATGTCCATATGCCCTTTGAAAGAGTCTACTATCTAAAGTCTACTAGTCTAAATACAAATTAACCTGACATTAGCCAAACCCAATATCACTGATTTCGACCATAGTCTAATCTGTCCCTCAACATAGGATTGCTGGGAAGTTTTCAGACTGCCGATCCTTTTCTTCACTTTGAGATAAACCACCACAAGAGTTATCTGGCAGCCGCTCTGTCGTAGAGAATACAAGAGCGCTCAGCAGAGCAAGCCGTTATGTAAGGTAGCATTGGGCAAAATAAAGTAGTTTCTGGCCAAATAATGAGCTGAAGTATGGTCCGGCCAACAGCTATCCCATGTGTTTGAGGGGCTTTGTCTAAAGTTTCATTAGTTAGAATTACTTATAGATTTGTTGAAATAATTTGCACATATGCGCATAAGTGGTTCTGGAAGTTTTTAGAAGTGGAGAAAGCTGATATAAAACAGTAAAAATTGTGGCAGCCTTTTTATTTTTTTATAAGTGAATCACCATCCTTGAGTGACAGCTTACAGGGTCCTTCTTAAAAATTGGGTAGTATAGAGTTCCTGATTGCCAGCAGGTGGTCAGAAAGACATTACCCACTATAGAGGAAATTGATTTATGCCATTTTAAAAGGAACTGTGCTTTCAATATACTGTAGTTTCAATATACTTTGCATAAAGAACAGGCAATTTCAAGGAACTTTCTAATGTATCTTATCAGTGAAATCAATTTCCTGCCCCACTAATCAGACAATTTTTCCATTTCCTCCTCATCTCTGTAACAAGTGTTTCAGTTTACAACAGAGGTTGATTCGGAATCAGCTGTGGTATAATCCCCGAAAAAATTCAAATAAATTATATAAAGGATTAAAATATAACTTTTACTGGATATAGTTAAAATGCTTCACAAAGATAAGGTGCAACACTAGATAAAGTGCTTGGTTAACACCTCTAGGTAATAGCCTACTAACCACCAAAGTACAACGACTATTGCTGGGACTACTCAGGTTCACAAAAAGAACAACAACCCAGCCAATATAATGTACTTATCAGCACTAGTATGCACTCCCAAAACTACTAAACCTCTGTAGGGTTCTTAACCCCAGAGACACTCAAAAGACCCTATTATGGGAACTTTAGATTCAGGATAATGCAATGGATACTATATTATACAGTCTAGTGGCAACCAGCCCACAGACTGATTATACTGCGTAGCGTAAATCTGTAATACCTACACGGGAGAGAGGAGTTCAGGACTCATATAACTACACGGGGCCAACCACAAATCTGATTGCATATAAATTTTATTAAGTTCAACATAAACATAAAATACAAAAGAACAAAGGAACACATACAGGCACAATATATATACAAATACATTTTTATGGACGAGTGTCTGGAAGGGGATGAAAGAGCAAAAAACAGTATGCACAATGGCTACAAGGAATCACCCCTGAAAAATGGGTCAGGAAAAGATTAAAACCTACTAATGTGTTAGTCCTGTACCCATAGTAGTGAACCGCAAGACCAGAAATCCACCATAAATAATATCTTACAGGTCCAGTGCAGAAACCTGAATCTATAAAAGCATCTGGCCATTCATCAATAAATGGAATAGTCCTATTGCCGTCCTAGAGAAAGTGCTCATGCTAAAGTGCAGTTGTGCAGGACAGCAGCGGTTAGAGACAAAACTTACCCATATCAGAGGGTGAGAGCACACTATGCATACAGCATGCCCCGACGCGCGTTTCGCGTTGCGGACTTCTTCGGGGGGCAGTGTGGATCAACCAGACATGTTAGAGTTATTTATAGTACTTACTGAGCGCTGCACCTGTGAGCGCATGTGGAGTGAGACCAGGGCCGCCGCGCAGCTCTTCCGTACGTCCGGCTTCCGGTGCGGGTCAAAGGAAGAACTTCCTGTGACGTCACTGGCCCGCACCGAAGCCTTCAGGATGACTTCGGAGATGCCGGCGTGCCCAGGACACCACGGCACATGCGCGTCTGGCGGCGCACAGACGCATAACGGTAGCTAAGCGACCGTATGCGCTACTACAAGATAGAATACACACATGTCAGGTACACAATACTTAGTACAGTATGCATGAATGAAAGAGTGGGCACAAACAACAATTGAATGACATAAAAACCAATAAAATAAAAATGGAGAGTGCCTGCTGTACTGATGGTACAGTGATGAAACCGGGGGATCTTGGAATGTCCATAAAGTGCTGGGTACAAAAGGCTGTTCAAAGTCCCAATGGTTATACATTCATCACAGCACATAAGAAAGATGAATATAATACATATTCCACTGGTTCCCATCTATTGATCCAGCATAATGATGTCATCACCGTTTCCATAACGTAAGTGCGTTCCAGGTGAGTATTTCCACTTTGTAATAATGGATTACATATAGGGAAGCAAAGGCAATCCCGTATACAGAGGCACTATTAACAAGGAAAAAATATATATATAATTAGTTAAAAACCAAAAAATGCACACAAAAGACATACTATACAAAAAAGGAAGCAAGTGTAGTAGCCAAATAGAACTACAGAAATGGAGCGAACGACAACTTCTCATTCAAACCATGGGGAGACATTGTGTTCAGAGAGACCATCCAATGACATTCAAGCTGCGCCAAAACACGTTTGGGATTACCCCCACGTGTACCCAATTGCACTTTATAAATTATATAAAGGATTAAAATATAACTTTTACTGGATATAGTTAAAATGCTTCACAAAGATAAGGTGCAACACTGGAACAGACAAACAAACAAAACATTGGTGGCGCTCTAGATAAAGTGCTTGGTTAACACCTCTAGGTAATAGCCTACTAACCACCAAAGTACAACGACTATTGCTGGGACTACTCAGGTTCACAAAAAGAACAACAACCCAGCCAATATAATGTACTTATCAGCACTAGTATGCACTCCCAAAACTACTAAACCTCTGTAGGGTTCTTAACCCCAGAGACACTCAAAAGACCCTATTATGGGAACTTTAGATTCGGGACAATGCAATGGATACTATATTATACAGTCTAGTGGCAACCAGCCCACAGACTGATTATACTGCGTAGCGTAAATTTGTATCCAATAACATGGCTGGAAAAATAACATAGAACGGTCTCACCCGGAGCTGTCTCAATCAGACCCTTTCAGCTCTGCTCATGGCCGTGGACCTCTTCCCCTCCTTTCCCGACGCGTTTCGATAGTTTCTCATCAGGGGATAGCGTTGGGGGTCATCACACACCTAGCGTCCAGCCGACGCTGCCATACATGTGCGCAGTAAGTTTGTCCTTTTTAAAATCGCGCCCTGTATTTCCACATCCGGTCAGAATGACGCGCTCTGCCGATACTCTGAAGTGGCTGCATTATGCTCAGAGGGGGGCTGCATTATGCTCTGAGGGGGCTGCATTATACTCTATGGGGCGGCTGCATTTTACTCTATTGAGGACTATGGGGTGCATTATACTATATGTACTATATGGAGACTGCATTATACTATATGGGGGCTGTATTACACTCTATAAAGGACTATGGGGAGTGCATTACCATATATACACTATATGGGACCTGCATTATATTGTATCTAGGACTATGGGGAATGCATTATACTATATGAAGGACTATGGGGTGCATTATACTATGAGGAGTGCATTGTACTACATAGAGGACTATGGGGGATGTATTATACAATATGGAGGACTATGGGATGCATTATACTATTTTGAGGGGAGTGTATTATACTAAAGGGAGGATATGGGGCACATATTGTACTATATGGAGGACTATGGGGAGTGTATTGGACTATGGGGAGTATATTTTACTATAGGGAGGACTATGAGGAGTGTGTTATACTATATGGAGGACTATGGGGAGTGTGTTAATGTATATAGAGGGACTAAATGGTAGCCAGATTCTAACGTGTCGGGTATTCTAGAATATGTATGTAGTTTATTTATGAAGATTTTAGAATAATACATTGAATACACAGGATTCGGCCGGCCGTGACCAATTAGCGAAGCATGGTTCAAATCCCGCACCTATTCGCGGCCGGACTGCGCCTGTCGCTGATTGTTCACGGCCAGCCACGTAGTATATAGCACAGCCACGTAGTATATAACAGCCCACGTAGTAAATAGCACAGCCACGTAGTACATAGCACAGCCACGTAGTATATTGCACAGCCACGTAGTATATACCACAGCCACGTAGTATATAGCACAGCCCACTGAGTATATAGCACAGCCCATGGAGTATATAGCACAACCACGTAGTATATAGCACAGCCCATGGGGTGTATAATAGCCCACATAGCATATAACACAGCTCACGTAGTATATAACAGCCCACGCACGCAGTATGTAACACAGCACATGTAGTGTATAACACAGCCCATGTAGTGTATAACACAGCCCATGTAGTGTATAACACAGGCCACGTAGTATATAACAGCCCACGTAGTGTATAACACAGCCCACGTAGTATATAGCACAGCCCACGTAGTATATAGCACAGCCATGTAGTATATTGCACAGCCACGTAGTATATTGCACAGCCGCGTAGTATATTGCACAGCCACGTAGTATATTGCACAGCCCACATAGTATATTGCACAGCCCACGTAGTATATTGCACAGCCCACGTAGTATATAGTACAGCCCACGTAGTATATTGCACAGCCCACGTAGTATATTGCACAGCCCACGTAGTATATAGCAATGTGGGCATCATATCCCTGTTAAAAAAAGAATTAAAATAAAAAATAGTTATATACTCACCTTCCGTTGGCCCCCGGATCCAGGCGAAGCGTTTACCGATGCTCCTCACGCGCTCCGGTCCCAAGAGTGCATTGCGGTGTCGCAAGATGATGACGTAGCGGTCTCGCAAGACCGCTACGTCATCATCTCGCGAGATCGCAATGCATGGAGCGGTCACCGGAGCGTCGCGAAGAGCGGGAAAGGTCTGTTCTGGATCCGAGGGGCCGACGGATGGTGAGTATATAACTATTTTTAATTTTTTTTATTATTTTTAACCCCTTCCCGACATGTGACGGAATAGTACGTCACATGTCGGGACCCCCGCTTTGATGTGCGCTCCGGCGGTGAGCGCACATCAAAGTCGCGACATGTCAGCTGTTTTTTACAGCTGACATGTGCGCGCAATAGCGGCGGGTGAAATCGCGATCACCCGCCGCTATTAACTAGTTAAATGCCGCTGTCAAACTCAGACAGCGGCATTTAACTACCGCATCCGGCCGTGCGGCCGGATATGAGCGCATCGCCGACCCCCGTCACATGATCGGAGGTCGGCGATGCTTGTACATTGTAACCATAGAGGTCCTGGAGACCTCTATGGTTACTGATCGCCGGTGGCTGTGAGCGCCCCCCTGTGGTCGGCGCTCACAGCACACCTGCATTTTAGCTACATAACAGCGATCTGATGATCGCTGTTATGTAGCAGAGCCGATCGGGCTGTGCCTGCTTCTAGCCTCCCATGGAGGCTATAGAAGCATGGTAAAAGTTAAAAAAAAAAGTAAAAAAAAATGTGAAAAAAATAAAAAAAATATAAAAGTTTAAATCACCCCCCTTTCGCCCCAATCAAAATAAATCAATAAAAAAAAAACCCAACCTACACATATTTGGTATCGCCGCGTTCAGAATCGCCCGATCTATCAATAAAAAAAAAGCATTAACCTGATCGCTAAACGGCGTAATGAAAAAAAAAATCGAAACGCCAGATTTACGTTTTTTTGGTCGCCACGACATTGCATTAAAATGCAATAACGGGCGATCAAAAGAACGTATCTGCACCAAAATGCTATCATTAAAAATGCCAGCTCGGCACGCAAAAAATAAGCCCTCAACCGACCCCAGATCACGAAAAATGGAGACGCTACGGGTATCGGAAAATGGCGCAATTTTATTTATTTATTTTTTTGCAAAGTTTGGAATTTTTTTTCACCACTTAGGTAAAAAAGAACCTAGTCATGTTAGGTGTCTGTGAACTCGTAGTGAACTGGAGAATCATAATGGCAGGTCAGTTTTAGCATTTAGTGAACCTAGCAAAATAGGCAAGCAAAAAACAAGTGTGGGATTGCACTTTTTTTGCAATTTCACTGCACTTGGAATTTTTTTCCCGTTTTCTAGTACACAACATGGTAAAACCAATGATGTCGTTCAAAAGTACAACTCGTCCCGCAAAAAATAAGCCCTCACATGGCCAAATTGACAGAAAAATAAAAAAGTTATGGCTCTGGGAAGGAGGGGAGCGGAAAACGAAAACGGAAAAACGGAAAAAGCTCCGGGGGTGAAGGGGTTAACATTAGCAGCTCGTTACTCGTCCTGCTAGCAGGCTCATCTACAGTGGCCTATTTAAACAGAGGCCAACAGGTACACCACACTTCCCCTGACGAAGCCCTCTCTGGAGGGCGATACGCGTGGGGCCTTGTTCCCGGGTCCGTACACTTTGTGTATGGGGTGACCTGCCCCTGCCAATATCTACAAACGGGTAATCTATACTCTTTTCTGATCTCTAGGGTTTCTGCTGTATGGGCCTTTGTGTTAATTCACAGACGTTTCCCGGCCAGGGGCTTTTCAGCCCTGGGAATGTTCGTGCTCTATTCCTCCTTTTGTAGGATATATATATTTCTCTGTTAGAGTCATACTTGTGTGATGGGTTATAAAGTTCAGATTAGCAGTCCCATGAGCCAGTAGTTGTATAGGCCATGTTTAGGTATTTTATTATGCATGAATTGTTATGTGGATTTCATTTCTAATGGACCAGGTTCTCTGCTGTGTTGCATTTTTAGTTATGTTTTAACCCATGTGTGTTGTATCAATAAAAGCCTCTTTTGTATTTTGTGTACATATGACGTGGTGTGCATTATTACAGTGGTGCTTTTTTCTACATTATATAGTATGGAGGACAAGGGGTGCATTATATTATGTGAAGGACTATGGGGCATATTATACTATGTAGAGGACAATGGGGCGTATCATACTAAACAAACAAAATGTTACTTATTCATCGAGTGATTGAATTGATTATGCTGGAACAAAAATCATTGTTCTCAACAACACATCGCCTGGTGAAAACTGCAGCTATGCTGCTGATAAGTTGATAACATGATACTGTATGGGGACAGATTGATCTACTAGTGATCATTTTGTGCCCGTAATTCTTCCTCAGCCGCTGTAAAAAGGCTGGGAAACAAGCATCGAATTACTTCAATATTATCGATCACGCCTATTTAGCGGCATGAACTCAGTGCATGTAAATACAGCCAAAATGTTTCCGTGTCATTGTGTAATATGTAAACATTTGGAGCCCAACTTTAAACTTTTGCCCAGGACCCCACTTTATCTAAAACCGGCCCTGAGTGCAGATGACTCATATACAAATGGAGGGGCATTTATGCTTAAACATTGTGGCTTATAGGTGTGGTCCAAAATTAACATTTATTTTAATCCTAAACATCTTGTCTATTTAATGTAATAATCTAATCTTTTTTCTAATACACTTTAATTAAAATTTCCCTATCATTCCCTCACTGTGCTAATTGCTTTTTTTTTAACTACTATTAACTACTACCTTGCATGCAAGAAATGCAGAGACCAGCCCCTTCCCATGCAAGTGACGTCACTTGCGGGAGCAGGTCTGGTCATCAGGAAGCCTCTGCCCTCTGATGCTAGTATCCCAGCATGCACTGGGGATTCTCCAATGATGTTTCATCAAAAAGGAAGTAGGTAAAAAAACATAAAGCAGTTAGGCTTCTTTCACACTTCCATCGTTTGGCCAACATCGCAATGCGTCGTTTTGGAGAAAAAACGCATCCTGCAAATTTTCCCACAGGATGCGTTTTTTCTCCATAGACTTGCATTAGCGACGCATTGCAACGTATGGCCATATATTGCATGCGTCGTCCACTGGATGCATCGGGTTTTGGCGGACCATCGTCTCGGAAAAACATTCAAGGGAACGTTTTTCCGTACGTTGCATCCAGTGTTTCACACTGCGCATGCCCAGCAGGAAATATCGCTCTCACGATCTTTCCTGCTCGGCAATGCAGATGGAAATGTGAAAGCAAACACTTCCGTCGGTAAGTCACGCCAATGCTTCGTGACGGCCCCGTACCGACGGAAGTGTGAAAAAGCCTTAGAGAGAGAGAACTGTAAGGAATTTTACATGGCTGTGCTATATACTGCGTGGCTGTGTTATATAATTTTTAATTAAAATATGTATATTAGAAAAGATATTAGATTAGTTACATTAAATATACAGACATTGAGGATTAAAATAAGTGTTAATTTCAGATCACCCCTTTAAATCAAACTTCTGAGCAAAGTGTCACTTTGAAGAAGATAAGACTTGATTTTTTTGTGGCTCACTTTCTTTTCCTGAATTCTAGGGCGACTGTCTTTTACAAGCCCAAACTGCAATAAACACTTTAGAAGACTCTACAATAGCACAAGGGATTGCACCATTCCAGCACGTAAGTAAGAGCTGATGATAAAGAAAATGACCAGGATATAAAGATAAAATCCTACTAAAAATTACAGTTTAATATAGAAAAAAAGTGTAGTCATGCATGCAATTTGTTTACTCCATTCACTTGCAATCTGAATAAAGTATTCAGCTGTTCTACTACTAACCAGAATGTGACCTTTTGTGCCACAATTGAATTGGCCATATAGCTAAACTATGACCAGAAACTGAGGGATCACCTGGTTATTATTCTTATCTTCCAAAAGGAACTGTGGACTTGTCGACAAAAGGAACCCTAGGTTGTGACACACAGAGCAGCTTCTGTTCAATAGTAGCTGTGCATTTGAAAATACTAACATGCAGTCGCAGGAATGTATCTAGGAATAACGAAATCAAACAAAGTCCAGCTCACCATGGTTGACATCCTTGGAGACTTGGAGCACGGAATCGCTGTTTCAGGGTGTGGAAGAATCAAGAAAATGATGAGGAATCCAGCTCAACGAGTTAGTGAAAAAAACCTTTTCTTTATTCACTTGGAAAATGTGTTGGTCTGGTGACCAAGCGCCCTTATTCATGACTAAGGGTGCTTGGTCACCAGAAACGCGTTGATATCGCATTTTATTCTCTGTAATTGCTGATGTTTTTATCCTCCACTGAACACATTTTCCAAGTGAATAAAGAAAAGTTTTTTTCACTATCTCTTTGAGCTGGATTCCTCATCTAGGAATAACGCCATAAGTTAAAGATAAGTGATGTTCTTCAGACCAAGACGTTGCAGCAAAAGAAGAACCAGAAGCAGAAACCAGAAACAAAGCTCTGGAACCGGTATATAACGCCATCATGTTGATGTTAGCTTTAGGAACAGATCAAATGATAGATGGATAGATACATAGATAGATACATAGATAGATAGATAGATAGACACTTGCATGCTGCCAAACAGGTAATTATGCATGTTTCTGAGTTATGTACAAGTAGTAGATATGACCAAAATTATTATTATTATTATTATTCATTTTTATAGCGCCATTTATTCCATGGCGCTTTACATGTGAAATACGGGGCAAATATAGACAAATACATTAAACATGAGCAAAAAACAAGGCACACGGGTACATAAGGAGGGAGGACCCTGCCCGCGAGGGCTCACAATCTGCAGGGGATGGGTGATGATACACTAGGAGAGGGCAGAGCTGGTTGTGCGGCGGTTCAGTAGGTTCAGGATCACTGCAGGCTGTAGGCTTGTCGGAAGAGGTGAGTCTTCAGGTTGTTTTTGAAAGTTTCTATGGTAGGCGAGAGTCTGATGTGCTGGGGTAGAGAGTTCCAGAGTATGGGGGAAGCACGGGAGAAGTCTTGGATGCGGTTGTGGGAAGAAGAGATGAGAGGGGAGTAGAGAAGGAGGTCTTGAGAGGATCGGAGGTTGCGTGTTGGTAGGTACCGGGAGATCATGTCACAGATGTATGGAGGAGATAGGTTGTGGATGGCTTTGTAGGTCATTGTGAGGGTTTTGAACTGGAGTCTCTGGGCAATAGGAAGCCAGTGAAGGGCTTGGCATAGGGGAGAGGCTGGGGAATAGCGGGGAGACAGGTAGATTAGTCGAGCAGCAGAGTGTAGGATGGATTGGAGTGGTGCCAGAGTGCTAGAGGGGAGTCCAGAGAGTAGGAGGTTTCAGTAGTCGAGGCGGGAGATGATAAGGGCATGCACTAGTGTTTTTGTGGTGTCACGGTCAAGGAATGCGCGGATCCGGGAAATGTTTTTGAGTTTGAGGCGGCAGGAGGAGGCAAGGGCTTGGATATGTGGCTTGAAAGAGAGGGCAGAGTCGAGGATCACCCCGAGGCACCGGGCGTGTGGGACTGGGGAAAGTGAGCAGCCATTGACATTGATGGATAGGTCTGGTGGAGGGGTAGAGTGAGATGGGGGAAAGATGATGAATTCTGTTTTGTCCATGTTCAGTTGTAGAAAGCGAGCAGAAAAGAAGGCTGAAATAGCAGACAGACAGTGCGGGATTTTGGTAAGTAAGGAGGTGAGGTCAGGTCCGGATAGGTAGATCTGCGTGTCATCAGCATAGAGATGGTACTGCATACAGTGGGATTCTATGAGCTGTCCCAGACCGAAGGTGTAGATGGAGAAGAGTAGGGGTCCTAGAACAGAGCCTTGAGGAACACCGACTGACAAGGGGCGAGGTGAGGAGGTGGTGTGGCGGAGGGAGACACTGAATGGAAAGGATCATGAACACTTTTACATGGTCAACAATGATAACTACTGTGACAAGGCCGGGGAAGGAAACGGACCGTCCCGCTACCTTCTATTTCAAAAATAAAAGCCCATGACAGGTTTTCCTAAATCTGCCCTGGACAAATAGCTTGCCCAAGACCACACTTACTTTTATTCTGCATTGCAATCACAGCTAAGCCTGTGACTGCAATGCAATCCCGCGGCCTCAATACGCTTCTGAATGCATCCTGAGAGAAACATGGCGACCCTCGCAAATAACACCTGTCACTGCCTCACATACCCCCCTTGTTCAAACCTGTGGTGTTGAACATTTGTAACCATACAGGGGGCCCTTGACAGGGCATTCACATTTCCCTGTAACTTCACCGTCCGATGTTCCACGGTTAAACTGAAATTTTGCAAAGACAGGAACCATCGGGTGACCCGTGCATTCCTCTCCTTTGCATTCCTTATCCAGACCAAAGGTGAATGATCTGTCACCAAGCGAAATGGTAGACCGAGGAAATAATAGCTTAGGGACTCCAAGGCACACTTAACGGCCAGGCACTCCTTCTCCGCTACGCTATGTTTCTCAGCCGGGGTGAGTTTCCTACTTAGGTAGGTGACTGGACGCTCCTCTGCTCCTCTGCGTCCACCTCCTGTGAAAAGACCACTCCTAGGCCCACGTTAGAGGCATCTGCACAATGAAGCATTTCTGAATGTTGGGGCTAACAAGGACAGGCTGTCCGCACAGCTCTACCTTCATGGATTAGTACGCTTCCTCTGCCTGAGGGTTCCACCGAACCATGACTGACTTCTATCCCTTGAGGAGATCTGTAAGGAGTGTTGTTCTCCCTGAAAAATTGGGTATAAACCTCCAGTAATACCCAATGATTCCGAGAAACGCTCTCACCTGTTTGATGGTAACAGGTCTGGGACAGTTCTAAATGGCCTCGATTTTATTTATTTGGGGTTTGATAACCCCACGGCCAATCACATAACCCAAATACCAGGCCTCCTCGAGCCCTATCGCACATTTTTTGGGATTCGCCGTCAAGCCCACCGCTCTGGGCGAATCGACTATCACTTGTACCTACTGTAGAACAAGTGGATATGCCAGTCAGTACTAAAGATGATGATGTAATCTAAGTATGCTGACGCATGCCACCGATGGGGTTGCAGCACTATGTCCATCAACCTCTGGAACGTAGCAGGGGCCCCATGTAGACCAAAAGGCAAGACTACATAGTGGTAATGACCTTCCGCTGTTATGAAGGCGGTCTTTTCCTTGGCCGACTCTATAAGCGGCACCTGCCAATAACCCTTGGTCAGATCGAGCGTGGTGAAGAACTGGGCCTGACCCAGGCACTCGATCAGCTCGTTCACCCAGGGCATTGGATAAAGGTCGAACTTCAACACGTCATTCAGTTTTCAGAAATCATTACAGAGCCACAATGACCCATTCGGCTTTGGGATTAGCACAGTGGGGCTAGCCCAGTCACTCTAGGATTCCTCAATTACTACCAGCTGGAGCATTTGTCTCACCTCACTTGCAATGGCTTGTCTCCGGGCCCCGGGCACTTGGTATGGTTTCATTCGTAACCTTACATGAGGATCGGTGACAATGTCATGCTAGATGATGGAGGTATGACTGGGTAATTCCGAGAATACATCTGCATTCTCTTGGACTAATTTCTGAACCTCTCAACACTGCTGTTTCCAGAGAGTGTCTCCTATTTTTATCTCTCTTTTGGCCTCGTCCTTGGCCGGTGAAAGAGGTTCCCTTTTGGTACAACCGGGTGTCGCCTCCGCGACCAAACATTCCCTGTCCTTCCACGCTTTCAACAGGTTGACGTGATACAGCTGTTCAGGTTTTCTTCTCCCGGGCTGATAAACCCTATAATTTACTTCTCCCATCTTCTCCCGTATCTGATATGGCCCTTGCCACTTGGTCATGAGCTTGCTCTCTGCGGTGTGCACTAGCTCCAACACCTTTAAAGGTCCTGTCCATGGCTCTTTTATTATATGCACGGCTCTGCGTGGCCTGGGCATCCATCACATGCTCATTTATTATGGGCCATACTGCCGCAATCCAGTCCTGAATGCGTGCCACATGCTCGATGACACTCTTATGCCGAGTGGGCTCTTGTTCCCACGTCTCCTTGGCTACGTCCAGCAGTCCCCTCGGTGCCTGCCATATAATAGCTCAAATGGGGAGAACCCTTTGGACGCATGCGTTACCTTGCAGATAGTGAACATTAGATATGGCAGTAACATGTCCCAATCCCTCCCGTCCTTGACGACCACTTTCTTTAGCATGGATTTGAAGGTTTTATTAAATCTCTCCACCAACCCATCGGTTTGTGGGTGGTACACCGACATTCGTAGCTGTTTAATCCAGAGCAACTTGCATAGCTCCTTGATCTGTAAGGATCTCCTTTGGTAGCCCAAGGCGACAATAAATGGCAAATAGCCCGCAGGCTATTAGCTTGGCCGAGGTGTGGTGGAGAGGTGTCGCCTCTGGGTACCGGGTGGCATAGTTCACTATGACCAAGACATGTTGATGGCCAAATGTGGATTTCACTATGGGGCCTACCAGGTTTATTGCTATTTGCTCAAATGGTACCTCTATGATGGGCAGAGGTACCAATGGACTCCGGTAGTTCACGGTGGGTGAGGATAGTTGGCCCTCTGGACACGTGTCACCTCCGCGTAGATCCCAGGCCAAAACAAAATGCTGCAGAAAGCGCTCCTGCATCTTTTTGGCCCCAAAGTGCCCTCCTAGCATGTGAGTGTGAGCCATGTCGAGCACTGCCCGACAGTAGGATTGGGGCACCACCAGCTGTTCCACCACCTCATCCCGGACTTAATCCACCCTGTATAACAACTCCTGGTGGATAGCCATGCCGGGAAAAACTGTCTCAGTATCTGGTTGCTGAGCTACTCCATTAATTTCAACCACCTATTTTCGTGCCCGGGCCGGGGTGAGATCCTGAAGCTGTGCGGTCCTGAACTTACCAGGGGACGCTTCCACTTCGGGGATCAGTGAGGTCTCCTTGACCTCTCCTGTCAATACCTCTAGGGGAAGCCTATCAGGGGTACACTCTTCCGCTATGTTGGCGACCCCTATGGCAGGTATCCCTGACTCGGGATCTTCGGGTTCTGCGCCCGGAATAGCATTTGCCTTGGGAGGGTTAACCCTGGTCTCCCACAGGGACCAGAACAGGGGCAAGTCTCTTCCCAACACAGTCCCATACGACAGAGTCTTTACCACTCCCACCACATGTCTTATGTCTCCACATGGATTGGTCCCAATGGAGGTTCATGGATTTTCCCCCGGCTCCTGGGCTGGCGGGGCCTTACGTGACAACCGAAGTGGAGCAGTGTCCTCTATAAAGTCCTGAGTGGCTGTATACCGCTTAACCAGTCCAACCACCTGGTCCAGAGTGCCCGGGTCTCCTTGTCCTACCAAACGCTGAATGGCTGATGGCAGAGCCCTCACCAGCTGGTCAACCACCACCATTTTTTAATCAGCTGTAGCAAGTCATATGCCTGAGACCTGGCGGAACAAGATTCCACAAAGGACCACTGGAATACCCGTTGAGCCCGCACATATGTATTAACTCCCAGTCCGGCAAGGATTTCACCATTCAGCTTCTCATAGTCCAGGGCATCATCTCGACTGAGGTTCAGGTAGGTCTTCTGGGCATCTCCTATAAGGAAAGGGGCCACCACTTCAGCCCACTGGGTCATCGGCAAGCTCTCCCGCTCTGCTATGCATTCAAACATGGTGAGAAAGGCCTCCATATCATCCTCAGGACTCATCTTCCTTAAGGCTGACTGAGCTTTATACCGAGCCTCAGAACGGATTGAGGTTGCTGGTGGGGCTGCCTCTCGCATAGCCACGATCTGCTGTATCAACAGGTTATTTGTCTGCTGCAATTGGTGCTGCTTCTGCTGCTGTTGCTGCACTCCTGCTGTCATTGCTCTTGCTGTTGGCGCTGAAACTGCAGCAGCTGCTGATTATATAGGTCCTGCTGCCGTTGCTGTTGCTGCTGCTGCTGATACTGCAGCTGCTGCTGGTGCTGCTCTTGTTGCCGCTGCTGAGTGAGGACCAACTGCTTCAAAAGCTCCTTCATCTTGTCAGCAGGCTTGAGCTGTAGCATTGCCGGTTTAATTAGTGACATGCAGCACGCTTTGGGGTATGCCTCAGTTCACACTGCCCGCACTCTCCTACCATATATACACTGTGTTCCAAATTATTATGCACATAGAGTTTAGGAGTGATAAGGTTAGAATTTTTTTGTTTGTCATTTAAACTCATTGATGGTGATGTGTGTCAGGGCTCTTTATATCACTGAAAGCAATTGCAGATACCTGTGCAAATTAGTTTGGCAGGTGTGTCCAAATAAAGGCAAGACTACTTAAGAAGGCTGTTCCACATTATTAAGCAGCCTACATTTTTTGCCAAAATGGGAAAGAAAAAGGATGTGTCGGCTGCTGAGAAGCAACAAATTGTGGAGTATTTAGGTCAAGGCATGACTACAATCAACATTGCCAAGTCACTTCATCGTGATCATCGCACAATGAAGAAGTATGTAGCGGATTCCCAGCACACACGTGTGCGTGCTGATAAGGAAAAATTGAGGACTCTTTCCAACAGGCAATTGCGTAAGGTTAAAAGAGCAGCTGCAAAAATGCCTTGTCATAGCAGCAGACAAGTTTTTGAAGCTGCTGGTGCCTCCAACGTCCCCAGAACAACAAGACGCAGGGTCCTTCAGAGGTTTGCAGCTGTTCGTAAGCCATCCTGTCGACCACCTCTATCCACTGCAGCAAGCAGAAACGGCTCCAGTGGGCCAAACGATACATGAAGACTGACTTCCAAACTGTTTTGTTCACCGATGAGTGCCGTGCAACGCTCGATGGTCCAGATGGATGGAGTGAAGGATGGCTGGTTGATGGACACCCCATGAAAACACGGCTAAGGCACCAACAAGGAGGAGGTAGAGTAATGTTTTGGGCTGGAATCATGGGGAGAGAGATTGTCGGCCCCTTTATGATCCCTGAAGGGGTAAAGATGAACTCCATAATCTATGTGGAGTTTCTAAAACAACACTTCCTGCCATGGTTCAAGAGGAAGAACCGTGCTTTTCGCAGCAAGATCATTTTCATGCATGACAATGCACCGTCTCATGCTGCAAAAAACGCATCTGCATCTCTGGCTGCTATGGGCATAAAAGAGGACAAACTTATGGTGTGGCCACCATCTTCCCCTGACCTCAACCCCATTGAGAACCTCTGGAGCATCATCAAAAGGAGTGTCTATGATGGTGGGAGGCACTTCACATCTAAGCAACCGCTCTGGGAGGGGATTCTGTCCACATGCAAAACAATTGAAGCAGAAACCATCCAAAAACTGACAAATTCAATGGACGAGAGAGTTCAGAAGCTTCTTTCGAACAAGGGGTCCTATGTGCAAATGTAACATCACCTAGAATAAAGTTTTCACTTGAAAACTGTTTGATTTCATTTTGTAATAAGCTGATAATGCTTATAACTTCACAATTGACCATTTTTTTGTTCAAAATAAAAAAAAAAGGTTGAAAACTCTGCTGTGCATAATAATTTGGAACATGCATTTTGAGTGTTTATTTTTTTTTAAAAGATACTGTTTTCATAGGCAGTTTTTTCCAA
The DNA here is from genome assembly GCF_051348905.1 of Ranitomeya variabilis. NCBI lineage: Eukaryota > Metazoa > Chordata > Amphibia > Anura > Dendrobatidae > Ranitomeya > Ranitomeya variabilis. The sequence goes on along the minus strand of NC_135233.1, from coordinate 1,022,714,050 downwards.
AACATTGCAATTATACTAGAATAGTAGATGACTGGAAAATAACAATGACTGCAATTCAGATAGGTAATTTAGAGAAAATATGAGGAAATATTATTTGCATAATAATTTGGAACACAGTATAGTGCAGCGGGGGTTGGTGCAGTGTGACAGACAGTGACCACAGGTAAAGTTCACAGCAAACGTGTTTAATGTCCAAAACTCACTCAGTTTACAGCACATGGCATCCTCTGGATCGCAGCCGAGAGACCAGACAGTCCATAAATGCGTCCGGTTGCCGAGGGCAACTGCACCACTGTATCATTCTGCAGGGTGCCAGGAGTTCATTCTGCTTGGCTCTGTGTTCCCTCCCACAGGCTGAGCTTTTGCAGAGCCGTCTCCTCTGCTTACTGCAAGCTCCACACTGACACACCCAACCAAAGGTTTTAAAGGGAACCCCCCAGGCGTTTTTAACTAAAAGAGCCACCTTGTGCAGCACTAATGCTGCATTCTGTCAAGGTGGCTCTTTTAGTTCGGGTCCCTACAAACGCTGAAATAATCGCTTTTATAATGTGCCCCTCATACCTGAATTTGTCAGGGGGCATGTCTTTTCCCACCTGACACAAATGCCTCCCAGCCTCCACTCAGGGCCTCCAGGTGCCACCTCCATTTCCTACATGAACGTCCCCGAAGCCTGCATTGTAAGTTCGAAGGGCAGTGCAAACTGCACATGCCCGAAAAAAAAAAACTTACAGCGCAGGCGCCGAGGACGTTCAGGAAAGAAATGGAGGCAGCGCCCGGCGCACGGAGGCCCTGAGCAACGGTTGGGAGGCTTTTGTGTCAGGGGGGAAAAGACATGCCACCCTGACAAATTCAGGTATGAGGGGCACATTATAAAAGCGATTATTTCAGCGTTGGCAGGGACCCGAACTAAAAGAGCCACCTTGACAGAATGCAGCATTAGTGCTGCACAAGGTGGCTCTTTTAGTTAAAAACGCCTGTGGGGGGTGACAGGTTCCCTTTAACAATCAACCTGTGGCCGTAGGCCACCTGGAAAACCCAGCCAAGGAAAGAAACAGACCAACCCGCTATCTTCCTGTAGTCCCTTTAAAAAATAAAAGCCCATGGCAGGTTTTCCTAAATCTGCCCTGGACAAATAGCTTGCCCAAGACCACACTCACTTTTATTCTGCATTGCAATCACAGCTAAGCCTGTGACTGCAATGCACTCCTGCGGCCTCAATACACTTCTGAGTGCATCCTGGGGGACACATAGGGACCCTCACAAATAACATCGGTCACTGCCTCACACCACCCAGAGACTTTAACCCCACGTGTGCCTGTGTCTGCCTCGAGGAGCAGCTAAGTGAGCCGACCTTTCACACTACATTTTAGTCAAGAAGAAGGAGAGTTCTGCAGTACAAATATCTGAGCATTGAAAGGATAGATTTAATTTAAGTAGCGAGCACCTGGATATAACAAAACAGTGAATTATGTATTTTTTTACTGTAGTTACAATTTAGTAGATTCTTATGGGTGAAAACGCAGATGTCCATAGTCACCCTATATCCCAGCTATTTTACAGGAGCCCCTCTAAAAAACTTCAGCCTGACTGCCAAGTATGATGATTACATTCTCTACATCAAAAGATCTAGAGTTCTATAAACAAATAATAAAAGTTCATTATTAAAAGCCTTTACAAAAGTTCTCATCATGTGGAGCCTTCCATTAGGAGGATTTTGCATTCTATTTTGGGCATTAAGTTACAGCGCCTAATGATGGGATGTTATGTATTCACTATGCAGACATTTAAGAATCGTCTCTGTTGTACAAACTACAGTATAGTGTGTATTAAGTCCATTAATGAATCCCAAAGGAATGGACTTCAATCTAAATCAATTACTTTCTACTAAATAGTGTAGATATTTTTTTCTTTCTCAAAGTATTACTTCCTATTAAACACAATTAGGTTCATTTATTTTTTGGGGGATGAGGAATTTGATCATTTACAAATTCCTTAGGCTTGAACAGTATTGGGAGCCCATCTCAGGGAGGTTTTCATTAATACCAAATGTTTGTGAGTCCAGTGATTGGACTGCTTAGATATTAAATAAAAACATTGATGTTCTTAAAAATAACACATATATTTTAAATTGCAGATACATGAGAGATTGTGGCAACTGAGATATTTATCACTTTTACATGTGCCTTCACAAATAAGCTGTTAAAGTGTTTTTCTGATTTACATATCCCATTTTCGAATACTCTACTAGTAAATTTTGCTAGAACCATCTAAGTAAATTGCCCACCCCTTTAATAAATAAGAATGTATTTACTTTTATTGTTATACTGAGTATATTATCTAAAGGTAAACAGTGTCCAAAATCCGGGGTTCTATATAAACAGTACAACCGCAAGTAGTGGCCATCCTTTTACTTGTGTGATATAATTAGACTACATTGTTGTTTTATACTGTATTGGAGCACATAAATGGAGTAAGGGGTCTCAGCTCTGATCTTTTTGAGAGCCTTAACAAATATAGTGTGTTTATCCTTGGCCCTATATATCCATCAATTTCAAATACAGCTAGTTAGTTTGTATGGATTAAAAAGCTAACACTGACAACACTTTGCTTGGACTTGCTTCTTGTATTTGCTGCAGTTTGCTAGCAAACACTTCAGCAGCTCTTCCTTTATTGTCTTTTTTTTCTCTTTTTGTTCAATGCACAGCACACATCCAGAGTGCTGGTCATGGCTTCAGCTTATGATCACCTATCTTGCCCTACAGTACTTTTTGTTTGCAGCTTGCATACTCTTGCAACCTGCTCACTTCGGTATCTGTTGTGAATTCTGTTCTCGAGCTCCCTCCTGTGGTTATGAATGGTACTTCGGTGAGTTCTGTTCATGGACTCCCTCTGGTGGCTGTGAGTGGAGCTGCTGGTTCTGAGATTCCTTCTCCAGCTGATCTCGTTCAGGCCTTGGTTGGCTGCTCTATTTAACTCCACTCAGAGCTTTACTTGATGCCAGCTGTCAATGTCCTAGTACTGGTTCAGTTCTCTTGGATCTTTCAGATGACCTGTCTATTTCAGCAAAAGCTAAGTCCCTGCTAGCTTATTTGTTACCACTGTGTTTTTGTCCAGCTTGCTATTGTGATTTAATCTTGTTAGCTGGAAGCTCTGGGATGCAGAGTGGCACCACCGTGCCGTGAGTCGATGGGGTGGTTTCTTTTGCACACTCTGCGTGGTTTTTTGTTAGTTTTTTATGCTGACCGCAAAGATACCTTTTCCATCCTCTGTCTGTTTAGTTAGTCTGGCCTCCTATGCTGAAATCGATTTCATTCCTGTGTTTGTAACTTCCATCTTAACTCACAGTCAATATATGTGGGGGCTGCCTATTTCTTTGGGGAATTTCTCTGAGGCAAGGTAGGCTGTATTTTCTATCTTTAGGGGTAGGTAGCTCTTAGGCTGTGAAGAGGCGTCTAGGCAGAGTCAGGAACGCTCCACGGCTATTTCTAGTTGTTGTGATAGGATTAGGGGTTGCGGTCAGCAGAGCTCCCACTTGCTAGAGCTCGTCCCGTATTGCTAGTTTGCTCATCTGGCCATTTCTAGTGCTCCCAACCACCAGCCAAACATAACAGTACCGCTGGCCAGCAAAGTGTTAATGCATCTCAATAGAGGGATAAGAGAAGTTCTGAGACCATTTTTTTTTTCTCTGCAGTGTGTTTTGTATTTCTTTTCCCCTTAACCTCTGGGTGGTTCAGGACACAGGTGTAGATATGGACATTCAAGGTCTGTCCTCTTGTGTGGATCAACTTACTGCAAGGGTACAAAGCATTCAAGATTATGTAGTTCAGAACCCGATGTTAGAACCCAGAATTCCAATTCCTGATTTGTTTTCTGGGGATAGATCTAAGTTCCTGAATTTCAAAAATAATTGTAGACTGTTTTTTGTTTTGAAACCCCGCTCCTCTGGTGATCCCATTCAGCAAGTAAAAATCATTATTTCTTTGCTACGTGGCGACCCTCAAGACTGGGCATTTTCCCTTGCGCCAGAAGATCCTGCATTGCGTAATGTAGATGCGTTTTTTCTGGCGCTTGGATTGCTTTATGATGAACCAGATTCAGTGGATCAGGCAGAGAAAATTTTGCTGGCTTTGTGTCAGGGTCAGGATGAAGCGGAGGTATATTGTCAGAAGTTCAGAAAGTGGTCTGTGCTTACTCAGTGGAATGAGTGTGCCCTGGCGGCAATTTTCAGAAAGGGTCTTTCTGAAGCCCTTAAGGATGTTATGGTGGGATTCCCCACGCCTGCTGGTCTGAATGAGTCTATGTCCTTGGCCATTCAGATCGATCGACGCTTACGTGAGCGCAAAAATGTGCACCATTTGGCGGTGTTTTCTGAGCAGAAGCTTGGGCCAATGCAATGTGATAGGACCTTGACCAGAGCTGAATGGCAAGAATACAGATGTCAGAATGGGCTGTGTTTTTACTGTGGTGACTCCACTCATGCTATCTCTGATTGTCCTAAGCGCACTAAACGGTTCGCTAGGTCTGCCACCATTGATACTGTACAGCCAAAATTTCTTTTGTCCGTTACTCTGATTTGCTCTTTGTCGTCCTATTCTGTTATGGCATCTGTGGATTCAGGCGCTGCCCTGAATTTGATGGACTTGGAGTTTGCCAGGCGCTGTGGTTTTTTCTTGGAGCCCTTGCAGTATCCTATTCCATTGAGAGGAATTGATGCTACGCCTTTGGCCAAGAATAAGCCTCAGTACTGGACTCAATTGACCATGTGCATGGCTCCTGCACATCAGGAGGATATTCGCTTTTTGGTGTTGCATAATCTGCATGATGTGGTCGTTTTGGGTTTGCCATGGCTACAGGTCCATAATCCTGTATTGGATTGGAAATCAATGTATGTATCCAGTTGGGGTTGTCAAGGGGCACATGGGGATGTCCCATTGTTGTCTATTTCGTCTTCCCATCCTTCTGAAGTCCCTGAGTTCTTGTCAGATTACCGGGATGTATTTGATGAGCCCAAATCCGGTGCCCTACCTCCTCATAGGGATTGCAATTGTGCTATTAATTTGATTCCTGGTAGTAAGTTTCCGAAGGGCCGACTGTTCAATTTATCTGTGCCAGAACACGCTGCAATGCGGAGTTATATAAAGGAGTCCTTGGAGAAAGGGCATATTCGCCCGTCGTCGTCACCGTTGGGAGCAGGGTTCTTTTTGTGGCCAAGAAGGATGGTTCTCTGAGACCTTGTATTGATTACCGCCTTCTTAATAAAATCACCGTCAAATTTCAGTACCCTTTGCCGCTACTGTCTGATTTGTTTGCTCGGATTAAGGGGGCTAGCTGGTTCACCAAGATAGATCTTCGAGGGGCGTATAACCTTGTGCGTATTAAACAGGGCGATGAATGGATAACAGCATTTAATACGCCCGAGGGCCATTTTGAGTACTTGGTGATGCAATTCGGGCTTTCTAATGCTCCATCTGTGTTTCAGTCCTTTATGCATGACATCTTCCGAAAGTACCTGGATAGATTCATGATTGTATATTTGGATGATATTTTGGTCTTTTCGGACGATTGGGAGTCTCATGTGAAGCAGGTCAGAATGGTGTTCCAGGTCCTTCATGCTCATTCCTTGTTTGTGAAGGGGTCTAAATGTCTCTTTGGAGTTCAGAACGTTTCATTTTTGGGCTTCATTTTTTCCCCTTCTACTATCGAGATGGACCCTGTTAAAGTTCAGGCCATTTATGATTGGACTCAGCCTACTTCTGTAAAGAGCCTTCAGAAATATCTGGGCTGTGCTAATTTTTATCGTCGCTTCATCGCTAATTTTTCTAGTGTTGTTAAACCATTGACTGATTTGACCAAGAAAGGTGCTGATGTGGTCAATTGGTCCTCTGCGGCCGTTGAGGCTTTTCAGGAGCTGAAGCGTCGTTTTTCTTCTGCTCCTGTGTTGTGTCAGCCAGATGTTTCGCTCCCGTTTCAGGTCGAGGTGGATGCTTCTGAGATTGGAGCAGGGGCTGTTTTGTCTCAAAGAGGTTCTGATGGCTCTGTGATGAAGCCATGTGCTTTCTTTTCTAGAAAGTTTTCGCCTGCTGAGCGCAATTATGATGTGGGTAATCGAGAGTTGTTGGCTATGAAGTGGGCGTTTGAGGAGTGGCGACATTGGCTTGAAGGAGCCAAACATCGCGTGGTGGTCTTGACGGATCACAAGAATCTGATTTATCTCGAGTCTGCCAAGCGGTTGAATCCTAGACAGGCTCGATGGTCGCTGTTTTTCTCCCGCTTCAATTTTGTGGTTTCGTACCTTCCGGTTCTAAGAATGTGAAGGTTGAGGCCCTTTCAAGGAGTTTTGTGCCTGATTCTCCGTGAGTTCCTGAGCCGGCTGGTATTCTCAAAGAGGGGGTAATTTTGTCTGCCATCTCCCCTGATTTGCGGCGGGTGCTGCAGGAGTTTCAGGCGGATAGACCTGACCGTTGCCCAGCGGAGAAGCTGTTTGTCCCTGATAGATGGACTAGTAGAGTTATCTCTGAGGTTCATTGTTCAGTGTTGGCTGGTCATCCTGGAATCTTTGGTACCAGAGATTTGGTGGCTAGATCCTTTTGGTGGCCTTCCTTGTCACGAGATGTGCGTTCTTTTGTGCAGTCCTGTGGGACTTGTGCTCGGGCTAAGCCCTGCTGTTCTCGTGCCAGTGGGTTGCTTTTGTCCTTGCCGGTCCCGAAAAGGCCCTGGACGCATATTTCCATGGATTTTGTTTCGGATCTCCCTGTCTCTCAGAGGATGTCAGTTATCTGGGTGGTTTGTGATCGCTTCTCTAAGATGGTCCATTTGGTACCTTTGCCTAAATTGCCTTCCTCCTCTGATTTGGTTCCATTGTTTTTCCAGCATGTGGTTCGTTTACATGGCATTCCGGAGAACATCGTGTCGGACAGAGGTTCCCAGTTTGTTTCAAGATTTTGGCGGTCCTTTTGTGCTAAGATGGGCATTGATTTGTCTTTTTCTTCAGCTTTCCATCCTCAGACAAATGGCCAAACCGAACGAACCAATCAGATTTTGGAAACATATCTGAGGTGCTTTGTTTCTGCTGATCAGGACGATTGGGTGTCCTTCTTGCCTTTGGCTGAGTTCGCCCTTAATAATCGGGCCAGCTCGGCCACTTTGGTTTCGCCTTTTTTCTGTAATTCTGGTTTCCACCCTCGTTTTTCTTCAGGGCAGGTTGAGCCTTCGGACTGTCCTGGTGTGGATTCCGTGGTGGACAGGTTGCAGCAAATTTGGACTCACGTAGTGGACAATTTGACATTGTCCCAGGAGAAGGCTCAACGTTTCGCTAACCGCTGTCGCTGTGTTGGTCCCCGACTTCGTGTTGGGGATTTGGTTTGGTTGTCGTCTCTTTTTGTTCCTATGAAGGTTTCATCTCCTAAGTTTAAGCCTCGTTTCATTGGTCCTTATAAGATTTCTGAAATTATTAATCCTGTGTCATTTCGTTTGGACCTTCCAGCTTCTTTCGCCATCCATAATGTGTTCCATAGGTCGTTGTTGCAGAGATATGTGGCTCCTATGGTTCCCTCCGTTGATCCTCCGACCCCGGTGTTGGTTGAGGGGGAGTTGGAGTATGTGGTGGAGAAGATTTTGGATTCTCGTATTTCGAGATGGAAACTTCAGTACCTAGTCAAGTGGAAAGGTTATGGTCAGGAGGATAATTCTTGGGTAGTTGCCTCTGATGTTCATGCTGCCGATCTTGTTCGTGCCTTTCATTTGGCTCGTCCGGAGTGGCCTGGAGGCTCTGGTGAGGGTTCGGTGACCCCTCCTCAAGGGGGGGGTACTGTTGTGAATTCTGTTCTCGAGCTCCCTCCTGTGGTTATGAATGGTACTTCGGTGAGTTCTGTTCATGGACTCCCTCTGGTGGCTGTGAGTGGAGCTGCTGGTTCTGAGATTCCTTCTCCAGCTGATCTCGTTCAGGCCTTGGCTGGCTGCTCTATTTAACTCTACTCAGAGCTTTACTTGATGCCAGCTGTCAATGTCCTAGTACTGGTTCAGTTCTCTTGGATCTTTCAGATGACCTGTCTATTTCAGCAAAAGCTAAGTCCCTGCTAGCTTATTTGTTACCACTGTGTTTTTGTCCAGCTTGCTATTGTGATTTAATCTTGTTAGCTGGAAGCTCTGGGATGCAGAGTGGCACCACCGCGCCGTGAGTCGGTGCGGTGGTTTCTTTTGCACACTCTGCGTGGTTTTTTGTTAGTTTTTTATGCTGACCGCAAAGATACCTTTTCTATCCTCTGTCTGTTTAGTTATTCTGGCCTCCTATGCTGAAATCGATTTCATTCCTGTGTTTGTAACTTCCATCTTAACTCACAGTCAATATACGTGGGGGCTGCCTATTTCTTTGGGGAATTTCTCTGAGGCAAGGTAGGCTGTATTTTCTATCTTTAGGGGTAGGTAGCTCTTAGGCTGTGAAGAGGCGTCTAGGCAGAGTCAGGAACGCTCCACGGCTATTTCTAGTTGTTGTGATAGGATTAGGGGTTGCGGTCAGCAGAGCTCCCACTTCCCAGAGCTCGTCCCGTATTGCTAGTTTGCTCATCTGGCCATTTCTAGTGCTCCTAACCACCAGCCAAACATAACAGGTATCACATCACAATCCAAGACCGTCTCTGACTATCTCTGATGTGGTAATTCTCATTAAACACATGCCTCAGCACTCAGACTATTTTCATAGTCAGGATTAAGCCATTAAGGATTAAGATAGGCTAAACTTCTCCAATTTGGACAGACTACCACAGCCTGCAGGAACTCCCCATACAGTTAAGTTTAGAAATATTTGAACAGTGCCACACGTTTTGGCATTCTAGTTGTTTACCAAAACATATTTGAGATACAGTTATATAATCATTATGGGCTTAAAGTGCAGATTCTCAGCTTTGAATTGAGGGTATTCACATTCTAATTAGAGTAAGGGTAGAAGAATTTGAAGGTTCTTTAATATGTAGCTGCTTCTTTTTAAAAAGACCAAAAGTAATTGGACAATTATCTCAAAAACTCTTTAATGGGCTGCTTCATAGGCTATTCCCTCATTATTCTATCATCAATTAATTCTGCCAAAGGTCTGGAGATGATTCCGGGAGTGTCATTTGCATTTGGAAGCTGTTGCTGTGAATCCACAACTTGCAGTCAAAGGACCTCTCAATTGAAGAGAAACAGACCTTCATTAGGCTGAACAAAGAAGACATACATCAGAGAGATGGCAGAAATGTTAGTAGTGGCCAAATCAACAGTTTAGTACATTCAGAAAGAAAAGAATGCACTGGTGAACTTGGTAACTCATGGACATCCATGTAAGACAACAGTGGTGGATGATCACAGAATCCCATGAACAAGCAACAACTGAAGTCAGCTGCAGTAAAGGCCTGGCAAAACATCAGAAAAGAGGAAACCCAGCATTTGGTGATGTCCATGGCTTCTAGAATTCAGGCAGTCATTGTCTGCAAAAGATTCTCCACAAAGTATCAAAAATTGAGCATTTTATTTATGGTAAAGTTAATTTGACCAATTGATTTTGAGCCCCTGAAATGAGGAGGCTTGGTAGAAAAATGGTTGCAGTTCCTAATTGTGTCATAGGATATTTTTGTTCAACCCCTTTAATTAAATCTGAAAGTTTACTCTTCAATTGAATCTCAGTTGTTTCATTTTAAATAAAAACTAGTAGCCTGCAGAGCTGAAATCACGAAGATTCGGTCACTGTCCAAATATTTCTGGACCTAACTGTTAATCCCCAGTATTCCACGTTCATCACTTCAGAATTTACTCCTGCTGTTCACTAGCACCGTGTCAGAACATTTTTCCTACCAAGAAATTATTTGGACATCACTAGTCTCTCGGATCACACTTCACTGGATCTGTCCAATAGTTGCCATATACAGCTCTGGCAAAAATGAAGAGACCACACATCAAAACCATGTCATGGGCAGCCCGATCTCCAGACTTGAACCCCATTGGAAACCTCTGGAATGTAATCAAGAGGATGACGGATAGTCACAAGCCATCAAACAAAGAAGAACTGCTTACATTTTTACACCAGAAGCAGTGTGAAAGACTGGTGGAAAACATGCCAAGACGCATGAAAGCTGTGATTAAAAATCATGGTTATTCCACAAAATATTGATTTCCGAACTCTTCCTGAGTTAAAACATTAGTATTGTTGTTTCTAAGTGATTCTGAATTTATTTTCTTTGCATTATTTGAGATCTAAAAGCACTGAGGTTTTTTTTTATTTTGACCATTTTTCTTTGTCAGAAAAAAAATAAAAAATGTTTTGCTTGGTAATTCAGAGACATGTTGCCACAAGATTATAGAATAAATGAGCAATTTACGTTTTACCCAAAAATATACCTATAAAGAGAAAAATCAGACAAACTGAACATTTTGCAGTGGTCTCTTAATTTTTGCCAGAGCTGTATATAAGCACATGGCTTAGTATATTATATTTCATTACATACAGTGGCACATTAACAGTAGCTCATACCAACCAGTCATGGTTAACACAGTTCTGGACAGTTTAACGTGTGGCAGTGGGGGTTCATGCACCAACAGTCCATGATATATCTATCTCCCACAAATGTCTGGGATTATCATAAAAAATGTCTCCAGTTACTTTCTATAAACCAGTAGTGATACGATCATATAGGCATTAATTTTGGCAACTAGAATACATTTTTCAGATTAATATTTATCAAAAGGCTGTTATTAGCAGTGCAGAAATGGGTTGCCTGCATTTTGCATTGAGTACAATAGTCCTGGTACTAGGCACCTGCTCATATGTTCCATTGATTACCTTATCAACATATTCAGATGTGTGACGTGAGATTTCAGGCTTTAAGAAAAACCTTCCATTTTGCAAAACTCTGTCGCGAGATGTTTGTTTTTTTGTGTCTATTTGCAGCCACATAGCGGTTGTCATGCGCATTACAGCCTGTCAAGTGATTTCCAATATGTCCACGTATTATACTGATTTTGTTTCATAAGAGTATTTAACCCCTTCCCGACATTTGACGTACTATCCCGTCGAGGTGGGGTGGGCCCGTATGACCGCCGACGGGATAGTACGTCATCACCGATCAGCGGCGCTCACGGGGGGAGCGCGGCCGATCGCGGCCGGGTGTCAGCTGCATATCGCAGCTGACATCCGGCACTATGTGCCAGGAGCGGTCACGGACCGCCCCCGGCACATTAACCCCCGGCACACCGCGATCAAACATGATCGCAGTGTACCGGCGGTATAGGGAAGCATCGCGCAGGGAGGGGGCTCCCTGCGGGCTTCCCTGAGACCCCCGGAGCAACGCGATGTGATCGCGTTGCTGCGAGGGTCTCCTACCTCCTTCCTGGCTGCAGGTCCCGGATCCAAGATGGCCGCGGCATCCGGGTCCTGCAGGGAAGGAGGTGGCTTACCGAGTGTCTGCTCAGAGCAGACACTTGGTAAGCCTGCAGCCCTGCACAGCAGATCGTCGATCTGGCAGAGTGCTGTGCACACTGCCAGATCAATGATCTGTGATGTCCCCCCCTGGGACAAAGTAAAAAAGTTAAAAAAAATTTTTTCCACATGTGTAAAAAAAAAAAAAAAAAAAATCCTAAATAAATAATAAAAAAAAAATATATATTATTCCCATAAATACATTTCTTTATCTAAATAAAAAAAACAAAACAATAAAAGTACACATATTTAGTATCGCCGCGTCCGTAACGACCCAACCTATAAAACTGCCCCACTAGTTAACCCCTTCAGTAAACACCGTAAGAAAAAAAAAAAAAAAACGAGGCAAAAAACAACGCTTTATTACCATACCGCCGAACAAAAAGTGGAATAACACGCGATCAAAAAGACTGATATAAATATCCATGGTACCGCTGAAAACGTCATCTTGTCCCGCAAAAAACAAGCCGCCATACAACATTATCAGCAAAAAAATAAAAAAGTTATAGTCCTGAGAATAAAGCGATACGAAAATAATTATTTTTTCTATATTTTAGTTTTTATCGTATAAAAGCGCCAAAACATAAAAAAATGATATAAATGAGATATCGCTGTAATCGTACTGACCCGACGAATAAAACTGCTTTATCAATTTTACCAAACGCGGAACGGTATAAACGCCTCCCCCAAAAGAAATTCATGAATAGCTGGTTTTTGGTCATTCTGCCTCACAAAAATCGGAATAAAAAGCGATCAAAAACGGTCACGTGTCCGAAAATGTTACCAATAAAAACGTCAACTCGTCCCGCAAAAAACAAGACCTCACATGACTCTGTGGAGCAAAATGTGGAAAAATTATAGGTCTCAAAATGTGGAGACGCAAAAACTTTTTTGCTATAAAAAGCGTCGCTGGTTTCACACTTGCGTTTTTGTCTGCAGCGTTTTTTGCACAAAAAAACGCATGCGTTTTTTCCCTATATTTAACATTGAAAACGCATGCGGTTTTTTTGTACGCGTTTGGTCGCGTTTTCAAACGCATGCGTTTTTTTTCTGCATGCGTTCATTTTCAGAAATACAACCTGCGTTTCTTGCGTTTTTAAGCACATGCGTTTGTTTGCGTTAAAAACGCATGCATTTAAACACACTGAAAAGCCACCCACCACCATCAAGGTGATAAAGGGATCCAAACCCTAACCCTAACTCTACCCCTAACCTCACCCCTAACCGTTTAATGAACATTTTCTGACAGTCATAGTACCACGTATTTCAGTGCCACGTATTTCAGTGCCACGTATTTCAGTGCCACGTGTTTCAGTGCCACGTATTTCAGTGCCACGTATCACATATTTCAGTGCCACGTATCACGTATTTCAGTGCCACGTATCACGTATTTCAGTGCCACATATTTTAGTACCACGTATTTCAGTGCCACGTATTTCAGTGCCACGTATTTCAGTGCCACGTATTTCAGTGCCACGTATTTCAGTGCCACGTATTTCAGTGCCACGTATCACGTATTTCAGTGCCACGTGTTTCAGTGCCACGTATCATGTATTTCAGTGCCACGTATTTCAGTGCCACGTATTTCAGTGCCACGTATCACGTATTTCAGTGCCACGTATTTCAGTGCCACGTATTTCAGTGCCACGTATTTCAGTGCCACGTATTTCAGTGCCACGTATTTCAGTGCCACGTATCACATATTTCAGTGCCACGTATTTCAGTGCCACGTATTTCAGTGCCACGTATTTCAGTGCCACGTATTTCAGTGCCACGTATTTCAGTGCCACGTATTTCAGTGCCACGTATCACGTATTTCAGTGCCACGTGTTTCAGTGCCACGTATTTAAGTGCCACGTATCACGTATTTCAGTGCCACGTATTTCAGTGCCACGTATTTCAGTGCCACGTATTTCAGTGCCACGTATTTCAGTGCCACGTATTTCAGTCACGTTTAGGGTTAGGGTTAGGGGTAGGGTTAGGGTTAGGGCTAGGGTTGGAGGTAAAGTTAGGGTTGGGGCTAAAGTTAGGGTTGGGGCTAAAGTTAGGGTTAGGGTTTGGATTACATTTACGTTTGGATTAGGGTTGGGATTAGAATTATGGGTGTGTCAGGGCTAGGGGTGTGGTTAGGGTTACCGTTGGGATTAGGGTTAGGGGTGTGTTTGGGTTAGGGTTTCAGGTAGAATTGGGGAGTTTCCACTGTCCAGGCACATCAGGGGCTCTACAAGCGCGACATGGCGTCCAATCTCAATTCCAGCCAATTCTGCGTTGAAAAAGTAAAACAGTGCTCCTTCCCTTCCGAGCTCTCCCGTGCGCCCAAAAAGGGGTTTACCCCAACATATGTGTTATCAGCGTACTCGGGACAAATTGAACAACAACTTCTGGGGTCCAAGTTCTCTTGTTATCCTTAGGAAAATAAAAATTTGGGGGGCTAAAAATCATTTTTGTGGGAAAAAAAAGATGTTTTATTTTCACGGCTCTGCGTTATAAACTGTAGTGAAACACTTGGGGGTTCAAAGTTCTCACAACACATCTAGATAAGTTCTTTGGGAGGTCTAGTTTCCAATATGGGGTCACTTGTGGGGGGTTTGTACTGTTTGGGTACATCAGGGGCTCTGCAAATGCAACGTGACGGCTGCTGACCAATCCATTTAAGTCTGCATTCCAAATGGCGCTCCTTCCCTTCCGAGCTCTGTCATGCGCCCAAACAGTGGTTCCCCCCCACATATGGGGTATCAGCGTACTCAGGACAAATTGGAAAACAAATTTTGGGGTCCAATTTATTCTGTTACCCTTGTAAAAATACAAAGTTGGGTGCTAAAAAATCATTTTTGAGAAAAAAAATAAAAATTATTTTCACGGCTCTGCGTTATAATCTGTAGTGAAACACTTGGGGGTTCAAAGCTCTCAAAACACATCTAGATAAGTTCCTTAGGGGGTCTACTTTCCAAAATGGTGTCACTTGTAGGGAGTTTCAATGTTTAGGCACATCAGGGGCTCTCCAAACGCAACATGGCGTCCCATCTCAATTCCAGTCAATTTTGCATTGAAAAGTCAAATGGCGCTCCTTCCCTTCCAAGCTCTGCCATGCGCCCAAACAATGGTTTACACCCACATATGGGGTATCAGCGTACTCAGGACAAATTGCACAACATTTTTTGGGGTCCAATTTCTTCTCTTACCCTTGGGAAAATAAAAAATTGGGGGCGAAAAGATCATTTTTGTGAAAAAATATGATTTTTTATTTTTACGGCTCTGCATTATAAACTTCTGTGAAGCACTTGGTGGGTCAAAGTGCTCACCACACATCAAGATAAGTTCCTTAGGGGGTCTACTTTCCAAAATGGTGTCACTTGTAGGGGGTTTCAGTGTTTAGGCACATCAGGGGCTCTCCAAACGCAACATGGCGTCCCATCTCAATTCCAGTCAATTTTGCATTGAAAAGTCAAATGGCGCTCCTTCCCTTCCAAGCTCTGCCATGCGCCCAAACAATGGTTTACACCCACATATGGGGTATCAGCGTACTCAGGACAAATTGCACAACATTTTTTGGGGTCCAATTTCTTCTCTTACCCTTGGGAAAATAAAAAATTGGGGGCAAAAAGATCATTTTTGTGAAAAAATATGATTTTTTATTTTTACGGTTCTGCATTATAAACTTCTGTGAAGCACTTGGTGGGTCAAAGTGCTCACCACACATCTAGATAAGTTCCTTAGGGGGTCTACTTTCCAAAATGGTGTCACTTGTAGGGAGTTTCAATGTTTAGGCACATCAGGGGCTCTCCAAACGCAACATGGCGTCCCATCTCAATTCCAGTCAATTTTGCATTGAAAAGTCAAATGGCGCTCCTTCCCTTCCAAGCTCTGCCATGCGCCCAAACAATGGTTTACACCCACATATGGGGTATCAGCGTACTCAGGACAAATTGCACAACATTTTTTGGGGTCCAATTTCTTCTCTTACCCTTGGGAAAATAAAAAATTGGGGGCAAAAAGATCATTTTTGTGAAAAAATATGATTTTTTATTTTTACGGCTCTGCATTATAAACTTCTGTGAAGCACTTGGTGGGTCAAAGTGCTCACCACACATCTAGATAAGTTCCTTAGGGGGTCTACTTTCCAAAATGGTGTCACTTGTAGGGAGTTTCAATGTTTAGGCACATCAGGGGCTCTCCAAACGCAACATGGCGTCCCATCTCAATTCCAGTCAATTTTGCATTGAAAAGTCAAATGGCGCTCCTTCCCTTCCAAGCTCTGCCATGCGCCCAAACAATGGTTTACACCCACATATGGGGTATCAGCGTACTCAGGACAAATTGCACAACATTTTTTGGGGTCCAATTTCTTCTCTTACCCTTGGGAAAATAAAAAATTGGGGGCAAAAAGATCATTTTTGTGAAAAAATATGATTTTTTATTTTTACGGCTCTGCATTATAAACTTCTGTGAAGCACTTGGTGGGTCAAAGTGCTCACCACACATCAAGATAAGTTCCTTAGGGGGTCTACTTTCCAAAATGGTGTCACTTGTAGGGGGTTTCAGTGTTTAGGCACATCAGGGGCTCTCCAAATGCAACATGGCGTCCCATCTCAATTCCAGTCAATTTTGCATTGAAAAGTCAAATGGCGCTCCTTTCCTTCCGAGCTCTGCCATACGCCCAAACAGTGGTTTACCCTCACATATGGGGTATCAGCGTACTCAGGACAAATTGTACAACAACTTTGGGGGTCCATTTTCTCCTGTTACCCTTGGTAAAATAAAACAAATTGGAGCTGAAATAAATTGTGTGTGAAAAAAAGTTAAATGCTCATTTTTATTTAAACATTCAAAAAATTCCTGTGAAACACCTGAAGGGTTAATAAACTTCTTGAATGTGGTTTTGAGCACCTTGAGGGGTGCAGTTTTTAGAATGGTGTCACACTTGAGTATTTTCTATCATATAGACCCCTCAAAATGACTTCAAATGAGATGTGGTCCCTAAAAAAAAATGGTGTTGTAAAAATGAGAAATTGCTGGTCAACTTTTAACCCTTATAACTCCGTCACTAGGGTTGAGCGAAACGGGTCGATCATTTTCAAAAGTCGCCGACTTTTGGCTAAGTCGGCGTCTCATGAAACCCGATCCGACCCCTGTGCTTGTCGGCCATGCGGTACGCGACTTTCGCGCCAAAGTCGCGTTTCAATGACGCGAAAAGCGCCATTTCTCAGCCAATGAAGGTGAACGCAGAGTGTGGGCAGCGTGATGACATAGATCCTGGTCCCCACCATCTTAGAGAAGGGCATTGCAGTGATTGGCTTGCTGTCTGCGGCGTCACAGGGGCTATAAAGGGGCGTTCCCGCCGACCGCCATCTTACTGCTGCTGATCTGAGCTTAGGGAGAGGTTGCTGCCGCTTCGTCAGAAGCAGGGAGAGCGTTAGGCAGGGTCCACTAACCACCAAACCGCTTGTGCTGCAGCGATTTCCACTGTCCAACACCACCTTCGGTGTGCAGGGACTGTGGAAGCTATTTTTTTTTTTTTTTCCCCTCAGCGCTGTAGCTCATTGGGCTGCCCTAGAAGGCTCCGTGATAGCTGTATTGCTGTGTGTACGCCACTGTGGAAACCAACTGCTTTTTTCAAAGCACATATCCTCTTGTTCCTTCCTTTCTGCACAGCTATCTTTTTTGTTTGTCCACACTTTTTATTTAATTTGTGCATCAGTCCACTCCTATTGCTGCCTGCCATACCTGGCTTACATTACTGCAGGGAGATAGTAATTGTAGGACAGTTTTTTTTTTTTTTTTTTTTTTTTTTTGTGGGAGATTAAGATTGGCATTTCTGCTACAGTGCCATCCCTGTGTGTGCCATCTCTCACTGAGTGGGCCATAGAAAGCCTATTTATTTTTTCCGTGATTTGTGTTCTAAAATCTACCTCAACACAAAAACACTACATCAATCAGTGGGAGAAAAATATTGGCCTCAGTCAGGGCTTGTGTGCCACTGCTGTGTGTGCTATCTCTCATTCAGTGGGCTATAGCAAGCCTATTTTTTTTTTTTTTTTTTAATATTATTTGGTTTCTAAAGTCTCCCTGAAAAAAAAAAAAAACCTAAAAAAACAGTGGGAGAGTAATATTGCCCTTTCAGCTTGTGTGCCAGTCTTGACTCCTGGGTGTGCCACCTCTCTCCCTCTCATTCAGTGGGCCATAGAAAGCCTATTTATTTTTTTTAAAAAATATTATTGGGTTTCTAAAGTCTCCCTGAAAAAACAAAAAATACATAAAAAAACAGTGGGAGAGTAATATTGCCCTTTCAGCTTGTGTGCCAGTCTTGACTCCTGGGTGTGCCACCTCTCTCCCTTTCATTCAGTGGGCCATAGAAAGCCTATTTATTTTTTCCGTGATTTGTGTTCTAAATTCTACCTCAACACAAAAACACTACATCAATCAGTGGGAGAAAAATATTGGCCTCAGTCAGGGCTTGTGTGCCACTGCTGTGTGTGCTATCTCTCATTCAGTGGGCTATAGCAAGCCTATTTTTTTTTTTTTTTTTTTTTTTTTTAATATTATTTGGTTTCTAAAGTCTCCCTGAAAAAAAAAAAAAAACCTAAAAAAACAGTGGGAGAGTAATATTGCCCTTTCAGCTTGTGTGCCAGTCTTGACTCCTGGGTGTGCCACCTCTCTCCCTCTCATTCAGTGGGCCATAGAAAGCCTATTTATTTTTTTTTTTAATATTATTTGGTTTCTAATTCTCCCTGAAAAAAAAAAAAAAACCTAAAAAAACAGTGGGAGAATAATATTGCCCTTTCAGCTTGTGTGCCAGTCTTGACTCCTGGGTGTGCCACCTCTCTCCCTCTCATTCAGCGGGCCATAGAAAGCCTATTTATTTTTTTTTAAAAATATTATTGGGTTTCTAAAGTCTCCCTGAAAAAACAAAAAATACATAAAAAAACAGTGGGAGAGTAATATTGCCCTTTCAGCTTGTGTGCCAGTCTTGACTCCTGGGTGTGCCACCTCTCTCCCTTTCATTCAGTGGGCCATAGAAAGCCTATTTATTTTTTTTTTTAAATATTATTGGGTTTCTAAAGTCTCCCTGAAAAAAAAAAAAAAACCTAAAAAAACAGTGGGAGAGTAATATTGCCCTTTCAGCTTGTGTGCCAGTCTTGACTCCTGGGTGTGCCACCTCTCTCCCTCTCATTCAGTGGGCCATAGAAAGCCTATTTATTTTTTTTTTAAAATATTATTGGGTTTCTAAAGTCTCCCTGAAAAAAAAAAAAAAAACCTAAAAAAACAGTGGGAGAGTAATATTGCCCTTTCAGCTTGTGTGCCAGTCTTGACTCCTGGGTGTGCCACCTCTCTCCCTCTCATTCAGTGGGCCATAGAAAGCCTATTTATTTTTTTTTTTAAATATTATTGGGTTTCTAAAGTCTCCCTGAAAAAACAAAAAATACATAAAAAAACAGTGGGAGAGTAATATTGCCCTTTCAGCTTGTGTGCCAGTCTTGACTCCTGGGTGTGCCACCTCTCTCCCTTTCATTCAGTGGGCCATAGAAAGCCTATTTATTTTTTCCGTGATTTGTGTTCTAAATTCTACCTCAACACAAAAACACTACATCAATCAGTGGGAGAAAAATATTGGCCTCAGTCAGGGCTTGTGTGCCACTGCTGTGTGTGCTATCTCTCATTCAGTGGGCTATAGCAAGCCTATTTTTTTTTTTTTTTTTTTTTTATATTATTTGGTTTCTAAAGTCTCCCTGAAAAAAAAAAAAAAACCTAAAAAAACAGTGGGAGAGTAATATTGCCCTTTCAGCTTGTGTGCCAGTCTTGACTCCTGGGTGTGCCACCTCTCTCCCTCTCATTCAGTGGGCCATAGAAAGCCTATTTATTTTTTTTTTTAAATATTATTGGGTTTCTAAAGTCTCCCTGAAAAAACAAAAAATACATAAAAAAACAGTGGGAGAGTAATATTGCCCTTTCAGCTTGTGTGCCAGTCTTGACTCCTGGGTGTGCCACCTCTCTCCCTTTCATTCAGTGGGCCATAGAAAGCCTATTTATTTTTTTTTTAAAATATTATTGGGTTTCTAAAGTCTCCCTGAAAAAAAAAAAAAAACCTAAAAAAACAGTGGGAGAGTAATATTGCCCTTTCAGCTTGTGTGCCAGTCTTGACTCCTGGGTGTGCCACCTCTCTCCCTCTCATTCAGTGGGCCATAGAAAGCCTATTTATTTTTTTTTTAAAATATTATTGGGTTTCTAAAGTCTCCCTGAAAAAACAAAAAATACATAAAAAAACAGTGGGAGAGTAATATTGCCCTCTCAGCTTGTGTGCCAGTCTTGACTCCTGGGTGTGCCACCTCTCTCTCTCTAATTGTGGGCCATAGAAAGCCTTTTTTTTTTTTTTTTTTAATATTATTTGGTTTCTAAAGTCTCCCTGAGAAAAAAAAAAAAATAAATTAGGTGGGAGATTAATATTGACATTAGTGCTTGAGTGACAGTCCTGCGTGTGTGTCATCTCTGTGATTTTGTGCCACAGAAAACAGAGTGTGTAACATTGTGCCTGATTTTCCTTGTGGTCTCACCAACCTGTTAAGGGATATTGAAATCATACTGAAGTTATAGCTCACCGTGTAAGTTGTTTGACAGCAACAAATAAAGTTACTTTGGTTAAGATTTTAAAACAATGAGGAAGTCTGGTGCAAGAGGTCGTCGTGGGCGTTCATTGTCAGCTGGTAATGATGGTAGTGGTAGAGGAGCATCAGGTGGTCGTGGGGATAAAAATATTCCACCTAAGTCTGGAGCTGTGGAGCCAGTTTCGTCGTCAGGCTACACAAGGCCTCGAACGCTCTCTTTTCTGGGAGTAGGAAAACCGCTTTTAAAGGCGGAGCAGCAACAGCAAGTTTTGGCTTACATTGCAGACTCAGCCTCTAGCTCTTTTGCCTCCTCTTCCGAAACTGGTAAATGTAAAAGCAGCGCGTCGCTTGTGGATGTTCACGGTCAGGGACAAGTCGCTTCCTTGTCCTCCTCAGCAAAAACTACAACAAGAGAGAAGGATGCAGCAGGCGACACAACGGGTCACTCCATGGAGCTCTTTACACATACCGTCCCTGGCTTAGAAAGTGAAACATTTAACAGGCCATGCCCATTACAAGTATATTCTGACATGGAGTGCACTGATGCACAGCCACAGCCAGAGTACTATGCTGCTCCTTTGACTCAGACCACCACATTGCCCTCTCAGGGTACAGATCCACAATCAGACCCTGATGAGACTATGTTGCCCCGCCACGAACGCTATACCACCGACCGACACAGTGACACAGACGAAGTTGCACACGAGCTCGAAGAGGAGGTAATAGATGACCCAGTTATTGACCCCGATTGGCAGCCATTGGGGGAACAGGGTGCAGGCGGCAGTAGTTCAGAAGCGGAGGTGGAGGAGGGGCCGCAGCAGGCATCAACATCGCAACAGGTTACATCTGCCGGGCCCGTATCTGGCCCAAAACGCGTGTCAAAGCCAAAACCTGTTGGAGCACAGCGTTGCCATCCGGTTAAAGCTCAGTCTGCAATCCCTGAAAAGGGATCCGAGTCTAGGAAGAGTGCAGTCTGGCATTTTTTTAAACAACATCCAACTGATCAGCGCAAAGTCATCTGTCAAAAATGTTCAACTAGCTTAAGCAGAGGTCAGAATCTGAAAAGTCTAAATACTAGTTGCATGCATAGACACTTAACCACCATGCATTTTCAAGCCTGGACTAACTACCAAACGTCCCTCAAGGTTGTAGCACCCTCGGCCAATGAAGCTAGTCAGCAACGCAACATCCCTTCCGTCACTGTAAGGCCACCATTTTCCGCACCACAGGCAGTATCTGTGCAGGTTTCTTTGCCAGCCAAAAGCAGTCAGGGTCAGGGAATCACCAGTTTTGTAGGAGGAAATATTGCATCTAGGGCACCGGCGGAAACAATACCGTCTCCAACCGTCTCTCAGTCTGCCATGTACACCGGCACACCCGAAAGTTCCACGATCTCCAGCTCTCCAGTCCAGCTCACCCTACATGAGACTCTGGTTAGAAAAAGGAAGTACTTATCCTCGCATCCGCGTACACAGGGTTTTAACGCCCACATAGCTAGACTAATCTCGTTAGAGATGATGCCCTACCGGTTAGTTGAAAGCGAAGCTTTCAAAGCCCTGATGGAGTACGCTGAACCACGATACGAGCTACCCAGTCGACACTTTTTTTCCAGAAAAGCCATCCCAGCCCTGCACCAGCATGTTAAACAGCGCATCGTCCATGCACTCAGGCAATCTGTGAGTACAAAGGTGCACCTGACTACAGATGCATGGACCAGTAGGCATGGCCAGGGACGTTATGTGTCCATCACGGCACACTGGGTGAATGTGGTGGATGCAGGGTCCACAGGCGACATCAATTTAGGGACAGTTGTGCCTAGCCCACGGTCTAGGAAACAGTTGGCTGTAGGCGTTCGCACCCCCTCCTCCTCCTCCTCCTCGTCCTCCTGCAGAAGCTACAGCTCTTCCACAGAACGCAGTCTGCCAACCACTCCATCGGCAGATGACACTGTTGCACACCAGTTGTCCCATTATGGGCCAGCTACTGCCAAGCGTCAGCAGGCTGTATTGGCTATGAAGTGCTTGGGCGACAATAGACACACCGCGGAAGTTCTGTCCGAGTTCTTGCAACAAGAAACGCAGTCGTGGCTGGGCACAGTAGATCTTGAGGCAGGCAAGGTAGTGAGTGATAACGGAAGGAATTTCATGGCTGCCATCTCCCTTTCCCAACTGAAACACATTCCTTGCCTGGCTCACACCTTAAACCTGGTGGTGCAGTGCTTATTGAAAACTTATCCTGGGTTCTCCGACCTGCTCCTCAAAGTGCGTGCACTTTGCTCACATATCCGACGTTCGCCTGTACACGCCAGCCGTATGCAGACCTATCAGCGGTCTTTGAACCTTCCCCAGCATCGCCTAATCATAGACGTTGCAACAAGGTGGAACTCAACACTGCACATGCTTCAGAGACTGTGCGAACAGAGGCGTGCTGTTATTTATTTGTGGGAGGATACACGGGCAGGCAGTAGGATGGCAGACATGGAGTTGTCAGGTGTGCAGTGGTCTAAGATACAAGACATGTGTCAAGTCCTTCAGTGCTTTGAGGAATGCACACGGCTGGTTAGTGCAGACAACGCCGTAATAAGCATGAGCATCCCCCTAATGCGTCTGCTGATGCAAAGTTTGACGCACATAAAGGAGCAGGCGTCTGCACCAGAGGAAGAGGAAAGCCTTGATGACAGTCAGCCATTGTCTGGTCAGGGCAGTGTACAGGACGAGGTAGCGGGCGAAGAGGAGGTGGAGGACGAGGAGGATGATGGGGATGAGTATATTTTTAATGCCGAACCTTTCCCGGGGGCACAGGAATTTGGTTGCGTGTCACGGCCGGGTTCTGGTTTTTTGAGGGACACAAGTGACGTAGATTTGCCTGCAACTGCCCCTCAACCAATCACAACCGGAGATTTGACAACTGGAACTTTGGCCCACATGGCGGATTATGCCTTACGTATCCTAAAAAGGGACACACGCATTACGAAAATGATGAACGATGACGATTACTGGTTGGCCTGCCTCCTTGATCCACGCTATAAAGGCAAATTGCAAAATATTATGCCACATGAGAACTTGGAACTAATATTAGCAACCAAACAATCAACTCTTGTTGACCGTTTGCTTCAGGCATTCCCAGCACACAGCGCACGTGATCGTTCTCACACGAGCTCCAGGGGGCAGCAGACTAGGAGTGTTAGGGGTGCACACATCAGAAGTGGCATTGGACAGAGGGGTTTTCTGACCAGGTTGTGGAGTGATTTTGCTATGACCGCAGACAGGACAGGTACTGCTGCATCAATTGAAAGTGACAGGAGACAACATTTGTCCAGTATGGTTACTAACTATTTTTCATCCCTTATCGATGTTCTCCCTCAACCGTCATTCCCATTTGATTACTGGGCCTCCAAATTAGACACCTGGCCAGAATTGGCAGAATATGCATTGCAGGAGCTTGCTTGCCCGGCAGCAAGTGTCCTATCAGAAAGAGTATTCAGTGCTGCAGGTTCAATATTAACCGAAAAAAGGACTCGTCTGGCTACCCAAAATGTTGACGATCTAACATTCATTAAAATGAACCACAACTGGATTTCGAAATCTTTTGCCCCACCTTGCCCGGCCGACACCTAGCTTTCCTATGAAAAGCTCTTGCCTGTGAATTACTTTTCTAATGTCTAATTTGCTGCAGCTGATTGTACAGCATACGACATGTTTACACCTCCCTAAATGGCAAAACTCCCCACACGGGGCCGTGGTATCGCGACTTGGCGCAAGCACCCGTGAGACTGCTGTTTGTCTGAAGAGGTGGGTGTGCTCGCTTTTGGTTGACGGCATTGCTACTGGGTCCCTCATAGTACAATGTAGTGTCTCTGGCGGTGGTGGTGCGCACCCAACGTCAGACACACCGTTGTAACATGAGGGGCCCTGGGGCGGTCCCGCCGGCCTCAAGAGAGTTCCCCCCTACCCCAGCTCAAAATGTGCTCTACCACGTGCAAAATTATGTCGCACAGCTCCACCAATCTTTAGTCTATTCGCTGACATCATTCAATGTCTGGCACTGACAATACAAATTTGTAGACATCTATGATGCAACTTAAAGTAGTCTGTGTCTGTGTCCTATATTGGCACCATTAAATAGTTACTGCCAAATTACTATGTCAGAAACTCAGTAGATGAGCCCACCCCTGTACCTAAGTATGCCACCTTTTTTTTTTGTTTTGGTTGTTTTGCGAGACATTAACATCTATTTATATTTTGGGAGTACTGGGACAGACACTCCTTGCACTACTCCTCCACTCACCACCAAGCTGCCTGTGTATCCATGTAACCGCTGTAAAACTGCCATGAGCCTATTGTTTGTTATTTTAGGCCTTTGATAGCCTGTCTGCGGCCCCTACTTGCAATACTCCTCCACTGACCACCAAGCTGCCTGCCCGTGTATCCATGTAACCGCTGTGAAACTGCCATGAGCCTATTGTTTGTTATTTTAGGCCTTTGATAGCCTGTCTGCGGTCCCTACTTTAAATACTCCTCCACTGACCAGACCACTGCTGCCCGTGTACCCCTGGAACCAATTATAAAGTGCCTACAGCCAGCCCATTTTTTTATGTTAGGCCTTTGAAGCCTGTCTGCGGTCCCTACTTGCAATACTCCTCCACTGACCACAATGCTGCCTGGAGTGCCTGCCTGTGTATCCATGTAACCGATGTAAAACTGCCATGACTGCCTACTGTTTGTTATTTTAGGCCTTTGATAGCCTGTCTGCAGCCCCTACTTGCAATACTCCTCCACTGACCACCAAGCTGCCTGCCCGTGTATCCATGTAACCGCTGTGAAACTGCCATGAGCCTATTGTTTGTTATGTTAGGCCTTTGATAGCCTGTCTGCGGTCCCTACTTTAAATACTCCTCCACTGACCAGACCACTGCTGCCCGTGTACCCCTGGAACCAATTATAAAGTGCCTACAGCCAGCCCATTTTCTTATGTTAGGCCTTTGAAGCCTGTCTGCGGTCCCTACTTTAAATACTCCTCCACTGACCACCAAGCTGCCTGCCCGTGTATCCATGTAACCGCTGTAAAACTGCCATGAGCCTATTGTTTGTTATTTTAGGCCTTTGATAGCCTGTCTGCGGCCCCTACTTGCAATACTCCTCCACTGACCACAATGCTGCCTGGAGTGCCTGCCTGTGTATCCATGTAACCGATGTAAAACTGCCATGACTGCCTACTGTTTGTTATTTTAGGCCTTTGATAGCCTGTCTGCAGCCCCTACTTGCAATACTCCTCCACTGACCACCAAGCTGCCTGCCCGTGTATCCATGTAACCGCTGTGAAACTGCCATGAGCCTATTGTTTGTTATGTTAGGCCTTTGATAGCCTGTCTGCGGTCCCTACTTTAAATACTCCTCCACTGACCAGACCACTGCTGCCCGTGTACCCCTGGAACCAATTATAAAGTGCCTACAGCCAGCCCATTTTCTTATGTTAGGCCTTTGAAGCCTGTCTGCGGTCCCTACTTTAAATACTCCTCCACTGACCACCAAGCTGCCTGCCCGTGTATCCATGTAACCGCTGTAAAACTGCCATGAGCCTATTGTTTGTTATTTTAGGCCTTTGATAGCCTGTCTGCGGCCCCTACTTGCAATACTCCTCCACTGACCACAATGCTGCCTGGAGTGCCTGCCTGTGTATCCATGTAACCGATGTAAAACTGCCATGACTGCCTACTGTTTGTTATTTTAGGCCTTTGATAGCCTGTCTGCAGCCCCTACTTGCAATACTCCTCCACTGACCACCAAGCTGCCTGCCCGTGTATCCATGTAACCGCTGTGAAACTGCCATGAGCCTATTGTTTGTTATGTTAGGCCTTTGATAGCCTGTCTGCGGTCCCTACTTTAAATACTCCTCCACTGACCAGACCACTGCTGCCCGTGTACCCCTGGAACCAATTATAAAGTGCCTACAGCCAGCCCATTTTTTTATGTTAGGCCTTTGAAGCCTGTCTGCGGTCCCTACTTGCAATACTCCTCCACTGACCACAATGCTGCCTGGAGTGCCTGCCTGTGTATCCATGTAACCGATGTAAAACTGCCATGACTGCCTACTGTTTGTTATTTTAGGCCTTTGATAGCCTGTCTGCAGCCCCTACTTGCAATACTCCTCCACTGACCACCAAGCTGCCTGCCCGTGTATCCATGTAACCGCTGTGAAACTGCCATGAGCCTATTGTTTGTTATGTTAGGCCTTTGATAGCCTGTCTGCGGTCCCTACTTTAAATACTCCTCCACTGACCAGACCACTGCTGCCCGTGTACCCCTGGAACCAATTATAAAGTGCCTACAGCCAGCCCATTTTCTTATGTTAGGCCTTTGAAGCCTGTCTGCGGTCCCTACTTTAAATACTCCTCCACTGACCACCAAGCTGCCTGCCCGTGTATCCATGTAACCGCTGTAAAACTGCCATGAGCCTATTGTTTGTTATTTTAGGCCTTTGATAGCCTGTCTGCGGCCCCTACTTGCAATACTCCTCCACTGACCACAATGCTGCCTGGAGTGCCTGCCTGTGTATCCATGTAACCGATGTAAAACTGCCATGACTGCCTACTGTTTGTTATTTTAGGCCTTTGATAGCCTGTCTGCAGCCCCTACTTGCAATACTCCTCCACTGACCACCAAGCTGCCTGCCCGTGTATCCATGTAACCGCTGTGAAACTGCCATGAGCCTATTGTTTGTTATGTTAGGCCTTTGATAGCCTGTCTGCGGTCCCTACTTTAAATACTCCTCCACTGACCAGACCACTGCTGCCCGTGTACCCCTGGAACCAATTATAAAGTGCCTACAGCCAGCCCATTTTCTTATGTTAGGCCTTTGAAGCCTGTCTGCGGTCCCTACTTTAAATACTCCTCCACTGACCACCAAGCTGCCTGCCCGTGTATCCATGTAACCGCTGTAAAACTGCCATGAGCCTATTGTTTGTTATTTTAGGCCTTTGATAGCCTGTCTGCGGCCCCTACTTGCAATACTCCTCCACTGACCACAATGCTGCCTGGAGTGCCTGCCTGTGTATCCATGTAACCGATGTAAAACTGCCATGACTGCCTACTGTTTGTTATTTT
Organism: Ranitomeya variabilis; assembly: GCF_051348905.1. Classification (NCBI taxonomy): domain Eukaryota; kingdom Metazoa; phylum Chordata; class Amphibia; order Anura; family Dendrobatidae; genus Ranitomeya; species Ranitomeya variabilis. The sequence goes on along the minus strand of NC_135233.1, from coordinate 1,022,686,901 downwards.
AGGCCTTTGATAGCCTGTCTGCAGCCCCTACTTGCAATACTCCTCCACTGACCACCAAGCTGCCTGCCCGTGTATCCATGTAACCGCTGTGAAACTGCCATGAGCCTATTGTTTGTTATGTTAGGCCTTTGATAGCCTGTCTGCGGTCCCTACTTTAAATACTCCTCCACTGACCAGACCACTGCTGCCCGTGTACCCCTGGAACCAATTATAAAGTGCCTACAGCCAGCCCATTTTCTTATGTTAGGCCTTTGAAGCCTGTCTGCGGTCCCTACTTTAAATACTCCTCCACTGACCACCAAGCTGCCTGCCCGTGTATCCATGTAACCGCTGTAAAACTGCCATGAGCCTATTGTTTGTTATTTTAGGCCTTTGATAGCCTGTCTGCGGCCCCTACTTGCAATACTCCTCCACTGACCACAATGCTGCCTGGAGTGCCTGCCTGTGTATCCATGTAACCGATGTAAAACTGCCATGACTGCCTACTGTTTGTTATTTTAGGCCTTTGATAGCCTGTCTGCAGCCCCTACTTGCAATACTCCTCCACTGACCACACCAATGCTGCCCGTGTACCCCTGGAACCTATTTAAAAGTTCATAGAGCCTAGTTATATATTTTATTTACTATTAATAAGGCCATGATGGACTACGCTGTACCACGCTACAAGCTAACCAGTCGACACTTCTTTTGCGAGAAAAGCCATCCCAACCCTCCACCAGCATGTAGAAGACCGCATTGTCCATGCACTCTGGCAATCTGTGAGTACAAAGGTGCACCTGACAACAGACGCATGGACCTGTAGGCATGGCCACGGAAGATTACGTGTCCATTACGGCGCAATGGGTTAATGTGGTGGATGCATGGTCCACAGGGGACAGCCTACTAAGTCTGTCTGCAGTCCCTAATTCAAATTGTCCTCCACTGTCTAAATCGGAACTTCCACCTTCTGGCTTTCGGCCTATAGTATCAGAAATTAAACTGCATTTGGCCTTCAACTTTGGTTAGGGCCTACTAACGGCTTCTGCCCCTCCCTGGTGTTGCCCTCAACTAAATAAAGCTGAGCTTCAACCTTCCGGCTCTCATTATGTGGTTTAAAAAAAAAAAATGGTGGTTAGGGCCTACTAACGGCTTCTGCCCCTCCCTGGTGTTGCCCTCAACTAAATAAAGCTGAGCTTCAACCTTCCGGCTCTCATTATGTGGTTTAAAAAAAAAAAATGGTGGTTAGGGCCTACTAACGGCTTCTGCCCCTCCCTGGTGTTGCCCTCAACTAAATAAAGCTGAGCTTCAACCTTCTGCTCCAAATTACCATTTTAAAAAATGCAATAGGCTTTTCAGGCCTACTAAAGGTGTCTGTCTGTGTGCCCCTCCCTGGTGTTGTCCTCAACTAAATAAAGCTGAGCTTCAACCTTCCGGCTCTCATTATGTGGTTTTAAAAAAAAAAATGGTGGTTAGGGCCTACTAACGGCTTCTGCCCCTCCCTGGTGTTGTCCTCAACTAAATAAAGCTGAGCTTCAACCTTCCGGCTCTCATTATGTGGTTTTAAAAAAAAAAATGGTGGTTAGGGCCTACTAACGGCTTCTGCCCCTCCCTGGTGTTGTCCTCAACTAAATAAAGCTGAGCTTCAACCTTCCGGCTCTCATTATGTGGTTTTAAAAAAAAAATGGTGGTTAGGGCCTACTAACGGCTTCTGCCCCTCCCTGGTGTTGCCCTCAACTAAATAAAGCTGAGCTTCAACCTTCTGCTCCAAATTACCATTTTGAAAAATGCAATAGGCTTTTCAGGCCTACAAAAGGTGTCTGTCTGTGTGCCCCTCCCTGGTGTTGTCCTCAACTAAATAAAGCTGAGCTTCAACCTTCCGGCTCTCATTATGTGGTTTTAAAAAAAAAAATGGTGGTTAGGGCCTACTAACGGCTTCTGCCCCTCCCTGGTGTTGTCCTCAACTAAATAAAGCTGAGCTTCAACCTTCCGGCTCTCATTATGTGGTTTTAAAAAAAAAAATGGTGGTTAGGGCCTACTAACGGCTTCTGCCCCTCCCTGGTGTTGTCCTCAACTAAATAAAGCTGAGCTTCAACCTTCCGGCTCTCATTATGTGGTTTTAAAAAAAAAATGGTGGTTAGGGCCTACTAACGGCTTCTGCCCCTCCCTGGTGTTGTCCTCAACTAAATAAAGCTGAGCTTCAACCTTCCGGCTCTCATTATGTGGTTTTAAAAAAAAAAATGGTGGTTAGGGCCTACTAACGGCTTCTGCCCCTCCCTGGTGTTGTCCTCAACTAAATAAAGCTGAGCTTCAACCTTCCGGCTCTCATTATGTGGTTTTAAAAAAAAAAATGGTGGTTAGGGCCTACTAACGGCTTCTGCCCCTCCCTGGTGTTGTCCTCAACTAAATAAAGCTGAGCTTCAACCTTCCGGCTCTCATTATGTGGTTTTAAAAAAAAAATGGTGGTTAGGGCCTACTAACGGCTTCTGCCCCTCCCTGGTGTTGTCCTCAACTAAATAAAGCTGAGCTTCAACCTTCCGGCTCTCATTATGTGGTTTTAAAAAAAAAAATGGTGGTTAGGGCCTACTAACGGCTTCTGCCCCTCCCTGGTGTTGTCCTCAACTAAATAAAGCTGAGCTTCAACCTTCCGGCTCTCATTATGTGGTTTTAAAAAAAAAATGGTGGTTAGGGCCTACTAACGGCTTCTGCCCCTCCCTGGTGTTGCCCTCAACTAAATAAAGCTGAGCTTCAACCTTCTGCTCCAAATTACCATTTTGAAAAATGCAATAGGCTTTTCAGGCCTACAAAAGGTGTCTGTCTGTGTGCCCCTCCCTGGTGTTGTCCTCAACTAAATAAAGCTGAGCTTCAACCTTCCGGCTCTCATTATGTGGTTTTAAAAAAAAAAATGGTGGTTAGGGCCTACTAACGGCTTCTGCCCCTCCCTGGTGTTGTCCTCAACTAAATAAAGCTGAGCTTCAACCTTCCGGCTCTCATTATGTGGTTTTAAAAAAAAAAATGGTGGTTAGGGCCTACTAACGGCTTCTGCCCCTCCCTGGTGTTGTCCTCAACTAAATAAAGCTGAGCTTCAACCTTCCGGCTCTCATTATGTGGTTTTAAAAAAAAAATGGTGGTTAGGGCCTACTAACGGCTTCTGCCCCTCCCTGGTGTTGCCCTCAACTAAATAAAGCTGAGCTTCAACCTTCCGGCTCTCATTATGTGGTTTTAAAAAAAAAATGGTGGTTAGGGCCTACTAACGGCTTCTGCCCCTCCCTGGTGTTGCCCTCAACTAAATAAAGCTGAGCTTCAACCTTCTGCTCCAAATTACCATTTTGAAAAATGCAATAGGCTTTTCAGGCCTACTAAAGGTGTCTGTCTGTGTGCCCCTCCCTGGTGTTGTCCTCAACTAAATAAAGCTGAGCTTCAACCTTCCGGCTCTCATTATGTGGTTTAAAAAAAAAAAATGGTGGTTAGGGCCTACTAACGGCTTCTGCCCCTCCCTGGTGTTGCCCTCAAGTAAATAAAGCTGAGCTTCAACCTTCTGCTCCAAATTACCATTTTAAAAAATGCAATAGGCTTTTCCGGCCTACTAAAGGTGTCTGCCCCTCCCTGGTGTTGTCCTCAACTGAACAAAGCTGAGCTTCCACATTCTGGCTTTCGCCCTATACTATCAGATATTAAACTGCATTTGGCCTACTAGTGTGGTTAGGCCCTTGAAACAGTGTCTGCTGCTCTTGGGTTTGCTACTCCACTGAACAAAGCAATGCCGCCTGTTTAGTCCTGTTACCAATTTTGAACTGCATGTAGCCTACTTTATTCTTTGGCCCTATATCTGTTTCCTCCTCATCCTGCCCATTGCCCAGCCACTGCTAAATGAGTCTGCTGGTACATTGACCTAGACCACTACATTCCCCTTGTACTCTACACAGCCAGAATCTGTCCCTGCTGAAAGTAAGGTTCCCCTTCCCGCATGTTATACCACCTTACACAGGGACAAAGAGGAAGGTGCAGATGAAAGTGCAGGTTCCTTCATCAGGTGGGGGGGCATACTCGTTGGCGACGTCACTGGCACAGGGCCCCTCAGAGTACGCAAAAGTGTCGCTGCTGGTGGGAGGCGCCCCCGCCATGCAAACACACCGCCGTACTTTGAGGGGCCCTGTGCCAGTGGCAATGCGAACGAGTGGGCCCCCCCCCTGCTTGCTCAGGATCACAGCACTTGCAACTTTTAAATACTTACCTTTCCCTGCAACACCGCCGTGACGTAGTCCGCATTTCCTGGGCCCACGAAAAACTTGAGCCAGCCCTACTCCCCCCACAACTTTCACCCAATTCCCTATGCCCAACTATTATTATACAGTTAATTAAGATTGGCAAGCTTCAGAAACAAGAATGGATGTTTTTGGCATTAAAATGGGCACTGTAGGTGTTTTCCTGGCCTCCACTCACTGCCGACTATGCTTCCCCATTGACTTGCATTGGGTTTCGTGTTTCGGTCGATCCCCGACTTTTAGCGATAATCGGCCGACTGCACTCGACTCGACTCTGGACAAAATCGGGTTTCCCAAAACCCTACTCGATCTTAAAAAAATGAAAGTCGCTCAACCCTATCCGTCACAAAAAAAAATTTTGGTTCCAAAATTGTACTGATGTAAAGTAGACATGTGGGAAATGTTACTTATTAAGTATTTTGCGTGACATATGTCTGTGATTTAAGGGCATAAAAATTCAAAGTTGGAAAATTGCGAAATTTTCAAAATTTTCGCCAAATATTCGTTTTTTTCACAAATAAATGCAAGTTATATCGAATAAATTTTACCACTAACATGAAGTACAATATGTCACGAGAAAACAATGTCAGAATCGCCAAGATCCGTCAAAGCGTTCCAGAGTTATAGCCTCATAAAGGGACAGTGGTCAGAATTGTAAAAATTGGCCCGGTCATTAACGTGCAAACCACCCTTGGGGGTGAAGGGGTTAATCAAATTTAAGAAAAAAATAAGGGTCGGCATAAAATGAGACGCAATGCCTCAGGATGTATTCTGGTCTTCGCCACTCTAACTCTTCCTATATGGGAAAGACCCCATAATATTTAGGCCTGTAAGTTCCATTGCTAGCCCTTCAAATTATGCCTGTTTCTGAATGAATGAGACACCTGATGCGTTCTCGCCTGCCCTGTGAAAATTAGGATTAGTTTTATTGAAGTATACAAAAATTTGAATGCCCTCACATAACTAAACTAGATGAAACAAAACCTTTCAAACACATGAATAGAAGCTTTTTTGATTAAATTAATGCTCGTTATTAATTGTAAACACGATTACCCTGAAGTTGGCTCCAGTTTTTGCTCAGTAATGGAGTCTTATCTTCGTATCTAGACATGGAGATGTTAGGACAATCATGTAGATCATCGAAGAGTCTTGTTTATTGGTTAGCGTCTTGCTATGCATCAAAGTAAACTATGCCATTAAACAAGCCTCGATTGTATGCTACCCTTAGGTGTTTTTTCTGTCCTTCTCTAGCATTACAATTACTGCATTGTCTTATTTTGTGCAAGTTATGCTATCCGAAGCTTTATGATAAGATAGGTGTTAATTCAAGTGTTAAGATACCACCGAGACTTAAAGTGCGCCAATACTAACAACCAAAAAAGTCTTGTTCACACCTTAGGCTACGTTCACATTTGCGTTGTGCGCCGCAGCGTCGGCGCCGCAACGCACAACGCAAATAAAAACGCAGCAAAACGCATGCACAACGCTGCGTTTTGCGCCGCATGCGTCGTTTTTTTCATTGAATTTGGACGCAGCAAAAATGCAACTTGCTGCGTCCTCTGCGCACCGACGCGGGCGCCGCAGCGACGCATGCGGCGCAAAACGCAAGTGCGCCGCATGTCCATGCGCCCCCATGTTAAATATAGGGGCGCATGACGCATGCGGCGCCGCTGCGGCGCCCGACGCTGCGGCGAGGACCGCAAATGTGAACGTGGCCTCCGACAGCTATGCATGTGTTAGATTTTTACGGGAAGCAGAAGTGTTGGGTCTGTATGTATTTTTTTTGCACTGCATCAGAACGCCATTATGATTACACCTCACACATTGTGCTAAACATAAGTCATAACCCAATATTCTTGTTTTAAAACATATGAACAGCTTTGGAGCATTTTAAGCTAAAATTTTATTTTTTGAAGGCATTAGGTAAATCCTTACATTAAATACCTGATGCATGTGGAGTTTTCCTTTGATGCGCCCCCCCCCCCCCCCCCCCCGACGTGCTTTTTGGCATCTGCGAAATGTGCGTCGGGGTAGGCGCATCCAAGATTCAACTCCACGTGCATCAGGTATTTAATGTGAGGATTTACCTTATAGCAACTTCACTTTAGCAGCATGTCACTATATTTATAATCTTGCCAGACTACACTAATTACATTACTGTCGGCTTCTGATCGATCAAGACAGCTTGTTGCTATTTAGCCCTCTTTAGCCCTCTTCAGGTACATCACATCTAATGTGGTGTACCTAATTATTTGTACTACTGGGGGTCCGTATGTGGGGGAGACAGGGCAAAAACTGAGAACAAGGATGAACTCTCATCGCCACACAAAAAGAGAAAAAGAATGGATCTACCTGTGGCAATACATTTATGTCTCCCTGATCACAGCATTATGGACATGAAATTACTTGTATTAAAAGGTAATTTCAAATCTCAGAGAGACAGAAGAGTCTGGGAATATAAGCTGATGATGACATTTGACACACTTAGTGCAGGAATGAATGTGTCGCATGGATTTATGTCTTTTTACATCAATTAAGAAATTTGCTCCTCAGACCGTGTGAGGGCATCATAACATAGAACCAGACCCCAATCAGAGGACAATAAAACATTCACACTCCTTATCTATGAACTGTTCCAATATTTATAGACACAACTGTTTATCACTCACATAATGGTAATTCTGCTTCACGTCATGTTGTGTATCCGCTTTTTGGGCTCCCCTGGTTGTTGCTGGTGGTACTGGTGACTTGTTTGCACTTTGCTGCTTCTGTTCACCTGCTTCCATCAGTGTTTGGGAGTTTCCTATTTAGCCTTGCTCTCCAGTCATTTCCTTGCCGGTCATCATTGTAACCAGAGCCTTCGGTTGCATGTTCCTGCTACTAGTCTGCTGATCAGCTAAGTGGACTTTGTCCTTTTGTTTTGTACCTTTTGTCCAGTTTGCAGTTTTTGTAATTCTCTGTAGCTGGAAGCTCTTGCGGGCTGAAATTGCCACTCCTGTGTCATGAGTTGACACAGGAGTCTTAAAGTAATTTCAGGATGGTTTTTGAAAGGGTTTTCAGTTGACCGTGAAGTCCTCTTTTGTATCCTTCTGCTATCTAGTAAGTGGACCTCTCTTTGCTAAATCTACTTTCATACTGTGTATGTCTTTTCCTCTTAATTCACCGTTATTACATGTGGGGGGCTGCTATCATCTTTTGGGGTATTTCCCTAGAGGTAAGCCAGGTCTGTTTCTTCCTCTACCAGGCGTAGTTAGTCCTCCGGCTGGCGCGTGGCATATAGGAAGCCGTAGGTATGCTCCCTGGCTACTGTTAGTTGTGTGGTAGATTTAGCTCACGGTCAACTCGAGTTTCCATCACCCGAGAGCTCGTTCGTTACTTATATGTTTCTTACCTTCCCTTGCCATTGGGAACCATGACAGTATGACCGGCCTGTGTTAAACTTATTGGCAGAAGAAAGGAGAGAAAAAAGAAGTCTGTAAATTTTTTTTTTTTCCCTTTTTCCTCTATGCTTGCTCCATAGTTGGATCAGTTGTATTTCAGCTTTAATTACAGCCTTTGCCTTTCTCTCCTTATAATCCTTGAATGGCTCTGAGCTCACCTGTTTAAAGATGGATCCTCAGAGTTTGGCTGCAGGTTTAAATAATCTTGCTACGAAGGTTCAAAATTTACAAGATTTTGTTATACATGCTCCTATTTCTGAACCTAAAATCCCTACACCAGAGGTGTTTTCCGGAGATAGATCTCGGTTTTTGAATTTCAAATATAATTGTAAATTATTCCTTTCTCTCAGACCTCACTCCTCAGAAGATCCTGTCCAGCAGGTTAAGATTGTAATCTCTTTGCTGCGAGGTGACCCTCAAAATTGGGCATTTTCATTGGCACCAGGGGATCCTGCGTTGCTCAATGTGGATGCGTTTTTCCTGGCTTTAGGGTTGCTTTATGAGGAACCTAATTTGGAGATTCAAGCTGAAAAAGCTTTGATAGCCCTATCTCAAGGGCAAGATGAAGTGGAGATATACTGCCAAAAATTTCGTAGGTGGTCTGTGCTTACTCAGTGGAATGAGTGCGCCTTAGCGGCAAATTTCAGAGAGGACCTTTCTGATGCCGTTAAAGATGTTATGGTCGGGTTCCCTGCGCCTACAGGTCTGAATGAGTCCATGACAATGGCTATTCAGATTGATCGGCGTTTGCGGGAGCGCAAACCCGTGCACCATTTGGCGGTACCTTCTGAAGAGACGCCAGAGAAAATGCAATGTGACAGAGTTATGTCCAGAAGCGAGCGGCAGAATTATAGGCGTAAAAATGGGTTATGCTTCTATTGTGGTGATTCTGCTCATGTTATATCGGCATGCTCTAAGCGTACTAGGAAGGTTGACAAGTCCATTTCAGTTGGCACTTTACAGTCCAAATTTATTTTGTCTGTAACCTTGATTTGTTCATTATCAGTTATTACCGTGGATGCCTATGTGGACTCTGGCGCCGCTCTGAGTCTTATGGACTGGTCCTTTGCCAGGCGCTGTGGGTTTGATTTAGAGCCTCTGGAAGTCCCTATACCTCTGAAGGGTATTGATTCTACACCTTTGGCTTGTAATAAACCACAGTTCTGGACGCAAGTGACTATGCGTATGACTCCAGACCATCAGGAGGTGATTCGCTTCCTTGTGTTGTACAATTTACATGATGTTTTGGTGCTTGGATTACCATGGTTACAGTCTCATAACCCAGTCCTTGACTGGAAGGCTATGTCTGTGTTAAGCTGGGGATGTCGGGGGGCTCATGGGGACACTCCTATGGTGTCCATTTCGTCATCTATTCCATCTGAGATTCCGGCATTTTTGTCTGATTATCGTGATATTTTTGAAGAGCCTAAGATTGGTTCACTCCCTCCTCACAGGGATTGTGATTGCGCCATAGATCTGATTCCTGGCAGTAAATTTCCAAAGGGTCGTTTGTTTAACCTATCTGTACCTGAACATGCTGCTATGCGCGAGTATATTAAGGAGTCCCTGGAAAAGGGACATATTCGTCCTTCTTCATCACCTTTAGGAGCCGGTTTTTTCTTTGTCTCTAAAAAGGATGGCTCTCTGAGGCCTTGTATTGATTATCGTCTCCTGAATAAAATTACAGTCAAATATCAGTATCCGTTGCCTTTGCTGACTGATTTGTTTGCTCGCATAAGGGGGGCTAAGTGGTTCTCTAAGATTGATCTTCGTGGGGCGTATAATTTGGTGCGAATTAAGCAGGGGGATGAGTGGAAGACCGCATTTAATACGCCTGAGAGCCATTTTGAGTATTTGGTAATGCCTTTCGGCCTTTCTAATGCACCTTCTGTCTTTCAGTCCTTAATGCATGATATTTTCCGTGAATATTTGGATAAATTTATGATTGTGTACTTGGATGATATTTAGATTTTTTCTGATGACTGGGAGTCTCATGTTCAGCAGGTCAGGAGGGTTTTTCAGGTTTTGCGGGAGAATTCTTTGTGTGTAAAGGGTTCAAAGTGTGTTTTTGGGGTTCAAAAAATTTCATTTTTGGGGTATATTTTTTCCCCTTCTTCTATTGAGATGGACCCTGTCAAGGTTCGGGCTATTTACGACTGGACGCAGCCTACTTCTCTGAAGAGTCTCCAGAAATTCTTGGGCTTTGCTAATTTTTATCGTCGATTTATAGCTGGTTTTTCTGGCGTTGCTAAACCTCTGACGGATTTGACTAAAAAGGGTGCTGATGTTGCCAATTGGTCCCCTGCTGCCGTGGAGGCCTTTCGGGAGCTTAAGCGCCGCTTTTTGTCTGCCCCTGTGTTGCGCCAGCCTGATGTTTCTCTTCCCTTTCAGGTTGAGGTCGATGCTTCCGAGATCGGAGCGGGGGCGGTTTTGTCGCAGAAAAGTTCCGACTGCTCAGTGATGAGACCTTGTGCGTTCTTTTCGCGAAAGTTTTCGGCCGCCGAGCGAAACTATGATGTTGGTAATCGGGAGCTTTTGGCCATGAAGCGGGCATTTGAGGAGTGGCGTCATTGGCTTGAGGGTGCCAGACATCAGGTGGTAGTTTTGACTGATCACAAGAATTCAATTTATTTGGAGTCTGCCAGGCGCCTGAATCCTAGACAGGCACGTTGGTCGTTGTTCTTTTCCCGGTTTAATTTTGTGGTCTCGTACTTACTGGGTTCTAGGAATGTGAAAGCAGATGCTCTTTCTAGGAGCTTTGAGCCTGACTCTCCTGGGAATTCTGAACCTGCTGGTGTCCTTAAGGATGGAGTGGTTTTGTCTGCTGTCTCTCCAGATTTGCGACGTGCTTTGCAGGAATTTCAGGCGGATAGACCTGATCGTTGTCCGTCTGGTAGACTGTTTGTTCCTGACGAGTGGACCACTAGAGTCATCTCGGAAGTTCATTCTTCTACTCTGGCAGGTCATCCGGGAATTTTTGGCACCAGAGATTTGGTGGCTAGATCCTTCTGGTGGCCTTCCCTGTCTCGAGATGTGCGTGTTTTTGTGCAGTCTTGCGATGTGTGTGCTCGGGCCAAGCCTTGTTGTTCTAGGGCTAGTGGGTTGTTGTTGCCCTTGCCTATTCCGAAGAGGCCTTGGACGCACATCTCTATGGACTTTATCTCGGATCTCCCTGTTTCTCAGAAGATGTCTGTCATCTGGGTGGTGTGTGACCGTTTTTCTAAAATGGTTCATTTGGTGCCATTGCCTAAGTTGCCTTCCTCATCTGAGTTGGTCCCTCTGTTTTTTCAAAATGTGGTTCGCTTGCATGGTATTCCGGAAAACATTGTTTCTGACAGGGGTACCCAGTTCGTGTCTAGATTTTGGCGGGCAGTCTGTGCCAGGTTGGGCATTGATTTGTCCTTTTCGTCTGCATTCCATCCTCAGACCAATGGCCAGACGGAGCGAACTAATCAAACTTTGGAGACTTATTTGAGGTGTTTTGTGTCTGTGGATCAGGATGATTGGGTTGCCTTTCTGCCGTTGGCGGAGTTTGCTCTTAATAATCGGGCTAGTTCTGCCACTTTGGTTTCTCCTTTCTTTTGCAATTCAGGGTTTCATCCGCGTTTTTCATCTGGTCAGGTTGAATCTTCGGATTGTCTTGGAGTGGATGCGGTGGTGGATCGGTTGCATCGGATTTGGGGACAAGTGGTGGATAATTTGGAATTGTCCCAGGAGAGGACTCAGCAGTTTGCTAACCGTCGTCGTCGTGTTGGTCCCCACCTTCGCGTTGGGGACTTGGTGTGGTTGTCTTCCCGTTTTGTCCCTATGAGGGTTTCTTCTCCCAAATTTAAGCCTCGGTTCATCAGTCCTTATAGGATTTTGGAGATTCTTAACCCTGTTTCCTTTCGTTTGGACCTCCCAGCATCTTTCGCTATCCATAATGTGTTCCATCGGTCGTTGTTGCGGAGATATGAGGTGCCGGTGGTTCCTTCTACTGAACCTCCTGCTCCTGTGCTGGTGGAGGGTGAATTGGAGTACATCGTAGAGAAGATCTTGGACTCCCGTATTTCCAGACGGAGACTTCAATATCTGGTTAAATGGAAAGGCTATGGTCAGGAAGATAATTCTTGGGTAACTGCCTCTGATGTTCATGCCTCGGATTTGGTTCGTGCCTTTCATAGGGCTCATCCAGATCGCCCTGGCGGTTCTTGTGAGGGTTCGGTGCCCCCTCCTTAAGGGGAGGGTACTGTTGTGTATCCGCTTTTTGGGCTCCCCTGGTGGTTGCTGGTGGTACTGGTGACTTGTTTGCACTTTGCTGCTTCTGTTCACCTGCTTCCATCAGTGTTTGGGAGTTTCCTATTTAGCCTTGCTCTCCAGTCATTTCCTTGCCGGTCATCATTGTAACCAGAGCCTTCGCTTGCATGTTCCTGCTACTAGTCTGCTGATCAGCTAAGTGGACTTTGTCCTTTTGTTTTGTACCTTTTGTCCAGTTTGCAGTTTTTGTAATTCTCTGTAGCTGGAAGCTCTTGCGGGCTGAAATTGCCACTCCTGTGTCATGCGTTGACACAGGAGTCTTAAAGTAATTTCAGGATGGTTTTTGAAAGGGTTTTCAGTTGACCGTGAAGTCCTCTTTTGTATCCTTCTGCTATCTAGTAAGTGGACCTCTCTTTGCTAAATCTACTTTCATACTGTGTATGTCTTTTCCTCTTAATTCACCGTTATTACATGTGGGGGGCTGCTATAATCTTTTGGGGTATTTCCCTAGAGGTAAGCCAGGTCTGTTTCTTCCTCTACCAGGCGTAGTTAGTCCTCCGGCTGGCGCGTGGCATATAGGAAGCCGTAGGTATGCTCCCTGGCTACTGTTAGTTGTGTGGTAGATTTAGCTCACGGTCAACTCGAGTTTCCATCACCCGAGAGCTCGTTCGTTACTTATATGTTTCTTACGTTCCCTTGCCATTGGGAACCATGACAACGTCACCTGTCGTATCTATGGCATTATTTCTGTGCTATGTTGTGCATAAATATGTGATTCTTCAGAATTTCTATTAGTCCACGCCTGATGAAGAGACCGGAGTAGTCTTGAAAGCTTGCAATTTGTTACCATCTTTTCAGTTAGCCATTAAAAGGTATCAACTAGTGATGAGCGAATATACTCGTTACTCGAGATTTCTCGAGCACGCTTGGGTGTCCTCCGAGTATTTTTTAGTGCTCAGAGTTTTAGTTTTTATTGCCGCAGCTGAATGATTTACATCTGTTAGACAGCATAAGTACATGTGGAGATTCCCTAGCAACCAGGCAACCCCCACATGTACTTATGGTGGCTAACAGATGTAAATCATTCAGCTGCGGCAAGAAAAATTAAATCTCCGAGCGCTAAAAAATACTCGGGAGGACACCCGAGCATGCTCGAGAAATCTCGAGTAACGAGTATATTCGCTCATCACTAGTATCAACCACTGAGGACTCTCAATTCTAAATATTTTTCTATTCACTGGCTACCACGGTGCCAATATATATATATATCTTTCCTGTGTCTTATAAAGGGAACTTGTCACCATTTTTTTAGTATACAGAATTCCAAGTTTTTGTATGATTCTTGATTTCTGACTCGCCTAGTACAATCGAACGATATGAGCACTCACGATACAATGTCTTCATTTTTCACACTAGATTATAAGAGATGTGCAAGACTTCTTACAAGACTGGCGGTCAGTCCAATGTGTATGGATGGATAGCAGGAAATAGTAAGTCATTTTTTAATGCTTGAGATCATTTTATTAAAGCATGTTTCTTGTGAATTGTAACACAAATGATAAAAGAAAATTATGGAGTTATGAATGTATTTCTTGTAGGTTGGTAGTGTTACCATGGATGCATAATATATGGGGCTGTATATGGACTGTATATGGCCTGTGTTTGCTGATGGGTCTGTAAGGCAAGAGCTGGAAACTTCATTTCCCCTGTACCTCTTAAGATTAGAATATACCTCCATGATGCAATCCTTTAAGCGAATTTGTAAGCAGGTTTTTCCTATGTAATCTGAGGACAGCATGAGGTAGGGGTTAAAACTCCGAATTAGGCTACTTTCACACATCCGTCAGTACGGGGCCGTTGCAAACCATCGGCCCGATGTACCGACAGATGTTGTGCTAAATTTAGCACAACGTGGTGTAGCATGGCTAAAGGGTGTGTAGTCGATGGGAGGTATGTGCCACATAAGTGCCTTGTTGCTGTAATGTAGCCCGGACTATTTCTTTGTTGTATATAACCATGTATATATGTGTGTTCAGGACCTGTGGTGATGTCAGACCACATGGCTAATCATGTGATGGGTTACTGGGTGTGGTTAGCTTTATATAAGACAGGCTAATGCTTAACACAGGGGGATATGTGTGGAGGTGAAACCCTCCTGAGTGTGTTAAGGCTATAGGACTGAGCCTGAAGGACTGGACACGTGGTTTTTCTTTTCATGAACTAAAGGCTATTTTGTTTGCTGTTATTTTTGCCATGTGGTTTATGAGGTAATAAACCTTTGAACTTTTGTTGGAACCTGCCTCCTACGTGTCAGCCGTCGCACCTGAGTGAGTGAAATCCCTACAATTGGTGGTAGACGTGCGGGCAGCGTTCCCAGCGGAGACGAAAGTCTGTTATTGAATGTCCTGGGTCAAGTCTGTTGTAAGCCAGCCGGGGAAAATGGAGGACCTGCTGAAACACTTGGTCCAGTTGCAGTCACAGCAGGAGCAACGGCAGCAAGAGACCAACAGGCTGTTGATGCAGCAGATACAACAGAGCCAGCAGCAGATACAACAGAGCCAGCAGGAGCAACGGCAGAGCCAGCAGGAGCAACGGCAGCAGATGCAACAGAGCCAGCAGGAGCAACGGGAGCAGATGCAGCTTCTGGCAACCGCCATCCAGGGCAAGACGAGTGCCCCAACCCCAGGTCTGGCTGATGACACCCACGTCCAGAAGACGGTAAGACGCGCATTGTAGAAAATGACCCCCGGGGATGATGTTGAGGCCTTCCTGACGGTATTTGAGAGGGTCGCTGAGAGGGAAAAACTCCCGCCAGAGCAGTGGGCAGAGGTACTGGCGCCATACCTGACGGGAGAACCCCAGAAGGCGTACTATGATTTGACCTTGCAGGATGCCAAAGAGTATCACAAATTGAAAGTCGAGATTCTCGCACGTTTGGGGGTGACACTGACTGTCAGGGCACAGCGAGTTCACAGCTGGGCCTATCACCGGGACAAACCGCCTCGCTCTCAAATGTTTGATCTGTTGCACCTGGTCCAGAAATGGCTGCAGCCAGAGTCATGTACACCTGCACAGATGGTGGAACGAGTGATGATGGATCGGTTTGTGCATTCCCTCCCGAGGTCCATACAGACTTGGGTTGCCCAGGGTGATCCCCAGAATGCCGACGAACTGATCGGACTGGTCGAGAGATACCAAGGGATGGAAGGCTCCTTTGGGAGGCAGCCCGTGCCGTACTGGGGGTCCCAGAAAGCTGCTGAGTCCGAAAAAGGGGTGGCGCGTCCAAGGTCACAAAGGGTGGGGGAGGTGGTGCCCAAGGTCCCTACGGGTGATATTATTTGCTGGAGGTGCCACGGGCCAGGACATATAGCTGCCCGTTGTTCCCAGACCACTGAGCTGATGGTCTGCAGCATGGGACGCCGTTGTTCATACTATGCGTATCCAGCTTGCAGTGTGAACTCTCCGCCCAACGAGGGACCTCAAGCGTGTCCCGTAAGGGTGAACGGTCGAGCAGCAACGGCGCTGTTAGACTCAGGGAGCTTAGTGACCCTGGTGAGGGCCACTTTCCCTCTCCACCTGCTCCCGGGAAAGAAGGTCGGCGTGCGGTGCATACATGGTGATGCCAAGGACTACCCTTTGGCCAGGGTGGACATTGAAACGGCATGTGGCACGGAGTCCCACATAGTCGGCGTCATGCAGGACTTGTTGCACCCTATAATTATTGGCCGGGATTTCTGTCTGTTTTGGGATTTGCGGGGAAAAGGTTCTGAGCTCCCTAGCAAGAGTAGGGAACCAGTGAACCCTGGAAGGGTGTCACCACACCCAGAGGCAGGTTTCCTTTTTGTGTGCTGGTTGGGGATGAGGAGGAAGTATCCCCTGCATCTGACATTCTGGAGTTAGAGGTAACCGGTGAAAATTTTGGGACTGCCCAACATAGTGACCCCACTCTGAGGGAAGCCTTTAATAATGTCACAGTTATTGACGGGTTGGTACAGGAGCCGGGGGCAGACACAAGATTTCCCCATTTTCTGATGAGGGGGGAGTTGTTGTACCGGGTCACGAAAATAAGGGAGGAGTTGGTAGAGCAGTTGTTAGTGCTGGGTCCATATAGACGGAAGGTGTTGGACATGGCCCATTCACACATCTTGGGTGGACACCTAGGGGTGGAAAAAACGCAGGAACGAGTTGTGCAGAGGTTCTATTGGCCTGGGTGTCACCGGGAAATAGTGAACTACTGCAGGTCCTGCCCTACATGTCAGCTAACTGCTCCCACTCCTCATTTCCGGAACCCCCTTGTGCCCCTGCCCATTATTGAGGTGCCGTTCGAGAGAATTGCCATGGACTTGGTCGGTCCCTTAGTTATATCAGCCCGGGGCCATCAGTATATATTAGTCAGCCTGGACTATGCCACACGCTATCCTGAGGCAATTCCTCTGAGAAATTCCTCCTCGAAGAGTATAGCCCGCGAGTTGGTCCATGTCTTTTCCCGGACAGGTCTGCCAAAGGAGATCCTGACTGACCAGGGGACACCTTTCATGAGCAAAGTGATGAGGGAGTTGTGCAAAGCCCTGAAAATCTCCCAGTTGAGGACCTCGGTGTACCATCCCCAGTCAGATGGCCTTGTTGAGAGATTTAACAAGACACTGAAGAGCATGCTGAGAAAAGCTATAGAGAAAGATGGTAGAGACTGGGATTGTCTCTTACCCTACCTGATGTTTTCCATTCGTGAAGTTCCACAGGCCTCCACAGGGTTCTCACCGTTTGAGCTTCTATATGGCCGACATCCGCGAGGACTCCTGGATATAGCCAAGGAAACCTGGGAAGCCGAAGTCACGCCCCACAGAAGCGTCATTGAGCATGTGGCCCTGATGCAGCAGAGGATTGCAAAGGTGATGCCTATTGTGAAAGAACACCTACTCCAGGCACAAGAAGCTCAGGCCAGAGTCTACAACCGGTCTGCAAGAGTGAGGCAGTTCAATCCGGGAGACCGAGTTCTTGTGTTAGTTCCGACGGTGGAGAGCAAGTTCTTGGCCAAATGGCAAGGGCCATATGAGGTTGTCGAGAAACTTGGTGAAGTAAATTATAAAATTCACCAACCATTAAGACGGAAACCATTCCAAGTATACCATGTCAACCTTATCAAGCCGTGGCAAGATAGAGAGCCGACAGTATCTCCATCGTTGTTAAGCAACCCAGAAGGTGAGGTTGGAGCGGTTACTATAGCGGAGACGCTATCGAAGTCCCACAAACAGCAGTGCTGGGAGTTACTCCAGAAAAACAGGGACCTGTTTTCAGAGTTGCCAGGACACACGAAGGTCATAGAGCACGAGGTCCTAACAGAGCCACATGTGCGGGTGAACGTGAAGCCCTATCGTATTCCTGAGGCTCGTCGAGAAGTTATCTCCAAGGAAGTGGAGCGTATGTTGAAGCTTGGAGTCATCGAGGAATCCAAGAGCGGTTGGTCGAGCCCAATTGTCCTGGTCCCAAAACCTGATGGAGAATGGAGGTTTTGCAACGACTATCGGAAGTTGAATGAGGTCTCCAAGTTTGACGCTTATCCCATGCCCCGCGTTGATGAGCTCATCGAAAGGCTTGGGCACGCCAGATATATATCCACCTTGGACTTGACAAAGGGTTATTGGCAGATCCCCATGGCACAGGAAGCCAAGGAGAAGACGGCCTTTTCGACACCTGATGGATGCTTCCAGTATGTCCGGATGCCGTTTGGCCTACAGGGAGCTCCGGCGACCTTCCAGAGGGCTATGGATAGAGTCCTTGCACCCCATAAGGCCTACGCTGCTGCGTACCTAGATGATATCGTCATCTTTAGCCCGGACTGGGAGAGTCATCTGGAGAAAGTCCAAGCGGTGTTTGATGCTCTAAGAGAGGCGGGGTTTACAATAAACCCGAAGAAGTGTGCCTTGGGTAAGGAAGAAGCTAAATACCTAGGCTATATAGTGGGTCGTGGAGAAATAAAGCCCCAAATCAGGAAAGTGGAGGCAATCCAAACATGGCCGAAACCACTCTCCAAGAAGCAAGTTAAAGCCTTTCTGGGAATCGTGGGATATTACAGGAGGTTCATCCCGAACTTCGCCACAGTGGCTGCGCCTCTGACTGATCTGCTAAAGGGGACAAAATCGGTGATCGTTAAATGGTCCGAAGAGACAGAGTCAGCCTTCCAAGAGTTGAAAGGGGCTCTATGTAAGCAGCCCGTTCTGATGGCTCCAGACTTTAATAAAGAATTTATTCTTCAGACAGATGCCTCAGATGTTGGGGTAGGAGCAGTTCTTTCCCAAGAGCTACATGGGGAGGAGCATCCTGTGCTCTATCTGAGTAGAAAGCTGTCCTCATCTGAGAAGAACTACTCAGTCGTGGAAAAAGAGTGTTTGGCCATAAAGTGGGCGGTGGACACGTTACGGTACTATCTGCTGGGTTGTAAATTCAGACTGATATCTGACCATGCCCCACTAAGATGGATGAGGGAAACAAAGGGTAGAAATGCTAGGGTCACCCGTTGGTTCTTAGCCCTGCAGGACTTCAGTTTCCATGTGGAACATAGGGCCGGAAAGCTGCACGGTAATGCGGATGCCCTATCAAGAATCCCTTGTTTAGTGGGGAAAAGTGCCAAGCCCCACGGCTTTAGGCAGAGGGGGGAGGTATGTAGCATGGCTAAAGGGTGTGTAGTCGATGGGAGGTATGTGCCACATAAGTGCCTTGTTGCTGTAATGTAGCCCTGACTATTTCTTTGTTGTATATAACCATATATATATGTGTGTTCAGGACCTGTGGTGATGTCAGACCACATGGCTAATCATGTGATGGGTTACTGGGTGTGGTTAGCTTTATATAAGACAGGCTAATGCTTAACACAGGGGGATATGTGTGGAGGTGAAACCCTCCTGAGTGTATTAAGGCTATAGGACTGAGCCTGAAGGACTGGACATGTGGTTTTTCTTTTCCTGAACTAAAGGCTATTTTGTTTGCTGTTATTTTTGCCATGTGGTTTATGAGGTAATAAACCTTTGAACTTTTGTTGGAACCTGCCTCCTACGTGTCAGCCGTCGCACCTGAGTGAGTGAAATCCCTACAGTGGGCAGCGGATGCAGTTTTACAACGCATCCGCTGCCCATTGTGATGAGCGGGGAGGAGGGGGCCGAGTTCCTGCCACGCATGCGCGGTCAGAAATGGCGGTTCCGACGGACAAAAAAATGTTACATTGAACGTTTTTTTGTCATGACGGACCGCTAAAACACGACGCATCCGTCGCACGACGGATGCGACGTGTGGCCAATCTGTCGTCCATTAAAGTGTATGGCAAAAAAACGGATCCTGCGGGCACATTTGCAGGATCCGGTTTTTTTGCCATAAGGACGGATTGCGACGGAGGCAAAAAGACGGAAGTGTTAAAGTATCCTTTAAATGATGTGTCACATGTTAAGCTGTGTGTGGTGTTGTTTACTTAGACTGAAGGTTTAATCACCTGGTGATTATTATTGCTGTGACTAGCTGGCACGTGCTTCCTGGTCCAACTCCACCCCCTTCTGTGATAAGCAGCTCACAGTCTATAGCTTTGTACAAAAGTTTGGGGCACCCTTGGTCAAAATGAATGTTATTGTGAACAGTTAAGCAAGCTAAAGATGAATTGATCTCTAAAAGTACTAAAGTTAAAGATGACACATGTCCTTTGTATTTTAGGCAAAGAAAATATATATTGTCATTTTTTACATTTTAACCCCTTCACCCCGAAGCCTGTTTTCAACTTCCTGACAAGGCCATTTTTTTCAATTCTGACCACTGTCACTTTATGAGGTCATAACTCTGAAACCCTTCAACGGATCCTGGTGATTCTGAGACTGTTTTCTCGTGACATATTGTACTTTATGATAGTGGTAAAATTTCTTCAATTTGACTTGCATTTATTTGTGAAAAAAATGGAAGTTTGGCGAAAATTTTTAAAATTTTGCAATTTTTAAACTTTTAGTTTTTATGCCCTTAAATTAGAGAGTCATGTGCAGCGCCCCAGGGTCCTGGTCATTGCAGTAATGTCATTCTTCCACCAGGGGGAGTGATATTACGTCTGAAGGCAATAAGGGAGATCTCTTTACCAGGTATCACATACCACACAACACACTTCACACTCCAGTCCACCAAGGGAAGCTATGCTCCTATTTATTAGGGCACTCTTCACAATTAGGTAAAACTGGTGGTCTGGATAGAAAAGTTAGGCAGAAGCTGACTGGGCTTCACCCAGGCAGCACCTATCAGGCAGACAGAGTGGGAGTAAGAACACCTAATAGCTGCGGACAGAGTGGGTCCCTGACAGGGGTGGGATCCTGTCGGAGGCCTAGACAGAAGGCCACGGAGCTGCGACTGCCTACTGATGCGGCAGCATCCTAAGAAAGAGACACGAACAGCGAATTGTATTGTAGAGGGTGAGAAACGAAGTCATAGCAAAAGGAGAGGAAACCAGAAGGAGTTCTGCCCTGCAAAAGGCTGCCTCCTTTCTGAGGCGCAGGATCCGGTAGGCAGAACACCGAAGGAGCAACAGTCTCCAAGCCTTGCTCCAGAGACCGGCAGGACAGATAATTCCACGTTACCTGCCCGACCTATACCCAGGAGGCACGGTGGCAACTTGTGGGGGCTGGGGCGTGCTAGAGTCCCTGTAAAAAGCCTCAGGCCATCAGTCATACGGGTTTGTTCCTATCCATCTGGGGGACAAAGAGAGGGACATAACATCTAGAACACCAATATCAGTTGAGGACCTTACCGAGAAGCTCAGCAGGAAGTTACTACAACATCCAGGTGCTAGAGGAAGGCTACTGTTATCCACCTGGATAAGGGGACTCTGGATTTGCCTTCAGACCGGCTGGAATCTGCCTGCCTTATAATCTGGTGCTCTGGACTGTGGACGCTGAAGCCTTCAGTAAAAAGGTAAAGAGACTGCAACCTTGTGTCCTCATTCTTGACTGCACCTCTCACCATCCACCATCCACACACTGGGAAGCCCTGGGGATACACTTCACCTGTGGGAAGGTATACCATCTAGCTGCCCTTTAAGCAGCGTCGGTCACCCTGACCGAATACCACAGGTGGCGTCATGAACACTTTCCCTTTAAAGACCTTTCCCCCATTTACAACGGACGTCCCTAGGGCCACGGACCTGGTCAGCCACCGTGACATCCCCCCGAGAACCGAAGGACCCGGTACCGAGTACCCCTAGCCCTACACGGGGGTGATCCACATATCATTCAAAATAGTTAATAAATACCATTACCTACATGTCTGCTTTACATTAGCACAATTTTGGAAACATAATTTTTTTGTTAGGAAGTTATAAGGGTTAAAAATTGACCTGCGATTTCTCATTTTTACAACAAAATTTGCAAATCCATTTTTTTATGTACCACCTCACACTTGAAGTGACTTTGAGGAGTCCATATGACATAAAATGCCCAAAAGTGACACCATTCTAAAAACTGCACCCCTCAAGGTACTCAAAACCACATTCAAAAAGTTTATTAACCCTTCAGGTGCTTCACAGGAATTTTTGGAATGTTTAAAAAAAAATTGAACATTTAACTTTTTTTCACAAAATTTTTACTTCAGATCCAATTAGTTTTTTTATTTTACCAAGGGTAACAGGAGAAATTGGACCACAAAAATCGTTGTATAATTTGTCCTGAGTACGCCGATAGCCCATATGTTGGGGTAAACCATTGTTTGGGCACATGGCAGAACTCGGAAGGGAAGGAGCGCCATTTGACTTTTCAGTGCAAAATTTGCTGGAATTGAGATCGGACACCATGTCGCGTTTGGAGAGCCCCTGATGTGCCTAAACAGTGAAAAACCCCCACAAGTGACACCATTTTGGAAAGTAGACCCCCTAAGGAACTAATCTAGATGTGTGGAGAGCACGTTGAACCTCCAAGTGCTTCACAGAAGTTTATAATGTAGAGCCGTAAAAAAAACATTTTTTTCACAAAAAATGATATTTTGCCCCCAATTTTTTATTTTCCCAAAGGTAACAGGACAAATTGGACCCCAAAAGTTGTTGTGCAATTTGTCCTGAGTACGCTGATATCTCGTCTGTGGGGGTAAACCACTGTTTGGGCGCATGGCAGAGCTTGGAAGGGAAGGAGCGTCATTTGATTTTTCAATGCAAAATTGGCTGGGATTGAGATCGGACACCATGTCGCGTTTGGAGAGCCCCTGATGTGCCTAAACAGTGGAAACCCCCCACAAGTGACACCATTTTGGAAAGTAGACCCCCTAGGGAACTAATCTAGATGTGTGGTGAACACTTTGAACCCCCAAGTACTTCACAGAAGTTTATAACGTAGAGCCATAAAAAAATCTTTTTTTTCACAAAAATTATCTTTTTGCCCCAAATTTTTTATTTTCCAAGGGTAACAGGACAAATTGGACCCCAAAAGTTGTTGTGCAATTTGTCCTGAGTACACTGATACCCCATATATGGGGGTAAACCACTGTTTAAGCGCATGGCAGAGCTCGGAAGGGAAGGAGCGCCGTTTGACTGTTCAATGCAAAATTGGCTGGAATTGAGATCAGAACCCATGTCGCGTCTGTAGAGCCCCTGATGTGCCTAAACAGTAGAATCCCCCCACAAGTGACCCCATATTGGAAACTAGACCCCCAAGGAACTTATCTAGATGTGTAGTGAGAACTTTGAACCCCCAAGTGTTTCGCTAAAGTTTATAACGCAGAGCCGTCAAAATAAAAAATATATTTTTTTCCATGAAAAAGATATTTTAGCCCCCAAATTTTTATTTTCCCAAGGGTAACAGGACAAATTGGACCCCAAAAGTTGTTGTCCAATTTGTCTTGAGTACGCCGATACCCCATATGTGGGGGGGAACCACTGTTTGGGCGCGCGGCAGAGCTCGGAAGGGAAGGAGCGCCGTTTGGAATGCAGACTTAGATGGATTGGTCTGCAGGTGTCACGTTGCATTTGCAGAGCCCCTGATGTACCTAAACAGTAGAAACCCCCCCACAGGTGACCCCATATTGGAAACTAGATCCCCCAAGGAACTTATCTAGATGTGTTGTGAGAACTTTGAACCCCCAAGTGTTTCACTGCAGTTTATAATGCAGAGCCGTGAAAATAAAAAATCCTTTTTTTTCCACAAAAATTATTTTTTAGCCCCCGGTTTTGTATTTTCCCAAGGGTAACAGGAGAAATTGGACCCCAAAATTTGTTGTCCAATTTGTCCTGAGTACGCTGATACTCCATATGTGGGGGTAAACCCCTGTTTGTGCGCACGGGAGAGCTCGGAAGGGAAGGAGCACTGGTTTAGTTTTTCAACTCAGAATTGGCTGGAATTGAGATTGGATGCCATGTGGCGTTTCGAGAGCCCCTGATGTGCCTAAACAGTGGAAACCCCCCAATTCTAACTGAAACCCTAACCCAAACACACCCCTAACCCTAATCCCAACCATAACCCTAACCACACCCCTAACCCTAATCCCAACCCTTATCCCAACTGTAAATGTAATCCAAAGCCTTTAGCCCCAACCCTAATTTTAGCCCCTACCCTAACTTTAGCCCCAACCCTTACCCTAACCCCAACCCTAACTTTAGCCCTAACCCTAACCCCAACCCTAACCCCAACCCCAACCCTAACACTAGCCCTAGCCCTAGCCCTAGCCCTAGCCCTAACCCTAACCCTAATGCGAAAATGGAAATAAATACATTTTTTTAAATTGTATTATTTTTCCCTAACTAAAGGGGTGATGAAAGGGGGTTTAATTTACTTTTATAGTGGTTTTTTGGCAGATTTTTATGATTGGCAGCCGTCACACACTAAAAGACGCTTTTTATTGCAAAAAATAGTTTTTGCATCACCATATTTTGAGAGCTATAATTTGTCCATATTTTGGCCCACAGAGTCATGTGAGGTCTTGTTTTTTGCGGGACGAGTTGACGTTTTCAGCGGTACCATGTTTATTTGTATCCGTCTTTTTGATCGCGTGTTATTCCACTTTATGTTCGCCTGTATGATAATAAAGCGTTGTTTTTTGCCTAGTTTTTTATTTATTTTTTTTGCGTTGTTCACTGAAGGGGTTAACTAGTGGGATAGTTTTATAGAGCGGGTCGTTATGGATGTGGCGATACCAAATATGTGTACTTATATTGTTTTTTTTTTATTTACATAAATAAATGGATTTATTGGGAAATTTATTTTTTTTTCTTTGGGGATTTTTTAAATTTGTTTTGTACATTCTATATATTTTTTTTACTTTCTAACATTGTCGCAGGGTGGGACATCACTATATTAGATCAGATCGCTGATCTGACAAGCAATGCAGGAGGCTTTCCGGCGCCTGCTCTGAGCTCTAGCCACCTCACTTCATGACCCAGAAGGAGTCCCGCGGCCATCTTGGATCCAGGAACTCCTTCCGGATCACTGGAACAACGCGATCGCATCGCGTTGTTCCGGTGGGGAAGCGCAGGGAGCCCTCGTCCCTGCGCGATGCCCCTCTATGTCGCTGTCACTATTGACAGCGGCATCAGAGGGGTTACATGCCCACGATCGGCGCTAGTGCCAATCGTGGGCATTGCTGCGGGGGTGTCAGCTGTCATATACAGCTGACACCCGCATGCGATCGCCGCAGCGCTCACTGTGAGGCCGCGCGATTGTGCCACCGTACTAGTACTGCGGTTTGCGGGAACTCAGTTCCCGCAGAGCAGTACTAGTACGGCGCATGTCAGGAAGGGGTTCAAATTTACAAAAAGTAAAAAGGGCCAATGCAAAAGTTTAGGCACCCTTGGAAATTTGTGTGCTCGGCTAACTTAGACCAAGATTTCAGATTTTTAATTAGCCTGTTAGGGTTATGGCTTGTTCGCTATCATCGGTAGGAAAGGCCAGGTGATGCAAATTTCCCAGCTTTTTAAAAACCCAGTCTTCTCTAACCTAGTGCCAAAAAACAGCAGCCATGGGATCTTCTAAGCAGCTGCCTAGCACTCTGAAAATAAAAATGGTAGAGGCCTACAAAGCAGGAGAAGGTTATACGAAGATAGAAAAGCGTTTTCAAGTTGCCCTTTCCTCAGTTCGAAATGTAATTAAGCAATTGCAGTTAACAGGAACAAAATTTCATTGAGAGCTGTCGTAGGATTGCTAAAGGCAAATCAGAACCCCCACTTGACTGCACATCCTTATCAGGAGAGACAGGGAGGCAGTGCTATCTGTATGTATCCTACTATATAATTGTCTAAGGGGTACTTCCGTCTGTCTGTCCCTGATATTCATTGGTCGTGGCCTGTCTCATGGAATCCAAGTCGCTGATTGGTCTCGCCAGCTGCCTGTCATGGCTGCCGCGACCAATCAGCAACGGCCACAGTCCAATTAGTCCCTCCCTACTCCCTGCAGTCAGTGCCCGGCGCCCGCTCCATACTCACCGCAGTCACCGCTCACACAGGGTTAATGCCAACGGTAACGGACCGCGTTATGCCGCTGGTAACTCACTCCGTTACCGCCGCTATTAACCCTGTGTGACCAAGTTTTTACTATTGAATAGTATTCAATAGTAAAAACATCTAATGTTAAAAATAATTAAAAAATAAAAAATCATTATATACTCACCTTCCGCCGCCTTTCCCGCTCCTTGCGACGCTCCGGTGACCGATCCATGCAAGCGGCAGGTTCCGGTGGCAAGGATGGTATGCGACAAGGACCTGCCATGATGTCACGGTCATGTGACCGCGACGTCATCACAGGTCCTGTGCGCCTGCTCGAGAAGGACCTGCCATGACGTCACGGTCACGTGACCGGACCGCGACATCATCACAGGTCCTGCGCTCATACCAACCCTGGGACCGGAAGCTGGACTACAAGGGGCCCTCGGAAGGTGAGTATATGTTTATTTTTTATTTTTAAACCTGTGACATACGTGGCTGGGCAATATACTACGTAGCTGGGCAATATACTACGTGGCTGGGCAATATACTACGTGGCTCTGTGCTGTATTCTACGTCACTGGGCAGTATACTACATAACTGGGCAATATACTACGTGGCTGGGCAATATACTACGTCACTGGGCAATATACTACGTCACTGGGCAATATACTATGTGTTTGTTTTTTCTTTGTTCAACGTTATAAATTTTTGTGACGCACCTGGGGGTTCAAGGTGCTCACCACACATCTATATAAGTTCTTTGAGTGGCCTGGTTTCCAAGATGTGGTCACTTGTTGGGAGTTTCTACTGTTCAGGCGCACCAAGGGCTCTACAAAAGGGCCATGGCGTCTGCTTTCGATTCCAGGCCATTTTTGCATTGAAAAAGTCAAACGGTGCTTCTTCTCCTCCCAGCCCTGCCCACTTGTGTGGTATCGGCATGCTCAGGAGAAATTGTACAACACATTTTGGGGTCCATTTTCTGGTGTTAACCTTGTGATAATAAAGACATTTAGGTCTAAATTAAAATGTTTATGAAAAAACTGAAATATTCATTTTTTCCTTCCACATTCCATTGATTCCTGTGAAGCACCTGAAGGGTTGATAAACTTTTTGATTGTGGTTTCGAGCATCTTGAGGGGTGCAGTTTTTAAAATGGTGTCACTTTTGGGTATTTTCTGTCAATATAGGCCCCTCAAAGTCTCAAATGTGATGTGGTCCCTTAAAAAAGGCTTTGTAAATTTTGTTGGAAAAATGAGAAATTGCTGGTCAACTTTGACCCTTTTAACTTTCTAAAAAAAATGGTGCTGATGTAAAGTAGACATGTGGCAAATGTTATTTATTAATTATTTTGTGTGACACCACTCTCTGATTTAAGGTCATATAAATGAAAAGTTTGAAAATTGCAACATTTTCACGAAATTTCCATTTTTTTTCACAAAGAAACGCAAGTCATATTGTAGAAATTGTACCACTATCATGAAGTAAGAACTGTGCATATTTGGCCAACGCTGGGAGCCAGTCAAGCTGCAAACAAACAGAAAAATAATGATATCAGGAGAACCGAATCAAATCTTAATGATTAGTAAATTGGAAAGTTGCATGTTTTTACAAGCACTATTCATGTATACCCATCTTTGAAGATGGGAATAATCTTTGAAAGTGGGATTACATGAAATCTGATCCTACAGGCTATTGATGAAAATCTGGTACTGCTGTGGTTTTATATGGCAAGTATGGATTTGACAAGTCTTTTTTGCTATGTTCACACCTTTCTCATAGCTGATCAAAGTGCTTGCACCTGCTCTACATTCCCATTCATATGCTTCTTCGTAATTATTTGCTCTGTCGGCTTTTATCTGAGCATTTTTCTCTTCATTCACAGATGTTGTGAGGTGGAAGAGCCTTATTTGTTATTTAATGTCATTTTTCTTTTAGTTGCTTGGTAGCACCACACCTTGTGCTAATCTGCCGTGAAAGCTAATAAAATATTAATATCAATTACTTGCGATATTAATTCTCCTTTGCTGCCTTAGGGGAAAGCATCGCTACATATTTGCACAGAGCTGGTTTTATTTTTATTTATTTTTTATTTCTCTTAAATATTAAATGGTGTTAAATTATTAAAAGTAAAGGCATTAAATATGTACATTATTATTTTTAAACTAATATAAGAGACACTCTTTTAATTAAATGATATGACAAATGCACATTGGAGGGAAAGAAAATAAGCAGAGGTCGTAAAGGAATCATTAGATTAACTCCGCAAAATAGGATTATGCAAGAAGGGGCAGAGATGTTAGTAAAAGTGAAAGCGAAAAGTATATGGGTGTCCGCAAAATGGGATGAGGGAACTTACTGTCCTGGATGATTAAGTGTGCCTTTTATTTAGGGCTCATACTCACTTGCGAGAAATTGGATTACACTCGAACCAATGTTATTCAATGAGTTACATTTCATCTGTGATTTTTTATTTCTCAGCTGAAATCGGACTGAGAAAAAAATCGCAACATGCTGCGTATTGCTGCGTATCTTGGACGAGACTCGCCAATGTAAGGCGTAGTTCCTCCGATAAGCCCCGCCCACTGTCACACCTCTTCCATTCAACTCCGCCTACATCGGCATGTGTCCTGCGTACCTATCTTTAACATTGGGTACGCAGGCCATGCGATAATATGTGGATGCATTCGCATGCGTCAATATGACGCTGTGCCGACTGCAACAAAATTAAACATGTTGCGCTCGACGCAGTTCGGTGCAGCATCATAATGACGCATGCGGACGCATCCGCATACATATGCATGGACTGCGTACCCAATGTTAAAGATAGGTACACAGGACGCATGCCGACATAGGCGGAGCTGAATGGAAGAGGTGCGGCAGTGGGTGGGGCTTAACGGAGGAACTACGCAGCCCTCTGCAGCTCTGTCCAACGCAAATGTGAAATCAGTCTAAGTCCATGGGTGCGAGAAAATAAATCGCACAGCACTCGCACCATGCCAGTGCTGTCCAATTTTTATGC
Source organism: Ranitomeya variabilis (assembly GCF_051348905.1). Lineage (NCBI taxonomy): Eukaryota > Metazoa > Chordata > Amphibia > Anura > Dendrobatidae > Ranitomeya > Ranitomeya variabilis. The sequence goes on along the minus strand of NC_135233.1, from coordinate 1,022,658,548 downwards.
ACCGGTGTCCTTTGAAAAGACAGCAATTCATTTCCAGTGTACAGTAAAATCACACTGACATGTTAAGAATAGAAATGATAGAATAGTTATATACACATAGAATACATATATATATATATCCCTTGTAGATTGTGAGCCTTCGCGGGCAGGGTCCTCTCTCCTACTGTACCAGTTATGACTTGTATTGTTCAAGATTATTGTACTTGTTATTATGTATACCCCTCCTCACTTGTAAAGCGCCATGGAATAAATGGCGCTATAACAATAAATAATAATAATATATATATATATATATATATATATATATATATATATATATATATATATATATATATATATATATATATATATATATATATGTGTGTGTGTCAGTGACACAGATCTATACACTGCTCAAAAAAATAATGGGAACACTAAAATCCCACATCCTAGATATCACTGAATGAAATATTCCAAATCTTTATTCATTAGATAGTGGAATGTGTTGAGAACAATAAAACCTAAAAATGATCAACGTAAATCACAACTAATATCCCACGGAGGTCTGGAGTTGGAATGATGCTCAAAATCAAAGTAGAAAATGAAGTTACTGATCTAACTTCAGTGGAAATGCCTCAAGACAAGGAAATGATGCTCAGTAGTGTGTGTGGCCTCCACGTGCCTGCATGATCTCCCTACAACACCTGGGCATGTCATGATGAGGCGGCGGAGGGTCTCCTGAGGGATCTCCTCCCAGACCTGGACTAAAGCATCCACCAACTCCTGGACAGTCTGTGGTGCAACGTGACGTTGGTGGATGGTGCGAGACATGATGTCCCAGATGTGTTCAATCGGATTCAGGTGTGGGGAATGGGTGGACCAGTCCATAGCTTCAATGTCTTCATCTTGCAGGAACTGCTGACACACTCCAGCCACACGAGGTCTGGCATTGTCTATCATTAGGAGGAACTCGGCCAACCGCACCAGCATATGTTCTCACAAGGGGTTTGAGATGGCAGTTAGGCTACCTCTGGCGAGCACATGGAGGGCTGTGCGGCCCTCCAAAGAAATGCCACCCCACACCATTACTGACCCACTGCCAAACCGGTCATGCTGAAGGATGTTGCAGGCAGATCGCTCTCCACGGCGTCTCCAGACTCTGTCACGCCTGTCACATGTGCTCAGTGTGAACCTGCTTTCATCTGTGAAGAACACAGGGCACCAGTGGCGAATTTGCCAATCCTGGTGTTCTGTGGCAAATGCCAAGCATCCTGCACGGTGTTGGGCTGTGAGCACAACCCCCATCTGTGGACATCGGGTACTCAGACCATCCTCATGGAGTTGGTTTCTAACCATTTGTGCAGACACATGCACATTTGTGGTCTGCTGGAGGTCATTTTGCATGGCTCTGGCAGTGCTTTTACTGTTCCTCCTTGCACAAAGGCTGAGGTAGCGGTCCTGCTGCTGGGTTGTTGCCCTCCTACGGCCACCTCCATATCTCCTGGTGTACTGGCTTGTCTCCTGGTAGCACCTCCAGCCTCTGGCACTACGGTGACAGACACAGCAAACCTTCTTGCCACAGCTCACATTGATGTGCAATCCTGGATGAACTGTACTTTCTGAGCCACTTGTGTGGGTTGTACAGTCCGTCTCATGCTACCACGAGTGTGAAAGCACAACCAACATTCAAAAGTGATCAAAACATCAGCCAGAAAGCATTGGTACTGAGATGTGGTCTGTGGTCCCCACCTGCAAAACCACTCCTTTATTGAGTGGGTCTTGATAATTGCCAATAATTTCAATCTGTTGTCTATTCCATTTGCACAACAACATGTGAAATTGATTGTCAAACAGTGTTGCTTCCTAAGTGGACGGTTTGATCACAGTTTGATTTACTTGGAGTTATATTCTGTTGTTTAAATGTTCCCTTTATTTTTTGAGCAGTGCACTATATGTGGGCTGCATTATACTGTATTGAGGACTATGCGGAATATATTATACTATATGAAGAACTATGGGGTGCATTAAACTATGGGAAGTGAATTGTATGATGGATGACTATGGCAGTGCATTATACTATATGGAGCACTATGAGGAGTTTATTATACTATATGGAGGACTGAGGAGTGTATTATACTATATAGAGCACTATGAGGAGTGTATTATGCTATATGGAGCACTATGAGGCGTGTATTATACTATATGGAGGACTGTGGAGTGTATAATATTATATGAAGGACTATGGGGAGGGTATTATACTCTATGGAGGACTATGGGGAGTGTATTATACTATATGGAGGACTATGGGGAGTGTATTATACTATATGGAGGACTATGGGGCACATTATATTATATGGAGGACTATGGGGTGTGCATGTTACAATATGGAGGACTGTGGTGCACATTATAATATATGAAGGACTATGGGGTGCATAATATTTTATAGGAGGACTATGAGGTGGATTTTACTACTATGAAGTACTATGGGGTGCATTATACTTTATAGAGGACTATGAGCTGTGCATTATACTTTATGGACGACTATGGAGATGCATTTGATTATACTACATGGATGACTATGAACTGTGCAGTATATTATATAGAGGACTATGTGGGTGCATTATATTATTAGGAGGACTATGGTGGTGAATTATACTTCTTATATGGATCCCCATGACTTCTATGTAAGCCCCTGATGAGTATAATGGTTTATTTTCTTTTATACATTACATAACAACGACAGTACGGGGAAAAAATATATACCAGAATGGGGCACCGGATAGTTACGCCACTGAGGTCACATTATACAACTTTGCAATAAAGCTATAATGTGCAAAATGAATAGGGAAAATGTGAATTTGGGTGGAAAATATTTTCTCATGGTGGGGGGCCCCATTTGAAAGTTTGCATCGGGGCCTATAACTTTGTAGTTACGCCACTGGACAAGACAAAAGAGACACAAAAATGTTTTCCACAGTGAATTACCAGAAGGTCTGCACCAACATCAGGCGATTTTAGGTAAATTTGCTGTTCTGGATTTTCTTCCGGATTCTTGCTAATTTGCTTTGATTTTCTATGGAAATTTTCCATAAAGACCCTGCTACATTTGAACAGATCCTTAGGCTTTATTTAGACATCTGTAGTTTTCTGGTACATTAAAAAAAAATGAACCGCTTTTCATCAAAGGGATGGATCAGAATTTTATCAATGTAACTATATGCCCCCCAAAATATGGATATGGAATTGTGGACTGCGCAATAGACTATGAAGGGTGGGTATTCTGTCCGTCATAATGGATGTAATACGGATGTAAAAAAAACATGGACATAAAAAACTGACATCTAATAAGACCTTTACCCCACAAAAATTATCTACCAATAGTGCATCCCTCACGCCATACATAGCATTCAGAGAAAGGCCTCTCCTCGAAACATGATCTCTCTGTGATCTATACGTATTCCTCCTCCCCATACATTGGATACACTACATACATTTATAGTAAAGCTGCTCTCATAAAATCAATTTATAGAGGATACCCCTGTCCGACACTTACCACATATAGCCAAGTCCCCATCCCCCCATACATAGAATATATAGCCAAGTCCCCACTTTTACATATAGCGAATATAGTGAAATACCCTCCCCCACATACAGTGTATATAGCCAAATCACCCTCCCCCACATATAGCATATATAGACAAGTTCACTTCCCCCACACATAGCATACAGTATATAGACAAGTCCCCCACATGTAGTATACAGTATATAGACAAGTCCCCCTCCCCTGCACATATCATACAGTATATAGACAAGTCCCCCTCGCCCACACATAGCATACAGGATATAGATATGTCCCTCACATGTAGTATACAGTATATAGACAAGTCCCCCTCCCCTGAAATATATCATACAGTATATAGACAAGTCCCCCTCGCCCACACATAGCATACAGGATATAGACAAATCCCCTTCCCCCACATATGGACGAGTTGTCAAACGCGCGTCGGGGTGTACGCCACACTTGCACAGCTGATCATACAGGTAACTTTCTCCCTATTTCTTTACACAGGTCTCTGTTAGCATCTGTACACATACCCTTTTGATTACTCCATGTTTTTTGGTATACATAGGAAGGCTTTGTGCATAGACAATACTATCAACCGTTCTTTGCTAACACCTGGCATATTGCAATCCATCGTACATCGATTGGTTCACTCCTTGGTGAATGCAACTTACGCCTCACCACTTATTGGATTTGAGACTTCTCCAGCACGGGCATATGTCCACATTTATGGTTGTACATTATCCATTTAATTCTTTTTGACACATTTCAATTATGCTGGATCCTCTACCTGTATTACCGCTTTTAACATTCATCTTATATGGGCATCTATTTGTGCTATTAGCACCTATAACCAATAATGAGTGTACCCCATGCTGCTGCCTTTTACCTGTATGACTCCTGGCTTAACTATACATTTTACCATGTTGTGTATTTATCTTTATATGTAAGTGCAATCACTCTTCTTTCAGTAGTGCCATCATTCACCATGTCTGTTCTGCTAAAGGTGTTTTATCTCTACCTACCCAAGCTTTAGAATATTTTTGGCCACATGTTCGGTGTTTCCTCCTTTGGTTTCCCTGTTTAATCCAAATGGTCTGCCATTTATCTTCCATAATACACATATAGATCACCATTTTATTATTATATCCTCAATCAATTTTCAGTTGATGTATATGAGTAGTCCCCCAAATTGATACATATAGATCCACTATTCTATTATACATATTAATTTCACATAAACTAATATTTAATTATGTAAGCTGCTTCTCCTCAGCCTTCTTGATAACATTAGGAACAGAAGGGGCAGGCAGTCCAGGCAGCAGCTGCATGCTGGGTAACGACGCAACACCGGATCGCAGCACAACCTCATCAAGCATCTACTCTAATGCTGCTTTCACACATCAGTTTTTTGCCATCAGTCACAATCCGGCGAATTTTGATAAAAACGGATCCGGCAAAAGTTGCCGCCGGATTCGTGTTTTTTCTCATAGACTTGTATTGTCGACAGGTTGCGATGGATGGCCTCACGTTTCATCCGTTTTTTGCCGGATTCGTCGAAAATTGTTTATCCGGCGGCCGGAGAAAACGGACATAGTAACGTTTTTTGAGTCCATCAAAAAAACGGACAGCAACGGATCCGTTGCCGTCCGTCATTTGCTAGAATGGAAGCCTATGGTGCCGGATCGGTCAAATGACGGAATCCAGCAACAGATTCCATTTTTTTAAATGAGCATGCTCAGATTTTTTTTTAGGATCCAATTAGCTGGATCAGCTAGTCAGATCCGGCGAAAAAACGGATCCATCGCATCAGTTTTTCACAATCTGCGACGGATCCGTTTTTTTCAAAATTCGATGGATTGTAACTGATAGCAAAAAACTGATGTGTGAAAGCAGCCTAAGGTGCAAGAGAGGAGTGAGGGGGCAGACTGGTGTGACCACCCCCAGCCACAAGATCTTTCGCTGGGTGGAGAAGGGGGCTGGTCACCCTGACACCTCTACAAGAGAAGTGGTTGGAGTCAGAGGGGCATCTGTGCAGGAGAGGTGTTACTGTCAGTGGGGTGAGCACAGCAGGGGAAGGAGGCAGTGTGCTGCTATTGATATGGATTAGCCAAGCAATGAATAGCTGTGGAAGGATCCTTCCTCCTCCAGTCAGTGCTGGACCTGCAGCAGGGTCCACCTGAGGATTCTCCGATTTCCCTGTGGGCCAGTCAGAGTCTGCTTTATCTCCTTTATGACAGTGGAATTTTTCACTTTTGCACTGTTTTGTTTTCCTCTCTTTCTTCCAAGAGCCCTAAGTTTTATATTTTTCTATTGATTTAGTCATATGAGGGCTGTTTTCCAAAGGACAAGTTGTAGTTTAGAATTACATCATCCACTTTACTAAATGATGTACAGAAAAACAGGGAAAAAAGAGGTGAAATAGTAAAAAAATACAAAACAAAAAAAAACCCAACAGAATTCCGTTAGATTTGGGTTTCATTCTTACGATGTTCATTTTCCCATAAAAGATGATCTGACATCATGACTTTCCAGATCAGTATGTAAGAGGGTGAACTGTAGTCCCACTGAGAGGGCACTAGGACCCTGTGGTTTTTGCCTGCTGCAGCAAAGAACAGACACTGCCAGGCCCCCGGAGACTATGTGTGCTGGTGGGTGGGGTCTGGTGTCGGGTGTGTAAAGTGTGATATAAGGAAGTGGAGAAAAGTAGAAAAGGCGGGAAGAGAGGAGGAAGCAGCAGTGTGATAAAAAAAGGACTGTGTGAATTTGCTGCCGTTGTGTTGGAGAAAAGCTTCGAGAGGAAACAACTCTGAGAGATACTTGTTTTTGTTGCTGACGTTTTTCTGGAAACAGTTAACTTTTATTTTGGAAGACTGAGACTTTACTGAAAACCCAGTACGTATCTGAGAGTCTGTGGAGTCCCTGTGCATTGAGTTGAGAAACAAGTTTGGACAGACTGCTGATATAAAGACGGACGGATTGTTGTAAGAGCATTTCTAGGAACTACAGGAGGAGAGACAACTTCTTTAGGCCACTAAACTAAGTCCCCGGCGTTTGGGCTCGGCATCGGCCGACAAGACGGAGAAGCGTGCTGTAACTTATTGGCGCCGAAGACTTGGACTGGCTGCAGCCTGTGTGGAATCCTGCCTGAGAGAAGACTCATCTTAGGTTAACGGTACCATAGTCATAGATACCCGGGTATCCCTTGCAGAGTGTTTAATCGTTACTTTAGAGGTGTATCGCATATTAGATGTGTGTAAGTTATACTCAGTGTGTCATTCCAGGGGCTCCTCTTGATAACACTACATTCAATTTACGCTTGTTCTTGTATTGAGTTGTTCTGTGAGGTAAATTGATTACTAGCCTGTTGGAGTATACAGTTCTCAGGAGACCTTGGAGTGGCACAGTGATTTCAGCTGCTGCTGAATTAGTGTATCTTTTGGGTGCTTCTGCCTGAGTATTCCTCATATTACCTTACTTATTCTGCCTTTGAGTAAACCACTGTTGGAGATTTCTGCCTTAGTCTTGGTTTGTGACTCACTGGATCTTATTCGGACCTCTGGTCATTACATTTTTGGCGTAGTCGGCAGGATCCAGTGTTTGTCATGGACGAAGGCGAGGGTAGAAACGACTCCGCTGTATCTGCATCCTCCTCGGGGGTTGAGGTTCCCCGGGCAGCCGCGGCGACTCCGGGAGGGTATGTGCCTGTAGGAGCTTTACTTCAGCACATGCCGAAATACGATGGGTGCAATATGGCGTTGCAAGATTGGGCCGAGAGGGTCCGGAGTATTCTGCGCATGTGTAATTTGACCCCCGCGTTACGCGCTGAGCTGGCATTAAATGCACTGGAGGGTGATATTAGGCGCATGGTGATGGTGCGCCCAGAATCAGAGAGGGATACGTTAGAAAAGATTTTGGAACTGTTAGAGGGGAGTTTGGGGGGCCGAGCGCGTGTGGCCCAGCTTCGGTCCCTATTCTTTAATCGTCCCCAAAGAGAGTGTGAGTCCCTGATGCAGTACTCTAATATCTTGCAAGAGACGTTTAATGAGATGCAGCGACTAGACCCGGGGGCCATGGGGGCGTTTCGGGAGGTAGACCGCTTTGTTGTGAACTATATTTCTTGGCTCCCTCTTGTGGTCACTAGCGGTATTACACTTGGATCATCTTTCTCCAGGTTGGTACCCACCTGGTTCGTTAGGCCTTGGGTGTTCCTATTTAGACTTCCTGGAAACTCAGTCTAGTGCCTGGAATCGATGTAGTCAGTCTATGTCTGTTTGCTCCTGACTCCTGGTCTCCTGTTCTTTGCAAGATAAGCTAAGTCCTGCTTTCTTATTTTTGTTTATTCGCTTTGCTTCTATTTTGTTCCAGCTTGTTCATAATGTGATTCCTGATTTTTGCTGGAAGCTCTAGGGGGCTGATATTCTCCCCCCACACCGTTAGTCGGTGCGGGGGTTCTTGGATATTCAGCGTGGATATTTTTGTAGGGTTTTTGCTGACCGTATAAGTCCGCTTCCTATTTTCTGCTATTAATTAGTGGGCCTCTCTTTGCTAAATCTAGTTCATTCTTACGTTTGTCTTTTCTTCTTACCTCACCGTTATTATTTGTTGGGGGCTTGTATTTATAACTTTGGGGTCCTTTCTCTTGAGGCAAGTGAGGTCTTATTTTCTCTGAAAGGGTTAGTTAGTTCTCCGGCTGGTGCGAGACGTCTAGAATCAACGTAGGTACGTTCCCCGGCTACTTCTAGTTGTTGTGCTAGGATTACATATACGGTCAGCCAAGTTACCACCTCCCTATGAGCTGGTTTTTGTGTTTGCGGACTTAGCTGGAACTTCTGAGATCCTCTACCACTAGGATCATAACACCGCTTGCTCCGGGATCAATTCATCACCGGGTTAGTCAATAGACTTCTCCGGGACAAACTGTTGGAAATGGCCCGGGCTGCACCAGAATTATCTTTCTGGCAGATTTACCGAGCTGCACTGGAAAGGGAAGAGAAATCTGCCCATGTGTCCGAGGGGTCAGTGAACAGTGCCCAGCTGGAGGAAGGTGGGTCATCGGGGTCAGGGGGAGAGGGGCTGGTAAGCGTGGTACAAGCTTTGCGTGCTGAGGTAAAGGAGATGAAGCTGAAATTGTCTCAACTGACAGTTGGTCCCGCCTATACCCCCTCACGGGGGCCTTCTGCCCCACCCCCTGGAACGGTGACCCCACCGATGGCCAGGTCGTCCTATCAGAATGAGTCGAGCCCTCGTCCACGAGGAACAATTACCTGCTGGAAGTGTGGGCGCCAGGGACACATCTCTCGTTACTGCCGGACGCTTGCAGCTCCAGAAACCCCATCGCCGGCTTTAAACTTCCGGCCGCTGCCATGAGAGGGCAAGCAGCAGCGGCTCCACCCGCACAAAGCCCTCGACGGGATGAGCAAGATTTGTTTGCATGTAGTCCAGTGATAGAAGCAGAGTTTGAAGGGTGGAAGATGAGGTGCTTGGTTGACACGGGATCCGAATGTACTATAATGCCTCTAGAAGTATATGAGAGATACTTCAGTCGACTAGTGATGCCAGAGGATGGCCGAATGATACGACTTACCGCCGCAAATAATGGTCAACTGTTAGTCAAGGGGATCGTGTGGATGCAGCTAAAAATGTTTGGTCAAGAGCTGGGGCAGAAAGGGGTAGTACTGGTGGATCACCCCCCTAGAAGAGCAATGGAGGTGACGCTCGGAATGAACGTGCTGCGAGACTTGAATCACCAGATGTATGCAGGTGAAGGACCCCGATACTGGGCCCAGGCGACAAGACACCGACCCACACAGAGAATTTTACACCGTCTAGTGCTGAGTTGCGACTTGCTGAAAAGTGCGGTCCCACGTGGCCGGGTGGGCCGGGTCCGAGTGCCATCGCGGGCCCCGATCCTGCTGGGACCCAGACAAGAGGAACTCTTAATGCTGCCGGTGGGAGCTGCACAGAGATTGAATGGGCTTGAAGTGCTACTTGAGCCCGCCCAAGAGAGTTCCTCATTTGCCAAAGTACATGTGGCCCGGTCTTTGGCGATTGTGAAGAATGGACGGGTGCCGGTCCGATGCATCAATGTTTTAGATGAGGCTGTTACAATTCCCGCTGGGACCATACTGGCCACACTGTTTGTGCCGGCAGAGAAGGTGCCAGAAAATGCAGGATTCGAACTGCGACCGGATCAACAGTCATCCTGTACATTTGCGGTCGAGGTAGGCCGGACTGAACCTCCTACTGAGGAATGGAATGGTCATGTGATCATGGAGCAGATGGGGGTGGATCGGGAGAAGCTGACCCCAGTGCAGATGGAGCAGTTGGAGAGAGTTTTGTGGGAGCATCAAGAGACCTTTTCCCGACATGGAGAGGACTTCGGGTGTACCCAGACGATTGAGCATGAGATTCCAATGGGGGATACTCCACCCATTAGAGAAAGATATCGTCAAATCCCTCCGGCGCTTTATCAAGAGGTGAAGAGCATGGTGGCCAGTATGCTGGACAACCATGTGATCCGAGAGAGCCGGAGTCCCTAGGCGGCCCCTGTAGACTTGGTCCGCAAGGATGGGACACTCCGATTTTGTGTGGACTATCGAAAATTGAATGCCCACACCGTGCAGGACGCATATCCTTTACCCCGTATTGAAGAATCCCTGTCGGCCCTGGGTCGGGCCAAGTATTTCTCAACGTTGGATTTGGCAAGCGGGTACTGACAGGTCCCAATGGCTGAAAAAGATCGGGCCAAGACGGCGTTTGTCTTACCAATGGGGCTCTTTGAGTTCAACCGGATGCCCTTTGGCCTCGCTACCGCCCCGGGAACCTTCCAACGCCGGATGGAACATTGCTTAGGCGATCTAAATTTTGAATCAGTCCTGATATATCTAGACGACATTGTGGTGTTCGGAACCTCATTTGAAGATCATCTGGAGAAGCTGCGTCAAGTTCTCCGGCGGCTCAGGAGCTACGGCCTGAAAATAAAGCCAAAAAATGTCAAATGTTACGAAACCAGATTGAGTATTTGGGACACCTGGTGACCCCGGACGGGGTACTACCTATAGCCAGTAAGATTAAGGCGGTACAAGAGTGGCCACCTCCCTGTGACCTGCGAGAAGTGCGGGCCTTCTTGGGCCTAGCAGGATACTATCGGCGGTTTGTGCCTAAATTCTCACAAGTGGTGGGTCCCTTGAACGAACTTTTGAGAGGGACAGCGCTGGGACCTCGAAACCACCCCATTCCATGGGTGCCCCTACAGGAAAAGGAATTTGATGAAGTGAAAACCGCCCTCACGAGTGCCCCATTGCTGGCATATGCCCGGTTTGACACCCCTTTTTTGTTGTATACCGATGGTAGTCTTCATGGGTTGGGGGCAGTACTAGCACAGGTGCAGGACGGCTGAGAGCGAGTGATTTCTTATGGCAGCAGGTCTTTAAGAGACTCCGAGCGAAATCCGGCCAATTACAGCTCATTCCGACTGGAATTACTGGCCCTGGTGTGGGCAATGACAGAACGCTTCGCCGAGTATCTAACAGGGGCTGAGGTGCTAGTCATGACAGATAACAACCCGCTAGCTCACTTGGAGAATGCGAAGCTGGGAGCGTTGGAGCAGCGGTGGGTCGCCAGACTGGCCAAGTTCAATTACCGCATTAAATTCCGCTCTGGTCGAGAAAACGGCAATGCAGATGCATTGTCAAGAGTGCCCCTTGGGTCATCAGGGGAAGATGTTGACGAACAACTTGAGGACACTGAAACTCCAGCTTTGGGGCAGATACCTATCTTCCAAAGTGTGGTACACTCAAGTGGGGTGGCCACCGGAATGCCCTGTGTCCTGGGTAAAACACCCTCAGATTGGACAAAAGTCCAGGATGAGTGTCCGGACGTTGAACTTGTGCGTCGTTGGGTACTAAACAAGGTCTGGCCCAGTGCAGAGGACAAGGCTCAGTTGTCCATGGAAGGAATGAAACTCCTTCGACAACGGGATAAATTGTGTGTGGAACAATGTCTTTTGTATCGTAAGGTGTACCTGCCATCTGAGCTGCAGCATCGGTACCAACTGATAATTCCTGTGGGGATGGGTCCCGTGGTCGCTCGTGAGGCGCATGAGAAGGGGGCCCATTTTGGAAGTGAAAAGACACTTCAGTGGTTGCAGCGAGTCCTCTATTGCCCCGAGTTGGGAGGGATGGTGGCCGACGCATGTCGGCAGTGCCGAATTTGTGGGCTCAACAAAAGCCCTGAACAGCGGGCTCCCACACAGTCTATTAAGACTTCAGCACCACTGGAGCTACTCATGATTGACTACGTTTTGATAGGGTACTCTACGTCAGGGTACTCCTATTGCCTGGTGATGACAGATCACTTTACCAAGTATGCTGTAGCGGTGCCGACAAAAGATCAGACGGCCAAGTCGGCGGCTGAGGCCGTGTGTCGACATTTCTTCCAAGTGTTCGGGTGTCCGCAGAGAGTACATTCAGATCAAGGGGCCTGCTTTCAGGGGACGCTGATGAGGGAGTTGCACCAGCTCTATGGTATAGAGCAGTCGAGAACAACGCCTTACCACCCTCAGGGTAACGGGGTGTGTGAGCGTTTTAATCGGACCTTGTTGCAAATGTTGAGGTCCTTAGAGGGTCAGCAACAGACACGCTGGCCTGAGTATCTCCCCGAATTGATGTGGGCTTACAATAACAGGGTGCACAGTACTACTGGATACTCACCCCACATGTTGATATTTGGTAGACCTGGCCGAGACATTGAGGATTTGAACATGCCGGATCCCTCCTCCGCCCCCCTTCGGACTGCATCCGAGTGGGTACGAGAGCATCGGCGGCGGTTGAGGGTGGTGCATCAGGTGGTGGGCGACTGCCTTCGCCAGGTGGTCCATAGGGACACGCGACCCGTACAAACAGAGTTGTTCTCTCCGGGAGACAGAGTGTTGGTGAGGACAAAACGACGGTCAGGAAAGCTGAGTGACCGATGGGAGGCGATACCGTATCTGATAAAAAAACAGGTGAATCCTGAGATTCCAGTGTACGAGGTCGAGCCGGTGGGGACAGGGGGGCCAACCCGTAATTTGCACCGTAACATGCTACAACGGTGCTGGTTTGAAGATTTGGCGCCTATTCCCCCAGAGCCGGAGGCCGTGTCCCAAGGGGCGGGAACTCTGAATGATCTTGAGTTTGATGGTGTGCTTGTTCCTGCGCCTGCTTATTTGCCCCGTCCGACCAATCTGGTCTTGTATGATGAGAATGTTGAGGATGTGGAGGATGCTGTTGAGGAGAGCGCATCAGATCGACTGCTTGGTCCTGACGCTGTATCACGGAACATCGAACCGCATAAGGAGGCAACTCCACTTGCGCCCGCTAACACGACCACGGAAGTGACTTTAGCTCCCTCTGGGGTTGCACCTATTGATGTAGGACTCAGGAGAACTACACGATCTACGGCTGGAATACCGCCTCAGCGATATGCTCAGGATGAATTTGAGTGGGAAGGTATGTCGAGGACGCCAACCTCTAGTGGGGTGGCATGTAAGAGGGTGAACTGTAGTCCCACTGAGAGGGCACTAGGACCCTGTGGTTTTTGCCTGCTGCAGCAAAGAACAGACACTGCCAGGCCCCCGGAGACTATGTGTGCTGGTGGGTGGGGTCTGGTGTCGGTTGTGTAAAGTGTGATATAAGGAAGTGGAGAAAAGTAGAAAAGGCGGGAAGAGAGGAGGAAGCAGCAGTGTGATAAAAAAAGGACTGTGTGAATTTGCTGCCGTTGTGTTGGAGAAAAGCTTCGAGAGGAAACAACTCTGAGAGAGACTTGTTTTTGTTGCTAACGTTTTTCTGGAAACAGTTAACTTTTATTTTGGAAGACTGAGACTTTACTGAAAACCCAGTACGTATCTGAGAGTCTGTGGAGTCCCTGTGCATTGAGTTGAAACTTGAAACAAGTTTGGACAGACTGCTGATATAAAGACGGACGGATTGTTGTAAGAGCATTTCTAGGAACTACAGGAGGAGAGACAACTTCTTTAGGACACTAAACTAAGTCCCCGGCATTTGGGCTCGGCATCGGCCGACAAGACGGAGAAGCGTGCTGTAACTTATTGGCGCCGAAGACTTGGACTGGCTGCAGCCTGTGTGGAATCCTGCCTGAGAGAAGACTCATTTTAGGTTAACGGTACCATAGTCATAGATACCCGGGTATCCCTTGCAGAGTGTTTAATCGTTACTTTAGAGGTGTATCGCATATTAGATGTGTGTAAGTTATACTCAGTGTGTCATTCCAGGGGCTCCTCTTGATAACACTACATTCAATTTACGCTTGTTCTTGTATTGAGTTGTTCTGTGAGGTAAATTGATTACTAGCCTGTTGGAGTATACAGTTCTCAGGAGACCTTGGAGTGGCACAGTGATTTCAGCTGCTGCTGAATTAGTGTATCTTTTGGGTGCTTCTGCCTGAGTATTCCTCATATTACCTTACTTATTCTGCCTTTGAGTAAACCACTGTTGGAGATTTCTGCCTTAGTCTTGGTTTGTGACTCACTGGATCTTATTCGGACCTCTGGTCATTACAAGTACGATAATGGCAATGCCAAATTTGTACATTATTTTTATTTCCTTCATATTTTAGTGGTTATAAATATAAATTCTGAACTGAAAATTTGGAGTAAAGAAGGAGAATGTCACATCTTTGGGCTCTTTTCCATTTGCGAAAAACACGTCCGTGTCTCGCATGTGAAAACCAAGCTGTGGCGCCGGCACTTGGGAGCAGAGCGTGCAGCTCCATGTGTTGCTATGCGGCCGCACGCTCTGCTCTGGAGTGTCGGCGCCAGAGCTTGGTTTTCACATGCGAGACACGGACGTGTTTCTCACAAATGGAAAAGAGCCCTTTGAAGCATTTCCTTATGTAAAATGCTACAAACTAGGTACGTTCAATTAAAAGTGTTCCAGGAATAGTTTCCACTAGAAAACTCATCATTATTGACTGCCAGAAATAAAACTCAGGGTGTATTCACACTTTTTTTTTTTTTTTGCTGAGTCTTTAGAGCTAAAACTCTTCAGAAACCATGAGGAGTTCAAAAAGCACACGTTTTGATATTATTGGTCATTTTCTGCTCCGACATCTCAGGACAAAAACTTAGTATTAGGTGAGCTTTTGATGTTGCAAATTTTCTGCAGCTATTAGCTAAATTAGGTTATTTTCTAGGTTATTTTTTACATTGTGTATGCGTTTTTAACACTTTGATACTTTCTGGTATTTGGTTATGTCAAAACTTTATTTGTACAGTTGATTGGATTACATACGTTTTTTATCAGCAGAATTTTCGCATCTAGTTCAAGTCTATACGGAAAATGTGCATATAAAACTCAGCCAGAGAAATTGACATATTACAGATTTCAAACACGGTGTCAAACAGGTCAAGTTATGCTAAAAAAATGCATAATGGTCATGAGATTTCTATAAATCTCATCCACTTTGCTGAACCAGTAAGGCTACTTTCACACTAGCGTCGGCCCGACGTACCGACGCATACTGTGCAAGCGCCGCACAACGGGGGCAGCGGATGCTGTTTTTCCATGCATCCGCCGCCCCATTGTGAGGTGCGGGGAGGTGGATGCGGAGTTCCGGCCGCGCATGCGCGGTCGGAAATGGCGGACTGTCGGCACAAAAAAACGTTACATGTAACGTTTTTTGCTGCCGGCGGTCCGCCACAACACGACGCAACCGTCGCACGACGGTTGCGACTTGTGTCAATACGTCGCAATGCGTAGCTAATTTTAGTCTATGGGGAAAAAACGCATCCTGCAGACGACTTTGCAGGATGCGTTTTTTTCGCAAAAACGACGCATTGCGACGTATGCAAAAAAACGCTAGTGTGAAAGTAGCCTAAGATGCTGCGGTTTGTTGGCGCAGCGTAAATATACAGCATCAAAAGTTCACCGAAGGCACTTCATGGGAATTTAAAGTTAGGGTATATGCAAAAGAAGGTATTCAAGAGGAAACCACTTTAGGAATTGTTCCTTTTTTTATTTTTTTTAAGAGTTTTTGGAGGAGAAATTGAAAGGAAACTCTCCAAACTTCTCAAAAACAGAGTTTCTGCTCATTTTCCACTTGGAAAAGTCTGCAAAATAGATTCTGTGTGCATATAGCCTTTGGGGACTTTTTCATTTCCTGGAGCAGTTTAGAAGAGTTTTTGAAGTGTTTTCAGCCTTTTGTTGGGACACTGTCATCAGGAGCTGCTTAAAAAAAATCACTGATTTCCCAGCAGTTATCTTTAAAACCTGAAGTGGAAAATAAAACGCTCAAAACACTTAGCATATAAACAGCAAAGTGGCTCTACCAAAGAAATGCATAGAAGTCTTTTAAGCATTTTTGAAGTTTTTTATTAGGTTTTTTTTCCATTGAAAAACTTGTTAATGTGCCCACTGCCAATAGCTTAATCGATGCAAATTCAAATATTTTTTATTTATTTGTTTTTCAATTGGAAAAAGGGGGAGAGCTTCAAACTTCTATATTTTTTTAAACTTTTTTTGTTCATTTCTACTTTTTTTTCCTCTCTTTTTGTCCTCCCAGTTCCCCCCCCGGGGATTGCTCGCTTTGTGTATTTAGCATCTGATAATTTTTTTGGGAGGACTTTTTAATCTCCTGAAGCAGTTGGAAGAGTTTTTGAAGTGTTTTTCTAACTATTTTGGTTAGTAAACTCCCATCAGGAACTGCATCAAAAAGAGCAAAGCTTGAAACATTTATATCTTTTTTTCATATTTTGAAATTTTTTTAAATTCAATTTAAACTGGAAACCTGAAACTACTATTGTTTGATTGCTTGTACAACACACTGCAATACTACAATATGTACTGTAGCTGAAATAATCCCCAGTGCTGCATACAAGGGCTCTTCCATTTACTCGATCGGTGGGGTGCTGCTGGACGTTGCCTCTCTCCCCCAAAGATTCTGATATCTATGACCCAGAAGAAGGATAGGTCATCAATGATAAAGTAGAGGACAACCTCTTTAATATTAAGAGACCCAGGAAAAACTTTGTAACGTGCATGGTTAGTCAGGATGGGGGAACGATACTGTAGAGTTGCTTCATGAAGACATGTCTGACAATCTATTACTTAAGGGCTTATTCACTGGAATGCGATTGTTTGATCTCGGATTTAGAATCTGACATCTCACAGATCTCTATACATCAATGGGGCTAATGAATACACAAGTTTTTTAGACCATTCAATTTACCCAAGCCAAAATCCAGTGTAACTCATATTCTGCTCACATGCTGCCATTTAAAGGAAAAGAAGGGCCATCTGTGTTCTATCTGTTTTTTTACTGATCCATATTTTGTAGATGCAAAATATAATTTACCCTTTTTTACCCTGCTCTCAAGTTTTACATAGTGAAAAAAGTAGAAAAAAGTAGAAGAATGAATACCTTTAACATTTGTAAAAGCCAATACAAATTCATATTCTCTGCTCCCTAGTGTACTCTAATTATTGTTATCATGAAATAAAAATATTAATCTGTCTTTAGATAACATTACTTGTACAAGCCTCACAAGATAAAAGACATAAAATAAAATAAATCATTGCTTGATTTATGTAACAATATTTGTCCAGCACCTCAAAGGAGAGCTGTGTATAAATGGCAAAAACCTGAGTTAGCAAAGTATAACTGGTGCCACAACTAGAACCACTGTGATAACCGTGTATGTCCAGCACACCCAGGATAGCCACGTGTGTCCGGCACACACGGGATAGACGTCACGTGTATGTTCAGCACACCCGGGATAGCCGTTTGTGTCCAGCACACCTGGGATAACAGTGTGTGTCCGGTACACCCAGGATAGAGTGTATGTCCAGCACACCCGGGATAGCAGTGTACATCCAGCACACCCGGGATAGCCATGTGTGTCTAGCATACCTGAGATAGCAGTGTACGTCCAGCACACCAGGGATAGCTGCGTACATCCAGCACACCCGGGATAGCCATGTGTGTCCAGCATACCCGGGATAGCAGTGTACGTCCAGCACACCCAGGATAGCCATGTGTGTCCAGCATACCCGGGATAGCAGTGTACGTTCAGCACACCCAGGATAGCCATGTGTGTCCAGCATACCTGGGATAGAAGTGTACGTCCAGCACACCCGGGATAGCAGTATACGTCCAGCACACCCGGGATAGCCATCTGTGTCCAGCATACCCGGGATAGCAGTGTACGTCCAGCATACCCGGGATAGCAGTGTACATCCAGCACACCCGGGATAGCCATGTGTGTCCAGCATACCCGGGATAGCAGTGTATGTCCTGCACACACTGGACAGCCGTGTATGTCCAGCAAACCCAGGAAAACAGTGTATGTCCAGAACACCCAGGATAGCATTGTACATCCAGCACACCCAGGATAGCCATGTGTGTCCAGCACACACAGGAAAACAGTGTATGTCCAGAACACTCGGGATAGCAGTGTACATCCAGCACACCCAGGATAGCAGTGTATGTCCAGCACACACGGGACAGCCGTGTATGTCCAGCACACCCAGGATAACAGTATATGTCCAGCACACCCGGGATAGCAGTGTACGTCCAGCACACCCGGAATAGAAGTGTACGTCCAGCACACCCGGGACAGCAGTGTACGTCCAGCACACACGGGTTAACAGTCTATGTCCAGAACACCCGGGACAGCCGTGTGTGTTCAGCACACCCCTGATAATAATGTATGTCCAGAACACTCGGGATAGCAGTGTATGTCCAGAACACCTGGGATAGCCGTGTGTGTGTCCAGCACACCCGGGATAGCCATGTGTGTCCAACACACCCGGGATAGCAGTGTATGTCCAGAACACCCAGGATAGCAGTGTACATCCAGCACACCCAGGATAGCCATGTGTGTCCAGCATACCTGGGATAGCAGTGTACTTCCAGCATACCCGGGATATCAGTGTACGTCCAGCACACCCGGGAAACCGTGTATGTCCAGCACACCCGGGATAGCAGCGTACATCCAGCACACTCAGGATAGCCATGTGTGTCCAGCATACCCAAGATAGCAGTGTACGTCCAGCACACCAGGGATAGCTGCGTACATCCAGCACACCCGGGATAGCCATGTGTGTCCAGCATACCCGGGATAGCAGTGTACATCCAGCACACCCAGGATAGCCATGTGTGTCCAGCAAACCTGGGATAGCAGTGTACGTCCAGCATACCCGGGATAGCAGTATATGTCCAGCACACCCGGGATAGCCATGTGTGTCCAGCAAACCCGGGATAGCAGTGTACGTCCAGCACACCCAGGATAGCCATGTGTGTCCAGCATACCTGGGATAGCAGTGTACGTCCAGCACACCTGGGATAGCAGTATATGTCCAGCACACCCGGGATAGCCATGTGTGTCCAGCATACCCGGGATAGCAGTGTACGTCCAGCATACCCGGGATAGCAGTGTACGTCCAGCACACCCAGGATAGCCATGTGTGTCCAGCATACCCGGGATAGCAGTGTATGTCCAGCACACACGGGACAACCGTGTATGTCCAGCAAACCCAGGAAAACAGTGTATGTCCAGAACACCCAGGATAGTAGTGTACATCCAGCACACCCAGGATAGCCATGTGTGTCCAGCATACCCGGGATAGCAGTGTACGTCCAGCATACCCGGCATAGCAGTGTACGTCCAGCACACCTGGGATAGCCATGTGTGTCCAGCATACCTGGGATAGCAGTGTATGTCCAGCACACACGGGACAGCCGTGTATGTCCAGCACACCCAGGAAAACAGTGTATGTCCAGAACACCCGGGATAGCAGTGTACATCCAGCACACCCAGGATAGCAGTGTACGTCCAGCACACACGGGACAGCCGTGTATGTCCAGCACACCCAGGATAACAGTGTATGTCCAGCACACCCGGGATAGCAGTGTACGTTCAGCACACCCGGGATAGCAGTGTACGTCCAGCACACCCGGGACAGCAGTGTACGTCCAGCACACACGGGTTAACAGTCTATGTCCAGAACACCCGGGACAGCCGTGTGTGTCCAGCACACCCCGGATAGTAATGTATGTCCAGAACACTCGGGATAGCAGTGTATGTCCAGCACACCCGGGATAGCCATGTGTGTCCAGCACACCCGGGATAGCAGTGTATGTCCAGAACACCCAGGATAGCAGTGTATGTCCAGAACACCAGGGATAGCCGTGTGTGTCCAGCACACTCAGGATAGCCATGTGTGTCCAGAACACCCAGGATAGCAGTGTATGTCCAGAACACCCGGGACATCAGTTTACGTCCAGCACACCCGGGATAACAGTGTATGACTGATACCAAGATAAGTAATAAAACACCATTGTGGGTTGTTAATCACAGCAAAGTGCAGCACATAATATGAAGTTTATATATAAACTATCAGGCGCACAACAAACCAATGGGTTTGAAACAACTAGGTTGTGTTTCTTTTCTAATAATATTTTTTCTTCATATGTGCTTTCATGAAGATTCAATACATTTTTTACTTTTTAAATACTTTTTGCATTGGAGCTGTATCTACTACTTATCTTGTTTGTCTACTAGTGTGGGAAGCAGCCCAGTGATAGGTGCACCATCATTTACCAGATGATCACCAGCTTAATTTTTGCCTGAAACAGTGATCTAATTTTTTCTCTCCTGTTTTCTTGTGCATGACTGATGCCACCTGGGATAGCAGTGTATAAATGGCACCACCTGGACTATCATTGAATGACCGGAAACTCCAAGGGTACTAGTGTATGACTGGCACTCCTTGTAATGTTGACACCACCTCTGATAGCAGTGTTTGAAAGGCACCACTTGGGTTAATACTGTATGACTAGAAACACCAGGGATTGTAGTGTATGGCTGGATGACTGGCACCACCTTGGTTTTCAGTGTGTGATCGACACGCAGGATCAGAGATAGCAGTGTATAACTGGTACGATCTGGCTTAGCATTTTATGACTGGCCCAACATGGATAGCAGTGTATCACTGGCACCACCTGGGAAAGCAGTGTCATTGGTACCACCTGGGATAGCAATGTAGGATTGGCACTACAACTAGCACCACTTGGGAGAACAGAGTGTCATTGGTACCACATGAGATAAGTATATGACTGGCACTCCTTGGTTAGCAGTCTACTGCTGCCACTACCTCTGATACCAGTGTTTGAGAGCCTCCACTTGGATTAGTAGTGTATGACTAGAAACATCAGGGATAATAGTTTATGACTGGAACTACCTGGGTTAGTAGTGTAAGACTGGCAAGACTAGAGATAGCAGTGTATGACCGGCACCATCTGGGTTAGTAGTGTAGTGTATGACTGGCAAGACCAGATATAGCAGTATATGACCGGCACCATCTAGGTCAGTAGTGTATGACTGGCGATACCAGAGATAGCAGTGTATGACTGGCACTATCTGGGTTAGTAGTGTAGTGTATGACTGGCAAGACCAGAGATAGCAGTGTATGACCGGCACCATCTGGGATAACAATGTAGTGCATGACTGGCAATACCAGAGGCAGGAGTGTATGACCGGCACCATCTAGGTTAGCAGTGTATGACTGGTGATACCAGAGATAGCAGTGTATGACCGGCACCATCTGGGTTAGTAGTGTAGTGTTTGACTGGCAAGACCAGATATAGCAGTATATGACTGGCACCATCTGGGTTAACAGTGTAGTGCATGACTGGCAATGCCAGAGGAAGGAGTGTATGACCGGCACCATCTAGGTCAGTAATCTATGACTGGCGATACCAGAGATAGCAGTGTATGACTGGCACTATCTGGGTTAGTAGTGTAGTGTATGACTGGCAAGACCAGAGATAGCAGTGTATGACCGACACCATCTGGGCTAGTAGTGTAGTGTATGACTGGCAAGACCAGAGATAGCAGTGTATGACCGGCACCATCTGGATTGCTTTATCTAAATAACGTACAGTAAGTGAAGATGTGAGCAAATACTCAATTATAAATCTCCTTTTTCGGCAGAAAGCATAGTAGAACAAGATACTGAGTAACTGCTTGTATTTGCTAGTAAGGCCCATTGCATTCAGCCACATTGATGTTTTGTGCTGCTCAATATCATTTATGAATAATACCATACATATTTGGAGAAATAACGTGCCCTCCTAATATGAGATAATTGACAATTTACTCATAAGTGTTTTTGCCTTTCTCTGGTTTAATACTTTAGGATTGGGCTATGTCCACACTGTGACATTTTCCTCAAGACGATTTATAGCTATGATTTATTTGGCTGATGTAAATTAAGCCAAATGTCAGACATGTTACTCGGGAATCTTAGTTGCTTTCAACTTACATTATTAAATTGCATAGGAGCAAGGCTGTTATCACCGTCTCTAAGGAGCGGGTGTGAAAGATCAATCACATTTCTACAACACGTAGGAACCATTTACTCCATTACATTGGTAGAGAATAAACATTCTTTGGCTTGCAGTCTTATATTAGACTTGTCTTGTCCATTGTTACTTTCTGGCCTTGCCTGATCCTGTTTCCACATCCTTACAAATATCTCCTACATCCGCCCTTATCTCTACACTAAAACATTAATTAATGCTGTTAGCACTTATCGCCACAACTGCTATAAAATGTTATCAATTAGATACCAGAATGTGTTCTTGTGTTGTCCAAGCATCTCCTGTTTCCTGGAGAGTTCAGGGCAGAGCTCTGCTTCTTAATTACAAAACTTCTTACTGGTGACTTGTAGCTAAAATGTAGAATACATGACCTATAACTAGAATATAAAATACGGTATATACACTAGAGCAAGAACAGAATATATGAACTATAGCTAGAATATAAAATATGGGAAATATAGCTAAAATATTCAATATACTGTATACAGCAATATATAGAATATATAAACTATAACTAGAATATATTTATTATAATGATTTATGGGCCTTCAGCTGGATCTTGAGCCATGGCGACTTGATGAACGAAGGCTCTGTCGGAAGATTGATCTTCTATAAGCCTAGATAGGTCCACCATAGTCTTCTCCGCCAATAGTATCACGCCATTGGGTTGCTCGTCTTCTTCTTCAATTTGTTCTTTCTATTCTTCCGACCATGATGTCCTTCTCTAGTGATTGCTCTCTTTGTATGTTGTGTCCACAGTAGGCAAGTTGTAGCTTCATGATCCTTGCTTCAAGTGTAATGTCTGGCTTGATTTGTTCCAAAATTGAATTGTTTGTTCTTCTTGCCATCCATGGTATTGATAACATGCCTGTGAGGTGCTATGATCTAGAACCTGGGGTGGGGGCACCAAAGCTGTGCAACATTCCCTGATGCGCTAATAATAATTAGTGATGAGGGAACGTGCCCAGATAAGGTGTTATCCGAGCATGCTTGTGTGCTAATAGAGTAGCTTCAGCATGCTCGAATACTATGTTCGAGGTTCGAGGATGTGGCTGCATGTCTCACAGCTGTTCGACAGCCGCAACACATCCAGGGACCGCCTGTTTGTTAGGCAATCCCTGCATGTGTTGCAGATGTCGAACAGCCGCGGCGACTAGAACATAGTATTCAAGCACGCTGAAGACACTGTATTAGCACACAAGTATGCTCAGATAACAACTTATCCGAGCACATTTGTTCATCACTAGTAAGGAGGCGTTACCAGTGTGAGACATGCAATGACTGACAGGCTACTCTCCAGATCTACATGTCTCACACTGGTAACACCCCCTTTCATTTAAAATAAGCTCTGGAGACAGATTCTCAGTGAGATCTATGTCCAGCCCATTGATCTTGACAACTCATTTACAAATTAGGAAAAATGTGGATTTCTGTGGAAGCCGTCAGATCACAGATATTAAGGTCTCATTTTATTCAGCTTTCTATCACCCACATGTTCACACAGTCGGCTTAGGAGGGTTGATCCTACTGACAGATTCCCTTTAATGGAGTGACAGAGCTCAATACATTACACTCCATTCAACTGTAGGGGAAAACCAGAAACGAGCGGCTGATAATCCCACTAAAGAGACCCACACCGATCCAACATTATCACCCAAATATCTTAGTTTGGAACACTCACTTTAAACTTTTTTTGGATGCAGGCTGTACAGATAATTAAGGTTTACAGTGACGCATGCTTAAGTCTCAACACTTTTTTTTTTTGCATAAAACGTTAACACTTTACATTTTTCTCTCCTGACAGATATCAAAAGAACATGAATTACCAAGAAGATAAAACAAAAAAAGTGCCTTGGAAACCAACAGGGAACAGATTCGGATGTTTCTATAGCACATCCCATTGTGAACAAATACATTTATTTTTGCATATTGACAAACTAATGTACTTCCATAGCTGTCACAACTTATATTTGATATGTTGTCCTGTCTTCACGCAGATGGATGTAATGTACAATGACTAAGTAACTGCCATATAGAAAGAATGCACTTCTAGTGCCCTGGTCATATGCCCATGGTCAACCAAGTCTTTGCCAGAGAACGGGAACCTACTTACTAGGAGATGTTGGGTGCCTCGTGTCTCGTCTCAGGTTGGCCTCCAATTCGCTGTTTTTCTGGCTATAGGTTCAAGTCTACATTTAGGTCAGGTGGGATATGCTGCCAAAAAGACTTGTCTGTGACCTCCGCTAGACCAATAATGTTAATATTGCATATGTTCTGTGTAATATTTCTGTTGCAATTTGTGCATACAAATCCTGTAATAGACTCTGCTTTGCAACACTGGTAAATCGATGTATTTAATGCTTATGCAACCAAAAAGCTACGTTTGGTTCCCATATATGTTTTTCTTAACCCAAATTTGAATACTTCTGGTCACAACAGTTTAGTCCTTATTTAATATTTGCATGACAGTTGCCTTGTTCATTGTCTGCACCGGACAATGTCTTCTTATGTAGAGATCATTCTACGAGTGCTGCATAGCATTCACTTTATGTATAATACTGTGAAGGCTTTTGTGAGGAGGCACAGTTGTATATAGCCATACACAGGCTGATGCCATTAGTTTTCTGTACATTACATGTATAAAACATTCCAGTGACATGTGCAATATGTAAATATCTGTAAATATGACATGCATAATAAATGTTTGGTATATATACAGCACATTGGCGTGCCGACTCTGCATTGCTTACGACCGTTCTATAATAGTAGAATAAATGGGCCAAATTCATGAGACTTAAAGAGAAGCTACAAAGGGCAGAAAGCGCTTATAGGGTGTTATTCAGACAGGGCGTTTATGCGGTAACCTGGTTGAGTCATGAGAGCACAAATCTTATAGAAGTTCAATGATAAATCCAGCTGCCGCGGGTCTGCTGGTTGGAATTTCCCATTATAGCCGGTTATTTATGGTGATAAGCGGATAATGCTGCGCTGGTGGCAAGAAAAATGTTCTGAGGTCCTTAAAGTTTGAAGAACATGTAGTTTGAAATGTGTTGAGAATAAAGTCTGTGTTAGGATTTAAACTCAGCAGCTCTTGTGCACCAGGGGCAGCTCTTCCCTCTGAGCTATTCAGCTCGCTGGACAGTTCCTTGCTAAATCAGATACTAGTACCTCTGTTGTTTCTGATGTCTCCAACCTGAGTTCCTGATTGGCTCACCCTGTGATCTGATTGAGCATCCTACTTAAACCTGGCACTGCAGTTCCTTCATTGCGGGATTATTGAGCTCCCAGCCTTTAGTCTAGCTTCTTCCCACCTGCTGCTTATCCTCAAGATCCCACTGCTGCTCCGTGTACCGACCCCTGGCTATATCCTGACTACGTTACCTGCTTATCCTCCCAGCTATACTGCTGCACTGTGTACCAACCTCTGGCTATATCCTGACTACGTTACCTGCTTATCCTCCCAGCTATACTGCTGCACTGTGTACCAACCTCTGGCTATATCCTGACTACGTTACCTGCTTATCCTCCCAGCTATACTGCTGCATTGTGTACAAACCTCTGGCTATATCCTGACTACGTTACCTGCTTATCCTCCCAGCTATACTGCTGCACTGTGTACCAACCTCCGGCTATATCCTGATGAAGCTACCTGCTGGTGACTGAAACGCGACGAGAATAAAACTACATATTCTTCATATTTTAAGGACCTCAGACCTTCTTTCCTGCCAGCAGCTAGTGCAGCATTACCCGCTCTTCCACTATATATCCTAAAATTCATAAGAATGACACATGCAGGAATAATAAATGCTACTTTAACCATTTCCACATTACCCTGCCCCATTCTTCATTGTAGGAAAGTGTCTAAAACCTAAACAAAATGTGGTCTGCAGCTTTTTGCATTAAAATATGTTTTATTTTAGAGAAAGTCGGTACCCAGGATTGAAGCTGCTCCACCACCATTTGTGTCACTCCATTAAGATCTTCATGATCCTTTTCTTACAGCCCTGCAGACATTAACTTTATACATCACACTCCCTGTAAATCAGTGGAAAATAGTCCATTGGCCGTGTACCAAGGAACTTCTGCACTTGCCTATTAACCCAGCTTACCAATCAAATGCAGAGGGGCTAGGTTAGCAAGCTCACAGAATGCCACAGGGGGTTTTCATACCCGCTCATCAGCCCACTTGCTGCTAATAACTGGGTAGAGATAAGCATAGAGTTACTTTCTGCATGGCTGTATAGAGCTTCTTGGTACCTGCCATAATTAAGTGATATAGAAGATAGATGGTGAGGGCAGCAGCTTAGATTAAAGAAACCCGGTGACAGATTCCCATTAAAATTAAGTCCAGGCGCATAAAAAAAAAAATCACATGTATTGTTATCTGTATGGCATTGTTTTCATCAGCAGCAAATTAAATTTACAAGACCAAAACAAGCTTCTGTGGTAAGGGTATGTGCACACATCTTTTTCAGGCAGATTCCTCCTAGAATCCACCTGAAAAATGTGCCACAATCACAGTGCACAGCAATGTAAAAATAATACTGTTGTGCCCATCATGTGTGAAGACACAGGGTGGGGTGTGGGAGTCAGCGGGTACCCCAGTCTGCTAGCCGAAACCGCATGGATCAGGCATCATGTGGGGTCATTATACTCTATGGAGCATCATGTCTGGCCATTACACAGTATTGAGCATCATGTGTGGCCATTACACAGTATTGAGCATCATGTGGGGTCATTATACAGTACGGAGCATCATGTGTGGCCATTATACAGTACAGAGCATCATGTGTGGCCATTATACAGTATGGAGCATCATGTGTGGCCATTATACAGTATGGAGCATCATGTGGGGCCATTATACAGTATTGAGCATCATTTCGGGTCATTATACAGTATGGAGCATCATGTGGGGCCATTATACAGTATTGA
The DNA here is from genome assembly GCF_051348905.1 of Ranitomeya variabilis. NCBI lineage: Eukaryota > Metazoa > Chordata > Amphibia > Anura > Dendrobatidae > Ranitomeya > Ranitomeya variabilis. The sequence goes on along the minus strand of NC_135233.1, from coordinate 1,022,631,694 downwards.
GCATCATGTGGGGTCATTATACAGTATGGAGCATCATGTGTGGCCATTATATAGTATGGAGCATGTGTGGCCATTATACAGTATGGAGCATCATGTGTGGCCATTATACAGTATAGAGCATCATGTGTGGTCATTATACAGTATTGAGCATCATGTGTGGCCATTATACAGTATGGAGCACTGTATGGCCATATTTTTTTGTTTATAATTATTGTTTATGAAACAGTGTGATCAGCAGTGCTAAATGGATGTGGTTGGGATGTGGATATGGGTGTGACTACTTGTGAAATGGGTGTGGTCAGAGGCGTGGCCTAAAATTTGCCACGGCGCACTACGCGCGCCACAAACTTTATACCTCTTTCCCTTCTTCAAAAGTTGGGAGGTATGGTACCGCATTTGCCAGATCATGGCATGTGCCGCAAATCCCATAGGGAATGAATGAGGCCGAACGCAGTGTTGCTGTAAGTGATCCGTTACGCGGCAGATGCAGAAAAACTGCCCGATCTGCTGCAAAAGGCTACATTCACATCAGCGATTCTTGCCAAAGTCACTGTCGATAGTGTCATACTCACCAAAGGGGGAGGCAGCACTAAAAGTGCCTAGGGCAGCAGAAACTCTAAATACGGCCCTGGATACAAGGCCAGTTGACCGAAGGGTTATAACCTGGCTTCAGCTTCCAGGGCCGACTACCCCACCTGTGGCACGAACACAGAGAGGAGGTAATGACAATCTTAGGAAGATGATAGTCCATTGGGATACAAGGCCAGTTGACCGAAGGGTCATAACCTGGCTTCAGCTTCCAGGGCTGACTACCCCACCTGTGGCATGCAAAGAGGAAGTAAAGACAAGCTTAGGATGATGACAGTCCCTTCAGATACAAGGCCAGTTGACCAGAGGGTCATAATCTGGCTTCCCCAAACATTTCCATATAGCCAGGCAACCGGATGATGCCATTCCTGGCTTTCACAAGCGTATCCATGGGTTAGTGATGTTCAATGCAGATCTGCTCCATTATTTCAGGTGGGGCCATGGTCCCCTAAACTATAAAATGACAAATCTGTCCCTCGTGATGGAGAAATGATGTCTTGGCTGCTGTCCTGTAGTCTCTGGATCTCTTGGCTATCAAGATGTCGCTCTCTGTATATCTGGAGGTATCTCTCCTTTTTATAGTTAACAAATGTCCTTCAAATCGACATTCTCAGATAAAGTGGAAGACTGGAAACAAGACCAACTGCAGTTCAAGTTTCATGTATTCAATGTGTGCATGTTGTAGCATTTCAGAGTGCATCTTTAATTTGTTATATAGAGTGGTTCTATTCGCTTGCACCGGCATCATAAAGACGCAGTATGCATATACAGTACACTAACACATGCTCTGTATCCATATTTTGTGCACCCATAAGCTTGAATAGGCAAATTTAATCCAAAATACTTCTGACTAGTGCATGCTGCAGCCCCCCCAAACACCACACACATGGACATTCAATTCATGTGAAAAAGCAAAAAATAAACAACAACCCATCTTCGAAACAGCCCAATAAATTGATCCTAGAGTTGTCTGTGTGAGGTCAATCTTTTTCACATGTGGACCAAAATTATAGTCGTGTGAACGTGCCTTGAGGCTACGTGCCCATGACATCTTTTTTTAATATAGGAAAACATGATGTTCAAAGATGCCAAGTAGTGATGAGCAAATATACTCGTTACTAGAGATTTCCCGAGTACGCTCGTGTGACCTCTGAGTATTTTTTAGTGCTCGGAGATTTAGTTTTCCTTGCAGCAGCTGAATGACTTACATCTGTTAGCCAGCTTGGTTACATGTGGGGATTCCCTAGCAAACAGGCAAACCCCACATTTACATCTGTTAGCCAGCATAAGTACATCATTCAGCTGCGGCGATGAAAACTAAATCTCCGAGCACTAAAAAATACTCGGGAGGACACACGAGGGTGCTCGGGATATCTCGAGTAACGAGTATATTTGCTCATCACTAAGGCCAAGCTGTTAAAAGTGAGCAAACCATTCTTCAGATGGCCGGACAATGGCAGCAAAATATAAATAAAAATAAAACTTCCTGTAGGTATAAAAAAAGATTCAAATATGTGGGTGCACAATTTTTTTATGGATACATAGTGTAAGGGTATGTGCACACGTCCGGATTTCTTGCAGAAATTTCCTGAAGAAAACCGGAAATGTTCTGCAAGAAATCCGCATTTTTTTTTGCGTTTTTTTTAGCATTCTGCAAGCGTAATTAGCTTGCAGAATGCTCAAGTTTTCCAAGCGATCTGTAGCATCGCTTGGAAAACTGACTGACAAGTTTGTCACACTTGTCAAACATACAGTTTGACAAGTGTGACCAACTTTTTACTATAGATGCTGCTTATGCAGCATCTATAGTAAAAGATAGAATGTTTAAAAATAATAAAAAAATAAAAAAATGGTTATACCCACCCTCTGCAGACAGCCAATCTCCTCAGCGGCATCCGTTCCTATAGATGACGGTGTGGTTCAGGACCTTCGATGACGTCGCGGCTTGTGATTGGTCGCGTGAGTCACATGAGCGGTCACTCGACCAATCACAAGACAGCGACGTCATCACAGGTCCTGAACCACACCATCTATAGGAACAGAAGAGAGAGCATGCACCGGAGAAGCGGGAACACTTCGGGGCCATCAGAGGGTGAGTATATCACTATTTTTTATTTTAATTCTTTTTTTTTTTTACCAATTATATAGTGCCCAGTCCGTGGAGGAGAGTCTCCTCTCCTCCACCCTGGGTACCAACCGCACATAATCTGCTTACTTCCCGCATGGTGGGCACAGCCCCGTGCGGGAAGTAAGCAGATCAATGCACTCCTAGGTGTGCGGAATCCCCGCAATTCCGCATTTTTAATGAACATGTTGCTTTTTTTTCTGCGATGCGATTTTTTGGCGGGAAAAAATGCAACATTTGCACAAAAAATGCGTAATACCCTGTAAATAATAGGACGCATATGTAAGCGGTTTTTTTTGCGTTTTTATAGCGAAAAAACGCAAAAAATCCTGAACGTGTGCACATGGCCTTAGGGTATAAGCATACTGCAACTTTATGACACTGATTCTACTGCTGAGTTTTCCAAAGTGAAGCTGCTTATGGCAAAAATCACATTTCTATGAAATCAACATGTCCAGTTATCAAACAACACTGATTGTGAACCAATTTCTCCTGCTGTTGTGCAAATAGAACACACAACAGGTAGAAATGATAGGCAATTTGTCAGTCAACCCCTATAAAGGAGTGGATCTGCAGGGGGTGATTACAGACCATTTCTCTGTGCTCATTCTTTTTGGCTGTAGTTTTGGTAATTTTTGCATTTTATCATTGCTCTTACCCCTAAAACAAAGATAAGAAAGGGGATTATGTCAGCTCACCCATAGCGGAGTTCTGAGCTCGTAAAATCCAGCAGGGCCGCAGGAAGATCAATAACAGTAAATAAATCAATGCTCTGAATGTATAGCAAATTATTGTTATGTGTATTGCTCAAACATTTTTCTGCCTTGAGTCTTAACTTGCATTTTAAATGAGTTTTCATTGGTATATCACATCTATACTCTGATTGACATAGATCCGTCATGTGCTCCTGACAGGAAGCACTATATAATGCTAACTGACTGGCCATCTATAAATTACAATGACTAAAGACTTGAGGGTGTGAAACGCCTCTGCCTATTATCTCCTCAAGTCAGGGCTGTGATTATCATGCTGTTGCTTTATTTTTAATTTACTTAATAAATTTGATACTTTTACATATATCGAATCTCTGAAGCTGGATTTACTAATGATTGATGTCACCCCTAGAGATACAGTAGATGAGGAATGGTCTACAACCCACAGAAGTTGCTCAGGTAGTGCAGCTCATCCAGGATGGCACATCAATGCGAGCTGTGGCAAGAAGGGTAGCTGTGTCTGTCAGCAGTGTCGAGCATGGAGCAGATATGGTACAAGAAGACAGGCCAGGACACCAGGAGACAGATGGGACCTTAGGAGGGCAATAACCCAGCAAGACTGCTACGTCTTTTCCTTTGAGAAAGTAGGAAAAGGAGGAGCAGTGCCAGAGCCCAGCAAAGTGAACTCCAGCAGGCCACTAACATTTATGTCTGCTCAAAATGTCAGAAACAGACTCCATGAGGGTGGTATGAGGTCTGGATGTTCACAAGTGGGTGTTGTGCTTAGAGCCCAACACCATGCAGGGCAATTGGCATTTGCTAGGGAACACAGAGATTGGCAGATTCAACACTGGCACCCTATGCTCTTCACGGATGAGAGCAGGTTCACTGAGAGTGAGCACGTGAGAATCTGGAGACGCCGTACAGAACCGTCTGCAGCCTGAAACATCCTTCAGCATTACCAGTTTTGCAGTAGGTCAGTAATGGTGTGGGGAGGCATTTCTTTGGAGGGCCAAACAGCCCATCATATGCTAGTCAGAGGTACCCTGCCATTAGGTACCAGGATGAGATCTTCAAACCCATTGAGACCATATGCAGGCACAGTCAGCCCTGGGTTCCTTCTGATGCATGACAACGCTAGGCCTCATGTGGCTGAAGTGTGTCAGCAGTTTCTGGATGATGAAGGCATTAATGCTATGGACTGGCCTGCCCGTTCCCCATACCTGAATCCAATAGAGCACATCTGGGACATCGTGTCTCCTTCCATCCAGCAACGACAAGTTGCACCACAGACTTTCTAGGAGTTGACTGATGCTTTAAATGGAACCTGTCACCTGAATTTGGCGGGACCAGTTTTGGGTCATATGGGCGGGGTTTTCAAGTGTTTGATTCACACTTTCCTTACCCGCTGGCTGCATGCTGGCCGCAATATTGGATTGAAGTTCATTCTCTGTCCTCCGGAGTACACGCCTGTGCAAGACAAGATTGCCTTGCACTGGCGTGTACTCCGGAGGACAGAGAATGAACTTCAATCCAATATTGCAGCCAGCATGCAGCCAGCGGGTAAGGAAAGGGTGAATCAAACACCCGAAAACCACGCCCATATGACCCAAAACTGGTCCAGCCAAATTCAGGTGACAGGTTCCCTTTAATCCTTGTCTGGGAGGAGATCCCTCAGGAGAGCAGCAGCCTTGTCATCAGGAGCATGCCCAGGCATTGTAGGGAGGTCATACAGGCATGTGGAGGCCGCAAACACTACTGAGCATCATTGCCACATTTTGAGGCATTTCCACGGAAGTTGGATCAGCCTGTAAATTGATTTTGCACTTTGATTTTGAGTACAATTCTAAATCCAGATCTCCATGGGATATTATTATTTTGATTTACATTGATCATTGTTATTTTTTATTGTTTTCCACGCATTTCACCATGTAATGAATAAAGATTTGTAACTGGAAAATTTCAGTGATATCTAGGATGGGGTATTTTGATGTTCTCTAATTTTTTGAGCAGTGTATATATATTATATAAAACTTTAGACAACCTGGTTTCATCTATTCAGAAAACCTTGCCTTCTTGTCTTGAGGCATGAAGATGAATAAAGTGCATCTGCTAAATTAAAAGTCAATTTTTATTCTTGAATTTGATAAACATTGTGCAGTGTGAGGATTGTGATATGAAATGCTTTAGCGTCATGATATAAATTATAGGTCACCTCTTGTTAAATATGATTAAACAAAGCAAATGGTGGGAGTGAATGCCCACTAATAAGGGTACCGTCACACAGTGCCATTTTCATCGCTACGACGGCACGATTCGTGACGTTGCAGCGTCGTATAAGTATCGCTCCAGCGTCGTATACTGCGGTCACACGTTGCAATACACGGCGCTGGAGCGATAATTTCATGACGTATTTGCGATGTAGAAGCCGTTGGTTACTGTGCGCACATCGTATACAACCTGTGTCACACAATGCAATCATGCCGCCACAGCGGGACACTAGACGACGAAAGGAAGTTTCAAACGATCTGCTACGACGTACGATTCTCAGCGGGGATCCGGATCGCAGTAGCGTGTCAGACACAGCGATATCGTAAATGCATCGCTGGAACGTCACGAATCGTGCCGTTGTAGCGATCAAAATTGCACTGTGTGACGGTACCCTAACAAAACACAAATATCCCACTTGGTAAGACCAAATATATAGCACTTGTGAGAATTATAATAAGACTTAACTTTTAATGGTACAAGGATACATATATCAGACCAGGATATATTAATTGTCATAAACCAATACACTGCATCAAAACACATAATGGATAGAAAGAATGTGGAAAATTTTCACCCATTCTGCACTCTTCATTTTAGGTGGGGGTGTACTTTTTCCTGGGATATTCATCCAGGATAGAAAAGGGGTGCAGCCTTACCGTATAGAGGCTATGTCTGTCTCTAACCTCATGTAGTCCTGCCTTGACAAGGGCAATCCACAACTGGCGCTGTAATGGAGGCCCTACACTCTTATTTCACGTCCTGACATGTTGCTTCCAAGTAATTCCTCAGGGGCCAAAACACTTGTATCTTATTAATAAGGTTTCAAATTGTTAGGTGCAGGGTAAACATGGGTCCCTCCATTCTCTGTCTAATCCTGCAGAGAATGAATTATTGAAAAGGCTATATATACACACATATATATATATATATATATATATTAGTGGACAATTAGAAATTGATTAGTGTTTTCAGGGAATTTCTCCCTATTGTCCAGACCATAGTGGAAGGTCATAAATCAAAAAGTAGCTGGCATGAGGATGCCCATCCTAATTCCACTGGACCCAAGTGGAAAAGTACATACCATAAACCAAGTGAAGGACAGAATCCAATCCAGGTGAAGTAAAGGTTGAAAAAGACCTTTATGGTTGAAACGTCGCATTTGGCACAATAAAGAATTTTTTACTTCACCTGGATTGGATGCTGTCCTTCACTTGGACATAGTGAAAGGTCAGTCTACATCTTACAGCTGCCATACTTTCGGAACGTGACAGGGTTAAAAAAAAACAAACAAAAAAAAAAACAAAAAACACTGCTGTCAGTGGTTGGAATGCATGCCAGAGCCACCTCCGCTGTCGAGGAACGCAAAGCACCAACCTAACAATTACATAATTTCCGGTTGCGTGTATTGCATCACATCTGGAGATTTGGAACGCAGTCACCAGAATGTTAACAGGATTGGCAATCTACAGTCTTGTAAACCGCTCTCCCACCTCCCAATAGAGAGTATAATTCTGACAAGCGCTATATATCTTGTTACATATGACAAAAAGATTAATGTCCTGTGATAACACAACAGATCCAGCCATGACACACGGTGTTAACGTCAACACTTATGTGTAATACTAGGAGCACTTTTCCAAAAAGGATTTACAGCATCTAACACATTGCTGGTAGACAGTCTCAAAATCTTCATCGCTGCCCTGTAAATGGAAAAGGAAAAAAAGTCAGTTATACATGGAAACCTATTTACTAGAGATAAGATCTACCCCTCCTGACTTGTACAGAATGCCGTCACCGTCAATCGTCTGCATGAAACTGAGCACAACTCTGTATTTGAGGTATGTGCACATGACATCTTTTTGAGGCAGATCTGGCCTCAAAGTGCTCAAACACTCAGCAAGTTTTGATATCGTTCTTCTTAGGTTTCAACTTTTTTCACTTATTGTAGAAAAAACCCAAAAACACTTCAGACTTTGAAAGCCGTGAAGCTGCTAAAAGTAGTAACACGACCATTCTATGGAAGCCGCTTGTTATTTATAGTTTCAATGAAAAAAAAACAAAACACCATAGGCAGCTGTACCACCACAAAAATGACTGAAAAAATGTTTCAGGAAAAAGACTGTCACCACTTTCCTCAAACGTCTTCACCTTGAAAAACTCGGCGGCTCCAGTGGAGTCAAACAAATCATGTGCACATATCCTAAAGAGATTTTCAAGTCACGATACATCCCAGTTGGGATTCACTTTGTAGCAGCTGCTTAGTCATAACCTACACTATTCACAGAGACATATTGGGACACATCATAATCATAGAATTCAGGTCTTCATTCAGTGCCATTACCACAGCTGTATAAACATCCAACCCCTTGCCATGCCGTCTGCCTTACATGACAGAATGGCTTGCTCTAAAGAGCTCGCCGATACCAGTGCGGTTCAGCCACCTGTGTAACAGTCAATTCATGAAATAATTATTTTCCTATCATCTGTGAGTGGAATCATTGAGAAGTGTGGCCGAGTTGTTCTGGTTCCTAAAAGTTTCCAAAGTGAAGACCACGTAAAGTTATAGAGCTGGATTACTGGATGAATAAAAGTCACCAAAGCCCTGCTGATTCCATAACTGCAGAGTCGAAACCTCCTCAGGCATTAACATCAGCTGAAAAATGTGTATCCACTGGAAGTTTCAAGGCATGCCATGCCCAAACAGGTACATACAGTGGGTACAGAAAGTATTCAGACCCCATTTTTCACTGTTTCATTGCAGCCATTTGGTAAATTCAAAGAAAGTTCATTTTTTCTCATTAATGTACACTCTGCACCCCATCTTCACTGAAAAAACATATGTAGTAATTTTTGCAAATATATTAAAAAAGAAAAAACTGAAATATCACATGGTCATAAGTATTCAGACCCCTTGCTCAGTATTGAGTAGAAGCACCCCTTTGAGCTAGTACAGCCATGACTCATGGCATCTCATGGCATCATTCCCAAGAAGACTCATGGCCCATGAGTCTTCTTGGGAATGATGCAACAAGTTTTTCACACCTGGATTTGGGGATCCTCTGCCATTCTTCCTTGCAGATCCTCTCCACTTCCATCAGGTTGGGTGGTGAACGTTGGTGGACAGCCATTTTCAGGTCTCTCCAGAGATGCTCAAATAGGTTTAGGTCAGGGCTCTGGCTGGGCCGGTCAAGAATGGTCACAGAGTTGTTCTGAAGCCACTCCTTTGTTATTTTAGCTGTGTGCTTAGGGTCAATGTATTGTTGGACGGTGAACCTTCGGCCAAGTCTGAGGTCCAGAGAACTCTGGAAGAGGTTTTCATTCAGGATATCTCTGTACTTGGCCGCATTCATGTTTCCTTCATTGGCAACCAGTCGTCCTGGCCCTGCAGCTGAAAAACACTCCCATAGCATGATGCTGCCACCACCATGTTTCACTGTTGGGATTGTGTTGGGCAGGTGATGAGCAGTGCCTGGTTTTCTCCACACATACTACTTTAGAATTATCACCAAAAAGGTCTATCTTCGTCTCATCAGACCAGAGAATCTTATTTCCCATAGTCTGAACTCTGCCATAAAGGCCCGACTGGTGGAGGGCTGCAGTGATAGTTGACTTGTTGTGGACCTTTTTCCCATCTCTCTACTGCATCTCTGGAGCTCAGCCACAGTGATCTTGTGGTTCTTCTTTACCTCTTTCACCAATGCTCTTCTCCCACAATTGATCAGTTTGGCTGAACGCCAAGTCTAGGAAGACTTCAGGTGGTCCCAAACTATTTCCATTTAAGGATTATGGAGGCCACTGTGCTCTTAGGAACCTTGACTACTGCAGAAATTCTGTTGTAAACTTGGCCATATCTGTGCCTTGCCACAATTCTGTCTCTGAGCTCCTTGGCCAGTTCCTTTGACCTCATGATTCTCATTTGGTCTGACATGCACTGTGAGCTGTGAGGTCTTATATAGACAGGTGTGTGCCTTTCCAAATCAAGTGTTATCAGTCTTTAAATAAACACAGCTGGACTCCAATGAAGGAGTAGAACCATCTCAAGGAGGATCACAAGGAAATGGACAGCATGTGACTAAAATATGTGTCTGAGCTTATAACCATGTGATATTTCAGTTTTTCTTTTTCAATAAATTTGCAAAAATTTCTATATTTGATTTTTTTCAGTCAAGATGGGGTCCAGAGTGTACATTAACCCCTTCACCCCCAAGGGTGGTTTGCACGTTAATGACCGGGCCAATTTTTACAATTCTGACCACTGTCCCTTTATGAGGTTATAACTCTGGAACGCTTCAACGGATCCTGGTGATTCTGACACTGTTTTCTCGTGACATATTGTACTTCATGATAGTGGTAAAATTTATTTGATATTACCTGCATTTATTTGAAAAAAATGGAAATTTGGCGAAAATTTTGAAAATTTTGCAATTTTCCAACTTTGAATTTTTATGCAATTAAATCACAGTGATATGTCACACAAAATACTTAATAAGTAACATTTCCCACATGTCTACTTTACATCAGCACCATTATGGAACCAAAATTTTTTTTTGTTAGGGAGTTATAAGGGTTAAAAGTTGACCAGCAATTTCTCATTTTTACAACACCATTTTTTTTTAGGGACCACATCTCATTTGAAGTCATTTTGAGGGGTCTATATGATAGAAAATACCCAAGTGTGACACCATTCTAAAAACTGCACCCCTCAAGGTGCTCAAAACCACATTCAAAAAGTTTATTAACCCTTCAGGTGTTTCACAGGAATTTTTGGAATGTTTAAATAAAAATGAACATTTAACTTTTTTCACACAAAATTTATTTCAGCTCCAATTTGTTTTATTTTACCAAGGGTAACAGGAGAAAATGGACCCCAAAAGATGTTGTACAATTTGTCCTGAGTACGCCGATACCCCATATGTGGGGGTAAACCACAGTTTGGGTGCATGACAGAGCTCGGAAGCGAAGGAGCGCCATTTGACTTTTCAATGCAAAATTGACTGGAATTGAGATGGGACGCCATGTTGCGTTTGGAGAGCCACTGATGTGCCTAAACATTGAAACCCCCCACAAGTGACACCATTTTGGAAAGTAGACCCCCTAAGGAACTTATCTAGAGGTGTGGTGAGCACTTTGACCCACCAAGTGCTTCACAGAAGTTTATAATGCAGAACCGTAAAAATAAAAAATCATATTTTTTCACCAAAATTATCTTTTCGCCCCCAATTTTTTATTTTCCCAAGGGTAAGAGAAGAAATTGGACCCCAAAAGTTGTTGTCCAATTTGTCCTGAGTACGCTGATACCCCATATGTGGGGGGGAACCACCGTTTGGGCGCATGGGAGGGCTCGGAAGGGATGGAGTGCCATTTGGAATGCAGACTTAGATGGAATGGTCTGCAGGCGTCACATTGCGTTTGCAGAGCCCCTAATGTACCTAAACATTAAAAAAAAAACCACAAGTGACACCATTTTGGAAAGTAGACCCCCTAAGGAACTCATCTAGATGTGTTGTGAGAGCTTTGAACCCCCAAGTGTTTCACTACAGTTTATAACGCAGAGCCGTGCAAATAAAAAATATTTTTTTTTCCACAAAAATTATTTTTTAGCCCCCAGTTTTGTATTTTTCCAAGGGTAACAGGAGAAATTGGACCCCAAAAGTTGTTCTCCAATGTGTTCCGAGTACGCTGATACCCCATATGTTAGGGTAAACCCCTGTTTGGGCGCACGGGAGAGCTTGGAAGGGAAGGAGCACTGTTTTACTTTTTCAACGCAGAATTGGCTGGAATTAAAATCGGACGCCATGACGCGTTTGGAGAGCCCCTAATGTGCCTAAACAGTGGAAACCCCCCAATTATAACTGAAACCCTAATCCAAACACACCCCTAACCCTAATCCCAACGGTAACCCTAAGCACACCTCTAACCCAGACAGACCCCTAACCCTAATCCCAGCCCTATTCCCAACCGTAAATGTAATCCAAACCCTAATCCTAACTTTAGCCCCAACCCTAAATGTAGCCTTAACCCTAGCCCCAACCCTAGCCCTAACCATAGCCCTAACCCTAGCCAGAAAATGGAAAATAATTTTTTAAATTTTTTTAATTTTTCCCTAACTAAGCGGGTGATGAAGGGGGGTTTGATTTACTTTTATAGCAGGTTTTTTAGCGGATTTTTATGATTCGCAGCCGTCACACACTGAAAGATGCTTTTTATTGCAAAAAATATTTTTTGCGTTACCACATTTTGAGAGCTATACATTTTTCCATATTTGAGTCCACAGGGTCATGTGAGGTCTTGTTTTTTGCGGGACGAGTTGACGTTTTTATTGGTAACATGTTCGGGCACGGGAGATTTTTTGATCGCTTTTTATTCCGATTTTTGTGAGGCAGAATGACCAAAAACCAGCTATTCATTAATTTCTTTTGGGGGAGGCGTTTATACCGTTCCGCGTTTGGTAAAATTGATAAGGCAGTTTTATTCTTCGGGTCAGTACGATTACAGCGATACCTCATTTATATCATTTTTTTATGTTTTGGCGCTTTTATACGATAAAAGCTATTTTATAGAAAAAATAATTATTTTGGCATCGCTTTATTCTGAGGACTATAACTTTTTTATTTTTTCGCTGATGATGGTGTATGGCAGCTCGTTTTTTGCGGGACAAGATGACGTTTTCAGCGGTACCATGGTTATTTATATCCATCTTTTTGATCGCGTGTTATTCCACTTTTTGTTTGGCGGTATGAGAATAAAGCGTTGTTTTTTGCTTCGTTTTTTTTTTTTTTTTACGGTGTTCACTGAAGGGGTTAACTAGTGATATAGTTTTATAGGTGGGGTCGTTACGGACGCGGTGATACTAAATATATGTACTTTTATTGTTTGATTTTTTTTTTATTTAGATAAAGAAATGTATTTATGGGAATAATTATTTTTTTATTTATTTAGGAATTTTTTTTTTTTTTTACACATGTGGACATTTTTTTTTAACTTTGTCCCAGGGGGGGGGACATCACAGATCGGTGATCTGACAGTTTGCATAGCACTCTGTCAGATCACCTATCTGACTTAGAGCAAAGCAGGCTTACCAGTGCCTGCACTGAGCAGGCACTCGGTAAGCCACCTCCCTCCCTGCAGGACCCGGATGCCATGGCCATCTTGGATCCGGGACCTGCGAGGAAGGAGGTAGGAGACCCTCGGAGCAACGCGATCACATCGCGTTGCTGCGGGGGTCTCAGGGAAGCACGCAGGGAGCCCCCTCCCTGCGCGATGCTTCCCTGTACCGCCGGCACACCGCGATCATGTTTGATCGCGGTGTGCCGGGGGTTAATGTGCCGGGGGCGGTCCGTGACCGCTCTTGGCACATAGTGCCGGATGTCAGCTGCGATAGTCAGCTGACACCCGGCCGAGCTCCCCCCGTGAGCGCGGCCGATCGTGCTGGACGTACTATTCAGTCCTTGGGAAGTAGGGCCCACCCCACATGGACGGAATAGTACGTCCAATGGCAGAAAGCGGTTAATGAGAAAAAAAAATGAACTTTTTTGAATTTACCAAATGGCTGCAATGAAACAAAGAGTGAAAAATGTAAAGGGGTATGAATACTTTTCGCACCCACTGTACCAGCCTTACATCACTAAGCACAATGTAAAGTGTCAGCTGGAGTGGTGTAAAGTAGCCACCACAGGACTCTGGAGTAGTGAAATTTTGACCTGAGCAGTGACGAATCACACTTCTCTATCTGGCATCTAATGGACAACTCTGGGTTTGGCAAAGGCCGGGAGAATATTAGCTGCCTGACTGCACTGTTCCAACTGTACAGTTTGGTGAATGAGAAATAATGTTATGGAGATGTTTTCCTGGCATCAGTTCTCTTAGTTCAAGCAAAAGGAAATCTTGATGTTTCAGTATACAAGACACTGGAGAATTGTAGCTTCAAACTTTGTGGGAACAGTTTTGAGGGGGAAGACTCTTCTGTTCCCCATGCACAAAGTAAGGTACATAAAGGCATGTTTGGGTGGGTTTGGTGTAGAAGAACATGACTGGCAGCATTGAGCAATGATCTCAACCCTTTCGAAAATCACTGACCTTGCAAATGCTATTCTGAATGCATAAGCAAAAATGCCCACTGACACTGCAAAATATTGTAGAACGTTTTTCCAGAACAGTGTAAGAGGACCAGTGTAAGGGGAAGAGGACCAACCCCACATTAATGCCTATTGATTCAGCAGGCAGTGTCATAAGACCTCCCATAGGTGAAATGTGTAGGTGTCCAGCACCCTTGAAAATTGTTCCAGAAACTCATTGCAATTACAAGTTTCGTTATACACATTATTTCTAGTGTGTATTGGAAAACAAAAAAATGCAAATTGGACAGGACAATGTGAGAGAACAGAATCCATTTTGAGCATGTGGTAGCCATCTTGTCTTGTAACTTTTGTGTAATGGTGATCAGGCAACATTGATGGGCGGGGGAAGTTTCACATTTCTATTCACGCCCCCAAAGTTTCTATTGGCTCCTAGTGCTACAGATAAAGGAAAAGACTATTTAAAAGTGCCTACATATGCTAATAAACTAGAAATCCTGGGTACACGGCTACACCGTATAAGACTGTGCTGCATTGATTTCCTGAGCGCTCGTAAAACAAATGTTATGAATTTGGAGTTCAAAAGGCATAGAAGTGAATTTAGCTCATAGACAATTTCACACAAAACCAACAAAATGTGCAGGACAAAATTGTTGGCACACAACTTAATATTTGGTTTCACACCCTTTGGAATAAAAAACTGCAATCAATCGCTTCCTATAACAGTCAACAAAGTTTCATACAACTCTCAACTGGAATGTTGGACCACTATTCTTTTGCGGATTGCTCCAGGTCTCTCATATTTGAAGAGTGCCTTCTCCCAACAGCAATTTTAAGATCGCTCTACAGGTATTCAATGGGATTTAGCTCTGGACTCATTGCTGGCCACTTCGGAACTCTCCAGCGCTGTTTCCATCCATTCTGTGAGCTTCTTGAAGTATGTTTGGAGTCATTGTCCTGCTGCAAGACCCATGACCTAGGATGCAAACCAAGCTTTTTGACTGGGAAGTACATTCTGACCTGAAATCCTTTGGTAATCTTCAGATTTCATGATGTGTTGCATACAGTCAATGCACTCAGTGCTAGAGTGTCAAGAATGTGCTGCATCATGCGGGGACCTTAGGGGTATATGGGATCAGAAGGCTGCTGTGGTTGGTGGATCGTGGGTACTCTTTGGAGTGCGGTTGGCGTTTAACTTGAATGGGGAAGATTGATTTTTCACTTGGTGTGGAAGGGGTTAAGCGTTCCTTTTTGATCATGCTAGGATTCCATACGGCTTGCATCTCAGCTGCTGTCACTCCTCTCTCCTATACCAGTTGTAGGCTTCCTATGCTGACCTCCTTTGAGAAGTTGTTCCAGTCCCTGGAAAAGTAGTTCTTGTTTAAGCGGTGGAGTTCCATTTGTTTCCCTCCCTGTATTTCCTTACCTTAGCAGTGAGACTAGCATCTTGCTGCCTTACTAACTAGTTAGGGCTAGCTCAGGGCTTAGGTATGTGATGGCGCAAGGGGGATGGGCCCATCTAGGGGCGATAAGGAGCGCAGGGAGCAGTATCAGGTGAGTGTTGGGGAGTGTCCCTTTTCTCCTTTCCCTATTGTCATAAGGCACCCTTCACCTTCTTTCCTGGGTTTGCGCCGCAAGCAAAGAATTTTCTCGCTCCGGCGTGACATTATAACCTGCCCTATTTTCCTCTTCATGATTTTAACATGGATCCTGTTGTGGCTTTTGCAAAATAGATGCGAAGTCTATTTCTGGAAGTGAAAGATCTGCTGTGATTGGTTTTGCAACAGCAGACCTCTGGTCTGGTGGTCTCATTAGCTAGCCAGACTCAACCAGAAATAAAAGTGGCCCTCCAGGACAGGTTTTCTGGGAAGGAGCGAAGGTATTTTGTTCAAAGTTCCGCAGATGGGCCACTGAAACCAGGTGGAAATACCCTGATATTAGAAGTCATTTGTGTCAGGGTTTCTCAGAAAGGTTAAAAGAAACTCTGAAGGCTTTCAAGGCCGCTATGGCCTTAACAATTTGGATTGATAGAAGCCTCTGGGATAGACCTGATATCCCCTTCCCCAGGAGGACTCTCTAAGTGTGAAAACCCTCCCGCATGCTCTGATGAACCCATGCAGTTGGGGGAGTGTCTCTCCCCAGTCTACATTTTCTGCGATTCGCCATTAGACAGGGGCTTGTTTCTTCTGCAGTCAAAGTGGTCACTTTATTGAGGTCTGTCCCTCCATACCTAAAACAAAAAAAGTTGGAAAACTTCTGACCCCAGGTTGTGTGAAGGATTACAACCTGGGCGTACATAACTCCTCAGCATGTGTGTCTCAGTTTGTCTTACCTGCAATAGTCGTTGTAGGTATGAAAAGTTTCAATCTTTTTGGATAGTGGAGTGGGGACCAATATGGTGGATGCTCAGTTTGCCCAAACTCATGGTCTCTCGTAGTATTGTGGCAAATCCCATCCCCATATTTGCTATCAACTAAACACCCCTTTACACAAATTGTTCATAACTTCAACCTTCAAATAGGGGCTCTTCACAAATAATTAATTTCTTGCTATGTTCTTGAAGGTCTTCCTACCCCTATTGTACAACCTTCCTTGGTTGGTAACACACAATACTGTTATTGATTGACAGTGCAGGGAGACAGCTGGAGTGATTTCTGTAAGAATAACTGCCTGAATACTCTTCTTTCTACAGTCTCCCCTAAAACCTTACCCTCTTTTCTGTCCGGCTTTGAGGATGTATTCTCAGAAAAGGGGTGTCAAGAATTACCCCGTTAACTTATATCGCCAAGAGTCTTAGTAAGGGACATATTTGACCAACTTCTCCTGTGGCAGCAGGGTTTTGTTTTGTCAAGACAAAAAGATGGGAGTACGAGTCCCTGCTTAGACTTTAGTTAAATTGAATTCCCATCACAGATCCTTATCCCGTTCCGCTCATTCCAGATTTATTTAAATCAGATTGTTGGTGCTAAATGGTTCTCTAAGTTGGACCTAATGGGGGCCTATTATCTGCTTAGAATCAGAGAAGTGGATGAGTGGAAGACAGCCTTCCTAATATTCCTGAAGGGCATTATGAAAATCTCATCATAACATTTGGTTTGACTAATGCTCTTCCCATTTTCGAAAACTTTGTTCACAAAATTTTTCATCATCTGGTGACCAGATTTGTGGTGGCATATCTCGATGACACTTTGATTTACTCGCCCGCTTTCGAAACACATCAGGCAAATACAGATATTCCAAATGAATAAATTGTATGCTACTTAAAAAAAAGTGTAGTAGCCATAGAAGAGGTACAATTTTTAGGATATCTGATTTGGGTTTCCGGATGGACCCCGATAAAGTCCGCGCAGTACTGGAATGGGAACCTGAGGAAAATCTGAAAGCCTTATGTTTCCTGGGGTTTGCCAATTACTAATTGAAAGTTTATCCAGAATTTATCTTCAATTGTCAAATGTATAACTGACATCGACATGACCAAAAAGGACAGATTTTTCTAACGGGCCTGCTGGGCATTTATTTCCCTGAAATTATATATTTTACCATGGCACCTTTGCTCATTCAGCCTGATGCTTCCACAGTTTATTGTTGTGGTTGATGTGTCTGGAGTGAGGGTTGGGGCAGCTTTGCAGCAGGGGTAGTCTCCTGGTAAGTGGTGTTCATGCACTTTTTTTCCCACAAGAAAAAAAAAAAAAAATAGTAAGCACCGGCCAAAAAAACACATACTGGTAAAGAACTTCTGGCTATTAAGTTGGCTTTTTAAGAGTGGTGTAAATTTCTGGAGGGGGCAGCTCACCCGGTCATGATTACAGACTATCTGTTGTACCTGGAATCTGCTAAACATCTGAAGCAGAGACAAGCTAGATTGCCTTTATTTTTCACTAGGTTTAATATTTTTATCACTTACCGTCTTGGGGTTATGAACGTTAAGACTGATGCCTTGTCTCAGTTTCCCTGGAGGCGGTTGTGCTGATGACGGTTCTGATTCTACAAGAGGGAGTGGTCATTTCCACTGTTTCCTCCAATCTAGAATGTTCAGGAGGATGCCCGTGCTTCTTGTCCTTCAGGAAAATAAATTTGTGCCTTTAAATTTGAATCTTGAAATTTTAGGCAATCATCATCACTCGGTTCTTGGAGGTCACTTGGGCAGCAAAGCAACTATGGACCTTATTTCTAGTCAGTTTTGGAGGCCAAGGTTACAACAGGATTTTGTTGATTTCGTATCTACCTGCAATATTTGTGCACGTTCTGAGACCTGGCATACACTTCAGTCAGGGTCTCTCCTACCATTAGTTATTCCTGATAAAGTCCACAAACAAGTGTGTCTGTTCATGGTCTATTACCGACCTTCCTCCGTCCGCTAGAAAGACTGATCCTAGTGGTGATGGATAGCTTTAGCAAGATCGCACACTTCATATTGGCTCTTCTGAATACAAAAACCTTGGCTCAAGTGTTTGTTAGTGAGATGCTGAAGCTTCATGGGGTTCAATCCGATGTGGTTTCAGATCGGGGTACCCAGTTTGTATCCAAGTTTAAGGGCTTTTTGCTTCCACCTGGGGGTGCATCTATCCCTCTGCCTTTCATCCCCAATTGAATACTAAGGTAAGTATCTAGTGGTGAAGAGTTAGTTATCAGTTCTGTTAACACTTTGCTCTTGCTCTTTTGCCTGACAGCCTTTCCACGCATGTGCACTCATCTCTCTTTGGATTGCTCCACTGTGCAAGTCACAATTTCCGCTCTGCTTTCTTCATCCCATTCCACCAGTACATCATGTCTGCCCAGTAGTTCCTTGGGAACCAGGTTTTGTACTCCCACCCCTTCTCCTACTTATATCCAGTTCATGGGGGGGTCTCTGACACACACTGCCGTGACTGAACACGCTAGACACACATTGATGCTCCAGGTCAGATAATTTTGGTTATTCCATACCCCCCCTCTTTGGTCTGGTTATTTATATTCTGTTTCTGAAAGCTTCTCTATTAAATATTCTTCAAATGTCATTGCATACATTTTCACCGAGATCACCTATTGATGAGAACCTGACAGGTTTCTGTCTATCACTTCTAAATTTCTTGGCGGTGTCTTGTAATTTTCCCTATAGAGGTCATTAATTAAAAAAAATAATAATAATATATATTTTTGTGTGTATACATATATATATACACACACACACAAACACACACACTTGTTCTGTTGGATTTTTACTCCATATAATACGATCATTATGTATTACATACCTCTCCCCTTTTGATACCTGTGGGTAGCTTGACCTCATGCATACCCATATATCGTTATGACATTTATTGTACTTATCAGATATCTCCTCTTTCGACATCATGTTTACTTGGGAAAAAAAAAAATAAATTTCCAATAGAATCTATACGAACAAGAAATAGCGTCTATTATGACGAGTTTACGTAAATGTTATAAAAAAAAAAAGTCTAAATTTTCCTTTTCCTCATATTATGGGACATGTTCATGAATTCTCTTTAGTTACTGTATATATTTTTCACATTTTGTAAAGAGGTCCTTGATAAGGGCAGAGAGGCCAAAACGTCTGTATCAATTCTGTCTCGTGGGTGGCTCAATAAATTGATTTACTTTAAGCCAGATTCCACTTGTGCTGAAGACTTTTTCCTTTAACCTTGAAGATTGGTCTTCTTACTTACCAGTGGAATAACGATGACGATTGTTTAATGAAAATTCTGCCAAAGGAGAGTGCATTTTTTGGTGCATACGGTTTTCACCTGATGTTTTGTACTTTCAGTAGTGAGAGGTCTTCAGGGATTCCTGGGGGAAGAATGTTTTTCTTTGCCGCTCTTTTCTGTATGGCAAGAGGTACAGAGCATAACGTGAAGGTTATGGAGATGGGAGGGGGAAGCGCAGCTATAAACGTATGGCTTTAAAAAAATATATATACGTGTGTCAGGTCCGGACCTCTGTAAATGACTGTGTGGCTGTGATGGATGTTAATTTGAAATTTCAGGTAGCAAGAATTGTTGATTCTCATTTTGTTCAGTGTTCCCATTGGTAACTGATGCACGGGAAGCATTATGGTCCAGAAGAGAGAATGTAGGTTCCAGTATCAGAAGTTGATGCCAGTAAATTGGTTCATTCTTTCCATGCAGATGATCAAGATAAACCTGGTCCTGAGGAACCTCATAGAAGGGGGGCGATATCTGTCAAAAATGTGCCAACATCTCCCGAGACCTTTGGCGTGTTTGGGATCACGGCTGTTGATGGATCACAGGTACTCTTTGGCGTCCACTCAGCGTTTAACTTGAATGGTGCAGATTGATTTTCGCTTGGTGTGGAAGGGGATAAGTGTACCCATTAGGTCCTGCTAGGATTCCATATTGCAAAATCCTAGCTGCTGCAGCTTGCTGTCATTCTTAGCCCTCTCCTATGCTGGTTGTCGGTTTCCCATGCTGACCTCCTTGGAGAAGCTGTTCCTGTCCTTGGAGAAGTTGTTCCTGTTTAAGCTGTGGAGTTCCATTTGTTGTTTGATTTCTCTGTTCAATTCCCTGCGTTTCCATACTTTAGTAGTGAGACTAGTGTCTTGCTGCCCTACTCCCTAGTTAGGGCTAGGTCAGGGCTTAAGCATGTGACAGCGTTTAGGGGTGGGAGGGGACCCATGTAGGTGCAGTCTCAGGTGAGTGTTTGAGGGGTGTCCCTTCTCCCCTTTCCCCATCATCCGGGCGCCCTTTACCTTCTTGCTCCGATGTGACACAGAGGCAGCAAAAAAAACAACAAAACACCTTTAACCGCCACCATATTTGAATGTAGGTACTGTGTTTTTTTGTAGGTTTCATTACGTTTACGGTAAACAGTAGTATAATTAAAGCTCTATCTTGGCCTCATCTGTCCACAAGATGCTTAACCAGGATTTTGTCAAATGGCAGTCTAGCTATTTTAGGTCTGCTTTAGTAGTGGGGGTCCTCCTGCCAGAGTTTCATTTCATTCAAAATATCGAGGGATATTTCACACGGATACTGATGCGCCCCGAGTCTGCAGGACAGTTTGAATTTCTTTGGAACTTGATTGGGGTTGCTTATCCACCATCCAGACGCTCCTGTGTTGCAACTTTTCATCAATTTTTCTCTACTGTCAAGGAAAACTAGCTGACTATGCTGCACTCCGTGGATAAAGGAACATCAAGATCTCTGGAGATGGACTTGTAATCTTGAGATTGTTGATATTGTTCAACATTTTTGGTTCTCAAGTACTCTGACAGTTCTCTTCTCCTACTGTTCTCCATGCTTAGTGTGGCCCACAAAGACAAAATGCAAAGATTAAGTCAACTTCTTTTTTCTGGTTTCTGGTGTGATTTTCATATTGCCCACACCTGATATTTGCCACAGGCGAGTTTACATGAGCATCAAATGGTTGAAACAAAGATTAGTTGCATCTTGAATTTTGCAAATATGCCAACAACGGCCCATTTTTGGGGTTGTGTGTGAAATTATGTCCAATTTGCCTTTTTTCTTTGTTTTATCGTGTTGTTCCAATACACACAAGGGAAATAAAATGTGTATAACAAAACATGTGTAATTGAAAATTTTCTGGGGGGGAAATACTTCATTTTCTGGAACAATCACAAGGGTGTCAATACATTCGGCCATGACTGTAGTGCACGCTCTATGGTCTATGACTGTTTTCAAGCCCTAAAAATGGACCCTTCACAGGAGAGTGTTCTCTATGGCTTCATACATCCCTTAGTCCTAGAGTTTTCAGAGATTGTTTCCGAATTGGATCTATTTTATGTGGTGAGAAAAATAAGGGATCTGCCAGGGACAATTATATAGTTAGATAAGGATTCTGCTGTTTTTTGCAGATACCGGTGTGATACCATAGTAGCGACTAGCTATGAATAGGGCAGCACGGTGGCTCAGTGGTTAGGAATGCAGCTTTGCAGTGATGAGGTCCTGGGTTCAAATCTCATCAAGGACAACATCTGCAAGGAGTTTGTATGTTCTCCCCGTGTTTGTGAGCCCCAATGGGGACAGCAATGATGTCTGTAAAGCGTTGTGGAATAAGCGCTATATAAGCAATGCATAATAATAAATAATGATGGCAAACTAAGACTAGAAGATGCAGCTTTAACAAAGTTTACATAGCCCTTGTCTAAAAATGGACCTCAGTTAAACCTTGAAATTAAATGATATCTTGGAGAGTTTATATCAGAATTTTTTTTTTCTTTTCAGAAAATACAGACAATTTTTCTGAGAGGCCAAGTTGCCTAAACTGCTATGCAGCATATTTCGAAATGCTGTTAATATCAGCCACAGGAACCTTAGGTGGTTTATTTACATCTATAGTCTTATTGGCATGCGGTGTGATCCGTGTAGAGGACTTTGCGCAGCAATGGGGAGAAGGTGAGCTGTGACGATCCTCTATGTGAATTGCGGATTCAGTTTTCTTCTATATAAAAAAAATGTGTTTCATTTTGACTATAATGAGATGACTGCAGAGATGTTACGTCTACAGAACACGAATTGAGTTGCTCCGTTGGTCAAGAAAAAAAAAAAAATTCCAAACTTTTCGGATATTTTTTTTTAATGCAGAACTGTAAATCATGACAAGAGGTTAAAACATTTAAAAAAATAAACAACATAGGAAATTTTCTGATGACACATGCTCATCACCAGATTTCATAATATAAATTGTATAAATTAAATAGCTCTTTTACCTGAAGAGGATGGTGTGGTTACTTTGAGAGTTCATGCCAGAATGGCTGTACAATTCAGATATTCAGATGAGCATTCTAGGGGTCTCCACCCACCCAGCCCAACAGCTGCAGCTTGTATGGAGCAGTGTGAGATCTCAGAAGGGAGGAGGAACAATGAGGAGCTGTCAATCACGGTAGTTGGGCAAGGGCAAGGTAGTTGATCTATTACAGTGTATTGTAAAGTCCAGTCATCATAGCCCCCCAAAACTACTTTTTTCAGAATTTTCATAGTATTGCCAAGGTGATTGAATTATTATAAGGGTATGTGCACACGCTGCGGATTCTCTGCGGATCCGCAGCGTTTTTTGCAGTGCAGAAACGCTGCAGATCCTCAATTGATTTACAGTACAATGTAAATCAATGAGAAAAAAAAAATTCTGTGCACACTTTGCGGAAAATCCGCTGCGGAAACGCTGCGGATTAAAAGAAGTAGAATGTCACTTCTATTTTGTGAATCTGCAGCGTTTTTGCAGCCATTACATTATAGAAAACCGCAGGGGTAAAAAACGCAGCAAATCCGCAAGAAAACCGCAGCAAAAACGCACAAAAAAAACGCAGGTGCGTTTTCTGCCAGGAGACAGAATCCGCACCAGAAATTCCTAAGCCTAATCCGCAACGTGTGCACACAGCCTTATAAGGCTATGTGCACACGTTGCAGTTTTTACCGCGGAACCGCAGCGTTTCTGCAGCTGTACAGTTACACGTAAACCTATGGAAACCGCAATCCGCTGTGCACATGCTGCGGGAAAAACCACGCAGAAACGCAGCGGTTTACATTAAGCAGCATGTCACTTCTTTTGTGCAGAATCGCGGTGATTCTGCACACATAGGAAAGCATTGATCCTCTTACTTCCCGCATGGGGCTATGCCCACGATGCGGGAAGTAAGCGGATCATGTGTGGATGGTACCCGGGGTGGAGGAGAGGACACTCTCCTCCAGGCCCTGGGAACCATATTTGTGTAAAAAAAAAAAAAAAAAAAAGAATTAAAATAAAAAATAATGATATATTCACCTCTCAGCGCTGCACGCGGCCGTCCGGTCGCAGGGTTGTTGTGCGAGCAGGGCCTGAGATGACGTCGCGGTCACATGACCGTGACGTCACGAAGGTCCTTCTCGCACAGCATCTTTGGAACTGGACCGCCGCGTGCAGCTCCGAGGAGATCGGGACGTCAGAAGGTGAGTATAAACCATTTTTTTAAATTATTTTTAACATTACTATTGATGCTGCATATTCAGCATCAATAGTAGGAGTAAACCCGCAGCGGAAACCGCAAAACAAACCGCGATAAATCTGCAGGGATAACAGCAGCAGTTTTGCCCTGCAGATTTATAAAATCCGATGCGGGAAAACCCGCAGAGGACCCTCCCTACGTGTGCATATAGCCTAAAGGGGTTTTCCCACAAACAAAAGATCATTTTAAATCAGATCTTGGGATGAGGATGAGGATGAGAAAAGAGAAAGAGAAAGAGAGAGAAAGAGAGAGAGAAAGAGAGAGAAAGAGAGAAAGCGAGAGAGAGAGAGAAAGAAAAAAAAAAGAGAAAAGAATACAGACATAACAGCAGGTGATCGCACATGATTCTCCCTTTGAAGTAAGACATTGTTTAAAAAACAGGCAGTAAAATGTTTTACCTCACAGAAAGAAGCAGCCGTGATCCTCTGATGTAATGTCTGTGTACTCTCTTTTACTTCCCCCCCACCCAGGAGCTGTGGTATGATCAGACCATGTTCCTGCATGGTCAGACCCGGCCATTACACAGCAGGGACACATTTATAAGATTCTCTCAGCACAGGAATATTTTATGTAAACACATCTAATTGTGGAAATTATTATTATTCCAAGATCTATTGATTACAATGAACTTTTGTTTGTGGGAAAAAAATAATTTAAGGCTTCAGAAACTGTCAGGTTCTCTCACCTGGGTAATACTTGGGAATCCTGAAAAAATGATGTGTTGGTGGACATGAGGACGAGGTTTGGGAAACACTGATCTATTATAAAGGATTGTACAACCATTCTACATGGATTTTCAAAGTAAATAAACCAGCCACATCAGGTATTTAACAACGCATGCAGATTGTTTTGTGAAATCTGGTGAGATCTACTGTAAAGACGACCTTTCACCAGTTTTATCATGTTAAACTGGCCCCATTATAAAATAATCACTGCAGAGATAAAAATATATACAGTATATACTTGAGTATAAGCCGAGACCCTTAATTTTGCCACAAAAAAACTGGGAAAACTTAATGACTCGAGTATAAGCCTGGGGGAGGGGAATGCAGCAGCTACTGGTAAATTTCAAAAATAAAAATAGATACCAATAAAAGTAAAATTAATTGAGACATCAGTAGGTTAAGTGTTTTTGAATATCCATTTTGAATCAGCAGCCCCATATAATGCTCCATACAGTTCATGAGGGACCCCATAAGATGCTCCATACAAAATATGCCCCACATAATGCTCCATAAAGTTCATGATGGGCTCCATAAGATGCTTCATGCAAAAATATGCCCCATATAATGCTGCACAAAGGTTGATTATGGCCCCATAAGATGCTCCATAGAAACATTTGCCCCATACAATGCAGCATAAAGGTTGATTACGGCTCCATAGAAACATTTGCCCCATACAATGCTGCTGCGAAAAAAAAAAAAAAAAAAATGACATACTCACCTCTTGTCCTGAGCAGGAGAGGACACTGGCACTTGTGATATTCACCTGTCTCCGTTCCACCGCCGTGCGCTGCTCCGTCTTCCGCAGTGACTGTTCAGGCAGATGCTGCGCACTAAACACGTCATAGCGCCCTCTGACCTGAATGTCACAGCCAGGGGACGCGGAAGACAGAGCGGTGTGCAGCGGTGGAATGGGGACAGGTGAATATCGGAATGCTCACCCTCCCAGTTATGCTCACCTGCTCCCGGCGTGGTCTCTGGCAGCTTCTCACTGATAGATGATCTCCGGGCGCCGGCAGCTTCTTTCTATGTTCAGCGGTCACATCGCACCGCTCATTAAAGTAATCAATATGTGGCTCCACCCCTATGGGAGTGGAGTGGAGTCGCTCCCATATTCATTACTTTAATGAGCGGTACCACGTGACTGTTGAACACAGGAAGAGCTGCCAGCGCCCGGAGACCAACAGAGATGCAGGAACTGCGCCAGGAGCAGGTGAGTATGTGACAGTGCCGCTCCCCCTTCCCCGCTGACCCCTGGGACAACGACTCGAGTATAAGCCGAGTGTGGCACTTTCAGCCTAAAAAAGAAAAAAAAAAAAAAAAAAAATGGGCTGAAAATCTCGGCTTATATAGTATATATGTTGTTTTTCTCCTCATCTCTGTTGAGATATTAGCTAGTAACTATTACATGCTAATTTGCTATAACCAAGAGGGCATTAGCAGAGATGGTAAATTCGCGCAGTGAACACTTTCCCTCTGCATGACATTGACCAATCATAAGCAGGCAGTGTCATGCTGGCGGCAGGGAAGCTCCTCCCCTCCCAGGTTTCTCTGTGTGATATGGTATCAAGAATCTTTTATTGCCCCCTTGTATATACTGAAAATTAGCTTAATAGGCGCCATAAACTTTAGTAGCCGAAATCAGATGACAGATTAAATACAAAATAAAACAAACAAACAAAATGCACAACGTTTCAATTTGCTCTGCTGGTCGTCATTCCATGATGTGGCCAGTTTAAAAAACTAAAATTGGTGAAAAGTCATCATCCTTTTGCGTATGTGCACAAGACGGTGTTTTCCCTCAAGCGTGTCTTCTGACGTCCTTTGGGGCGACTTTGCCACCAGCACTGTATTTTTTATTTCACAAAAAAACATTGGTGGCTTCTAAGCGAAGCATTGTTTAATGGTAAAAAGAACTTTAGCCGAAACTTACGCGATATGGGTCTTCAATAATGAGGCATTTTTGAGGATCGTAACTTCCAAGGAGTTCGATTTTAGCTTTGCAGTTTTGCACTTGGCTACTTTTACCTGTCAATTCTCTGTAAAACAAGAGCCAAACATTTAAAAAAATATCAAGTGCTTCACCTAGTCTAGATATCTGTGGAGTGGGGTCCTACATCTGAGACCACTGAATTGGAGGAACATTTAAAAAAATAAATAAAACACACACACCCCACAACACTAAGGCTAGGTTCACATTGCGTTAGGGCAATCCGTTTAGTGCTAGCGGATTGCGTTAACGCAATGTTTTTGTAGGGGCCGCGTTTAGGGGTCGCGCTAACGTCCCCGCTCTCGCAGATCCTCGATCTGCGAGAGAGGGGAACGGACCTCGAGCGCGCCGTGGACGCTGCAAGCAGCGTCCGAGGCGCGCTACAAAAGAACGGCACATCGCTAGCGCGAGCCGAAAAAGGCACGCGCTAGCGATGCGCTACAGGCGAAATTTACATTGCTGTCAATGGGTGCGCTAACGGACCCGTTGCACGGCGTTAATTGCGACATTTTCGCCGTGCAACGCTGTCCGTTAGCGATCACCCACTAACGCAATGTGAACCTAGCTTTAGACAGTTGAACTAATTCTTACAAAAATACATTCACATTACTAAATTGTAGGCAGCTTCACAGCTTTTAACATGTGAAATTTTTATAATCACAAATACGAATAGAAGCATGCCCCTCTGGAATAACACGGTACATGAACATGCATTCCATGGTGACCAGAAAAATGCCCATATAGAAGACTGCCCACACAGACAAAATAAGTTTATTAAAAGAGGTCTAATAACAATAACTCCAGTTTATTAAAGGGAACCTGTCACCCCCAAAATCAAGGGTGAGCTAAGCCCACCGGCATCAGGGGCTTATCTACAGCATTCTGTAATGCTGTAGATAAGCCCCTGATGTAACCTAAAAGATGAAAAAAAGAGGTTAGATTATACTCACCTGGGCGGGCGGTCCGATCCGGTGGGCGTCGTGGTCCGGGGCCTCCCGTCTTCATAGGATGACGTCCTCTTCTGGTCTTCACGCCGCGGCTCCAGTGCAGGCGTACTTTGTTTGCCCTGTTGAGGGCAGAGCAAAGTACTGCAGTGCACAGGCGCCAGGAAAGGTCAGAGAGGCCCGGCGCCTGCACACTGCAGTACTTTGCTCTGCTCTCAACAGGACAGACAAAGTACGCCTGCGCCGAAGCGTGAAGACCAGAAGAGGACGTCTTCTGATGAAGATGGGAGGCGCCGGGCTGGACCGCGACACTCATCGGACCGGACCGGGACTGCCCCTGGGTGAGTATAATCTAACCTCTCTTTCTTATCTTTTAGGATACATCGGGGGCTTATCTACAACATTCCAGAATGCTGTAGATAAGCCCCGGATGCTGGTAGGCTTAGCTCACCCTCTATTTTGGGGGTGACAGGTTCCCTTTAAACAATCACTGCACACCTGCAAATCAGCTAATCTGTTTAAAGCATACCTGTCAGCAGGATTTTGCTAAGTAAATTACAGGCATTGTCAGGTTGGGGCTGTTACACCGACTAAAATGATACCTGGGGAGAAAAAAAATAAAAATCTGTCTTGTAGTTCTTGTGTAATAAGTGATAGAAGCTTTCAGTTAATGAGATGCCCGTGCTCCGGGGCAGGAAAGTAGGCAGTCTTATCTTCCTGCTCTAAGCCAGAGAAACCAAGAAGAGACCTGCCCACAGGCCTCCCCAAAACACAGTCTGTCTCTCTCGGTCTCTATGATGAGGAACATATTTGTGCTTTGGGGCAGCCTGTGGGCAGGTCTTTCCTTGATTTCTATGGCCTATAGCAGGGAGATAAGCACGGGCATCTCATTAACTGGAAACTTCTAACCCTGATCACACAAGAACCACAACACCGATTTCTTCACCCCAGATATAATTTTAGTTAGTGTAATAGCAAGAACATGACAATGCCTGTAATTAACTTCGCAAAATCATGCTGACAGGTTCATAACTTTCACCTGGTGATATTCCAGTACAGAAGTGGCAAACGTGTGATACAGGGCTTAAAAAAAAAACAACAAAAAAAAGCTTATATCAAGGCAGCCTGCCTGTGCATTAGCCAGATCCTTTTGCAATCCATCAGAGAGAAACCACATGCTGGGATGACTGCAGCGGAACAGGGAATTAAGTGAATTGTGAAATCCCACACAACAGTTTGTAGATTTGGGTGACTGCCCCAGGGCTGCACCATAATGCCACCATATTCTTATAGGAAATTGAGGATTTCTACCAGCTGCACCCTCAATATATGGGGAAAAAGTAAGTATGTGAGCACCTTATTATAGCATTCTTCATCTGGTAACGTGGCAAGGGGCTTATCAAAAACAAGTCTCACATCTTCACTTGGCACGAACGCTAATGCAGCAAGAGACTTCAGTCAATTTTATGTTGATATTAGATTCATATTCTGTCTTCAAACCATTTTTTAGTTTTCTGATCAGAGCAACACAGATGATAACACCCTTTGACCTTGGCATGTGGAAAGGCAATCCTTACTGCAGACATACAAGCCTTCTCAAAATCCACTAAAACCTTTTGAGGTGCCAGATTTGGAATAGCTTTATTATTTCAAACAGTCTCTCATACGTGTTCATGTCCTTTGTTTTTAGTAAAAATGTACAAACATAGCGGATACGAGTTACCCACCTTGGCATACCAAGTGTACTGTTGGTAAAACGCATTGGATACTATATCAAAGGTGCCATCTCCATAGATGGCATCTTTGTTCTGTTCAAGTGTAAGATCTCCATCGCCTAAAACCATAATTCTATTTCGATAATCATTTCCTGAATCATGAAGTATCAGCTGACTATACTTTTCTGGAGTATAAGAATGTATAGTTTTGGGGTTAGGCAAATTACCATCTGTTCCATGATGGACAAGGCTCCTCGGAAGAGACCATTGTCTTGGCATATGGGCCAATGCATCATTACTCAACACAGACAACACCGTTCTCTGCACATTGCGAGTAGCAGCAGCACTTACTGCTTTCGCGTCTTCTCTTATTTTGCTTCTGCTTTTTGAGGGCGGGAGTCATGACAATGTTCTGTTAGTTTTTGGACTATGTTGCCATGTTTTGTTTTGATAATTGAATGGCACGTTGTAGAGCGACGCCGTCTGCATCGATAGTGTGAAATGCAAGATAGTCAAACCAAGTTAATCATAACTTTGCTGATCCTCTGACAACTTGAAAACACCATTGTTTGCACTACAAGAAGGAATAGAACACTTTATCTAAAGTGTATTTTTAGTTTAGGAGAAATTGACAAATTTGGGAACAGATCTATTAAAGTAGAGGTTTAAAATTAACCAAAACACAATTGGCTGGCACAGCAGCAAAGTCATTGTTCAATGGGGTTGTACAAAAAAAAAGGATTGGAAACAATGCAGGAAGGCTGGAAAGCCCATTCCAAATAATGGCAACAAAGAAAGCCAATGGACTTCCATGGGCTCCATTGAAATACAATACAGCACAAAACAGGCAGCAAAGAAAATGCAGAATGGATTTCAACAATGGTCTCTGGGCCCACTTTACTTCTCCAGGTTCGGTTCATTCATATCTAGTCTCAGAATACAGATTCTGTTCTTACGAGTGGTCATTCCACTGTGCTAGATGTCACTCCAGTCAACAAAACAAGAACAAAAAAGACCGAACTCATGCCCAATGGTTGTGCTGAATAATGATATTTATTGTAGATATAGAACAAGATAGGGTAGGAGGGAAAACACAATACCAAAAGGAGGGCACTGACCAGGAGACGGAAAAAATGCTATATATAGTATACTGTGATACCCATGAGGGTAGATTAATTATTAAAGAGTAAATAAATAAATAACACAGTATGAATCCAAATCCATAAGAAAAAGTTATAACAGGTGTATCTATATGGGAAAGTAAAGTGCTAGTGCGATCATGCTAAAGGCTTGGGCAGCAAGTTAGACAACAGAGATTAAAACACATAAAATTATGTGCTGCTGGCTGATAGTAAATAAAATATAAAGCTGCATGATAATTACCTGTTATGTGTATGAAAGCCGTCTCCTGGATGCGCCCTGCCCCGACACGCGTTTCAGCGTCTGCCTTCGTCAGGGGATCTTATACTGCATAAGTTGTATGTCTTTATTATCATATTTTTACAACTTTTTCTTACTGTAATCACTGAACCTTTTTTTGTATTAAAGTATAAAACTTTAACAAGTTGAACCTTGAATGTTCTAAAAGAATCCATAGCCTAAGGTGTGAGCCTTATGAGTGGTAGACATTATTAGTATTAATATTTCCGGGACTAATCGCCCGTGTATTCGGTGAGTGGTGGCAGCGTGTATGAGCGGGTGTGTGGCCTGGGTCGGCCCGTGACTAATTAGTTACACCACGGAATAGGGATCCGTGACACCGTGACTTGAGCCCTTTATGGTCAAGATCATGGGTGTCCCAAAGGTATGCTATGACTTTAAGAATAAGATTCTTATGTAGTAGTTCCTGATGAAGGAGTTCTTTGAAACTCAGAAACACGTTGAATAAAGACCTCGTTTTAACAATACCTTTGGACTACATGATTCAGCAGCGCAGAATTTGACCACGTTCTCCTACATTGTATTCTCAATGGCCGGTCCCTCGTGGATCTGTAGCAGCGAATCTTTCCAATGCTTGTCTTAAGCTACGTCTGGTGAGTGCTTTTACCTTGCATTGACTGCTTAATCTCAGATAAAACCCTATTGCACTTTTTCCTCCAACAGTTTTCATAGCAAATAACTTTTTTTTTTTTTTTTTTAATTAAATTTTCATTAAAAAGGCACGATTTATTTAAAAAAAAAAAAAATTGCAGCAAGCAATTATAAAGTAATGGCTACGCATTTGGAAAGAATAGTTCACTGACCTCAGATTATTTTCATCCATGCATAGAATGTAGTCATAGGAGAGGAAATCATCATTTGTGATCTGGATATAAAAAGAAATACTGGATCAACCAGACATATTGACTACATTACTTCATACTATTGAGTTATGTAACAATTCTGGCAAAGTCGTGATGCTCCTCGGACTAAAAAGTGGCCATGGCGCCAATTGTACAGAAGTGATCATTGATCCCGCATGTACGACGAAACCAATACTTCCTAGAAAATTAACAGTGGCATTCCATACCCCATCTCCTGAAGAACAACTTTAGGCCCAGAAAAATCCTTATGTTGGTAAAAGGGGGTTCTCGGAAATGTTATCCTAAACTAAAAGGAGAATAATTTTCCGGGTCCAGTCTTTGACTATGTTTTAGCAAAGTTTTTCGAGAAAATAAAACGAAAACTCTACAAAATCTCAAAAGCTTAGAGCTTCTGCTACGGAAACAGAGCATAAAACTGCACATAGCATTTAGCTATACAAGAATATGCTTTTGGTTGAAAATGGCTTTATACCAATAATCGTTATATTAGCGGACACAAAACTGCAGACTATAATAACTCAGTGGATGAAGAAGAGTTCTATAAAGGAGTAAAGAGACCCTATTGCACTCCTACCTGCGACATACTACTGAAGATCCTACAAAGCAGCTACAGCCTTACTTTGCAAAAGAGCTGCCAGAGGAACAATCAGGATTCAGACAGGGCAGAGGAACAAGAGATGTATTTGCTAACCTTAGATGGATAATGGAAAAAACAAAACAATAATATAACAAAGAACTATTTTTGCTTCATCGACCATGTTGATCGCCAGAAACCTTGGAATACCATGAAAGATATGGATGTGCCGAACTATCTGATTAGTCTCATTAGAAACATTTGCATTGACGAAGAAGCAATAATCTGAAAAGAACACGGTTCAAAGTAGAGCAAGGCGTCAGACAAGGCTGCATCCTGTCACCATTTCTCTTCAATTTATATGCAGAAACTATTTTCAGGAAGCCTGGACTTGCCGAAAAAGAATGAATCAAAATTGCTGGACAAATCATCAACAATCTGAAATAGGCAGACGATGCAACACTGATAGCAACAAGTGTAGATGGAATGAAGGACTTATTAGAGTGTCAAGGAGGAAAACTCGAGCGTAGGACTTCTACTCAATACAAAGAAGACAAGGATATTGACTACTGCCAGGTACGATGGGGACACATTTGAGATGGACGGCGACGTACTGGAAGTTGTAAAGGACTTTAACCTACTCGAATCCATGATCATTTAAGATGCAGTGACAACACCAAAAGTCAGTAAGAGAATAGCTATGGACTAATCAACAAGTCACTGGACAAAGTCTACAAATTGAGGGACATTTCATTGACGACAAAGACACAGCTTGTACATAATCTAGTCATTTCTGCAGTAACATATGGATGAGAAACCTGGACGACAAAGAAACAAGACAGAAGGAGAATTAACACCTTTGAAATGTTGTGCTGGAGAAAAATGTTATCAATACCATGGATGGCAAGAAGAGCAAACAAATCAATTTTGGAATAAATCAAGTCAGACAAGTCACTCGAAGCAAGGATCACCAAGCTACGACTTGCCTACTTTGGACACAACATACGAAGAGAGCAATCACCGGAGAAGGACAGCATAGTTGGAAGAATAGAAGGAACAAGGCGAAGAGGAAGATCAGCAACCCAATGGCTTGCTACTATAAATATGAAAGACACTGGTGGACCTAACTAGACTTGCACAAAATCGATCTTCCTACAGAGTGTTCATCCATCAAGTCACCATGGCTCAAGATCGAGCTGAAAGACGTTAATAGAGACCCTGGAAAAAAAAAAAAATGTAAAAAAAAATCCCAAAACACTGAGCTGTCTCCAGTAAGACACGGCACAACAATATGGAAATTACAAAACAGCACAGCAAGAGGGTCCCTGCCAAATAAATAAAAGCTTGCATAATGGATAGGATTCAATAACGGAAGGAACGAGGTACATTACCTGCCTGGCAGTGTGATTCATAGAAACGCCGTGCTTCTTCATACAGTTCTGGCCACGATAGTCTGGGGGGTTTCCTATTTTATAAGTAGCGGTGGCCGCACTGTCTATGTTCCACTAGAATAGAAAGACAAAACAGTCCAATTCACCGACACATTTATATACGCCATTATCAACCTAGCAACGAATTTAGTACTAAGAGTTCCTGGTAGTTTTTAGTGGTATTCATTCATATTTTGAAGAAAACCCTCTTTATATTCATATGTAAATTAGCTGCTTACAGCACAGTGGGTGGGACTGCACAACTCCAGAGTTCCCTCTTTTCACCTCCTGCTATACTGATCAACGGCAATGAGCTATCCCATAAAAGAAAAAGTGCTCAGAATTACACAGCCCCACCCACTGTGCTCAGAACCTCATTTGCATACCAACAAAGCATTCTTTAACTATTAAGTGTATTCTTAAACTAAAGGAATGGCCTCTTTGCTGAAAGAAGTTGTTCACTACTTGGACAACCCCTTCTCATACCACACGTTTGACCCCGATAAAATAAAAATAAAAGTTTATACTCCCCTCCCGTGCCAGCACTGTTCCAGAGGTGTCAGCACTAGTTCTCCAAGGGGCTCTTGTGCGGTTGTTAAAACACGTGACCCTGGCGCACAATCAGCGCAGGCGTCACTGTCCCCACCTTCAGACAAATTGAGCATGACGAGGAAGTCAGAGACCAGCTGCAGACCGGACTTCCTCTGTCACACAACCGCACAAGAGTCCTGGGACCGCGAGTGCGGACACCTCTGGAAGGCTGCCAGTACAGGAGGGGAGTAGAAGCTTTATTTGATCAGAGCCAAACATTGAGATCAAGAAGAGGTTGTCCTTGTAGCGGACAACCCCTTTAAGGCCTGCAGACCAGGGCTACATGGTGCCAGACTGAACAAAAATAGAATTTAGTCTTACCGGTAAGGCTACGTTCACATTTGCGTTGTGCGCCGCAGCGTCGGCGCCGCAGCGCACAACGCAAACAAACACGCGGCAAAACGCACGCTAAAACGCTGCGTTTTGCGCCGCATGCGTCGTTTTTGCCCGCAAGTTGGACGCAAAAAAAATGCAACTTGAAGCGTTTCTTGCGTCCAACGCTTGCGGCCATGCGGCGCAAAACGCAGCACAACGCATGTCCATGCGCCCCCATGTTAAGTATAGGGGCGCATGACGCATGCGGCGCCGCTGCGGCGCCCGACGCTGCGGCGCTGACCGCAAATGTGAACGTAGCCTAATTCGGTTTCAAGGAACCTTCCACGACAGCAGTATCGGAAGATGTCTCCCCGCCCTAATATGGGACAGGAAACAAATAGGTTAAATACCCCTCCCCTTCCTGCAACCACCAGTGTTTTTGCTGGACACAGTAGCTTGTATAGTTACCACTCAAGTGCAGGAATCATCCAATAAGAATAAATCAGATAGGGAGGGAAATTAGTGCTGTCATGGAAGGTTCCTAGAAACAATTACCGGTAAGACTCATTCTATTTTCTCCAGTCACCTTCCACGACAGCAGTATTGGAGTAATGCCAACAGCTAAATTTCTTAGGGGGGACAATTGCCTGCAGAACGCGTCTGCCAAACGATAGGTCCCTATTGAAATTTAGGCTGTAGTGCCTGGTGAATGTGTGGACTGATGACCAGGTGGCGGCTCTGCATATCTGCTCAGACGATGCGTTCCCTCTCTCTGCCCAGGAAGTCGAGACTGAACGGGTGGAGTGGGCCTTCAGCGATGCCGGAGGTGCAAGCTCTTGAGTTGAATACACTAGACAAATGGCTTGTTTGATCCAGTTAGCGATTGTACTTTTAGCTGCCTTTTTTCCGTCCTGTCAGCTGGACGAATAGGTTTTGGTCTATCCTCCAATTTTCAGTCTGTTGGAGGTAGAAAAGGACCACCCTGCGGACATCCAGGGTGTGAAAGGCTTCTTCCTTCGGATTAGAGGGATTTGGACAGAATGAAGGTAAAACGATATCCTGACTTTTGTGGAAATCCGAGACCACCTTAGCCATAAAGGAAGGGTCTAGCTTACGGATTATGCTATCCATGGTGCATAATCCGAGGACGAGGGATGGATGGAGCGACAATGAGAAAGTCGTCTAAAATGTGAGATGATGGAAATCCCTTGTTGTCGGA
Source organism: Ranitomeya variabilis (assembly GCF_051348905.1). Lineage (NCBI taxonomy): Eukaryota > Metazoa > Chordata > Amphibia > Anura > Dendrobatidae > Ranitomeya > Ranitomeya variabilis. Next base: position 1,022,596,161 of record NC_135233.1, on the reverse strand, counting down.
TAAAGGTCACCGCCTCCGCCATTATCTTGGAAAACACTCGAAGCACATGATAATAGGCATCCCTCAGGTCTACCGTAGCCATCACCCAATCCTGTCCAAATGAGCAGGATTGCTGACTTGACCGATTCCATTTTGAATCTCCTGTATTTGATTACACGATTCAAAGCTTTCAGGTTTATGATATTCCTGTGTTTTCCAGATTTTTTTTTTTTACACAAAAAATAGGAGAGAATAGTGGCCTTCCCCTATCTCTGGATGAGGTACAAGGGAAATCACGTTTGCGTGAAGAAGATCCTGCAGATCTAACATTAAGGACTCCCGCAGGTGTGGAGACTGTAGGTAGGTAACTGTCAGACACTGAGGGGGAGGACTCCCGAATTCTAACCTCAATCCGTCCCATATGGTTCGGAGAACCCACCGATTTGTGGAGATGTTTTGCCACTGGGCAAGAAAATCTGAGAGTCGACTCCCGACAGGAGCGCAGTCATTGTTTATCAGGAGTCTGCTGATGTTGGGGGACAAGGATATTTCTGTCCTTACCTCCTTTTGGGTAGCTCCATTGTCCTGTTTTACCTTTCCCCTTGTAGTCTCTCTGGGAAGACTGGTCATGGGAGAGACGAAAAACAGTTTCCTAGAGCTCTTCTGCTCTGGAAGAGATTTCTTTTTATCCGTAGCCTTGTCTAAAATTTCGTCAAGGGCCCGGCCAAATACATAGAGTCCCTGAAAGGGAATACCACAGAGCTTAGTTTTAGAGGTATGGTCACCCCCCTCATGACTTAAGCCATAGTGCTCTCCTGGATGAATTGGAGAGGACTGCTGATCTTGCTGGTACACGGATGGACTCAGCCGAGGCATCCGCCAGGAATCCCGATGCTTTCTGGAGTAGGGGAAGAGAGTCCAGTATCTCCCTAGAAGCCTGGGTAAGGTGATTTTCTAACGTGTTAAGCCAGCGGAGAACAGACCTGGCGACGCACATAGAGGCCACATTCATTTTTAATAGATTAGTGGAGGTGTCCCAGGATTCCCTTAACAAGCTCTCGATTCTACGATCCATGGAATCCTTGAGCTGGGAAGAGTCCTCGAAAGGGAGAGCCGTCCTTTTAGAGACCCTGGACACCTGCACATCTACCTAGGGGATCTCCTATAAGGAACAATTTCCTTCCCTCGGGAAGCGGATTCTTAACTCTGAAGGGACACTAAGTCCTATTCCAGGGAGGCCTGTTGTGAACTATACTTCTTGGCTCCCTCTTGTGGTCACTAGTGATTTGGCACTTGGATTGTCTTTTACCAGGTTTGTACTCACCTGCTTCGTTAGGCCTGGGGTGTTGCTATTAAACTTCCTGGATTCTCAGTCCAGTGCCTGGCATCGTTGTAATCAGTTCATTTCTGTTTGCTCCTGTCTTCAGGTCCTGGTTCTTTGCAAGATAAGCTAAGTCCTGCTTTCTTACTTTTGTTTATTTGCATTGTTCTTATTTTTGTCCAGCTTGTACAAAATGTGATTCCTGATATCGCTGGAAGCTCTAGGGGGCTGATATTCTCCCCCCTCACCGTTAGTCGGTTTGGGGGTTCTTGGATATTCAGCGTGGATATTTTGCAGGGTTTTTTGCTGACCATATAAGTCATCTTACTATCTTCTGCTATTTAGTCAGTGGGCCTCTCTTTGCTAAAATGTAGTTCATTCTTACGTTTGTCTTTTCTTCTTGCCTCACCGTTATTATTTGTTGGGGGCTTGTATTTCTTTGGGGTCTTTTCTCTGGAGGCAAGAGAGGTCTTATTTTCCCTGATAGGGTTAGTTAGTTCTCCGGCTGGCGCGAGACGTCTAGGATCAACGTAGGCACGTTCCCCGGCTACTGTTAGTGTTTGTGCTAGGATCAGCTATATGGTCAGCCTAGTTACCACTTCCCTATGAGCTGGTATTTATGTTTGCAGACTTTGCTTAATCTCTGTGATCCCTTGCCATTGAGATCATAACAGAGGCCCCACTCATGAAGGATAAGGTTCTCAATATTTCCGTGTATGGGAAACCCCTTTTTGGTCCCTAGGTTCCAGAACAATTCGTCCTGTACGGACTGTTTCACTTCCTCCTCCACCCCCATGGTGCCTTTCACCATCCTAATCAGCTCTCCCATATCATCGGAAGAAAAAATAGAATTATTCTTACCGTTAATTCGGTTTCTAGGAACCTTCCACGACGGCATATGGAGGTTGTCTCTTTGCCCTAATGGGGAACAGGAAACACAGAGGTTAAAAGGACCTCCCACCTCCCACTTGCCAGTGACTTACAACTGAGACCATTGCACTGGTTTACCTTTAAAATCCCAGAACTAATCCAGGAATATATATTGGGTGGGAAATTAGTGCCGTCGTGGAAGGTTCCTAGAAACCGAATTAACGGTAAGAATAATTCTATTTTCTCTAGTCACCTTCCACGACGGCATATGGAGGAATACCAACTAATTTGGCACTAGGGAGGGACAACGGCCTGGAGTACTTTACGGCCGAAGGCTAAGTCCTTATTGGACAATACATCCAGTCTGTAATGTTTAGAGAAGGTATGGAGTGAAGACCACGTTGCTGCCCTGCAAATCTGCTCCGGAGATGCGCCTGCTCTTTCTGCCCAGGAAACCGATGTAGATCTGGTTGAATGGGCTTTGATCCCTACTGGAGGCAATTTGTTTTGAGCGAGGTAGGCTTCCGTTATAGCTTTCTTGATCCATGTAGCGATGGTACTTTTGGCTACTTTTTTCCCCTTGTTTTGTCCTGAGAGATGGACAAATAGGTTATGATCAATTCTGAACGTGCGGGTGTGGTCCAAGTACTGTAGAAGGATGCGCCGGACATCCAAGGTGTTGAATCTTTTTTCTTCCAGGTTTGCTGGATTGTGGCAAAAGGTTGGTAGAAAAATCTCTTGAGAACGATGGAAGTCAGAGATAACTTTCGGAAGAAAGGATGGATCAAGACGCAGCACAATTGAATCATCTCTTACTAGAAGATAAGGTTCTCTTGTAGACAAGGCTTGTAATTCACCAATCCTTCTGGCTGAAGTAATGGCTACCAAGAACACGGCTTTATAAGCTAGGTTTTGTGGAGAACAAGAGGATAGCGGTTCAAAGGGTGGACCTGTCAAACCTTGGAGAACTACATTGAGATCCCATGGGGGAACTAGGATTTGTTTTCTAGGATTCATTCTGGTAGCTGATGTCATAAACCTTTTAATCCAACGATGACTCGCTAAATCTTGATCAAAGACCGAGCTAAGTGCCGAGACCTGTACCTTGAGGGTACTAGGCCTGAGACCTATTTCCAAGCCTTTTTGTAAAAAGTCCAATATGATAGGTATATTAGGCTTGAGAGGGTCTGGAAGGTTAGGCAGACAGAATGAAGAAAACTTTTTCCAAATTTTATTGTAAATGGCGTTGGTAACAGGTTTCCTTGATTTTTGTAGCGTAGCTATGACCGGGATTGATAGCCCTTTAGCTCTTAAAACCTGGGTTTCAGCAACCACGCCGCCAAGCTCCACTTCTGAGGGTCTGGGTGGAGAATGGGACCCTGAGAAAGAAGATCGTGCTTTATTGGCAATATTACTGGTCCATCCACTTGTAGATGGATAATCAGGTTGAACCAACTCCTTTTGGGCCACAATGGAGCTATCAGGATAGTTGGAGTCCTTTCTAGGCGTATCTTTCGTAGAACCTTGGCAAGGATTGGGATTGGCGGAAAAGCATAAGCTAGATGAAACGGCCAATCTTGGGTTAGAGCATCCAACCCCCTGGGATTGCCTCTTGGGTCCAAGGAAAAAAAGGTTTCGACCTTTGCGTTCTGGTGAGAGGCGAAGAGGTCGACATCTGGATGACCCCATCTGTGAACCAACATGTTGAATATTTGAGGATCCAGGCTCCACTCGCCAGGATGGATTTCCTGTCGGCTTAGGTAGTCTGCCTGAATATTTGTAGTTCCCTTGAGGTGGATTGCTGTCAGGGATAGTAGGTGCTTTTCGGCCCAAGAAAAGATTCGAGCGGAGATCTTTATTAGACTGAGGGTTCTTGTACTGCCTTGGTGCCTGATATGGGCCACCGTGGTCATGTTGTCCGAGTATATCTGTACATGTTGACCCGAAATCTGACGACTTGCCGCTAGCAGGGTCTCTTCCACAGCTTTGAGCTCCCTGAAATTTGATGATTTCTCGGAAATCGATTGACTCCACTGGCCTTGATAGGGGACATGGTCTACTATGGCTCCCCAGCCCCTCTTGCTGGCATCTGTTTTGATGGTGGTTAGAGGGGACTGAATCCAGGATACTCCTTTCAGAAGGTTCCTGGGCTTCATCCACCATGTTAAAGAGGCTTTCACTCTGCCCGGAGTGTGGATCCTCTTGGTAAGAGTGCCAGGTCGACCATCCCAGTTGTCTAGAATGTGGGCTTGGAGAGTCCTTGAGTGGGCTTGAGCCCAAGCCACCGACTGTATGCAGGCTGTCATGGAGCCCAACAGCGACATTCCTTCTCGCAGAGTAGGGGACCTCAATTCTTTGAACTTCCTGATTTTTGTTAGGAGGGGAAGTCTGTGATCGTCCGGGAGGAAGGACATTTGTCTTGCTGAGTCCAGCATTACTCCTAGAAATCTCCTGGTTTTTGCAGGTTGAAGCTGAGATTTTTGTAGGTTTGGAATCCAACCTAGTGATCTCAGAACGTCTAGGGTGGTAGACACATGGGATATCAGGGTTGTCTCGGTGGAAGCTACTATCAGAAGATCGTCCAGATAGGGCACTATACAGACACCTTGTTTTCGGATGAATGACACTACTTCTGCCATCACCTTGGAGAACACCCTCGGTGCTGATGAAATGCCGAAGGGAAGGACTCCAAACTGATAGTGCTCCACCTGATGACTCCCCTGTATTGCAAACCTGAGATATTTCTTGTGTCTCTGGTGAATAGGGATGTGGAAATACGCATCCTTGAGATCGATGGTAGCCATAAAAGAGTGATGTTCTATCAGAGGAATCGCAGATCTTATGGACTCCATCTTGAATTTGCAATACTTCACGTGCTGGTTCAGACCCTTTAAGTTTATGATAATCCGGACGTCTCCCGAAGGTTTGGGGACCAGGAAGAGTCGGGAGTAGTGACCTTTTCCCCCACTCTGATTGTGGGACTGGGGAAATTACATTTGATTTGATCAGGTCTCTGAGACCTAAAGACAATAGGCTGCGATCCCTTGATGATGGAAGGGAAGTGACTTTTAGACCCTGAGGTGGGGGAGAAATTAACTCTATTAACAGGCCCTCCTTGATGACATTGAGAACCCAGTGGGAGCTGGTGATATCCTCCCACTGATCCACATATCTTGAGAGTCTTCCCCCCACCGGGTCGGAGTCATTGTTTGTCCTGCTGGGACTGTTGCTGCTGCTGCTGTTGCGGGACAAAAATATTCTTTCCCCTACCCTTTGCATAGCTCCACCTGCCGGTTTTTCCTTTGCCTCTTGCTTGAGAGGGCTGAGGTTGTGGGCCACGAAAAAAACGTTTCCTAGGCTGTTTTTGCTCGGGGAGCGCTTTCTTTTTGTCGGTGGCTTTATCAAGAATATCGTCTAGGGCAGGACCAAAGACGTAGTCTCCTTTAAAGGGTATGGTGCAGAGTTTAGATTTAGAAGTAATATCCCCACTCCATAGTTTAAGCCAGAGGGCTCTTCTGGCAGAGTTGGAAAGTACCAGGGATCTGGCGGCGACTCTTACGGATTCCAGAGAAGCGTCCGCCAAATACCCTGTAGCTTTGTGCAGAATGGGTAGGGAATCCAATATCTCGCCTCTTGAGGTACCTTGAGATACGTGATTCTCTAATTTTTCGAGCCAGCAGGAGAGGGCTCTTGCCACACAGGTGGATGCAACGTTAGCCTTAAGGACAGATGCAGAAGTTTCCCATGATTTTCTGAGGAGACTTTCGATTTTTCTATCCATGGGATCCTTCAATTGAGAAGAATCCTCAAAGGGGAGTGCAGTTCGCTTGGCAACTCTAGCCACCTGCACATCGACCTTGGGAATATCTAATTTAAGGTCGTCCTCAAGCAGAAATCTGTGCTTCATTTCTGAAGGGGTACTGAGACGCCTCTCAGGTAGTTCCCATTCCTGATTAATCATACTGATAATATTGGGATGAACTGGGAAGCCCACTCTCTTCTCTGATGAAAGACCACCGAACATCTGATCCTGTATGGACTGCGGTACAGGTTCCTCTTCTAGTCCCATGGTATTACGTACGGCAGAGACTAGATCCTCAATATAGTCTGAAGAAAAAAGGTACTTCCTGACCTCAGCTTTAGGTGATCTTGGATCCTCCCAACCCACAGATGAGGCATGAGAGAGGTCCGAATCAGAGTCAGATTCCACAACCTGTATCTTCCTCTTCTTAGCCGGGGAATGAGGTTGTGGTAGCGGAGATGGAGGTGGGGGTGGAGGTGTAAAAGCTGCCAGAGAAGATTGCACCTCCTGTTTCACCAGTGAGCGAATCTCATCCAACAGAGATGGCTGCTCAGCTCTTATTATTCTGTTGGTACATGACTGACAGAGTTTCTTGTCCCAGTTAGGAGGACATTTAGTGGAACAGATAGGGCACTTTTTCCTATAGGCACCTTTGGGGGCAGGTTTTTCTCCCTGAAATATATAAGGGAGAGAGGGGTGAGGACTTCAAACCCCTGCTACACTCCTCCCGGATCCCATCCCTGCAACACTTACAGAGGCAGGGGTGGCGCTGGGCTCCGCAGATACGGGGCATGAAGAACCATCCATACTGAAGGAGATAGCCTTACCTCAGTGGTGGTTCAGCAGGCTTTTATGGACGCCGTCCTAGCACCTGCTCCAGCGATTAATCCCCCTCCAGGATCCAGGTGAGGGAGCTGCGCGGTCCGACACGCCGGCCAGCGAAACCCGGAAGTACCGGCTTCTTAGTGTATGAAGAAACCGGAAGTGACGCGCGCGAACCTCCGTCGTCACTTCCGGAACGCTGAGCCGGCAGCATGGAGGAGGAGGACGCCGGGCAGCTCCAGGAGGAGCCCGGTCAGGGAACCCAGGCCTGCTTTGCCCTCGTGGGGGCGCGGGAAGGCCGGGAGGGAGTCCCGAGGACCTGCGAGCAGGACGACGGGAGCAGCACAAGGAGGAGGCCAGAGGCGACCATCTGCTGCCCGGCTAGACAGGCAGCGCCTGTAAAGGTACCGTAGTCGCCGGCCACTACAGCACATGAAGAAACCTCTCCCTGTCCCATGGGGAACAGGAAAGACACTGGCAAGTGGGAGGTGGGAGGTCCTTTTAACCTCTGTGTTTCCTGTTCCCCATTAGGGCAAAGAGACAACCTCCATATGCCGTCGTGGAAGGTGACTAGAGAAAAAGGTTTTTTTCGGAGTGGGAGTGGAACCCTCATTCTCCCAATGTCCTTTGAACCAGAGGTACGGATCTAGCCAGAATCAGAGTCCAATTCCACAGGAGCCATTTTCCTCTCTCAGGAGGAGGTGGTTGTGGTATCAGGGTCTGGGAAAGAGTAGTCAGAGAGGATTGAACCTCTTGTTTTATGAGGGACTTTATGCTGTCCAGGAGAGAGGGCTGTTCAGTACGTAATATGTCGTCCATGCAAGGCTGACAGAGTTCCTTCTTATATGCAGAAGGAAGTCTGGAGGTACATATACCACACTTGCGGCTGGGCACCTTATCCTTTTTAGGGGCAGGGACCTTGTCTCCCTAAAAGAGAGAGAAATGTATACTAATTCACCATAAGGTTATACCCTGGACAGTAAGGGACCACATCTGCTACTTACAGTAGGAGGGTGAACGCTGGGCTCTGTAGAAGCAGAGTGTAAGGGTTGGTCACCGTCCATAGGTCAGTCCGTGACAGTCACAAAGGAACTCAGACAAATGGGCCTTACCTGGAGGCATCCCCAGACCAGGATTTTAAAATATCGAGGTCCCAGCGTTAGTTGAGTGCTCTTCCTCCCTGTGGTCAGAAGGGGGGGAACTTCCAAGAGGACGCCCCAATTACTGCCTGCTCCGGAAGACGCTGGCCGATGCGCACGTGTGCTCCAACGTGAAATGCACAGGAACAAACCGGAAGTTCGGGCAGACGTCACTTCCGGTGCGCGTGCGACGCTGGATCCAGCAGCAAAGCAGGAGGAAGATGCCGAGGAGCTACAGGAGGACCCCGGGCACACGTCACCGCCCTGCTTTACCCCACGAGGAGGCGCAGGAAGGGCGGGAAGGGGGTCCTGAGACGCACAAGAGCTGTGGAGACGGGAGCAGCCACCGGAGGAGAGCGGAGCCCCCGACCTCTGCTGCCAGGCATAAAAGGGTAAGAAGTGCTCCCGATCGCCGGCCACGGCAGCACTATCCCGGACCTCTTCATGCACCATAGGGGGTCAGAAAAAACACCGGTGATTGCAGGAAGGGGAGGGTATTTGACCTCTTCTGTTTCCTGTCCCCCATTAGGGCGGGGAGACATCCTCTGATACTGCTGGCGTGGAAGGTGACTGGAGAAAGAGAGAGAAAGGTGAAATAAGTTACTTTATAATTATCTGGACAGCAAGGGACCTCATACACTACTTACAGTAGGAGGGTGAACGCTGGGCTCTGCAGAAGCAGAGTGCAGGGGTTTGTCGCCGTCCATACGGTCAGTCAGTCACAGAGGGACATAGACAGATGGGCCTTACCTGGAGGCTTCCCCCCGACCAGGAATATATAGTATCGAGGTCGCCAGCGTGATTAGTGCTCCTCCTCCTCCTCCCTAGGGGGTGATGCAAGAAACGCCCGTCATGGCTGCTGCTGGGGCCGAACAGCACGCCCTCGCTCTCCAGCGTAGATCGCATAGGGATGAAACCGGAAGTTCAGAAGCGTCACTTCCGATGCGCGCGCGGCCTCCGGCAGCATCAAGGAGGGAGGAGACAGCCAGGAAGCTACAGGAGGACCCCGGTGCACTTCACCACCCTGCTTTACCCCACGAGGAGGTGCAGGAAGGGCGGGATAGAGTCCCAAGTCACGCGGTGGACGCGGAGATGGGAGCAGTCACTGGAGGAGGAGAGCGGAGCCCCCGACGTCGACTGCCCGGCACATGAAGGTAACAGCACTCCCGATCGCCGGCCACGGCAGCACTATCCGAAACCTCTCCATGTCCCATAGGGGACAGGAAAAACACTGTTGGTTGCAAGAAGGGGAAGGGTATTTAACCTCTTTGTTTCCTGTCCCCTATTAGGGCGGAGAGACAACCTCAGATACTGCTGTCGTGGAAGGTGACTGGAGAAATTACATCACATTGAATTAGTCTCAGTAGTGTGTCCTTCACAAAAAAATCCAACACTGTTAGACGGTTTGTGCTGGTGTTTTTAACTTTTATTTTTATCATTAGTATTTCTCTTTAGGCCCTGCTTTGGTCCCCCCTTTTCCTGCCTCATATCATCCGGCTTCTTGTGGAGATGCTGTACTTACTGCAGTTGTGGATCTTTGAAATGTTTCTGGACATCTGCCTTATACATGAAGACATCTATACTTCCTGTGTTGCAGACCTATACCATCATCTGTTTATTTTGAAGATATTATATGTTATTGCTATGTATAGGTATATCACAGATGTCCGGCTTTATCCATGGTTGTGGATTTTATTCATCCCTAATGCGGGTCTGAGTTTGTATATTATGTAGATCCATTTCTGATGTTCTAGTTACCATTTTCCAGCTGCAGGTGCGCCCCCGTGTGGCCGTGCGCATCACGCTGTGTGCGGGCGGCTGCCGCGCAGGGACGGGTGTCTTACGGGCTTTGTGCGCAGGTCCGGAGGTTTTCCTCCTGGCCTGCGTGCTTGGCCTGACGCCAGGTCCTTGTGCGGAGCCTTCTCGCCGCAGTGCGCATGCGCCGACAGCGCCACTATGATTGGTGGCTGCCGGTCATGTGATCCGGGTCAGGGGGGTTATAGGCAGATCCTGTACCATTAGATACCATATCCCCTTGAGGAAGCAGCGTGTGAGCGCTGCGCAACGTGCGTCGGGGCTCTACCACCGGCGGGACCCCTTCTCCTCTGTCCCCCCTTGTTGCATGGGTAAGCATATTTCTTATGGTTATTGCTGCTGCGTCCTAGGTCTTTATATATGATTTTATAGGGCACTCGCTTTAGACCGTGGGTTACATATCTTTTTAGCAGCCCTTTGTACTGACCGTTTTGCTTCCCATTGCACAAACCATCTTGCGCTACATTAGTGTCTATCATTTATTTACCATTCAATGGTTTTTGTATACGATTATCTTCCTTAGCGCTGGGGTTGGAGGGCAAGGGATTGTCCCTTTCTTTTCCCCTTCATGTATTGTTGTGGTACACTCGCCATTATAGTCCTGATTTTTAACTTTTTGTATAAATAAAGATTTTCATACATTTGTACTCTGGGCTCCTGTTCCTCCTTTCTTGAACTGTGTTCCTCCTTTCTTGAACTGTTAGACGGTCGCAGATCAGTGGAGACTTTGCTACCAGGGACTTTTTGAATGTTGCATGTGACCAGTCTGTCGTTCTTTGTTTTTTTTTTTGTTTTAACTGGTTACACAGATTTCTGTTTTTGGTCATGTGACTTTAAAACCTGCTGTCCTGTCTCCAGAGTGGTAGTGTGGTCTGATCCCCAAATGTGTTTATAGTAACAGACATTAAAGTCCTTTCAATGGTTATTCACATGCTCCCAAGTCCAGCATTACCGCCATCCACATCAAGTCAGCTGATCATTATCCATAAAGTGCAGCCCTATACATGTCCCTAGAAGTCCCTTAACAACAGCTATCATCTGAGACTGTCTCTAGAAGTCCTAAGACCTAGGCACACATACCATTAGTTTCAGTAGTAAAACAGTCCGGTACAGGTCGCAGTACCCTGGGCACATCAGTCACCTAGAATTTGTCCAGCACCCCATATGTCCCATGAGAAACGGCTACAGGAGTTGGGAATGTTTAGCTTGCAAAAAAGAAGCCCGAGAGGAGACTTAATAGCTGCCTACAAATATCTCAAGGGCTGTCACACTGTAGAGGGATCATCATTATTCTCATTTGCACTAGGAAAGACTAGAAGCTACGGGATGAATCTGAATGGGAGGAGACACATTAGAAAAAACTTTTTGACAGGGTGATCAATGAGTGGAACAGGCTGCCACCAGAGGTGGCGAGTTCTCCTCCAATGGAAGTCTTCAGAGACTGGACAGACATCTGTCTGGGATGATTTAGTGAATCCTGGTTTGAGCAGGGGGTTGGATCAGATGACCCAGAAGGTCCCTTCCAACTCTAACATTCTATGATCCTATACATTTTGTGATCTAGAAGAGGATAACTGTGTAACTTCTTACCTGGTGAGATACTCCCTCATCCGATACCACCTTTCTAAACACGGCTTCTGCCATTGGAGATCGACAGATGTTACCTGCAAGGAATGGATAAATCAATGACCTATGAGAGGGTCACTGCGTTTGGAAGAAAAAACGGCCATTTTCCTATCATCCTAAACAACTGCTTTAATGAAAACCGGACACCTGCCCAATCTGTGGACCGCATTGTATCAGGCCCATTTTAAGCCCTTCATGCTCCACGATCTGTCATAGAGCGGGTTGGGGTATGTGGAGCCGGCTCAGGAGCTTCGCTCACTCCACAAAGTGCAGGTGTCGGCTGTGTTACACAGCAGATTGCTATGGTTTAACTGCTTACATGTCACTGAGAAATAACTGACAGCAGCATTTAAGCTTTCACATCATGGTGACATGTTCATGTGGGCACCTCCTGCCTGACTCCCCTCATGACATGATTGGGGGGTGCACTGGGCTCAAACCACTGAAGCTCAGCTAAAGATAATCCCATATTCTATAATAATGAAGCCTTGCAGGATATAAAGCACTGAAACAGTCCACTATGGCGACAAAAAGAAAGTATCATGAAAAATACAATGTTTTTCACCCTAGGAAACAAACAAAAACAAACACAAGTATATTCAATATTGTCTGATTTGTGTACACAGTGTAATCCATGAAGTGTTTGATCAGTAGAAAAAAAGAAAGTCACGCAGTATGGTTTTGGTCACAGCCCCACTCACAAAAAGATGCAATTAAAATGTTGTATGTATCCGAAAATGATGGTAAAAAACTACGGCTCGGAAAGCAAACAACAAGACATTACTCAGCTCCATCAATGAGAACATGAAAGAGTTTCGGGAAAATTACAACAAAACATGTTTTTCAGAAATAAAGAACAAAATAGTAACCCCCCCCCCCCTCACTCTAAAAAATAAAATAATCCCCTCACTATACAAGTTTTGTATGGCTGTAATCCTGCTGACCCCGACAATCCTGCTTCCACATCACAACGAACACAAACCCCGAAAACCTACGGCAGAATAGGGGTCACATTATAGGTGAGAATTAATGATGTGACGCACAACTTAGCCCTTTATGGCAAGTTAACAATAGGGGAGAAGGAAAACAGAAACGTGATAGCTTTTTGCATCTGAGGGTTTGGTTTGTTTTTTAGAAAACTCCACTTTAAAAAAAAAATGTAGAATTCCTGAACTATGAAAGGAAATTGGTTTCTGTCAGGTCCCAGTGTTCATACAACAGCGACCTATGGAGGTAAGAAGAGAAGCCCCCCGGGGTGCAGGAAGTGGTCCCACAGCAGTGTCAGGCCTCCACACGGCCGCCCCTCAGTGTGCACACTCACCAAGACACACGAACAGCACAGACTTGCTCCCAGCTGCCGCCATGGCTTTCTCCGCCGTCTCCGGTGCACACTGGCCGCACTGTCACAGAAGAAGAGGTAGAAGCCTGAAGCCTCACATTACCGGAAGTGCGTCACTTTACGGCACTTAACTTCCAGACAGGACATTACTAGGACCTAAAGTCATGCTGCTGTATAGCACCACGTGACTGGTCTCCTCCAACTTCACCTGTCGCAGCATGTAAATATGGGCCCTGAGTCACGTGATGGTAGGCGGGGCTGTGAGGCAGGTGTTAGCCCCGCCCCACCAGTACTCATCACCTGTCTGTCGGCAGGGAGAGCGGCAAGACGGGGAGAAGCGGCGCCGACCTGTGAGCGCAGCCCCCGGGGAGAGAGGAGCCGGTGCCGCGCAACAAGTGAGTACGTGCTGCTGCCGGTGATGGGAGCGTCACCCAATCCTCCCAGGTATGGATGTCACCTCCCCGGCAGCAGTGGGGCCACTGGTTGTCACCCAGATTCCCCAGTACAGGAGGGGATGAGCCCATTTAGGAGCTGGAGGAAATCAATGACTGCCTCTTTGGTCTGTGCCCCAGCAGATTTAGTGGCAGAAATTTGTACACCCTGCAAAAAACTAAATCCCATTTATAGGAATGGAAGAGTGATGAGCGAGGGTCCAGCAGTCCCAGTACGGGGGTCTCCAGACACCTCTGCTCCATTCACTTCTATGGGAGTTGCAGTGCCCATAGTAACGAGGCGTCAGCCCCCCATCGCTCCTGTTGGTGATTGCTGGGGTCCGGCTGCTCAGACCCCTTAGGCTCTGTGCACACGGTGCGGATTTTGCTGCGGGTCCGCAGCGTTTCCCATGAGTTTACAGTACAATGTAAACCTATGGGAAACAAAAAATGCTGTGCACATGCTGCAGAAAAAAACGTGCAGAAACGCAGCGGTTTACATTCCGCCACATGTCACTTCTTTCTGCGGATTCCACAGCGGTTTTACAGCTGCTCCAATAGAAAACCGCAGTTGTAAAACTGCAGTGAAATCCATGGTAAATCCGCAGTGGACCAGAATACGTGCACATAGCCTTAGTGACCGTACGTTTCTGGCTGGAGGGTGGATTATCAGTAATCTGTGGTGGCTGCACAGCAGTGGGATCACCGCCTCGTACCTGCGGACATCCGCAGCTCTTTATTTGATTGGCCTGCCTGGTGTGATGACATTAAAGCACCAGCTACAGCCGTGGGGTACTCAGGCCGGGTCCGGTAGTCATTAAAGTGGTAGTCACAGTGGCGGTGACCCGGTCTGTGGCCCTGTACATCCCAAGTTAAAGGGAAGGTCTTTAAAGGGGTTGTTTTGAAAGGGAATAAAGAATGTTCGTGACGCCACCTGTAGTATTCGGTCAGGGATGACCGACGCTGCTTAAAGGGGTCCTCTGGTGATAATGGTATTGCAGTGGGGATGGTATGACTTCCCACAGGTGAAGCATAGTGCCCAGGGCTCCCGCTGCAGTGGGCAAAGATGATAGATGGTGTAGTGCCAGAAAGAATGAGGGGACACAAGGTTGCAGTCTCTTTACCTTTTACTGATGAAGTTCCAGTACCCCGATTACGGGGATCTTTGGAATGCGGGCAGCCTGGAAATGACTTGGAATCCCCCTAGCCAGGTGGGGTTGGAAGCCTTCCTTTCTGCGCTGTAGTGTGCGTCCCTTGCTGCCTGAGGCTTCTCACAAGGTCCTCTCTCTCTGTCCTAGGACAGTACCCACATGGCAGGCAACTCGAGCCTTTTTACAGGTGTCCCTACTTGCGGTGATTCCAGGCTCTATGTGCTGCTGTGCCTTCAGGTGTAATGGTGGACAGGCGACTTGAAATCTCCTGCACTCTGGTTTCTGCTGGGGGCATACAGTCCCACACATCCTCTGTGTCCGGTTCCTGCACTTCAACGTGGAGGGAGCTCAGTTGCAGCTCCTCACTTCTCCAGTGCTCCTTCTCCCCTCACACTCTCCTACAGACTGCCCTGTCAGGAGCTGCAGAACCTCGTGTCTGCACAGCTCCAGCTCTCTTCTTGACTGACTAGCTAACTCCTCCTCCAGCCAGAATATATAGGGAAGCCACCCTCAAATCAGGTCCCCTTCTAGCCTGGAGTCAGAACACGTTGCGTGTATGTGTTAAGGTACCGTCACACTAGGCGATATCGCCAGCGATCCGTGACGTTGCAGCGACCTGGATAGCGATATCGCTGTATTTGACACGCAGCAGCGATCTGGATCCCGCTGTGAAATTGCTGGTCGCTGCTAGAAGGTCTGCACTTTATTTGGTCGCTAGGTCGCCGTGTATCGCCGTGTTTGACAGCAAAAGCAAGGATACCAGCGATATTTTACACTGGTAACCAGGGTAAACATCGGGTTACTAAGCGCAGGGCCGCGCTTAGTAACCCGATGTTTACCCTGGTTACCAGCGTAAAAGTTAAAAAAACAAACAGCACATACTCACCAGCGCGTCCCCCAGCCTCTGCTTCCTGACACTGACTGAGCGCCGGCCCTAAACTGAAAGTGAAAGCACAGCGGTGACGTCACCGCTGTGCTGTTTGACTGAGCTCCGGCCCTGTGTCAGGAAGCAGAGGCTGGGGGACGCGCTGGTGAGTATGTGCTGTTTGTTTTTTTAACTTTTACGCTGGTAACCAGGGTAAACATCGGGTTACTAAGCGCGGCCCTGCGCTTAGCAACCCGATGCTTACCCTGGTTACCCGGGGATCTCGGCATCGTTGGTCGCTGGAGAGCGGTCTGTGTGACAGCTCTCCAGCGACCAAACAGCGACGCTGCAGCGATCGGCATCGCTGTCGCTATCGCTGCAGCGTCGCTTAATGTGACGGTACCTTTAGGCTACGTTCACATTAGCGTTGTGCGACGCAGCGTCGGGCGCCGCTGCGGTGACGCATGCGTCATGCGCCCCTATATTTAACATGGGGGCGCATGGACATGCGTTGCACTTGCGTTTTGCGACACATGCGTCACTGCGGCGCACACGTCAGGGCGCAGAGGACGCAGCAAGTTGCATTTTTTGTGCTTCCAAAATCAAGCAAAAAAAGGACGCATGCGTCACAAAATAATGCGTTTTGCATGCGTTGTGCGTTGCGTCGCCGATGCGTCGCCGACGCAACACACAACAACGCAAATGTGAACGTAGCCTTACCTGTGAAAGGGATCCTTGTTGCTTCCAGGCATGGCATCACCCTCCCCGAGAGGAAGGCAATATCACTGTGGTATCCCGAACTCCTGGGGTGCCACATCATCATTCCAGCATGAGGCATGTGTGACATCATACTGGGCCAACTAATCAAAAGAGGAGCCTTCCCTACATTACCTTTGTGGGGTCTCTGATCACTGAGCACCATCTGGGCCTCCAGGGAGGTCGCCTCACGTTTGATTCTTCTCAAATCTCTGCCAGTTAATGTGCTTTTTTTTTTTTTTTTTTTTAACCCCTTAAAGGGCACCTGTCACCTCGTTTTTTCAGTATGAGATAAAAATACTGTTAAATAGGGCCTGAGCTGTGCATTACAACAGTGTATTTTGTGGACCCCGATTCCCCGCCTATGTTGCCAAAATACGTTACCAAAGTAGCCATTTTCGCCTGTCAATCAGGCTGGTCTGGTCAGATGGGCGTGGTGTCTTCCCCCAGATCTTGCTTAGTTTTCCGTTGGTGGCGTAGTGGTTTGCGCATGCCCAAAGTCCCGAATCCACTGCACAGGGTAGTTAAAAGAGCGCGATGTGCACTATTTCATTGGTGATCGGTGGGGGCGGCCATCTTCCTTTGGCTGCGCGTGCGCAGAAGCGGCGCTCTGCTGGCCGCGGCTTCAGGAAAATGGCCGCGGGATGCCGCGCGTGCGCAGATGGAGATCGCGGCGGCCATTTTCCTGAAGCAGAGTTCGCAATTTTCAGCCATAGAGGCGGGGTTTTCGGGTGTTTGATTCACCCTTTCCTTACCCGCTGGCTGCAATATTGGATTAAAGTTCATTCTCTGTCCTCCATAGTACACGCCTGCGCAAGGCAAGATTTCCTTGTGCAGGCATGTACTACGGAGGACAGAGAATGAACTTCAATCCAATATTGCAGCCAGCATGCAGCCAGCGGGTAAGGAAAGGGTGAATCAAACAGCTGAAAACCCCGCCTCTATGGCTGAAAATTGTTCCCTCCAAATTCAGGTGACACAAGTCCCTTTAAAGGCAGGTTTCGGAGTGGACCCATCTGAAAAAGGTGTATATTCTCCCCTAGGAGAGATGTCTGGCCGACTTTGAAAAGAAAATAATCGCCATGGTTTACATGAAAAACAACGCTTTTCCCCAAGGTGTTTACAGTAAAAACACTCGCAGTCAGTAAGAAAACGGAATACAACCATTGATTTTTGTGCTTCTATTTGTTCCCACTTACTGCCAATTAACAGTACATAAAGCCTATAACATACGGTATACATGTCAATTTAGAAAAATGAGAGCTTTCCTCCACTGATAGTGTAAAGATCCAATATGTGAAATGTTGCTTTGGTCATAAAGGCCCCAAATTAGCCATGCTCATTAGTTAAAGGGTAGACAAAATACAATATATATATATATATATTTATATTTGAGATCAACCTGGTTTCATCTATTCAGAAACCCTTGACTTGTCTGGAGGAATGAAGAGGAATAAAGTGCATCTGCCGAATTACAATGGGCTTTATTCCTGAATTAGACAAACATGGTTCAGTGTGAGGATCGTGACATGAAAGGCTTTGTCATGATATAAAATTATAGATCACGTCTTGGTAAATATGACACAAAGATTAATGTCCTGTGATCACACAACAGAGCAAGCCATGACACAGTGTTAACGTCATCACTTAATATTGTGTAATAACATGTAATACTAGGAGCACTTTTCCAAAAAGGATTTACAGCATCTAACACATTGCTGGTAGACAGTCTCAAAATCTTCATCGCTGCCCTGTAAATGGAAAAGGGAAAAGTCCGTTAGGTTTCCATGTATACCGTATATACTCGAGTATAAGCCGACCCGAGTATAAGCCGACCCCCCTAATTTTGCCACAAAAAACTGGGAAAACTTATTGACTCGAGTATAAGCCTAGGGTGGGAAATGCAGCAGCTACCGGTGAATTTCAAAAATAAAAATAGATGCTCCATACCGTTCATTATGGCCCCATAGCTGTGCCATATAGTGCTCTGCACCGTTCATAATTGCCCCATAGCTGTGCCATATAGTGCTCTGCACCATTCATTATTGCCCCATAGCTGTGCCATATAGTGCTCTGCACCATTCATTATTGCCCCATAGCTGTGCCATATAGTGCTCTGCACCATTCATTATTGCCCCATAGCTGTGCCATATAGTGCTCTGCACCATTCATTATTGCCCCATAGCTGTGCCATATAGTGCTCTGCACCATTATTGCCCCATAGCTGTGCCATATAGTGCTCTGCACCATTATTGCCCCATAGCTGTGCCATATAGTGCTCTGCACCATTATTGCCCCATAGCTGTGCCATATAGTGCTCTGCACCATTATTGCCCCATAGCTGTGCCATATAGTGCTCTGCACCATTATTGCCCCATAGCTGTGCCATATAGTGCTCTGCACCATTATTGCCCCATAGCTGTGCCATATAGTGCTCTGCACCATTATTGCCCCATAGCTGTGCCATATAGTGCTCTGCACCATTATTGCCCCATAGCTGTGCCATATAGTGCTCTGCACCGTCCATTATTGCCCCATAGCTGTGCCATATCCATATAGTGCTCTGCACCGTCCATTATTGCCCCATAGCTGTGCCATATAGTGCTCTGCACCGTCCATTATTGCCCCATAGCTGTGCCATATAGTGCTCTGCACCGTCCATTATTGCCCCATAGCTGTGCCATATCCATATAGTGCTCTGCACCGTCCATTATTGCCCCATAGCTGTGCCATATAGTGCTCTGCACCGTCCATTATTGCCCCATAGCTGTGCTGCTGCTGCAATAAAAATAATAAAACACATACTCACCTCTCTTGCTTGCAGCTCCTCGGCGCCATCTTCCCGGCGTCTCTCCGCACTGACTGATCAGGCAGAGGGCGGCGCACACACTATATGCGTCATCGCGCCCTCTGACCTGCACAGTCAGTGTGGAGAGAGAGACGCTGGGAAGATGGCGCGGCGCCCGGCGTGTGGAACGAGGACAGGTGAATATGTAATACTTACCTGCTCCCAGCGTCCCGCTCCTTCCCCCGGACAGCTGGTCTTCGGTGCCGCAGCCTCTTCCTCTGTCAGCGGTCACCGGCACCGCTGATTAGAGAAATGAATTATGCGGCTCCGCCCCTATGGGAGGTGGAGCAGCCTATTCATTTCTCTAATGAGCGGTCCCACGTGACCGCTGTACAGGGGAAGAGCTGCGGCACCGAAGACCGTGGGACAGGCAGGGGGAGCGCCAGGAGCGCCGGAAGCAGGTAAGTATGCCTCAGCGCCCTCTCCCCCTCACCCGCCGACCGTGACTCGAGTATAAACCGAGGGGGCACTTTCAGCCCAAAAATTTGGGCTGAAAATCTCGGCTTATACTAGAGTATATACGGTATTTACTAGAAAGAACTATTACTCCCTACTGGTACAGAATGCCGTCACCGTCAATCGTCTGCAAGAAACTGAGCACAACTCTGTATTGGGGTATGTGCACACAACGTCTTTTCCAGGCAGATCCGGCCTGATAAAGAACTGAAATGCTGCAAAGAATGAACAGATCAGCAAGTCTTGACATTGTTCTGCTTATGTCTCTACTTTTTATTTTTTTTTCACTTTTAAATCCGCTTCAGACTTTGAAAGCCATGAAGCTGCTAAAAGTATTAATCAGACCAGTCTATGGAAGCTGCTCGTTATTTATCGGTTCAATGACCACAGGTATTTTCCTGAAATGTCGTCACCTTTAAAAACTCAGCGGTTCCAGCAGCGTCTTAAAGATATCATGTGCACATATCAGAAAGGGTTTCCATATTGCGATACATCCCGGTTGGGGATTCACTTTTAAGCAGTTGTTTACTCATAACCTACACTATACACAGAAGGATTGGGACAGATCATAACCATAGGATTCAGTCCCATTACCACAGCTGTATAACATCCCACCCCTCACCATGCCATCTGTGACAGAATGGCTCGCCGATACCAGCACAGTCCTGTAATAGCCAGCGATGTAACAAGTCAGTTTGCAAAATTACTTCTCTCCTAATTATGCCACCATCATCTGGGAGTGTGATTAAGAAGTGTGGCCAAGTTGCTCAGGTTCCTTAACGTCTCCAAAGTGAATACCAGGTAAAGATGCAGAGCCGGATTCACCAGGTGCATAAGTCGCCAACGCTCTGCTGACTCCATAACTGCAGAGTCCAAAGCTCTTTAGGCATTAACATCAGCTGAAAAATGTATCTAGTGGAAGCTTCATGACATGCCATGCCCAAGCAGCTACTTACAAGCCTTACATCACCAAGCACAATGCCTAGTGTCAGATGGAGTAGTGTAAAGCAGCCACCATTGGACTCTGGGGCAGTGGAAACACGATCTGTGCAGTGACGAATCACACTTCTATTCGGGGTTTGGCAAATGCCAGGAGAATATTAGGCTTCTTTTACACTTGCCATGATTTTGCGGCCCGTTTTTGCAGCCCCATAGATTTTTATGGGGCCACAATAATTCCACGGAGTGCCGCCGTATTTACGGCTGTGAAAAAAAAAGATTGAGCCAGCTTGATCTTATTCCCGGCTTACGGACACCGCCCCCATTGTAAGTCAATGGGGCTGCAAAAACAACAGAAGCTTGTTTATGCAGTGCGCAGTGACTTCCGGTTTTGTGGACCGCTTTTTTTCCCCTAATACTTTCGCTATAGTATTGGGAACCCAAAAAACAGCGATCCGCAAGTTTTTTTGCGGTCCGTTATTGCGGCAGATCTTGAAAATTGCGGCGATACAGCCCGCAATAACAGGCCGCAAAAAAACCCGGTATGTGTAAAAGAAGCCTTAGTTGCCTGACTGCACCATGCCAACTGTACAGTTTGGTGGACAACAGAATTTTATGGAGATGTCTTTCTGGCATCAGCTTAAGCCTCTTTGTTCTAGTGAAAATAAATCTTAATGTTTCAGCATAAAAGACACTGGAAAAATGTAGTTTCCAACTTTGTGGGAAGACTTCTGTTGTCCTTGCACAAAGCAAGGTACATGAAGACATGGTTGGGCAAGTTTGGTGTAGAAGAACATGACTGTCAGCAATGAGCCTTGATCTCAACCCTATCGAAAACCAATCACCTTCAAAAGTGCTATTCTGAATGAATAGGAATAAATTCCCACCGACATTGCAAAATCTTGAAGAAAGTCTTCTCGGAACAGTGGAAGCTGCAATGGGGTGGTGGTTAAGGTTGAGGACCAACTACATATTAATGCATATTGATCTAGCAAGGTGATGTTATAAGACATCCCGTAAGTGTCATGTGTAGGTGTCCCAGCACTTTCCATATAGTGCAGGCTCTATGGTCTATGATGGTTTCCATCCCTAAAATGGACCCTGAACACGAGATTAAAGTGCTAAAATTGGTGAAAAGTCCTCACACTTTTGAGTATGTGCACAATGTGTCTTTTCGGACATCCTTTGCGGAGACTTTGCCACCAGCAATATTTTTTTATTTCACAAATAGCAGTGGTTGGCTTCCAAGCAGACCATAGCTCAATGCTAAAAAGAAATTTAGGCGACACTTACGTAATATGGGTCTTCAATAATGAGGCGTTTCTGCGGGTCGTAGCTTCCAAGCAGTTCGATTTTAGCTTTGCAGTTTTGCACTTGGTTACATTTACGTTTCAAGTCTCTGCAAAACAAAAGCCACACATTTAAAAATATCAAGTATCTTACCTAGTCCCATAGATATCTGAGGAGAGGGGTCCTACATCCGAGACCACCGAATTGGAGGGATATTTAAAACAATATAAACCAAGACAGTTTAACAAATATATATACACACCTGTAAATAGATTAGCATTACTAAATTGTGGGCAGCTTCCTTAACCTGTGTAGTGTTCTTCATCAAAAATACGGATAGTAACATGCCTCGCTGGAATAAAGCGATAGATCAACATGCCATGTACTGCCTTTCCATTTCTTGCCTACGGGACTGCTGGAGATAAGAGCGTTTCACTCTGCATTCTTTGACTATGGGACCGCCGTGAATGCACAGTTGCTTCTCTCTTACAATGAGGAATCAGATTTTAAGTCATGAAAAAGTCAAAATAGAATGAGTATTGTCAGAGTCCAGCTATAGAATAAGTGTCCAAATGTGATCAGTCTCCGTCCACCCAGCCTGACAGCTGCAGCTTATACTGAGCAGTGTGAGACCTCAGCAAGCACATTTTAGAAGTTGAGGTAGATGGCAAGAATGCTACATGTCTACCCAACTCCATGCCAAACTGCATTTTGTTTTCTTGCTCCAAGAACTACAGTATATCTCATCTAATGCACAGCCCAAATGGTTTTAGTGGTTTCTACAGCAGTCCAATTTGTATCGGCATGCGATCTGTTATGATCTGGTGGCCTAAGAGCAGCATGAGACGTACTCTGGAGAAGGTGGTACCTGTACTGACCGCAGACCCTGAACTTAACACCGCAACTAGAAGTAGCCGTGGAATGTACCTAGCGCTCCCTAGACATCTCGAAACAGCCGGAGGACTAATTACCCCTAGAGATAGAAAAGGGAAAACTATCTTGCCTCAGAGAAAATCCCCAAAGGATAGACAGCCCCCCACAAATATTGACTGTGAGAGGAGAGGGAAAAAACATACACAGACTGAAATGAGAATTTAGCAAAGGAGGCCACTTCTAGCTAAATAGAAAGGATAGGACAGAGTACTATGCGGTCAGTATTAAAACACTAGAAAATATCCACCACAGAAAATACAAAATCTCCACAGCTAACTAAAGATATGGAGGGTATATCTGCATCTCCAGAGATACCAGCTTGGCTAAACAAATCCTTATACAGACCAAGCTGGACAAGACAAAAACATGGAAAAGAACTGAACAATAAGGCCACAGCATGTGGACAGCAAAAATCAAGGCCAGAACTTATCTTTGTTGAAATGAACTGCAAAGCAGAAGAGACCAGGCAGGGATGTGAATCCTCCAGGAACAATGGACAACTGGCACTGACTAAAGGGTGAAGCAAGACTAAATAGCCCAGTCAAAATTGCAAAAAGTGAACACACCTGATAAATGCTGCGATTCAGAGACAGCAGCGCTACCACTTACAACCACCGGAGGGAGCCCAAGAGCAGAATTCACAACAGCGATCCAGAGGATTCGTTTGTTCTGTCTACTTTCACTTTTGAACTGGATAATACTCCTGCATCCTATAAAGTAACAGTTCTGTAGTATTTTGAAGATATTCACACAAGAGTATTTGAGGAAATTAAGTGCCATTAAGACGCCTCCAGCTGGTTTACAGCAATGCAAACAATAGAGATGCTTCACATTTGAGCGAGGTGAGCAGGGACAGTCACATCTACTCAGAAGTGCCTGGAAACATACATGACTGGCAGGTCTAATTTACCTGCCCCTTACAAGGAGACAGGTATGGGATACCTGCTGATCCCAGCCCCGGGATGTGTGCACAGACATTCTCCTTTAGTGATGGAAGTGAGTAGAGCTGGAATAACCATACCTGCTTTGTTCACAGTATGAAAGGGGATCAGACTGATTTTTTAAGTTATTTTTTTAATTAAAATTTTATGATTTCTTTTCAACAAAATTGTAGCAAGCCGTTATAAAGTAATGTTTACACATTTGGAAATACGATAATAGTTAACTGACCTCAGGTTACTTTCATCCATGCATAGAATGTAGTCATAGGAGAGGAAATCATCTTTTGTGATCTGGACATAAAAAGAAATACTGGATTAACCAGACATATTAACTCCTTTCTCCCACCATGGCGAGTTCCATGAGACAAGTGATCCTACTCGACACTCCGAAGAGCACTTTACATTTCCATTTATTGATTCTGGCCTCTCACCCTGCACGTTTCAAGAGTGACATGAGGCGATGGTGTGCAGTGTTACCCAAATATTTGAGCAGCCATGGTCACTAGAAGACGACGGCAATTAGTGTTTCAAGACGTAGATGAGACACAGTTGCCAACAAGCCATGTTGTTAAGTCAACAAGCAGGAGCAGAGTGCGGAAGTGGAAGACTAGGTGGTGGATGATGAAGTCACTGACTCAACCTGGGAAGGTGCCATGCAGAGCGAGGACGGCAGCGCACGGGGTGGTGGTGGTGGTGGGGTTTGATCCGCAGCACAACAACAGGCAGAAGGAGGTAGTGGGATAAGGCAGGCAACTATTCCTCAGAGCAGCCACAGGCAGCAAGATACCAGGACAATGGTTAGGTGTTCCCAAGTGTGTGTTTGTTTTTTTTTAACAAAGTCCAGAAAACCAAATAAATGTAATTTGCAACCTGTGCCGTACCAAAAATCAGCCGTGGCCTGACCACTACCAGCATGCTCAGGCATGTCATCCAAGTATGCGACTAGGTGGGCTGAATACCTGGGTCAATAATCAGTGTCTGCAGGTGACACCACTGCCTCTTCCCCTGCGCATGCCAATCCCCTGTCGTGGATGCCTGCCTCCCTCCAGGCATCTGTCTTTGGACATTCGTAAGCACCATCTACAACCATATCTACCTCCTTGTCCCAGCTGTGCATTCAGCTGTCCCTACCCCAACCCTTAGAACGCGAGCGGAAATACGCAGCCACCCACCCAAACACAAAACGGCCACATTTCCATACTGCTTGCCGTGGAAATGTTGCAGTTTAGGCTTGTGGACACATGCAACCTCCTTGCGGCGATTTTCCCTGGGTATTCTGTCCACAGCAGCCACCATTTCTCCCATTGTGCCGTCCCCGCCTTTCACAAGCACGTGACCCTTACCATCACCTGTTCCCTGACCAATGCAGTTACTAGGAAGGTCCACTCAAGACACGTAGACAAGTGCTTGCGACATTTCCCTCACGGCACACTGTGTGAACCTTGTGGAGGCCAGGACCAAGTTGGACTCTGGGATGGCATACGTGCTACAGATGCCCAGAATTGCATAACCTAGCGCCATATGGGTTTTCCCCCACATCCTGCACCACTTCCATCTCAGAACAGTCATCCATATCAGTCACAAGCTGGAAGCACTGCCTCAGTGAAGCAGCAACAGGCTGTGCCGAAACGCGTTTCCTTAGGTGACAAACCGCACACCGCTGCAGAGATGTTGAAAGGTCTAACAAACCAGACAGATCAGTGAGTCTCGCCACTAAACCTACAACTAGGCATGGTCGTGTGTGATAATGGCCGTAACCTGGTGGCGGCTCTGAAGATTGGCAAGCTCGCACACGTTCAATGCCCGGCCCACGTGCTCCACTTAGTGGTTCAGCACTTTCTGAAAACCTACCCAGATTTGACTGCGTTACTTGTCAAAGTACGGCGTGTCTACACCCAATTCCGCAAGTCACTTACAGCTGCCACTGGTCTGGCAGTGCTGCAGCAGCACTTGCAAGTGCCACCTCACCGACTGGTTTGTGATGTTAGCACGCGCTGGAACTCAACATTACACATGTTGGCAAGGCTTAGTAAGCAGCAGAGGACAGTAGTTGAATGCCAGCTAAAACATGCCAGTCGTTATTCCAGTCAGCTGCTGCACATAAGAACAGACGAGTGGTCATGGATGTCTGACATCTGTGAGGTTCTAAAAAAACTTGAACGAGTCAACAAGACGGTTTTCGGAGATGACGCCATAATCAGTGTAACCATGCCGCTTTTGTATCTAAAGGCTCAATGCTCATAATTAAAAGGAGGTAGCTTTGCATGCAGGTGGAGATGGAGGCAGAAAGTACGTAGGGTGATGCTGCCCAGCCTCATCTCATCGCGGATTGGGGGAGGATGAGGTGATGGCTGGCTGATTGTGCTATAGAGGGTACTAGCCACACCAGTTTCATCCCATCCGTTCAGTGTGGATGGGTTGAAGAGGAAGAGATGGAGAGTTGTCCTCCTGGTGGGGACAAAGTAGTCTTGCCTGTTGGGAGTCTGGCACACATGGCTGACTGTCCCGATACTTTTCCCATGACCCTCGCATTATACGCATTTTGGGTAACAATGATTACTGGTGGTTCACGCTTCTCGACCCATGCTAGAATGATAACTTTCCATCTCTACTTCCTGAGGTGAAGAGAGCTGGTTAAAAAGGTGAAATACCAGAAGACCCTGGTTGAACAGTTAGTAAAAAATCTCCATCTTACTACCCAGGTGACAGAGGTAGTTGTTAGACAACAAAGGAGTAGAGACTAGGGAGACACACACCAGGTCCAACAGGGGAAAGGGAAGTCCAGCAAAGGTCTGGGACAGCAACCAGGAACTGATGCGCGGGGTAATTTGACAAGTAGGGCAAAGTTTTGGTACATGGTGAAGGAGTACCTGCCCGACCCTGCCAGAATCTTCTGGGATTCCGCTGTGCCGTACAACTATTGGGTATCCAAGCTGGACACCTAGCATGAACAGTCCCTCTACGCCTTGGAGGTGCTGGCCTGCCCTGCAGCTAACGTTTTGTTTGAGCGAGTTTTTAGGGCTGCTGGAGGCATAATAACTGATAGGTGCATCCGCCTGACAACTGAAAATGCTGACAGGCTGGCTTATCAAAATAAACAAGGCCTGGATTGGCCCAGACTTCTTATCCCCCAGTGGATGATGGCAGTGGAACAGAAAGTCAACTAAAATGTTCCTTTTTCTGGTGTGTTACCATGCACAACTTCCCACCCAAACAAGGGTATACGGTAGTTCTTTTCTAATTCTAATTGTGTCCTCCTCCAACATATCTACAGGGTCATGAGCCGACCCTCGCTCTTAGTTTTTCCAGGGTGTGTATGAGGCCTAACACTACAATTCTTACATACATATATATGTATACCCCAGGGTTAAATGTTTTTCAGCCCCTGCAGATAGAGAATGCACTAATAATGTAGGAGTCCCACTCCATAAAATTGGGGGAAAAAGTGTTTTCTGAGGCCTTCCTATATGTGCTTTCCAGGGAGTATTGCAGTCCTTCCTAATAATTGCATATAGCTCTGCAAGTGATCTTGGCGGTATAAATAGTCCTCAATATGCTGGGACTGGTGCCTCGCCAGCTTCTCTGGATGTTTCTAGTCATTTTAGTTCTCCTTCCATGTTGTCTACTGTGGCCATAGGAGACTGGGTAATACTGAGAGAGATGTCCCAGCTATTAACATAGCCTTAAGTTTTTTTTGCAGCTTTTTTTTCCATTAATTTTATGCATATTGAAAGCTTTGTTTTACTGTAGCAGCAACAGCTAGGAGTTTTCAGGAATGTCATGCACACAATTGATTTTTTTTTTTCCGGACATGGAAAACTGCGTTTTTTTAAAGAAGCAGCATGTCAATTCTTTCAGCGGTTTTTTTGCAATGCTTCTTCACCATTGAAATTAATGAGAAGTTACAAAAATGCAGCAAACACACTACATGTAAACATAGCCTAAGGAGTTGAGGAGGTTTTTTTTTTTTTATATCTTTTTAATTTGCATTATACACAAGTAATTATACAGGAAAGAAGGTTTCATAATATTTTTTCCTGTAAAATCCATCTTTATCTCCAGTTGTGTTTTATTTTCAGTCCATAAAAGTGGAGTAATACTCTTGCAACATTGTTCCTAGCAGCGGCATGGGAATCAGATGCATCTAGGCATCTAACTCCTTCATTTCAGAAGTTTTCCTGTACACCCCCCCCCCCCCCCACCACCAATCAGCTGATACCAAAGGACGCGATTACATGATACTACCTACTAAAATGACTCATTGGTTAAAGAAGAGACCTTGGGGGGGAGCTGCTCTTCAACACGTGGTCCAGCAATATGGAAATTTCAAAACAGCAGGTGAGTCGCAGCCAGGGTAATAAAAGCTAGCAGTGCCATCCAAGTAGAAGAGAATGGTGTTGGAAACTTAGCAGAAGACGGACTGTCCTATACCTGTCGTGCTTTATGCGATGTTTCGGTAGCATGGCTTTTAAGGCACTTTACGGCCCTTGAATCGGGGGAGCAACCCACGTTCCAGTGAGAGGTAGCAGCGCTGTCTATGGACCACTGCAATACAAAACATAATGGATAGGATTCAATGACGGAAGGAACGAGATACATTACCTGCCTGGCAGTGTGATTCATGGAAACGCCGTGCTTCTTCATACAGCTCTGGCCACGATAGTCCGGGGGGTTTCCTATTTCATAAGTAGAGGTGGCCGCACTGTCTATGTTCCACTAGAATAGAAAGACAAGCAGTCCAATTCATCGGCACACATTTGTATACGCCATTATCAACCCAGCCACAGGTTTTATATTAGAGTTCCTGGCAGTTTTTATCCATTCAGTAGCAGTTTGGCTGTTTGTTTTAATGGAAGGGTGTGAGTAAAAAAAAAAAAAAAAAAACACCTGCGGAACATCTTGGCAGAAGCAGTCAGACACTGCACCAAACCAAAATGTCAGATAGCACTTCTCCAATTATTTCATTACACTGGAATCTGTATCAAAGTAAGTGCAGATCCTTTTAAGAAGAACAAGATTTTGGAAAATCCCTTTATATTCATATGTAAATTAGCTGCTTAGCACACAGTGTGTGGGACTGCACAACTCCAGTGCTCCCTACTCGTCTCCTGCTACACAGCAATTAGCTATCCCACAAAACAAAGAAAAAGAGTGCTCCTGAACATAGCCCCACCCACTGTGCTCACATAACCTCATTTGCATAGCAACATAAAGAATGATTTTACTATTAAGCATAGTCTTAAATGAAAGGAACGGCCTCTTAGCTTCTGTATACCAAGGCTATAGGGACACGGACTGCACGACGTTACATCGAATTAGTGGCCGTAGTAAAATCAAACACTGTTCAGTGGTCGCAGATCAGAGGAGATTTTGCTACCAAAGAGACTTTTGAAAGTTTCATGTGACCAGATTTAAAAACCTGCTGTCCTGTCACCAGAGTGGTCGTATGGTCCTTGCCTTAGATACAAGCCTATGAAATTTGCAAGAGACATGTCTGCACATTGATGTCGTTATACATGTGGCTCAAACGTTTCCCCCAAACACACAAGTGACTGGGAGAAAATGTGCAGAGAAATATCTTGCCTTTTCAGGTCCTGGCCGTCTAATCTATGGATACAACATTTTTAATGATCAGAAAAGCCAGTGATAAATGACATTCAGCATACCATTTCATGAATTATCTAGTGTTAGGTCCAGTATTAATGATGGGCAGCTCGTGGCCAACAGTGCCACTAATAATGGTGTATTGTAGCTTGTAGTCAATATGACATTACAGAAGATTCACTGGAAATGAATCCTCAGCATTGATCCTATAGCAGCCTCTTCTAACCTCCTGCGGCAGGGACGGTCTCACTGTGGCTGCTCTGCACCGTTTATTACCAGGCACAGATCACACAGCAGCAGTCTGCTGACAGGCCAGGAGGACGGACAGCAGACGTGTCCTGTGTGGTATTACCCTGCAGCTAAAGGAAGCAGCAGCAAGAAAAGCATTCAAGTAGGACAATGCAAATTAGAGCAGTGCTTAACCCCATTTTCACGCCAATCGTACTATTAGAGGTTTGATAAGAGGCAATGCTTTGCCTTATAGAAAAAAAGCGAAGACAGGACTGACATTGACTGCAGCACTGATTACAAGATCCTTTCTCAGCTTGGGGAGTGCACAGCCCCCGGCCGCAGCACATTACTACTTGAGTTTTAGTCACTTGCTGCAGATCAAGCCCCGTGCACCATCTACTAGGCATCTCTATCCTCTGTTACAACTTTTGGGCAAGTACAAAGCAAAAAAGTTCTCTCCCAGGATCTTATAGAAGTGAAGATAAAAATTTGCATTATAATCCGGGTGCTTCCAGTGATTATGAGGTGGCCGGAGACAAGTTGGAAAGAAGTTTTATTGAAAATGTGTTTCATAGATGATCCACCTGCTTCCTCAGGTACATTTGAACAGGATTTCACATGTGAGAGAACTTGAATCAACTTAGAATGAAAATTTTCTTCCAATTTGTCTCCGGACTCATCATATCCACTGGCAGCGTCAGGATTATCCCACAAGTTTTTAATCTTCATTTCATGGTCCCTCTTCCATTCCAGAAATTATGAGTCCATGAACCAACGGTTAGAAATGCAACCCCATCTGCACCTTCCACAGGGTTGTGGAAGGTGCAGAACCTAACCAGCAGATTTATCGATTCACACAAGGAGCGATTTCCTTTTCTCTTTATCAGCCATGGCTCAAATCTTGATTCCCACTCAAACTACGATGGGCAAAATCTATGGCATGGTTTGGTATCAGTACAGGTTTACGTCCCCTACATGTGGCTATAGAGTGGAAACTCCCTATTCATTTATATTACACAGTAAAGTTCTATAAAAAAAAAGTGTGAAATCCTTCAACCACAACAGTTCAAAGTTTGAGTATGCCCTTTACATAAAGTGATGTCATCACTTTGATCTGTTCAGGCACAGCATCAAACACGTGGCTGATCCCAAAAATTAAAGGACAGTAAAACAAACTGGATTGCATCCCTATTCATTTAGGCTGCTTTCACACTAGCGTCGGTACGGGGCAGTTGCGCTGCGTCGGCCCGACGCATACTGTGCAAAAAATGCCTGACGTGGGCAGCGGAAGCAGTCTTACTACGCTTCCGCTGCCCTATTGCAAGGTCCGGGGAGGAGGGGGCAGAGTTTCGGCCACGCATGCGCAGTCGAAAATGGCGGACTCCACGCACAAAGAAACGTTACATGTAACTTATTTTGTGGCGGCGGTGCACCAAAAAACCGTCGCACGACGGTTGCGACGAGTGGCACTGCGTCGCAATGCATCGCTAATAAGTCTATGGAGAAAAAACGCATCCTGCGGGCAACTTTGCAGGATGCGTTTATTATCCACAACGACGCATTGCAACGTGCAGTGCACAACGCTAGTGTGAAAGTAGCCTTAAATGTACCCTGAATGAATGGCGGCTGGACACTGCAGAAACAAACAGTGATTAGCCATTCATTCTTCAGACTGAGAGCGCTCCTAGACATTGGACCACCACTCAAAGTTCTTCCAGCAAAAAAAAAAAAGAAAAAAAAAAGTGAGATTCCAGGTTGTGATGTAGCAAAATACCAAAAATGCCAAGGGGGTGAATACTCTTGCAAGCCACTGTCGATCACTAGTTTCAGTAGTAAAACAGTCCGGTACAGGTCACAGTACCCTGGACACATCAGTCACCTAGAATTTGTCCGGACCCGCCATGATATTATACATTTTCTGTGATCTAGAAGAGGATAATCGTGTAACTTCTTACCTGGTGAGATACTCCCTCATCCGATACCAGCTTCCTAAAAACAGCTTCTGCTATTGGAGATCGACAAATGTTACCTGCAAGAAATGGATAAATCAATGATCTAAAAGAGGGGGCCACTGCGTTTGGAAGAAAACATACTTTTAATATTCCAGGGGGACCGAGAACGTGCTATACACTAGTTGGACGAGCAGGCGGTTTCTCACCAATAGTACTGGATTAACAGGTCTCTGCCTACATGCACCTATAGACCTGTTAATCCAGGGTAGAGGGAGGGTAAAAGCTGGCGGGACCTGTCTGTCCAACTAGTCTATAGAGCGGTCTTGGGCCTCACAACTATTACAAGTATGTTTTTTTTCTGTGAAATACTGCAGCATTTCAGAGTCAAACATAGCTGGGTAAGATAATGTGGCTCACAGATTGGGCAGCATGTATCAGGCGCACTGCCAGCCCTTCATGCTCCATGATGTATACATCTGTCATAGAGAGGGTTGGGGTATGTGGAGATGGCTCCGGAGCTCCGCTCACTCCACAGAGCGCAGGTGTCGGCTGTGTTACACAGCAGACAACAGATTGCTATGGTTTACCTGCTTACATGTCACTGACAGCAGCATTTAGGCTTTCACATCATGGTGACATGTTCATGTGGGCACCTCATGACATGATTGGGGGGTGCACTGGGCTCATACCACTGTGAAGCTCAGCCGACGGCTTCATACGAGAAGGTGATGTGTCCCATATTCTGCTATACTGAAGCAGAAATACCGTAACTAAGGCAGAATTACAGGTTACTTTCCGCTGCACTTGGATTAATACATTATATGTGAGAATTAATGAGATGACGCACAACTTATCCCTTTATGTCAAGGAAACAATGGGTGAGAGGGAAAATAAAAACGTAAGAGTGGGTATTCTCATTCTCTGGTTATTGTATGCAATGAGTCCCTGCGTGGCTCAGATGAAAATGTGGTTTTTATATGTTATGTGTAACCAATAAAATCTGATTAAAAACGTCAAAGTGATCATTTTTTGGCACCGTCTGAGGGTTTTTGAAGAAAATTTAATTAAAAAAAAAATATAGAATTTATGAACTATGAAAGGAAATATGTTTGTCTATTCCCAGTGTTTCTATAACGGCGACAGCTGGAGTCTGAATCCAACAGCGACCTATGGAGGTAAGAAGAGAAGCCCCCCGGGGTGCAGGAAGTGGTCCCACAGCAGTGTCAGAGCTCCACACGGCCGCCCCTCCGTGTGCACACTCACCAAGACACACGAACAGCACAGACTTGCTCCCAGCTGCCGCCATGGCTTTCTCCGCCGTCTCCGGTGCACACTGGCCGCACTGTCACAGAAGAAGAGGTAGAAGCCTGAAGCCTCACATTACCGGAAGTGCGTCACTTTACGGCACTTAACTTCCAGACAGGTCGCCTGACTGGAGCTGACGTCATTCTGCGTGTCAGTGATGGCACCACGTGACTTGTCTCCTCCAGGTCACATGTCGCGGCATGTAAATAAGGGGCCCTGAGTCACGTGATGGTAGGCGGGGCTGTGAGGCAGGTGTCAGCCCCGCCAGTACTCACCTGTTCGCAGGAGAGGGGCAAGACGGGGAGAAGCGGCGCCGACCTGTGAGCGCAGCCCCCGGGGAGAGAGAGGAGCCGGTGCCGCGCAACAAGTGAGTACGTGCTGCTGCCGGTGATGGGAGCGTCACCCAATCCTCCCAGGTATGGATGTCACCTCCCCGGCCGCAGGGCAGCAGTGGGGCCACTGGATGTCACCCAGATTCCCCAGTACAGGAGGGGATGAGCCCATTTAGGAACTGGAGGAAATCAATAACTGCCCCTCTGTGTTTGGTGTGTGCCCCCGTACAGCGCCCCCGCAGAGCACTGCTGTCCACCCAGCAGGTTTAGTGGCAGAAATGTATACACCCTGCAAAAAACTAAATCCTACTTATAGGGATGGAAGAGTGATGAGCGAGGGTCCAGCGGTCCCAGTACGGGGGTCTCCAGACACCTCTGCTCCATTCACGTCTATGGGAGTTGCAGTGCCCATATTAAAGGAAACCTGTCACCCCGTTTTTTCAGTATGAGGTAAAAATAGTGTTCAATAGGGCCTGAGCTGTGCTGTGCAATGGTGCCTTTATTATCCCCTGATTCCTACCTTTGCTGCCAAAATACCTTAGTAAAGTCGCCGTTTTCAGCTGTCAATCACGCAGGTCTGGTCAAATGGGCGTGGTGAGATCGCTGTTTCTCCCCCATCTCTTGCTTTTCTTCCCGGCGTTGGCGTAGTGGTTCGCGCATGCGCAGCAGCCGAATGCCCTGCGCAACGGCCGAAAAAGAGCGTGATCTGTGCTATTCCCCTGGTTATTGGCGGCGGCCATCTTCCTGAGGCTGTGCGTGCGCAGATGGAGTGCTCTGCTTCCCGGGGCTTCAGGAAAATGGCCGCGGGATGCCGCGCGTGCGCAGATGGAGAATCTTTGTAGATTTCAGTAGGCTCCAGTGATCTGATTCCAGTCAGCAGGTAATGTGTGTGTAGGTGTTTTGTTTTGTGTTGTTTTTTACCGAAGATGGCTTTTAGCTTCTTTTCAGAATGAATGATTTCTGGAGCAGAAATGACTACTAAGCAGAGAAAGAAGCAGATCCTTCTGATATATTACAATGTTTCCTATATTTGCTCGTAATATTAATTTCAGCAAACATTTTATTAAAGTATAATGACCATTAAAAGAGATTGTCCACGACTAGGACACCCCCTTCTCATTCCTCATGGGTGGCCCTGTTAAAATTAAAACCCCTATAGTCGCCTCTGGTGCCATTCCGGTAGTGTTGGCCCTTGCCTCCCCGGGGCTCATGTGAGTTTATGACGTAATCTGAGCCCTGCCCCCAGTCGGTGCCGACGTCACTGTCCAAACCTTAGGACAAATCGAACACTGACAGGAAGCCAGGGCTGCAGCGGCTCTCTAACTTCCTCTTGATGTGTGATTTGTGCGCAGCTCAAGAGACGCCACAACCACACGTGAGTTCTGACACCTCCCGAACGGCATCGGGGTTATGTTTAGACGTTTTTATTTTAACAAGGCCAGATGATCAGATTGAGAATGTCCAAGTTTAAAAGATCGTCTTAGGATGTCGTTCCTTTTGGTGCTATGTCAAGATGTGGCTGCCTTCTGAAAGTTGCAGTTACCTTTGGTTGTATCATCAGAGATTCCTTGGAGAAGCCACTACAGGGGTTGTCCTTTCAGAAGTGTTATGTCGTAGACATGGTTGATCTGACGTCTGCTTTTGTCAATCCTGGCACTTGTGATAGAACAGATTTATGCTATATTTTGATATCTGAGAACACCATGAATAACGATCCCGTCAAGTTATCTGCAATAGTAAATCATCCCCTGAAGGTTTCCCAGTGTCTGTGCTGTAATGAAGAGTATGGGGCTAAAAGTGATGAGACTCGTGGAAGTCAAGCCTGTCCTTTAACAGCCTGAGTAGGAAACTCTCTGGAAATTCTGATTTAGCATTTTATTCCTGTGCTAAAGGGCATTTCCAAATTCTGTGAAGGACAATCCCCTGTTTGATCCTACGTTCAGTAGCTCTGTTGTGGCTTGTGTCCAAAGCCACCTCCTTCCCAACATCACTACTGGGCATATCCCAGCTGTAACCCACCTTCAGCTTTTAGCCAGTGATGTCTTCTCGAAACTATAATCCTATCCTCAAGAAATTCTTGACCCTTCCTCAAGGTCCAGCTATCGTCTCGAATTACTACTCTTGTTTCCCTTTGGTCCAATCCAAACTTCTCCTCTCTGGTGTGCAAAATCCCAGAATTTCTACCGGTTACATCCTTTCTCCTCCTCTCGATTCCTAAAATTTATCATTTAGAAAACTGAACTCCTCATCTTTCCTCCATCTGATTCAACCGTCCCATCAGACTCCTCCGTTACAATTAATGACTCCAAATTTTCCATAGCCTCACAAGTCCGTTGCCTCAGTGTAACCTTTATGCTAGGACTAGATGGCGACTGTGGCCGCAACAACCATCGCATTACTGAGGTTCACTCGGTGCCGCTGCTACATCATGGCACATTAAAAGGAATGGAGTTGTATTGCACCTAAATTACGGTGACCGCGATAAGCAAGACGCATAAAGCCGGGCTTCATTGGGTTTTTTTTGTTACGTGTTGGTCTCGGTAGTGAAGGTGTAACTAACAATGCAACTTCAGTCACTTCTGAAACACCGCGATGTAGTAAGTCACTGAGTGAACGGTCGTGGTCAAAGCCGCCGTGTAGCCTTAGCTTTAGTTCTGCTCTGTTATTCAAACCACACATCCACGTCCTTGTTGCCTTCATTCTAAAAAAAAAAATATAAACCTTGAGGCAACAAAAATACCATGCCCTCACCTATTACAATTTCTTGCTGTGCGGCCTCTCCTCCTCTTAATGTATCCTTAAAAGGAATCTGTCACCAGGTTTTTTCCACCTAATCTGAGAGTAGCAAATTGTAGAGCTAGAGACCCCGATTCCAGTGATATGTCACTTACTGGCCTGTTAGCTGTAGTTTTGACCTCCTCCTGATAAAGAATAATAAAAAAATCAAAAAAATGGTAAACCTACATATTCATGAGCTCTGTATAACCCAGTCCCCACCAATGATTGTCAGCTTTGGGGATTAATCATGGAAAACATTATTTGTAAGTGAATATTACTGTATGATCAGACTACACTGGGTTTGTTTGTAGTCTGTTACCATGGAGAGGTAAAAATGAAATGATGGAGCATTTTTGATCAAGGCCTATTGCAAAGTTTTGCAGTTTTTGCACATTTTAGAGGCAATGGAGCAGCATAAAAAATGGTAAAGTGTGACCATAACCCTTTAAGTATTGTATCACAAAACACCGAACATCTCAAAATGCTTTAAGCTTTGGTTGATACTTTGGTTGATATCCCAGGGGGCTTGTTGTTACCCAGACGTATCTCTATCCACTTGAAATGGAAGGCAATGTATCGGACTCACCCGAAAACTACCATACAGGATTAGCAT
Organism: Ranitomeya variabilis; assembly: GCF_051348905.1. Classification (NCBI taxonomy): domain Eukaryota; kingdom Metazoa; phylum Chordata; class Amphibia; order Anura; family Dendrobatidae; genus Ranitomeya; species Ranitomeya variabilis. The sequence continues at coordinate 1,022,560,023 of NC_135233.1, read as the reverse complement.
GTTATCTGCAGGTAGGAGCACAATCGTGATGAAAAACCTGTTCATCTAGTTTATCCAAATGTTATGTATGCCAAGAATGCTCCACAGAGGCACGACTGCACTCCCAGATCATCCAGAAGTGGGCTAGTACAGGTCCTTCTCAAAAAATTAGCATATAGTGTTAAATTTCATTATTTACCATAATGTAATGATTACAATTAAACTTTCATATATTATAGATTCATTATCCACCAACTGAAATTTGTCAGGTCTTTTATTGTTTTAATACTGATGATTTTGGCATACAACTCCTGATAACCCAAAAAACCTGTCTCAATAAATTAGCATATTTCACCCGACCAATCAAATAAAAGTGTTTTTTAATACCAAACAAAAAAACCATCAAATAATAATGTTCAGTTATGCACTCAATACTTGGTCGGGAATCCTTTGGCAGAAATGACTGGTTCAATGCGGCGTGGCATGGAGGCAATCAGCCTGTGACACTGCTGAGATGTTATGGAGGCCCAGGATGCTTCAATAGCGGCCTTAAGCTCATCCAGAGTGTTGGGTCTTGCGTCTCAACTTTCTCTTCACAATATCCCACAGATTCTCTATGGGATTCAGGTCAGGAGAGTTGGCAGGCCAATTGAGCACAGTAATACCATGGTCAGTAAACCATTTACCAGTGGTTTTGGCACTGTGAGCAGGTGCCAGGTCGTGCTGAAAAATGAAATCTTCATCTCCATAAAGCATTTCAGCCGATGGAAGCATGAAGTGCTCCAAAATCTCCTGATAGCTAGCTGCATTGACCCTGCCCTTGATGAAACACAGTGGACCAACACCAGCAGCTGACATGGCACCCCACACCATCACTGACTGTGGGTACTTGACACTGGACTTCAGGCATTTTGGCATTTCCTTCTCCCCAGTCTTCCTCCAGACTCTGGCACTTTGATTTCCGAATGACATGCAAAATTTGCTTTCATCAGAAAAAAGTACTTGGGACCACTTAGCAACAGTCCAGTGCTGCTTCTCTGTAGCCCAGGTCAGGCGCTTCTGCCGCTGTTTATGGTTCAAAAGTGGCTTTACCTGGGGAATGCGGCACCTGTAGCCCATTTCCTGCACACGCCTGTGCACGGTGGCTCTGGATGTTTCCACACCAGACTCAGTCCACTGCTTCCTCAGGTTCCCCAAGGTCTGGAATCGGTCCTTCTCCACAATCTTCCTCAGGGTCCGGTCACCTCTTCTCGTTGTACAGCGTTTTCTGCCACATTGTTTCCTTCCAACAGACTTACCATTGAGGTGCCTTGATACAGCACTCTGGGAACAGCCTATTTGTTGAGAAATTTCTTTCTGGGTCTTACCCTCTTGCTTGAGGGTGTCAATGATGGCCTTCTTGACATCTGTCAGGTCGCTAGTCTTACCCATGATGGGGGTTTTGAGTAATGAACCAGGCAGGGAGTTTTTAAAAGCCTCAGGTATCTTTTGCATGTGTTTAGAGTTAATTAGTTGATTCAGAAGATTAGGGTAATAGGTCATTTAGAGAACCTTTTCTTGATATGCTAATTTATTGAGACAGGTTTTTTGGGTTATCAGGAGTTGTATGCCAAAATCATCAGTATTAAAACAATAAAAGACCTGACAAATTTCAGTTGGTGGATAATGAATCTATAATATATGAAAGTTTAATTGTAATCATTACATTATGGTAAATAATGAAATTTAACACTATATGCTAATTTTTTGAGAAGGACCTGTATATCTACAATAAGGCTATGTGCCCATGTTCAGTATTTAGTCAGTACATTAGTATCTGTAAGCCAAAACCAGGAGCTGGACAATCCGAGGAAAAGTAGAATGGAAACACATGCACCACTTCTGGATTTATCACCCGCTCCTGGTTTTGAACGTGAATGTGGCCTAAAACAGATCATTATGAGGACTGACTTTTGAGACCCATGTAAGCTTTTGTTTCATCATGTTTATTAAGACATTACATAACACAGGTAAAAAAAAGATGAAGACTGAAGGCCTCAATCCACGAGCAACAATAGCAAAATAACCTACATAAGGAACGATCAGACTATGTGTCAGAACATTATGAAATGGTAAAAATGACAAATAGGTCCATGTCTCTGGATTTAACTTGGCCATATGAGAGTAGATAACCGCCTCGTCACGCTTCCTACTCCAGCCCTGCCAGAGTAAGATTTGGCGGTGCATCGAAAGCTCCCACCGCTCGTCACCCCAGTCTAATACCAGCTTCTCCCACTTCATCGGAGCTGAGCGAAAATGGGTTCAGAATACCAAAAATCGCATAATTTTAGCACAACCACTAGTAGCGCCAAAATTTCACATTTCAAAGCTTTTTGCTCCAGAATGCTGGCCTGAAAGCTTTGAATCTGTCTCATACTATGGGTATGAAATTCACTTAGTTTTGCCCAACCCCTTTAATATAAATGCTCAAAACACAGGTCACGATACAGGGAAACTTCCAATAGGAGTACAATGCAGAAGTAAAGGTGACCAAGAAATGAAAAGGGTGGGAGGGGAGAAAAGGGAAGTCCTGAGAAAGCGTTTCACCTGTATCCAGCTCCAGATGAGGGAACAACAACAAATTCATCCTTTCAACTGGGGACAGAAAATTCCAATTTTCCTATCGCCACGACAGCACTCCTACGAGAGAGGGGATCCGCCCTCCATCCGGACAGGAACCTACAGGATTTAAAGGGGCGGTCCCCCTCACCACTCCAGTTGGGGTTCCTGTCCGGACGGCGGGAGCCTGCAGGAGAACTCACCCGAGTCCACCATGCCTCTGCGCAGTATCTTTAAGGAACGGCAGAATCGGGGGCCCGGAAGCAGCGACGGGGGGTGTCCTGCGTGCAGACTCCCCCTCGTCTGGCTATGCGGAGCGCGTCCCAGGAGTCGGGCAGTGCCGTCCTGGTCCGCTGTTTGGCGCGGGTTCAGTGTTCTCACCGGCGCTGGTGAACCCGGAAGTAGTTCTTACACTTCCGGGGTAAGCCGGGGAGGAGCGCTGCAGCGTTATGAAAAGAGCGGCGGCTGTGGAATGAAGCGTGCAGCAATGTCCTCAGTAGGGGACGCCGAGCACCCTCAGGGAGAGGGACCGGAGCAGCGCAGCAAGAGCGGTAGCCGCTCAAGAAGCAGCAGCAGCGTGGTACGGGGGCAGCAGCGTGCGAGCGCCCCAGCGTCACAGGTGGATCCTTCTCCAAAACCGGTATTCACAGATTCAGCCTTATGGTGAGTGTTAACAATGCTCCTGATGCTGATATGGTCCGTTATTTTTGCGCTTTGTTTTAGGGGAAAAAATCATCTAAATCTAAGCACAAGCAATGTGCTTTATGCACGACTCCAATGCCTGACAGTTATGCTAAAAGGCTTTGCCAGGCGTGCATCTGTCAGACCTTAGAAGAGGAAGCTCCCCTTCGATCATCAGACCTTAGAGCGGTCATCAGGGAAGAAATAAGCTATTCCCTTAGAGGCAGCCGCCATGAAATGCCGAGCAGGGACATATCTCCGGGATCTAGTCCGTCCCTGCAAGAAGGTGAATGTTCCCGCTCCTTATCACCATCCTCCTCAGAGGAAGAGGGAAGGCCATGTTTTTCAGTGGATAACATGGATATGTTAGTGAAAGGAGTCCGAGCAACCATGGGTGTTGCAGAGAACAGGGAACCAAGATCTGCACAAGACATAATGTTTGTGGGCTTGTGTCAGAAGAGTCGTAAGACATTCCCGGTAGTGGATACAGTTAAGACCCTTATAAAACGGGAGTGGGATAAACAGGACAAAGGTTTCCTGCCGTCATCAGCAAAAAGAAGGTATCCCTTTGACGATAGTGATCTGACAGAGTGGATGAAAGTCCCAAAAGTGGACGCAGCGGTGGCCTCTACATCTAAGGCCGGTGCCCTGCCGCTGGAGGATGTAGGCCTTCTGAAAGATCCGTCAGATAGGAAAGCGGACATGTTTTTGAAGAAGGTGTGGGAATCATCTGCTGGTGCATTCAAACCGGCGATCTCTAGTACCTGTACGGCTAGATCCGTCATGGTTTGGGTAACCCAGCTGGAGGAACAGCTGAAATCCAAAGTGCCCAGAGACAAAATGCTGAACTCTCTATCACAAATACGAGAACTGGTGGCGTATTTAGCGGATGCATCTGTGGATTCTCTAAAATTAGCAGCTAGATCAGCAGGTCTCTCAAACGCTGCTCGCCGAGCCCTATGGCTTAAGACCTGGAAGGGGGATGCCCAGGCGAGAGCTAAACTGTGTACAATTCCGTGTAGGGGTGAGTACCTGTTTGGCCCGGTATTGGATGACATCCTGGCTAAAGCTGAGGATAGGAAAAAGGGTTTTCCTAAAACATTTAATCCTACCTTTAGGAATACCTTCAGGAGACGCTTCCAATACCGATGACCTTACCAGAACCGAGACTGGGAACCAACAGACCCGAAGAAGAAAGGTTCGGACTTTAATGCCTCATCATCTTCATCAAGAAGAAGAAGAAATTATCGTTGATAGTGACCTCCCAGTAGGGGGCAGGTTAAAACACTACTATGCTCAGTGGGCCAAAATATCATCGAGCAATTGGGTTCTGGGTATTATTAGATCGGGGTTAAAATTAGAATTTCGGGAAAAACCTTCTGATTTTTATATCTTGACTACCCCTGATTCCTTAGACCAACAAAAGGCCCTTGAACAAGAGGTTCAGATGTTAAGAAGGAAAAAACTTATAGTAGAGGTTCCAAAACATCAGCAGGGGAAAGGGTTCTATTCCCCTTTATTTTTAATCTCCAAACCAGATGGATCCTTTCGAACCATCATAAATTTACGGAAATTGAACAAGCATCTACAATATCATGCTTTTAAGATGGAAGCTATTAAAACGGCGACTAAACTTCTTTTTCCCAGATGTTATATGACAGTCCTGGATTTAAAGGATTCGTATTACCATCTGCCCATTCACCAGGATCATCAACAATTCCTCAGAATGGCGGTGCGCTTAAACGACCAGGTCAGACACTTTCAGTTTACTGCAATGCCATTTGGTCTATCTATGGCGCCGAGAGTGTTTACTAAGGTCATTGCGGAAGTAATGGCCTATGTCAGAGAACACGATATGTTAATTATACCCTACTTGGATGACTTCCTGGTAGTGGGAAATTCGTTTTTTCAGTGTAGGAGTCGCCTAAATCATGTAATATCTTCCTTACAGGACTTGGGTTGGCTAGTCAATTTGGAAAAGTCAAGATTGGAACCATCATCATGGCTAAACATGGGACATTTAGGAAAAGGAGAAAGCTGGAATATAGTACCAGACATCACGGTCACAACCGATGCCAGTCCGATAGGATGGGGAGCTCACATAGGAGATGTTTGGACTCAAGGGCAATGGTCTCTCTTAGAGGCTCAAGAGTCCTCGAATTGGAAAGAGCTTTCGGCAGTAAAAAAGGCCCTACTCAGGTTGCTACCATCTCTGTAGGATTCACATGTAAGAGTCCAGTCAGACAACACAACAGTAGTGGCGTATCTCAACCATCAAGGAGGTACAAGATCAAGATCCCTAATGAACACCTCCACAGACATATTCAACATAGCCGAAGCTCACTTTCGCTCTCTGTCGGCCATTCACATTCGGGGAGAGCTCAACACAGAGACAGATTACCTCAGCCGTCATTCTCTACGTCAGGGAGAATGGGTTCTAAGTCGACGGGTGTTCAAACAGATAGTAGATCTATGGGGGTTGCCTGTTATAGACCTATTTGCAACGAGAGAGAACAGACAGACCAGAAAGTTTGCTTCGCTTCGGGTGGCGGACAAACCCTGTGTAATAGACTCCCTTCAGATTCACTGGGATTTCCCTCTGGCATATGCATTTCCCCCGATGTGTCTGATCCCTATAGTCCTCACAAAGATCAGGGAGGAGAGGGCGAGAGTGATCCTGATTGCCCCCTTCTGGCCCAGGAGGGCATGGTTCTCGTTACTCAGAGCAATGTCTGTGACCAACCCCTGGGTATTGCCAGTCAGTCCGGAGCTTCTTTCTCAGGGTCCATTCCGTTACCCCAATGTGGAATCCCTGCATCTGACGGCGTGGAATTTGAGAGGGAGTTATTGAGGAGAAGAGGGTTTTCAGAGGCTCTCATATCTACTCTGTTAAACAGCCGGAAAGAAGTTACTACTAAGATCTATGCTAAAACTTGGAAAAAGTTCCTTGCCTTCTACCAACATCCCTTTTCAGGCAAGGTTCCGATTCCGGCTATTCTGGAGTTTTTACAGAAAGGCCGAGAATTGGGCTTGGCGGTAAATACCCTTAGAGTCCAAATTTCGGCCTTGGGGGCATTATATAACAGTGATGTGGCAGGAAATAGATGGGTGTCTAGATTTATTAAGGCCACTGAACGTAGTAATCCAGTGTATGTGCCTAGTCTGCCACCATGGGATTTAAGTTTGGTTTTAGACGCTTTAACCGAACCCCCCTTTGAACCAATAGATTCGGTCTCCATTAAATATTTAACTTTAAAGACAGCCCTCCTAGTAGCCCTAACTTCTGCTAGGAGAGTGAGTGATTTACAGGCTTTATCGATAGATCCTCCTTATTTAATGGTCTTTCAGGATAAGATCGTGTTAAAACCAGATCCAGCATATCTACCAAAAGTAGCTTCCAAATTTCATAGAAGTCAGGAAATAGTGTTACCATCTTTCTGTGACAATCCAGGTTCAGCTGAGGAGCAGAAATGTCATATGCTAGACGTTAGAAGAACACTGTTAGAATACCTGCACAAAACAGAGCCAGGAAGGCAGAGTAGGGCTCTGTTTGTTTCCTTTCAGAATCCAAGGAAAGGGGCGAGTGTAACAAAAGCGTCTATCGCCAGATGGATAAGAGATGCCATATATCTTGCTTATAATGCCAAAGGCCAGATACCACCAGACGGCATCAGAGCCCACTCTACTCGAGCCATGGCCTCATCCTGGGCGGAAAGAGCAGACGTCTCCATAGACGTAATATGTAAAGCGGCAACGTGGTCATCTCCTTCCCCCTTTTATAGACATTACCGTCTTGACCTATCATCAGAGGCCAACTTAGTTTTTGGCCGTTCAGTACTTAGTGCTGTAGTCCCTCCCAGGTGATTGATCTTTGAAAATCTCTCGTAGGGGTGCTGTCGTGGCGATAGGAAAACCGGTTTTTACGTACCGGTAATAGGATTTTACAGAGTCCACGACAGCACCCGCACATTCCCCCCCGTAGTTAATCACTGGATTCCTGCACTCTATTGGAAGGTGTGCCATTAGTTATCACTCTTTAGAGGTGATGGTATTTAGTAATGTTTATGTACTAACTCAATGGGCGGTGTCCCTTATACTCTGAAACACAAACTGGAGTGGTGAGGGGGACCGCCCCTTTAAATCCTGTAGGTTCCTGTCCGGATGGAGGGCGGATCCCCTCTCTCGTAGGGGTGCTGTCGTGGACTCTGTAAAATCCTATTACCGGTACGTAATAACCGGTTTTCTGAGTATTGGATCCAGGGTAGCCAGGTCTGTTCAAACACAATGGCCTTCCTTATCTCGCAAAACTACTAGAAAGCTTCTCGTTAACGATAATTCCTCATCATTTTTCTTTTACTCAGTCTGATTGTGGGATGGCAAATTGCTTCTTATATTGTTCCTCAGTCTAGGGGTCCCTAGCTATCCCTGTCCCCAGGGGAAATCCTGGGTTTCGTTCCTCACTATGCTCCTGAGTAGCACTAGTCTGTAAAGGGAATGGGGAAAACATAAATGTTCCGTTTGCCCATTAGACTGAGGGTGAAACGCCAAAGAATGCGATAGCTCAATTCCTAACCGAGCACAAAAAGCTCTCCAGAATTTAGCAATATATTGAGTTCCTCTATCTGAGACAAAATTAGAAGGAACAACGTGGAGTTTAACAATCTCCTCAACAAGCACCTGAGCTAAAGTTTTGGCATTTGTTAAAGACGGCAAGGCGATATAATAGGTTTTCTAAAATGACGTATCGCCAAAATTACCAGCAGAAGTGGGCAAATCCGTTATAAAATACATAGAAATGTCTGTCCATGGTTGACTGGGAATACTCAAAGGCTGCAAATATCCAGAAAACCGGGTATGAGAGGCCCTAGAAGCGCATAGGCCACCGGATCTTAGGCCACCGAAAGCAACGCAATATGAGGTCAAGCATTCTTTTAGCCCCAGGATGACCAGTGAATACCGAATCGTGATGTACCGTATTTTTCGGACTATAAGACGCACCGGACCATAAGACGCACCCCAAATTTGGGGTGAAAATTGCAGAAAAAAAGATTTTTTTATAAGATGGGGGTCCGTCTTATTGTCCGAATTTACAGTATCTTACCTGAGGGCTGGCGGTGGCAGAGCAGAGTCACAGGAGGCATGGTGTCGGCAGAGGTGGGGTGATGCGGTACGGCGTGCCCCTGAGCAGGGTCCCGTCCTGACGCCATGGCCTGATGTGCTGGGATGAGGAGGCGCTGGGATGAGGAGGCGCTGGGATGAGGAGGCGCTGGAATGAGGAGGTATAGTGTAAGAGGGGTCCCTTTCCCCGGTGAGGTGATGCAGCAGCCCGGTAATGCAGCAGAGCCGGGTGAATCCTGTTATTAATAACATCAAACTTAGATGCCGCGCTACAAGGGGATGCTACTACTTCGTAGAGCAACACAAATAATGCAATAAACAAATCCTAAGGTGAGTTACCTTGTGGCCGTCACTGATGTGTCCCCGTAAGGCAGTGGGCTATTGTAATAACTGTGTTCTCCGTGCTGATGAGAGCAACGTTCCTCAGACAACACAGACAAGGGAGCGTCCTCCCAGTCTGTAGAAACCCCTGCGCGCACGCTGCTGATAGTGCCGGCACAGTTATCACAGTAGCCCACTGCCTTACGGGGACACATCAGTGACGGCCACAAGGTAACTCACCTTAGGATTTGTTTATTGCATTATTTGTGTTGCTCTACGAAGTAGTAGCATACCCTTGTAGCGCGGCATCTAAGTTTGATGTTATTAGTCTTTATTCAGAAATAGCAGGTGTACACACACCACCTGCATAGGTGCCTGCAGCTTGGGGGGGGGGGGGGGGCACAGTCTCACTTTAGCGCCGGTGTTCATTCTGAGTATCTGAATCCTGTTATCACCGGTGGTGGCGGCCATCTTGCGGAGGCCGCGAGTGCGCAGATGGAGCCTCTGCTGCCCGGGGCTTCAGGAAAATGGCCACCGTGATCCCCATCTGCGCACGCGCGGCATCCCGCGGCCATTTTCCTGAAGCCCCGGGCTGCAGAGGCTCCATCTGCGCACGCGCGGCCTCCGCAAGATGGCCGCCACCACCGGTAATAACAGGATTCACCCGGCTCTGCTGCATTACCGGGCTGCTGCATCACCTTACCGGGGAAAGGGACCCCTCTCACTGCGCCTCCTCATCTCCGCACGCCTGCCGCCGCACCTCTGCCACCGCACCTCTGCCACCGCACCTCTGCCGGAACGGGTAAGCCTGCATTTCGACTATTAGACGCACCCCCCATTTTCCCCCCTTTTTTGGGGGGGGAAAAAGTGCGTCTAATAGTCCGAAAAATACGGTACCTCCAAGATTTTAAGACGCAGATTGAGGTAAAGAAATGATTTGTCCTTCAGAGCCCCAGGCTGCATGTTACATTGAGTCTTTGTGATCTGAGACTCAAAAGCGGTACAAAGCACCAACATCAACACTCCCTTCTGAAGGATAGGCACAGGTTCTTCACAGGATTCCTCCAAGTAATACTCCTAGACAAAGCATCAGCCTTAATGTTTTTAGAACCATGTCGAAAGGTAACAAAAAATGTTAAACCTATTGAAAAACCACGACCAACGAGTTTGTCTCGGCGTAAGTAATTTTTCAGACTCAAAGTTGAGGAGATTCTTATGGTCTGTAGTCACTGTAACAGTGGATAAATCCTCCCAAAAAGGTTGCCACTTCTCAAAAGCTAGTTTAATCGCGAATTGTTCCCTATTCTCCATATCATAATTGCATTCAGCCGACAAGAGTTTCTTAGAGGAAAAAGGCGCATGGACGCAGCTTGCCAAGAGCCGGACCCTGAGATGATACCGCTCCTACACCCACTTCAGAGACATCCAGCTCTTCAGTAAAGGGCTGAGACACATCAGGCTGTATTAACCCCTTAGTGACAGAGCCAATTTGGTACTTAATGACCGAGCCAATTTTTACAATTCTGACCAGTGTCACTTTAAGAGGTTATAACTCTGGAACGCTTTATCGGATCCCGCTGATTCTGAGATTGTTTTTTCGTGACATATTGTACTTCAAGTTAGTGGTAACATTTCTTCGATATTACTTGCGATTATTTATGAAAAAAATGGAAATATGGCGCAAATTTTTAAAATTTTGCAATTTTCAAACTTTGTATTTTTATGCCCTTAAATCAGAGAGATATGTCACAAAAAATAGTTAATAAATAACATTTCCCACATGTCTACTTTACATCAGCACAATTTTGGAAACCATTTTTTTTTTTTGTTAGGGAGTTATAAGGGTTAAAAGTTGACCAGCAATTTCTCATTTTTACAACACCATGTTTTTTTAGGGACCACATCACCTTTGAAGTCATTTTGAGGGGTCTATGATAGAAAATAACCAAGTGTGACACTATTCTAAAAACTGCACCCCTCAAGCTGCTCAAAACCACATTCAAGAAGTTTATTAACCCTTTACGTACTTCACAGGAACTGGAAGAAAAAAATGAACATTTAACTTTTTTTTGCAAACATTTTACTTCAGAACCATTTTTTTTAATTTTCACAAGTGCAAAAACAGAAATTTAACCACAAATTTTGTTGTGCAATTTTTCCTGAGTACGCCGATACCCCATATGTGGAGGTAAACCACTGTTTGGGCGCACCGCAGAGCTTGGAAGTGAAGGAGCACCGTTTGACTGTTTCAATGCAGAATTGGCTGGAATTGAGATCGGACGCCATGTCGCGTTTGGAGAGCCCCTAATGTGCCTAAACAGTGGAAACCCCCCCACAAGTGACACCATTTTGGAAACTAGACCCCTTAAGGAACTTATCTAGATGTGTGGTGAGAACTTTGAACCCCCAAGTGCTTCACAGAAGTTTATAACGTAGAGCCGTGAAAATAAAAAATCGCATTTGTTTTCACAAAAATGATTTTTTCGCCCACAAATTCTTATTTTCACAAGGGTAACAGGAGAAATTAAACCACAAAAGTTGTTGTGCAATTTCTCCTGAGTACGTCGATACCCCATATGTGGGGGTAAACCACTGTTTGGGCGCACCGCAGAGCTTGGAAGAGAAGGAGTGTCGTTTTACTTTTTCAATGTAAAATTGGCTGGAATTGAGATCGGACGCCATGTCACGTTTGGAGAGCCGCTGATGTGCCTAAACAGTGGAGACCCCCCACAAATGACACCGTTTTGGAAACTAGACCCCTTAAGGAACTTATCTAGATGTGTGGTGAGCACTTTAAACCCCCAGGTGCTTCACAGAAGTTTATAACGTAGAGCCGTGAAAATAAAAAAATCGCATTTTTTCTACAAAAATGATCTTTTTGCCTCCAAATTTTTATTTTACCAAGGGTAACAGGAGAAAATGGACCCCAGAAGCTGTTGTACAATTTGTCTTGTGTACGCCGACACCCCATATGTGGGGGTAAACCACTGTTTGGGCGCATGGCTGAGCTCGGAAGCAAAGGAGCGCCATTTGACTTTTCAATGCAAAATTGACTGGAATTGAGATCGGACGCCATGTCGCGTTTGGAGAGCCCCTGATGTGCCTAAACAGTAGAAACCCCCCAAAAGTGACCCCATTTTGGAAACTAGACCCCCCATGGAATTTATCTAGATGTGTAGTGAGAACTTTGAATGCCCACGTGCATCACAGAAGTTTATAATGCAGAGTCGTGAAAATAAAAAATAATTTTTTTTAACAATAATGATTTTTTAGCCCCCAAGTTTTTATTTTCACAAAGGTAACAAGAGAAATTGGACCCCAAAAGTTGTTGTCCAATTTGTCCTGAGTATGCTGGTACCCCATATGTGGGGGTAAACCACTGTTTGGGCGCACGGCAGAGCTCGGAAGGGAAGGAGCGCCATTTTGGAATGCAGACTTTGATAGAATTGTCTGCGGGCGTTATGTTGCGTTTGCAGAGCCCCTGATGTACCTAAACAGTAGAAACCCCCCACAAGTGACCAAATTTTGGAAACTAGACCCCCTAAGGAACTTATCTAGATATGTGGTGAGAACTTTGAATGCTCAAGTGCTTCACAGAAGTTTATAATGCAGAGTAGCGAAAATAAAAAAATATTTATTTTTCCCACAAAAAAGATTTTTAGCCCCCAAGTTTTTATTTTCACAAGGGTAACAGGAGAAATTGGACCCCAAAAGTTGTTGTCCAATTTATCCCGAGTACGCTGATGCCCCATATGTGGGGGTAAACCACTGTTTGGGCGCACGGCAGAGCTCAGAAGGGAGGGAGCACCATTTGACTTTTTTAGCGCAAAATTGGCTGTCGTGTTTGGAGACCCCCTGATGTACCTAAACAGTGGAAACCCCCAAATTATAACTCCAACCCTAACTTCAACACACCCCTAACCCTAATCTCAACCCGATCCATAATCCTAATCACAACCCTAACGATAATCACAACCGTAACCCCAAAACAGCCCTAATCTCAACCCTAACCATAACCCTAATCAAAACCCTAAATCCAACACACCCCTAACCCTAATCCCAACCCTAACCCTAATCCCAAACGTAACCCTAATCCAAACCCTAACCCTAATCCCAACCCTAACCCTAACTTTAGCCCCAACCCTAACCATAACTTTAGCCCAGTCGTCACAAAAGTTCAATGTAACCTTTTTTTTTTGTACGTCGCGTCCGCCATTTCCGCGCATGCGTGGCCGTAACTCTGCCCCCTCCTCCCCAGGACATAGACTGGGCAGCGGATGCGTTGAAAAACTGCATCCGCTGCCCACGTTGTGCACAATTTTCACAACGTGCGTCAGTACGTCGGGCCGACGCATTGCGACCGCCCCGTACCGACGCAAGTGTGAAAAAAGCCTAAGGCTACTTTCACACTAGCGTCGTCCTCGGCCCATCGCAGTGTGTCGGGCCGACGTACCGACGCTAGCGTTGTAAGCGCCGCACAACGGGTGCAGCGGATGCTGTTTTTTCAACGCATCCGCTGCCCCATTGTGAGGTGCGGGGAGGCGGGGGCGGAGTTCCGGCCGCGCATGCGCGGTCGGAAATGGCGGACACGTCGCACAAAAATGTTACATGTAGCTTTTTTTGTGCCGACGGTCCGCCAAAGCACGACGCATCCGTCGCACGACGGATGCGACGTGTGGCAATCCGTCGCAATGCATTGCTAATGCAAGCCAATGGAGAAAAAACGCATCCTGCAAGCACTTTTGCAGGATGCATTTTTTTTCTCCAACGACGCATTGCGACGGAAGCCAAAAAACGCTAGTGTGAAAGTAGAAACCCCCCGAATCATGTTCTCTGGGGTCTCGGCTACCCTCGGCAACCGAGACCCAGAGAAAATCCGACTCTGGGGGGCGCTATTCACTTTTTCCACAGCGCCGTTAATTAACGGCGCTGTGGTTTAAGTACCCTTAGCGGCCGCCGTTAAAAGGCGTATCGGCGGTCGTTAAGGGGTTAATACAGGAGCCAACGAAAATGATTCTTTAGGCCATGTTCACACTTTGCGGGTTTTACCGCGGATCCGCAGCGATTTTGATGCTGCGGGTCCGCAGCAGTTTTCATAGCGTTTACATTTACGGTACATCTAAACCCTGTGGAAACAGCAATCCGCTGTGCACATGCTGCGGGAAGTAAGCGGATCATGTGCAGATGGTACCGGGGTGGAGGAGAGGAGACTCTCCTCCAGGCCCTGGGAACCATATTTGTGTTAAAAAAAAAAAAAATAAATTAAAATAAAAAATTATATACTCACCTCTCAGCGCTGCATGCGGCTGTCCGGTATCAGGGTTGGTGTGCGAGCAGGGCCTGCGGTGACGTCGCGGTCACATGACCGTGACGTCGCGGTCACATGACCGTGACGTCGCGGTCACATGACCGTGACGTCACGAAGGTCCTTCTCGCACAGCATCTTTGGAACCGGACCGCCGCGTGCAGCGCCGAGGAGATCGGGACGTCAGAGGGTGAGTATAAACCATGTTTTATTATTTTTAACATTACTATTAATGCTGCATATGCAGCATCAATAGTATAGGAGTAAACCCGCAGCGGAAAGCGCAAAAACAAACCGCGATAAATCTGCAGGGATAACCGCAGCGGTTTTGCCCTGCAGATTTATCAAATCCGCTGCGGGAGAACCCGCAGAGGACGCCGCAAAGTGTGCACAAGACTGTTAAATGTGTACAAAACCTTTTTCTTGGTCATGTCAATAAGAGGTCGAGCTATGGCAGAAGAGTTTTTAATACATTTTCTGTAATATTTTGCAAGACCCAATAAAACGTTGTACCTTAAAGTCACCAGGATGGTCCCATTTTAATATAGCTGTAATTTATTGGGATCCATCCAAAAACCCGTAGCAGAGATTACATAACCCAAGAAAGGAAGTTCCTGCACATCGAACATGCATTTCTTGAGTTTAGTATGTAATATATTCTCTGAGAATACACAGTACCTGCCCGATATGTTCAATATGACACTCGTAATTCCATGAGTATATGAGAATGTCCTATAGGTAAATAATTCCAAATCTCCCTAAAAGCTAAGTAAAAACATCCTTAACGAAATGTTGGACTATCACAGATGCGTTGTTAAGACCGAAAGGCATTACAAGGTTTTCAAAATGCCCCTCTAGTGTGTTAAAGGCTGTTTTCCACTCCTTCCCTCCCCCCAATTTGACCTGGATAATATTATATGCTCCCCCTAAGGTCAAGTCAGAGAACCATTTAGCACCAGCAATCTGATTTCAGAGGTTAGGAATGAGTGGTAGAGGATACAGATACCGAACAGTTATTTGATTGAGCTCCCGGAAGTCCAGACATGGCCGTAAATTACCTTATGGGGGCATCACAACACAGAACCAGACCCCAATCAGAGGACAATAAAACATTCACTCCTTATCTATGAACTGTTCCAATATTTATGGCCACAACTGTTTATCACTCTCCCATAATGATAATTCGGCTTCATGTCACTTGTCTTATCTATGGCATTATTTCTTTCTGGGTTGTGTTTATGTATGGATATGTGATTCTTCAGATTTTGCATTATTCTATGCCTGATGAAGAGACCTGAATAGTCTGGAAAGCTTGCAATTTTTTACCTTTTAATGGCTAACTGAAAAGATGGTATCAACCACTGAGGACTCTCAATTCTACATATTTTTCACCCTCCATTGGCATTTTTCATGTTTTGCTTCCTCCCAACCTGGAATTTCGATTTGTTTGTTTGTTTTTTAGGGGTTGTATTAATTCATGTAAAGAACATGCCTACAACTGAACATTTTTTTTTTTTTTTCTTTTTATTGTGAAATAAATAGGACAAAATTGCCGAAAACTTTTTTTGTGCATAACTATTCACCCCCTAAAGTGAGTACTTTGTAGACCCTCCTTTTGCAACAATTACAGCTGAAAGTCACCTTCGATAAGTCTTTATCAGCTTTCCACATCTTGCCCCTGGGTGTTTTGCCCATTCTTCAAGGTAAAACTGCTCCAGCTTCTTCAAGTTAGATGGCTTCTTTTGGTGAACAGCAATCTTCAAGTCTTACTACAGATTCTCAATTAGATTAAGGTCTGGGCTTTGACTAGGCCACTACAAAACATTTACACTTTTCCCCTTAAACCCCTCAAGTGTTGCTTTAGATCATTGTCTTGTTGGAAGGTGAACTTCTGTTGCAGTGTCAAATCACTAACAAACTGAAACAGGTTTTGCTCTAGAATGTCCCTGTATTTCTCACATGAATCTTCCCCTCGACTCAGACCACTTTCCCTGTCACTGCTTCCTGAAAAACATCCACACATCATAATGCTACCACCACCATGGTTCACTGTTGGGATGGTGTTCTTGGGGAGATGAGCTGTGTTGGTTTGGCACCATACATAATGTTTAGCTTGGTGGCCAAAAAGTTCAACTTTTCTCATCTGACTTGTACTTCTCTACAACTTTGTTAAAATGAAAAATTCTTATCGCTGCCTTTCCCCTAGGTTTGGTATTCAATAATCACACCTGCATACAGCTCTGATGGTTTTCATTGCTCTTAAGGTTTGTGAAAGGAGGAAAGGAAACATTTGAAAGCATAAGAGTCTAATCATGAATGGGTTAGGGGCTTGCAATTCTTATTGCTGCATTTTCTCCTTGTTAATCTGAATAGACCATATCACCATCGCTACGTCACAGAATAAGATGCATGTCTCCATGTTCTAAATGACTGCAGGAAATGGCCGTGAATGAGGAAGCACGATGAGATCACAAGCCGACACCGCTGTAATTGAGATTTTCGTACTAACTGATTTATATTCACAGTTGATAAAGTGTGTGCAGCCTGCAAACCGTGTGAGAACAATGACCGATCTCCATAACTAGTTTAAATAAAATCCAACTTTTGAATTCAATAATAATAAAAAGCTTAATCTTTCAAGAACTGTTCTTTATCCCCATATTTTTCTTATAAAGTCTCGTGGTCCTTTCATTTTGAGGATGATTAAACTTTTACACAATTGTGGTAATCAGACTTCTATATGATTGTGTCCAAAGGGGGTTATCTCAGAAAGTGGACCCCTTTTCACATTGATGAAGCCACAGTGATCAGGTTCTCCTATCCCCTAAAAAATAAAATGTCTGAATTGTGCCAGTGTACGTTCCTTATGAAGTGGCCGCATCATGAGAAATATAGTTTTACATGAGACAATTGGATAAATGCTCAAGTCTATCAGCGCAAGAGCTGATGATTGCAGGCGAGTCTCTGTGCTGTCCCTTTTGGAGAAATCGCCTCCATGAACTCCATAGGATGTTGTGTACTACGTCTTGCTACCCACCTCCAATAGGCGTATGCGACTGAAAATGATGCCAGACAGTACACCGTGACTCCATCTCCATCATAATGGTCAATAGCTCCTTTGGTGTGCGGCGCCCCAGGTTTATATATATATATATATATATATATATATATATATATATATATATATATATATATATATATATATAGGTAGTCTGTGGGGAAAGTTAGTTCCAGACAGGAGTTCTGGAGGGAGTTCCAGACCAAAGTATGAGGATTACAGAGGGTCAAAGGAGCTGTGCATGCCCTCAGAGCTGCAGCACCCAGACAGACATTGAAAGGCAGAACTGTATTGCAGCGAGCGTGAAGGAAGTCGAAGCAAAGGAGAGGATGCCAGAAGGGGACCAGCCACGCTCAAGCTGTCTCCTTCTAAGGCGCAACATCCCGGTAGCCGGAACACCGAGGGAGTAAGGACCTCTACGTCTTATTTCAGAGACCGGCAGGACAGCTAATTGCAGGTTACCTGTCCACACCTACACCCAGGAGGCACGGTGACACCTACAGAGCCGGGTTATCTAAGAGACCCTATAAGCAGGCTCAAGTCACCAGTCATACAGGGTTTTGTCATATCCTATATGGGGGACAGAGAGAACGGAACATCGCATCTGTGAGACCCTTATGTGAAGCCATAGGCAGTAAGGGACTACACCACCGCAGCGCAAGGGAAGGCTACTGATTTCCACCTGTACAAGGGGACTATGGACTTGCCTCCAAACCGACCGGACTCTGCCCTGTGATCTGGTGCCCTGGTCTGTGGATGCTGAAGTCTTCAGTAAAGGTAAAGAGACTGCAACCTTGTGTCCTCGTTCTTCACTGTGTCATCATTCACCATCTATACACCGGGAAGCCCTGGGGATACACCACCTGTGGGAAGGTATACCATCTAGCTGCCATAACATCACCCCAGAGGACCCCTTAAAGCATTGTCGGTAACCCTGACCAAATACCACAGGTGGCGTCACGAACATTCCCCTTAAAGACCTTTCCCTTTTACACGGACGTCCCAGGGCCACGGACCGGGTCAGCCACCGTGACATCCCCTTGTGAAGTACCAGACCTGGTACCGAGTACCCCACGGCCCTTGGGGGGCGATCCTGGTGCATACACCCAAATCACATTTTGCAGGAGTTCTGACATAAGCTACGATGAGCCAGTGAACATAAGTGGCCAACGCTATGTGAACCTAGCCTTGGGTAACCTCATGCACGGTCATGTAAAAGGAGTTGACCTTTCTTGGATGGTTCTTTGTTGCTAACGGAACCTTCTGTTCAGTTTGCGCTCTTACAGCTATATTTTACTCTTCCACAAGTTCCCTCTTCTGTCTGTGTTTCCGCCAGTGGTTCTTACTTTTTTTTTTTCAGTTGATTGAGGTGTGGCTTTTTTGTGATCTGAGTTGACATTTTTGTCAATACGATTTTGTTTAGATGCAACATTCTTATTGTTTCCTATTACATGCCGCAGTGATCGAAAAGCCAAAATCACTAAAGTCTGTACATTTCGATCTTTTTTTTTTTTTTTTTTTTTTTTCAATAACTTCTTGCTCCTATGAGTTCCTAACAAGAAAACATTTTGAAAGCATATTTAAAAATGTATCCTCGTCAAGAACTTATTTAACGACTGGTGACATTTTTTAATTTGACCTATGGCTACGTACTTATAAAGTACAGTGCCATATTTTGTAAAGGAGTTTGCCGATCATTGAGCCAGCAAAATGTTTGTTAGTCACCATGCAAATGGTAAAGTATTGACGTACTTGTCTTATAAACCTCCAAATTAAACAGTTAGTCAATTTGTCTCTGATAGACTCGTCTGCTGATTCACGGCCGCTCAATACCTTCTTCTCATCTGCAGCCAATCCTGGAGGTGAGCGTTCCTCCCTGCAGAGTAGTCACTAATCGCTGCATTCGGAACCTATAAATTCAGCAAATCCTCTGGACAGATATTAGTTGTCTGTTGCCTTCCACCTTGTCTCCTTCCTGAGCCGTAGCTGAATACCTAATGTACAATTATGGATATTTAGGTTACATGATTAAATCCTGTTCACAGCAGATGTAACTTATCGAAGAAAAAATTCCTGCCATGTGGCTCGTTGAATTCATTTGTTACCTCCAAACTGGGATTAGGATTAAATATCAATTGGATATTATTAAAGTGTAACTCCTGTTTTTTATGTCATTTCTAAAATTGGTGACCACTTAATCGTTTGCCATATGCGTCAGTGTCTTCTACCCACTGGGACAAGATCCAGTCCATGTACTGGTATATCTGGTCAATAATTCTTGCTAGTTCTGCTCCTCTAATCCCCAGCAATCAGCAAAGGAGTAGCTGTGCCCCAGGACACCTTTCCAGTTGGACCCTACTATATTAAACAACCCAAATAGGGTACATATTACTGATTGGAGAACCTCCTTTAATACAGACACCCAGCAGCACAAGGGAGTTTACTGCAGTGTTGCAACATGGGGTTGCCAGTTACTGTGAAAAGCTAGCTTTGTGCCCCATTATCCAGTAATAATGTCCCCTTGATTACCCCTGTTAGAAAGTATTAGTGCGGTTCCTCCAAAAGTTATAATGCCACATTGTGCCTATGCCACGATCTTTCCCCCTGCACACAGTGGATTGGCACAGGTAGCAGTGGCCTCATTGTGCTGCTTGTGCCCACGGTCTGCAGGACCGTCTGTATCGTTGTGATGATGCCACCAATACAGTTGATGGATAAAACCCATGAAAAAAAACTCAAAATGAACACATACCCTGTACCAAGTAAATAGTGATGGTACATGCAAATTACCAAGGTTACTTAGTTAACACTGTTTTAATGTAAAAGCCACCATGACAAGGTGGACCCAATCAGGAGGGTTCGATCTCTATCAGTAAAATCTCACCTTGTGTCAGCTGACCTCAATGTAAATAAGCGCAGAGCAGGACCTTGGCTCGAATCTTCAACCAACTGCCCCTGGGAAGCTGTGTAGATGGAATGCCAGGCTCAAAAAAGGGGGAGCCGTGCATCTGTGCAAAGTACAAGAAACTACATCAAAACCAAAGAAATCCCCGGCGCCTGCGCTGTAAGTTCGAAAGGCAGCGCAACTGTGCATGCCCGAAAAAAAAAAATAAAAAAATAACAGCGTAGGCAGCGGGGACGCTAATGAAGGAAGAGGAGGCGGCGCCTGGTGCACAGAGGCCATGATTGATGGCTGTGAGGCGTCTGGATTAGGGGGGAAAGACCTGCCCCCTTGGCGATTTCACAGGTATGAGGGACAAACTTAAAAAGCGATTATTGCAGCAGTGCCAGGGACCCGAACTAAAAGAGCCACCTTGTCAGAATGCAGCATTAGTGCTGCACAAGGTGGCTCTTTTAGTTACAAATGCCTGGGGGGGGGGGGGTGACAGGTTCCCTTTAACACTATTTGATCATAATAGTGTAAAAGCCATGCCGCCACCACAAGGTGTACCTGATTGGGATGGTCCTATCTCGTTCATATCTGCACTCTCCTGCAGATCTGGGGCATCGGCCAGAAGTCCAGGGCATGTGCACTGGTCCAGATCTTAAGCATTAGTGACTCTGCTGCTATTTTTTTTTTTTTTTCTATTTCCTCTGAAAGCCTGCTCCTTGGGGTAAAAGCCTCTATGCCCCCTGACACACCCCAGACTCCCACCATTAAATGTCACTATATACTGGAACGATTTAGCAATGCAGCAGAGGGATCTGCCATTACGGAGGCAAAAGCTTGAAGTGTTTTATATCTCAGCATATAGGGAAATTGTGACCATAAAACGTGCAAGGTGTCTGCCGAAATGTAAAAAGAAACTGGTTTCATATCAAACTTGCAGTAAAGGTATAACTAGTTATTGTGTAGTGTATGGTATCACATCTAGTAAATTCGGTCATGTCCTGAACTTTACAAGATGGAGGAGGGAAGTCGTCTTTGAGAAGTTTGTGACTGATTTGCTCAGTGGCATGTGTCTCTACGCTCTGGAGAAAGGGAGACGTTAAGGTACCTCTTCCTGTTACCTTCCCGGTGCGTATCGAAATGGCTAATGGCTTTCGATCTGCTTTGTGCTGTGTTACATCATTGTGTAATGTGTGTTCTATTCACAGTGAATAACCCCATCCCTTCCAACTTGAAGTCTGAAGCCAAAAAAGCCGCAAAAATTCTAAGAGAATTCACCGAAATCAGTTCCAGGTCTGGACCAGATAAGATTATCCCAGGTACGGGCTGTGCTTCGTTCCTTGTGAGACAACAATCTCCCTTCTTGCTCTTGCCCTCTACAGTCACTACATATTATATTAGATAAAATCTGCTTAACCACAAACTTATGGACGTCTGAAGCAAATACACCGCCCAGTGCAACACGACTACTAAGGCAAAGTAGATTATTAAAGGCGATTTTGCTGCACCATCTGAGAGCCTGATATAATGTAGAGAGACACTGATTCCAGTAATGTCTAGCTTATTGGCCTGATTCCTGCAGTTTTGCTAAAAATCCTTGTTTTATATGCTGCACATCTTGACGTTCTTCGAATGCTGATCTCTGTATAACCCCACCCACACCACTGATTGGCCGCTTTCTGTGTACACTGCATAGGCAGAAACCTGCCAATGAATGACAGGGCAGAGTTATATGGAGCTCAAGAATATGGAGTACTACATGGCAGCATGTTTACTAGTCCAGTTGTGATCGCCTGGTGATAAAATAAATAAATCACTTTTATCACAACTAAAGCAAACAGCTTGGTAAGTGACACGTGGCTGGAATCCGTATCTTTTTCTGCATTAACCTGCTCTCAGATTGGGTGGCAAAAAAACCTGGTGATAGATTCTCTTTTAAGGGCTCCCTCACACTGCTGTAAGATATGGCAGAGTACGATCCAATGTTTTACCAGACACAAAAAAAGAGAATGGACAGCACCTCCCAAAAAATCGTATATTGATCTAATGCCGCTAGGCAAAATTATATCATGGAATATGAATAAATATTCTGCTCAGAGTGTATGAAGCCCACTGCCACGTCACGGTGAACCTCGAAGCCCACTGCCACGTCACGGTGAACCTCAGGGAGTACTAACTTCTATCACCTTAAAAGAGCTGTGTTGTGCGCTATCCACCATCACAGCACCCATGCTGCAAGACCCCAGGACTATGATGGATTATCAGCAGAGTTCATCTCCTCCACCTCTCTTCATGAGGACCTTTGCCTGGATCCGAGCATGCCTATAAAATACTTCTATAGAAGTTAATAAGTCAGTCTATTTCTGGCTCATGTGGCTGCTATAAGACCTGTCTATAAATTCTGTTATCAGATGCTGAGGATAGATGGCAGGCCTCGCAATCATGTTCTATAATCAGAAAATAAAACAGATTAAAAAAAAGTCTCTCTACCTTGTTTTAATGATTAAAAATCCTATGGTATGGTGGTATATTCACTTTAACCCCTTCTTGACATCTGCCATGTTCATCTGTTGCAGCTTAACCACTAATGTGCCATTGACATTTAAGTGATTAGATCTTGGCGCTTTCTCGCCCATTAGTTCCCCTGTCACAAGATAAGTTACTCCTGGCGCCTTGGTGTGTACACATACGTGTAGGTGAAACAGACCTCTGAATGAGGCCTTCACGGAAATCGCCCCTACTTCTCAAATGTAAAAAAAAACTACCTTCCTAGAAACTACCCTACTTTTGCAAGATCCAATCTTTCTTCCTGTTCCCACATATTGTAACAAAACTGAGGGTATGTTCAAACTTTAAAGTTATGCTCCAAAAAGTTTGTTTTTTCTCACCTTTTACTACTTTCTGCATTCACTGTTCTTTGCAGCTCATGTCATTGCCAAAGCACAGGGCCTTGCTATTCTCTCTGTTATAAAAGCTGGCTTCTTGGTGACTGCTCGAGGGGGAAGTGGCATCGTACTCGCCCGCCTTCCAGATGGAAGTAAGTATTGCGCAGTTTCCTTTCTTAGATCATACCACTGGTTTGAAAATACGATTTCTTGCACCTCCCTTGTAAATTGCGCCTTTCCTTTCCTCAGGATGGTCCGCCCCATCTGCCATCGGCATAGCTGGACTTGGGGGTGGATTTGAAATTGGAATTGAAGTAAGTGTTGAAGTCATCACTTTAAACGTTTTCACGGGTGCAGATTTTTTATTTTTTATTATGTAAGTCTTACAATGACCTTTTTGTTTTATTTGATAGCGGTAGCCCTTTGTATCTTTATGGATGGCTCAGTGTCATGGCTTCTGTTTATAATAGACCCTAAACCTCAATGGAGGTTCCTGTTGATGACTGACAGCAGAACAACTTTTAGGCTTTGGCCTCCAAGTAATCTTAACTAGCTTTATATACAGTCTTCAAAATCTATTATTGTTTTGTAGCAATTTAAAGGTGTTTCTCCATGAATATAATAAAATGGACCTTTTCGAGGAATTCAAACAGCAGCCCATCATGTTGGGGCAGGCTGCAGTCTGAAGAAACACCGCTCCCGAGACCTGTCTTAACTGACAGAGGATCTGTATTGTAAGCCCAAATACCTTCTTGAGCTGAGAAGAATGGCTGTGACATCATAAGAAATAAATATTCTTAGTTTACTGAGCACGACCTCATGAGCAGTCAACTAGCCGAGAAGATCTTTCTTCTGTCACAGCTCCGATATGTGTTTATAATACAGCTCTGTCATTTGAGGCACAGATCCTGGGAGCTGTGTTTTCTTCAGACGGCAGCCCATCCTGACAAGTGACTAGAACGAGCTTCCATATGAATTACTTGACAGGGGCTATTTTATTGCATTCTTGGAGAACGCCTGTGTTTAGCTTTCTTTGTACAGCAAATAGATTTCTTTTAATTCTATCAGGAGGATTGTGCTCAGTAGCCTACAGACAGTGTCAGGTTGGTGCAGTTATACTGATTAAAATGACACCTTGTTTGATGAAATCAGTCTTGTGATTGTTGTTTAATCTGTATTTTCAGTTCATGATATGCCCATGCTCCAGGGCGGCCTGTGGGGTGTGTGCTTAGCTGTTCTGTATGGCTTCTGACAGGTCACTGATCCCTCAGTGACCTGCCCCCAAATTTACATAATGACCCGCTGCAGGCGGCGCCATCTTGCTAGAGGGGGAAACATTCCTCCTCCAAGATGGCGTCGCCTGTGCAGTAGCAGCTATCATCGAGGCACGACTCATTATGCACTTGCACACGCCAGGAAGCCCGGTGGATGTACGCCAGGAGGCGTGTTCGGCTGACTGGGGACTTGTCCTGGTGTCACACATCTGGGGGCGTGCAGTAACCAGATGACCTAGAACTTCCAGGGGTACCGGCGAGACCTGGAGGGGCGGACAGTAGCGGCGCAGGTCCCGCATTTAATTGTGGCAGGTCTGCTGAGTAAGCGCTTCCATGCTCAGCGTACTCTCCAAATAATGAAGAAGGACACTGAGCAGCAGCCTGATGGGGAAGTCCCAGAAGCAGGTGGAGCTGCGTCGACCCAGTGTCGGTGAGAGACTGAGTTCTGCAAAGAGCAGCCGATCCACTCCGAGGAGCTCCAGTAAAGTGGCTGATTCTACAGTCTCCAGCTAAGATGTGTCCCACTCTAAGGCCCGGGGTCACACTCGTGCCGAGTCTCTCGCACCAATACCCGGCACTGCCGCATTAATGGTCCCGAGCGCCGGGTATTGGTGTGAGAGACTCGGCGTGAGTTTCTTGCTTTACGCTCGCAAGTGTGACCCGGCCTAATTCCGGTACTATTTGATTTCCTCACAGTGGTATGTGATCTTTGTGAAAGTTCACTTGGTGATGTGTGTTTTTTTTTTTTTTTTGTTTTTCTTGTCAATTATTGCCATGGAAAGAAATGTGTGGCAAAGTTTAAGCATAAGGCGTGTGCGCTTTGTAGAATGCTATTGCCTGATTCCTACCAACAAAGACTTTGCCGGTCATGTATAGAACAGACGGTAGCGAAAGAGACCCCCAACGTCACCACTGATTTAAGGTCCATCATCGGGGCAGAAGTTAAAACCCTGCTGTTCTGTTCCCATGTACTATACACTTGTATTGCTCCCGGGTCACTATGACCCAGTTTATTAAATCTTGATTTTAGATACTCTAATGCAATTATTTTTAGACCTTTTGCTTACTAGACTGTATGGGACCATGTTTGGAAATAAAAAAAGAAAAGAAAAATGAAATTGAAATCTTTTTTTTTTTTAGAAAAAAAAAAAAAAAAACTTAGTAATAAGCAAAACAAAAAATAGCAAACTACACATGTGGAAAAAAAAAAAAAAAAAAAGCAAATCAAACATTTTGTGAAAAAAAATTAAAGATAATAAACACTTCAATTTAAACATATTTACATGGTAATATAAATGTATGTATTCTTGCATGAAGATCAATAAACATGGGCTTTGCATAAGAATTTTTTGCATCGAGAACATGTAATACTTGTTTTACTATCACAAGAATAAGCGCAATAGCTGCACCTTTTTCTTTTTATTCTGGAAGCCCCGCTGGTAGAGGCCATGGGGGTAGAAGTGCTTGTGGAGGCCATGGTTTTACTTTCCTGAGCATGTTGCTGGATGCTCTGTACAAGGCCTGCTGCTCCTTCCGTTCTGAAAACAAGGGGATAAGCCAGGAAGACTTACTTAGCCCAAAAAAATCATTTGCAGGCCTTTAGAGCTCAGCTTTACAAAATAAGGCCCTCTTAGACAGCGCCTTCTGCGCAGAATATGCACGTGTAGTGCACACCTAGTGATCTCTCTGGATGCGCTCTACATTATAGTATAGACTGTGCACCAAAAATAATCAATATAAAGCCATTTTTATGGTGCGCAGATCTCAATGCGTACACCCGGCAGAGCGCATGTACGACCCCATTGAAATAATTTAGGAAATAAATAAATTGCTATACAATAGTAGATGCAATAAATAGACCCAACTGAGGTTATAACTCCTTTATTTCACAGAAAATATGGCCTCACAGCTGTAAAAAATGTGTCCGGGTCACTATGACCCGAACATGACAAGTGTATAAATCGGCGTGTAGCAAAAAGTAAACACACACACACACAAAATCCTCAGAGATAGGTCCCCCCAAATGAGGAAAAGTCAAGTAACCTCAAGTTTTAGAAACTTATGGAAAAAAATCTACAGGGCCTCACAAATTCTCTATGGGTCACTATGACCCGAACACAACAGGGTTAAAGAATCCCTAAGATCCCTCTGTGAAAAAGAGCTTGGTAAGAAATAGAAGGATAAGAGGGCTAGGCAGTTATCACCTGTGTCAGTCGTTTCTAGTAATTCGGATTCCCCTGATTCCTCCTCGGCAGCCTCTTCCTTAGACAGCAACACCGAGCATCTGCGTAGATACCATCAATATATATTAAATAAAGATATCAATATAATCAAGAATTAGTGATCAGCTCAATGTATGGGTATAAATTAAAATGTACCTTTTTAATCAATTCTAAGAAATAGAAGACCCTCTGTCCAGCGAGATAAATGACAAGACAAGCAAATACTAGCATCTGGTTTAGCGTAGGATTATAAAAATGCCTAGAAGGAAAACAATCCTCCTGCGCACAAAGAAGAAACCTTTGAGAAAAGTCCCTTTAAAAGTGTTTATATATCCGATGAACCAGTGTAATGGAGACCACAGTGTGGTATACCATAGGTCAACAAAATTATATTGCACCATACACCTCGTTGCAAGAAATGTACCTGTGTAATAAAAATCAGTGTGGTATACCATAGGTAGATAAATAATCTTTGCACAATATGCTTATTCTCAAAAAGCACACCTATCTCTTGATTTTATAAAGATGGTAAAGGACCAATCTCACACAGTTGCATTCATAGATGGAACCGGGCCGTGTCTCAAATGCATCAGAGGATCCTGGTTGTCCAAGGGGAGGGGGGGTTGGACACTTTACTGCCACACATTACCCCACTGCAGTGGATTCCAAAGGACCCATATCAGAAATGCTTCAAGATGGTCCCGATGCGTTCATCTTTCAAATTATCAGGGGAGATGATCCAAAGGGGGGGTCTTAAAATGTAATACAGGATGATGGCTGCATGCCCATCCTATGTGCAAAATATGGTCTGATCTGTAACCATTGGTGGTGGAGGCGGTTAATTAGGCCGCCTTTTGACAGTCAGGTAGTCACTTCCGGTGTGCTCCAACAGTAGAGCGCACCGCCAACATGCACGTATCACTTACTGTCTGTGCGTGCGTTCCAGCAGTGGAGCGTGCACACACAGACAGTGCCCACACTTCCTCCGATATCGGCATGTTTTATGTCGCTCATCCCCATGCTCTCAGATGACTCCAGCAGCAGTCCACTCCTTGTGAGTATCTCCCGAAACACACAATAGCTAGGTAGATCGGGGAAGCCATTTCTTTAGCTCTTTTAGTGAGTGTCAAAGCAGTTCCAGAAAGTTTGGGCCATGGCAACCTCCTGGGCGGAGAGATCTGATGTCTCAATCAAGCAGATTTGTAAGGCGGCAACCTGGTCTTCTCCTTCCACTTTCTATAAACATTATAGACTGGATATGCTTTCCTCTTCCAACCTCCCCTTTGGGCTGTTGTCCCTCCCTAAATTCTTATTTCTCTGTAAGTTTCTTGTGGTGCTGTCATGGGTGACCGATAAAGACTTAGTTACTTACCAGTAATGGGATTTTTTGGAACCCATGACAGCACCCTTATATTCCCTCCCATTACATGTGGTTGAGCACTTCTTTTGCTAGTGTTAGAAGTTCACATTTTAAAGTTGTGATATGTGGTGTTGGTAAATTTGAATTTTTGTAATAACCATAGGAGGTCCTCTTGTGCTCTGTAATCCAACTGATGTAAGGGAGAGGTGCCACCCTTTTTAGCCTTGAAGGGCAAATCGTCTCTCTCATGGTGCTTTCATGGGTTTCGAAAAATCTCGTTACTGGTAAGTCTTCTCCATGCAAGGCTGAGTTCACAGGAGTGTATAGGATGGCCTGTATGTGGAGAGCAATGCCCAGTTTGGTTGTGGGTCTCCCGACCCGATCTGACAGCCTCTTGTCTGTCTACTAGACAAACAGTTTGGGTTGGGACTCCAGTGGTCAGATAATACATTGCGGCCCAGATACAGACCATGAAATGCACTAAAGTCAGCGCGGCTTTATGTGTGGATGTGCCAGGTTCTCCACAGCAAGAAATCTTCTTTTTTAGCCCCTTTTTACTTGAATAAGTGAGAACCTGCATGTCTCGATTTTCCCCTCTCCATTTTTGATAACGTTTTGAGCAATTTTTATGAAAACTACATCTTAAACCTTACACCTTTTAAACCAAAGTCCACCAATATTTGCAAGATCTACCAAAAATCTGACTTTCACGGGACCTCTCAACTCTTCATAGACAGGTGGTGTACGGGGAGAGAAGGATCGGCACGTCTGATTTCCGACGTCCGATTCTGTTCTTCTGCAGAAGATAAGCCTCTGTCAGGCATCCGCAGACAGGAGACCTCAGCCAAACTGAATGTTAATGTACATGGCGGTGTAAGGGGAGATTGATGTTGGCTGAATGATTGTTCCTCCATCAGATATCTGATGGTTCATGGGGTCTTTAGACATCATCCGTTAAACATGTTGTCTCCTTTGGCCAATGCCTTTCCACTGCATAAGCTTTGTATGGATGTTTAATCTCTTGATTTTGCTGCCCCAGGATCTGCTCATCAAAATGACAAGTGTGTGCATAGTATGTAAAGCAATATGCCCATTTTAGACATGTATGGCAATCGCCAACTTTGAGATAGGGGTTAGGGGTCCCCCAATCCCACCTCATTCCTGTGGAAGCAGCCGGTGGCCTCATGTCTACACTGCTTTCCCTATTCTATTATTGGGGTGACATAGCTAGGTACTTTTTCGTGACTGACACCTATAGCATTGAATGGAGAGCGGGGCACCTGTGCTGCCACCCCCCCATACAGGCTCGGTCTAGTTGCAGCAGCCGCCTCATCAGGCCTCATCATTAAAACTAAGTACAATATAGGCTTAAAAGTTTAAACCTTTTTTTTTTTTTTTTTTTTTTTTTTTTGTTTTGTTCTTAACGTTTCGGTGTATCTCACACACAAATTTGGCTTATAACGCTGACACCCAAGTGTTTATATTGCTAATTTTTGATATAACCACATGCTAAGGAATATAATGGTCTAGAGGAAAAGAAAGCCTGTGTTCCCCGCTCTGGGACTCTCTGTACTTTTTACTCTAAATGATGGCAGACTGTCCTTTAGCATTGGATGAATCTCTGCCCTTTACGTCACCTATGTGGTAATGACAAGGCATCAGACATAGTGAAATAATGGAATATAATGATACAACCGTCTATTATCCTAAGTTACATTTGGTAAAGAATAAGGGCAAAGCCCAAGCACTGAATAGTGGACGCTGACGCTGGTCTGAAGCCGGAGGCACGAATATCATTTATTGTTAAAGGGAATCTGGCAGTAGGTTTTTGCTATGTAATCTAAAGGCCGCATGCTGTAGGGGTTAAAACACGAATTTCATCAATGCTTCTCTTATCAAGCTCTGTGGTTTTGTTTGTTTGCAATGATTGTTTTAGCACCAGGAGCTTATACATGCTTTAATGCTGCATCATGTGCCTCCTGGTCTGACACTCCCCCTCCTGTGGTAGGCAGCTCACTGACTATGGACTTTCTACATACAGAGCCTGGTGGGGGCGGAGTTAGCTTCCTCAGCTCTGCTGTATAGAAAATCTAAAAGCTCTGATTGTGTGAAAACTACTGCACCCAGTAATCTTGAGAGATACATCATTGGATTCATCTTTTCTTTGTCTACATCATGCTCCTCTCAGCTGATAGCAAAAACCAGCTGACAGATTCCCTTTAAGTTCAATGTTGTACAACACTGTTATTTTAAAGGGAATCTTTTTTTTTACCAAGTTATTGCTACCCTATCTGAGAGCAGTATAATGCAGGAGCAGAGACTGATTCCAGTAATGTGTCATTTAGTGGGCTGCTTGCTGTGATTTTATGAAATCACAGTTTTATCTGCTCCAGATCTACCAGTTCTCTGAATGCTGAGCGCTGTATAACCCCGTCCACATCATTGTTTGGCAACTTGTGCACACTGTGAATAGGCAGAAAGCTGCTGATCATTAGTGGAAGCAGGATTATGCAGAGATTATGAATATAGGGGACTACCTGGAGCTTTCCTAGTCCTCTAGTGATAAAATCACGGTTTTATCAGCAGAAGATTATCAAGGCTACAGCAAGCAGCCCAGTAAGTGACACCGCTGGACTAAGGATCCATCTGTCTCAACATTATGCTGGTCTCAGATTAGGTGGTAAAAAGCTGATGGCAGCTTCGCTTTTAAGTGGTTGTCAATCTTTAAATGAATGAATAGACGACTACTTACGGACGAAATAACATGTTGGTAACAACCCATCCAATCCACACAAGCAAAGAAAATGAAAGCATAGATGTCCATAAATTATTTATAATAATGACACAGGAAAAAAAGTAATATCAGCTGGTTCAATTTATGGCCTACAAAAAGGTGTCTCATTGCCAAAGTACCGCACAAGAAGCATCTCATGATGGGTAAAACCATTGAGCTGCCACAAGACCTTTGCAACCTTATTGTTGCTATACATACTGATGGCATTGGTTACATAAGAATTTATAAACAACTTAAGGTTCCAGTGAGAACTGTTGGGGCCATAATCCGGAGGTGGAAAGAACCTAATTTCCCCATAAACTGGCCACGGCAAGGTGCTCCCTGCAAGATTTCAGGCAAAGGAGTGAAAAGAATGTTCAGAAGAGTTTCCAAGAGCCACGGACAACCAGTGGAAAGCTTTAGAAAACTTCTAATCAGCAAGTACAATTGCTTTAAAGAAAACCTCAATGGCCACTCAACCTCCATGGCCTGTATGCACGCTCACTACACAAGACTCCTTTGAAGAGCATGTTCAAGCTCATTTAAAGTTTGCTCAACAACCATTAGACATGCTTAGAAAATACTGGGAGCATATAGTCAGGTCAGATAAGACCAAGAATGAAGTCTTTGGATGCTATAATACACACCATGTTTGGAGGCCAAAAGGCACTGTATATCGCCCCCCTGAAAAACACCATACCAACAGTGAAGTTTAAAGGTGGGAACATCATGGTGTGGACCTGTTTTTCCGACACTGGCAAACTTCATTTCATTGAATTAAGGCTGAGTGGACAAATGTACCGAGACATTCTTGAAAAAAATCTGCTGCCATCTCCCAGAATGATGAAGATGAAATGAAGGTGGACCTTTCATCAAGGCAATGATCCCAAACACACAGGCAAGGAAACTCTCTCAATTCGTTTCAGAGAAAGAAAAATGAAGCTGCCCAGCCAGCCAATCACCGGACCTGAATCCAGTGGAAAATGTATGGAGTTCATAGAAGGATTTAATGGGACCTTCAGAATTTGAACGTTTGTGTGGAAGAATGGGCCAAAATCACACCTGATCAATGTATGTGATCAATACTTTTTTTTTTTTTTTTTTTTTTTCCCCCTTGTCATTTCTCATTATTATACTTAACTTAATTTATGGACATCTGTGGTGATTTCTTTTCCTATGTAGATTGGATAGATTGTTACCAACATTTGGTGAGAATTTCATGACAATAGCACCTTTTTAGAAATGTATTTACTTAGAAAATTGGTGTTATGTTTAATACCATACTTATTTTGCCTTCTGGAAAAGGAAGGGGACAGGTTTTAGATGCTTTCTAACTTGAATGCATGGTTTGGGATTTTTTGTTGTTGTTGTTTTTTCAAGCATATTTTTCCAAAATGTATACTGCAAATTAAGTGACCCTTTATTGCTACTCTACTGAATCTTCTTTAAAGCGGATCTATTCCCAGATGAAAGTTGAACTTTGATTTGGCCACAGAGCAGCTTGGATAAGAGGCACAGACCAGAGCCATCAGACCAGCTCACTGATGGATTCTCTGTTAAATCATTGCGCAGCCTGTGATACAGAGAAGCAGTAGAAGCCAAACCCTGCTGAAAAGCATGGTGTCCATATATGTGCCCAGCGCCGCCTCCTCCTGCTTGACTGACAGTCGCTTTACTGTGACTTTAGATGAAAGCTATAAATCAAGTATTAGGATGCGGCACTGAGCGGAGAATAGAGCTGGAGTGACAGAGGCTTCAGATCTACAGAGTTCTTTGGCCTAATTTACAGCCTGAACGCCGATTTTTGCAGTAAGAGGAACGAATTGTTCATGTAAAAGTATTGCTGGATGTCGATGAAAAATCTACACGTACATATAAATTGTTTAGGAGTGGAATCCTGCTGTCAGATTCCCTATCAATATCTAAAGTGTTAGTGAAAAATAAGGAAACATGCACCTCAGCCAAAAAAATATGGTTTTATCGTAAAGTAATTAGCGTAATTGCACGGGACCAGACAGCAATCCGTGAGCATTTTAATACATGCACTGCACACATAATATCTAGGACCAGGTGGTAAAATAAATTAGAGTGCTACTTTAATGAGAATTTATCACCAGGTTTCTGACACCTAATTTGATAATCTGCTGATAAAACAGTGATTTTATCACTAGAGGACTAGTAAACCTGCTGCCAGGTAGTCCTCCATATTCATGAGCACCCACCACTGATTGGCAGCTTCATGTGTACACTGCATAGGCAGAAAGTTGCCTGTGGTGTTATACATAGCTCACAGAACTGCAAGATCTGCAGCAAATAACATGGTGATTTTTATCAAAACGGCAGCAAGCAGCCCAGTAAGTGACACATCGCTGGAATCGGGGTCATTTTGCTGCTCTCAGATGGGATGGCAAAAACCTAGTGACAGATTCCTTTTACACAATATTGAAAACTGCAGTCGGCTAATCCAGGATGTACCCTTGTAACACATGTAACAGATGCAGTGATTTTACTCTTCCTCTTTTCCTAGTAACAATGTTTCTAAATTTACTCTGGATTTCTGAGAGTGCAAAATAATGAAAATGTGTCTGTATTAAAGTTAGTTGATCTTGTGATACCTATCTCACGAGCCCCTAATCGTTTAATCAACCCCCTCTTGGATTTCCATTAAAGTAAATCAGTGGGATTGTTCAGCAGACAGGCTTCTGGCTGAGTAACTACCCCAGACATCTGCTGGTGAACGCAACGTTTCCAATTTTCATGAGTAACAGTGGACTGTCACATCCGAGCAATGTCCTCAGACCGACAACTGTCACGTTATGGTGCGATATAATATCTCTCTAATATTGGCATCCTACTGGTCCTCGCATTTCCCACTGGTCTCTGCTTAATCATTTAGGAGCTAGTGGAGGAAAAAGTATAGAAAATTCACATTACAGAAAAATCTATATCTGAAAAGACAAAACCGGAAATGCAGTGAAAGTTTAGTACCGTGTGTTTATACACACATGGTCAAAATTGTTGGTACCCCTCGTTTTATGGCAGAAAAACCCACAATGGTCACAGAAATAACTTGAATCTGGCAAAAGTAATAATAAATAAAAGATCTATGAAAATGAACAAATGAAAGTCAGACATTGCTTTTCATCCATGCTTCCACAGAAGAAAAAAATAAATGAAACTCATGAAATAGGCCTGGACAGAAATGATAGTAGCCCTGAAAATAATGTGACAAAAGGGACATGTTAAATCACGGTGTGTCCACAAACTAGCATCACAGGTGTCTACAATGTTGGAATCAGTGAGTGGGCCTGTATATAGGGCTACAGATACTCACTGTGCTGTTTGGTGACATGGTGTGTATCACACTCAACATGGACCAGAGGAAGCGAAGGAAAGAGCTGTCTCAGGAGATTAGAAAGAAAATTATAGACAAACATGTTAAAGGTAAAAGTTATAAGACCATCTCCGAGCAGCTTGATGTTCCTGTGACTACAGTTGCACATATTATTGAGAAATGTAAGATCCATGGGACTGTAGCCAACCTCCCTGTACATGGCCACAGGAGGAAAATTGATGACAAATCAAAGAGACAGATAATATGAATGGTAACAAAAGAGCCCAGAAAAACTTGTAAACAGATTAAAGGTGAACTTCAAGCTCAAGGAACATCAGTTTCAGATTGCACCATCCGTCATTGTATGAGCCAAAGTGGACTTCATGGGAGACGATCAAGGAGGACACCATTGTTGATAAAAAATCATAAAGATGCCAGACTGGAATTTGCCAAACTACATGTTGACAAGTCACAAAGCTTCTGGGAGAATGTCCTATGGACAGAGGAGACAGAAATGGAAGTTTTTGGCAAGGCACATCAGCTCTATGTTCACAGATGGAGAAATGAAGCATATCAAGAAAATAACACTGTCCCTACTGTGAAACATGGAGGAGGCTCTGTTATGTTCTGGGGCTGCTTTGTTGCATCTGGCACAGGGTGTCTAGAATCTGTGCAGGGTACAATGAAATATCAAGACTATCAAGGGATTCTAGAGAGAAATGTGGTGCCAAGTGTCAGAAAGCTTGGTCTCAGTCACAGGTCATGGGTCTTGCAACAGGATAACGACCCAAAACACACAGCTAAAAACACCCAAGAATGGCTAAGAGGAAAACACTGGACTATTCTAAAGTGACCTTCTATGAGCACTGACCTAAATCCTATTGAGCATCTTTGGAAAGAGCTGAAACATGCTGTCTGGAAAAGGCAACCCTTCATACACAAGACAACTGGAGCAGTTTCCTCTTGAGGAGTGGGCCAAAATACCTGTCGAGAGGTGCAGAAGTCTCATTGACAGTTACAGGAATCGTTTGATTGCAGTGATTGCCTCAAAAGGTTGTGCAACAACATATTAAGTTACGGGTACCATCATTTCTGTCCAGGCCTGTTTCATGAGTGTGTTTATATGTATGTGTAGATAGATAGATGGTTATGCCCCTTACCCAGGGGTGAGGTATATGGGTAGCCAGACCCTCCCATCTCTCATAGCTACCCGTAACCCGAACCCAAATATACTACACAATTCCTTATTACTTTATGAGCATTACAGAAAACACTCCGGGTCACATCACAGCGACAAGCCTTCTCTGTGATATATATAGTAAATATAAGAAAACTGACCGAACAGCAATCTAATCTGAACTGGTGCATAACCAAAAAAGTCATATAGCAAATAGATCAATGGCTGCACTAGGTAGTCAGCTCAGTTACCCATCCGATCTGAGATTACCTTGACGTTTGGTGGATGGGCTCACAACTTTTGGCCAAATCTTGTGCTAAGAATCTCATGTGTTTTTTCATAAATTTCCCTAGCCATTATGCTATTCACATTTCACATATTGCACATTTCCTTGCCTTAGCACAGTAAATTTCGAGTGCAGCCATTGATCTATTTTCTCTGTGATACATACCTCCCGTCGATTAGACTCCCTTTAGCCATGCTTTTATATATATATATACACTCACCGGCCACTTTATTAGGTACACCATGCTAGTAACAGGTTGGACCCCCTTTTTCCTTCAGAACTGCCTCAATTCTTCGTGGCATAGATTCAACAAGGTGCTGGAAGCATTCCTCAGAGATTTTGGTCCATATTGACATGATGGCATCACACAGTTGCCGCAGATTTGTCGGCTGCACATCCCAAAGATGCTCCATACAAGGCAGGATGGATCCATGCTTTCATGTTGTTTACGCCAAATTCTGACCCTACCATCCGAATGTCGCAGCAGAAATCGAGACTCATCAGACCAAGCAACGTTTTTCCAATCTTCTACTGTCCAATTTCGATGAGCTTGTACAAATTGTAGCCTCAGTTTCCTGTTCTTAGCTGAAAGGAGTGGTACCCGGTGTGGTCTACTGCTGCTGTAGCCCATCTGCCTCAAAGTTCGACGCACTGTGCGTTCAGAGATGCTCTTAGGCCTACCTTGGTTGTAACGGGTGGCGATTTGAGTCACTGTTGCCTTTCTATCAGCTCGAACCAGTCTGCCCATTCTCCTCTGACCTCTGGCATCAACAAGGCATTTCCGCCCACAGAACTGCCGCTCACTGGATTTTTTTTCTTTTTTGGGCCATTCTCTGTAAACCCTAGAGATGGTTGTGCGTGAAAATCCCAGTAGATCAGCAGTTTCTGAAATACTCAGACCAGCCCTTCTGGCACCAACAACCATGCCACGTTCAAAGGCACTCAAATCACCTTTCTTCCCCATACTGATGCTCGGTTTGAACTGCAGGAGATTGTCTTGACCATGTCTACATGCCTAAATGCACTGAGTTGCCGCCATGTGATTGGCTGATTAGAAATTAAGTGTTAACAAGAAGTTGGACAGGTGTACCTAATAAAGTGGCCAGTGAGTGTGTATGTATATATATATATACAGTTCTGAAGGCAAAAGGGGGTCCAACCCGTTACTAGCATGGTGTACCTAATAAAGTGGCCAGTGAGTGTATATATATATATACTGAATGTGTGTATGTATGTCCGGGATTGGCATCTGAACCGTCGCAGCTACAGCCACAAAATTTTGCACAGTCACACGTCTGGACCCCGAGAGCGTCATAGGCTATATTGTGAGGTGAAATTTTAACCCCGCGCTTTCCAATTCACCAAACAATTTTGCCCCTATCTACATAATGGGGAAAAAATGAAAGGAAAAGTGTTGGAGGCAAATTAACAGCTGCCAGATGTGAACAAGGGGGACTTAAAGAATGAGAGCGATGGCGCCAAAGAGTATATACTGTACAGTTGCTAAGGTGGGGCCCCGACATGGGATAATCACCACACCACCACGGGGATATGAACACACACACAAAATGCGCCACACACTACCACGTGCTCGAACACATATACCACCCTCAGCGCACATTTCACCACACATACACCAACCTCGCCACATAAAAGTTGAAACACAAAAGTCGCCGCTCAAAACTCGCCACGCGCAAAACTCTCCACATGCAAAACTCTCCACACGTGCAAAACTCACCTCATGGAAAACTCGCCACACGCAAAACTTGCACACGCGGAAAAATTGCCACATGCACAAAAGTTGCAACACATGCAAAAATTGCACATACTCAAAAGGCACCACACATAAAACTCGCCACGCGCAAAACTCGCCATGCGCAAAACTTGCTGCACACAACTTGCTACACTAACCTGTCACATGCAACTCGACACACAAAAAGTTGCTACACGCATGTCGCCACACAAAACTCAACACACACAACTTGACACACGAAACTCGCCCTAAAACACACACAAGTCTGGTATTATCCTTCAAAAATAAAAATCTGATTAATAAGCAGACAAACTACAAGAGCAACAAATGTACCATATAGGAATCCGGCAGCTGTCAGTCACATGACCTGTCTATTATGTGTATGTTTGAGCTAATATATACTGCCAGGGGGGAGGGCTTACTGTTGGCTGGGGATTTATCAGGCTGCCAATTTAGCTTACAAATACTGAGGTAAAAATACTGACCAAATAACGTGTGAACGAGGTCTAATACAGGAGGAGATGACATACAGATATATACTATATACAGGAGGAGATGACACACAGGTATATACTATTTACAGGGGAGATGACACACAGGTATATACTATATGCAGGAGGAGATGACACACAGATATATACTATATACAGGAGAGATGACACACAGGTATATAGTATATAGAGGAGGAGATGACATACAGGTACATACTACATACAGCAGGAGATGACATACAGGTATATACTATATACAGAAGGAGATGACACACATGTATATATATATATACAGGAGCAGATTACCTACAGGTATATAGTATATATATGAGGAGATGACATACAGGTATATGCTATGTATAGGAGGAGATGACATACAGGTATATACTATATACAGGAGGAGATGACACACAGATATATACTATATATAGGTGAGATGACACACAGGTATATACTATATATAGGAGGAGATGACATACAGGTATATGCTATGTATAGGAGGAGATGACATACAGGTATATACTATATACAGGGGAGATGACACACAGCAGGTATATACTATATACAGAGGAGATGACATACAGGTATATACTATATACAGGAGATGACATACAGGTGTATACTATATATAAGGGAGATGACAAACATGTATATACTGAGGTGAAAATGAGAGGTGTGAGTGCAAAATGAGAGGAGTGAGGCAAAATAGTGGAGTGATCGAAAAATGACAGATGTGAGGTCGAAATGACAAGTGTTAGGGGGGAATGAGAGGAGTGAGGGGGAAAATGAGAGGTGTGAGGGGGAAAATGAAAGATGTGATGGGGAAAATGAGAGGCGTGATGGGAAAATAAGAGAAGTGAGGTGCTATAACTAACCACAGATATTTACTATGCCCAGGCAACGCCGGGCTCTTCAGCTAGCTTAGATTTACAATCTCCATGCTTTTCTCATGGTCAACTTTATGTGGCCTGTTCAAGAGTTTGAACAGCCAAAAATCTGTTTGTCTTTGCACCTGAAGGAAAAACTAGGAATGTCGTTTATCAAAAGGCTCTCGAATAAGTAGTAGAAGATTACTTCACATTACTTGGCCAATTTAGTTAAATCTGTGTGGAATATCTCTGGTGTTGAAATATATGTTGTAAAATGCTTCTATTAGCTTAGTTTTTGCCTTTTAATAATTACATTTCTATCTATTTGTTTTGTGGGTTTTTTGTGCAGAATAAATTTTTGTTAACACATTCTATTTTGCTAACAGCAGTTATTACCCCGGACGAAGCCGGGTAGTACAGCTAGTGTGTGTGTATATGTGTATATATATATATATATATATATATATATATATATATATATATATATATATATATATATATATATATATATATATATATATATATATATATATATATATATATATATATATATATATATTTATTTTTTATTTTTTTCCTATGGAAGAATGTTTGACTTTCATTTGTTCATTTTCATAGATCTTTGATTCATTACTTTCGTCAGATTCAAGTTATTTCTGTGACTATTGTGGGTTTTTCTATCATTAAACGAGGGGTACCAACAATTTTGACCACGTGTGTAGGTGTAAAGTAATTTCCTCTGGTAATTCTCATTCCTTATCATTGACCCATGTCAATATGCCGCCAATAAGCTGACAAATGAGCAAAATGCTTGTTTTTAGGATGATTGGTTGATTTAAAGGCCTTTAAAAATTATCCATTATTGGCAGCACATCCCCCTTGTAAACGGAGAATAGCTATATTTACATGGACAGACTTCCGCCTTCCAAGAAGAGATTGCCCATAAAAAAAAAAAAAAAAAGCAATATATGGGTGTCCCTTTACAGATCTTTTCACATAAGCTGATACAATTGTGCATTGACAGAAATAAAATAAAAAGTTCCCTTTTAATATTCTATCTGTCGCTGCATGTAAAGGGACACCCATATATTGCTTTTTTTTTTTTTGGGCAATCTCTTCTTG
The DNA here is from genome assembly GCF_051348905.1 of Ranitomeya variabilis. Taxonomy (NCBI): domain Eukaryota; kingdom Metazoa; phylum Chordata; class Amphibia; order Anura; family Dendrobatidae; genus Ranitomeya; species Ranitomeya variabilis. The sequence goes on along the minus strand of NC_135233.1, from coordinate 1,022,520,527 downwards.
GAAGGCGGAAGTCTGTCCATGTAAATATAGCTTGTAGTGTGTAAAGTCAACCTTCTAATCGACAATTTTCTATAATGATCCCTTTTCGCTCTTGGCTTTTTTCATGTGCAGGCTTCACACCAAATTAATTTCTATAAAGGGAACATTAGGGTGAGACTTACAGAGAATTACTACAGTAAACTTACTTTGGCCTTGCTGGAAGAAATTGGCTGTAACAGTAAGTGGTGCTAAAGAAAACCAGCTGGAGGGTTACACATGACTGTACTAAACAAGAGCATGGTAGAGAGGCCAAGACGTCCAGAAGATCATTGATCTATGAACAACTGCATCTGAAAATAGTGACACAATTGCAGAAAAAATGTTTCTCAACCTAAAATTGAAAGACTTTGGATATAGCACCATGTAGAGTACATATCAAAAGATTCAGCTATTCTGGAGACATCCATGTGTACAAGGGACCAAGCCCACAGTCAGTACCGGATGCTCCTGAGCTATGGGCCCTTAGACGCCGCTGTGGTAACAGGCATGATTCACTCCTAAACATCACTGCATGGGCTCAAGGATACCTCCAGAAATCATGGTCTGAACACCGTTCACCGTGCAATCTACCTATGCATGTTAAGACTTTATCTTGCAAAGAAGCCTTATCTGCACAATCCAGAAATGCTGTTGGTGGAAGGTGGAATAAGATTCTGCAGGTGAACAACTGACTACGTCGATGGTGCCATCAGCAAGGATTTGGATTTCTGGATCATGGAATGAATTACCTACACGATGGACTGCTTGTTATAGATGGGGGGGGGCACCTTACGAAGACTGGAAATCATGTATTTGGAAGTCACTTTGCTGCACTCATCAGGAGAGCTTTAAACTAGAACAATGTGGGAAGGGAAGCAAAAGGCCAGAAAAATCCATACACATGGCAAATACTATTGAGAACTCTGCTGTTAGAAGTGGAAGGGAAGAACAAAGACAAAAAAAAATCAAAATAATAAAAATGTTGGAGAAAGAAACCAATCACAAACTAAAATGTTTCTATACGAATGCACAAAGTATGGGCAACAAACAAGGAGAATTGGAATTACGAACACAGGAGAAGAAATATGATGTCATTGGAATCACTGAAACTTGGTGGAGCGATACACGTTTGGCATACAAGACAAGAAGGATACAACTTATTTGCAAGAAACAGACTTGATAAACGAGGAGGAGGTGTCACATTGTATGTTAGAAAAGCGAATATCTGCACAGAGATTGAAGCTTCAGAGACTGGGAGTTCTGTGGAAACTGTTCGGGTAAGAATACAAGGAGAGAACAACGGAAAGGACACGATTGTAGGCATTTACTACAGGCCGCCTGTGCAAGCTGAAGATATGGATGAACTCTTTATGCATCAAATGGCCAAGTTTTCCAAAAAATTTGACACAGTGGTCATGGGAGATTTCAACTATCCAGACATTTGTTGGGAATCTCAGGCAAAACTAACGGGTCAAGCAAATTCTTATCCTCTCTTGCTAACAATTTTATCTTCCAAAAGGTAGGCGAGAAAACAAAGGGATCTTCTACCTTGGATCTAATCCTTATAAACAGGGAGGAAATGGTTGAGGACCCTAGAAGGTAGCAACCATGCTATTTTAGAATTTTGGATAACTAGAGGAAGACCTGTGAAGACTCAGACATCAAGGTTAGATTTCAGAAAGGCAGATTTTAAGGGACTCCGAAAGAGAATTGGGGGGATCCAATGGCTGGATATCCTTAAGGACAAAAAAGTCCAGGAAGGGAAATATTGAAAAATGAGATTCTCAAAGCACAATTGTTAACAATTCCAAAAAGAGGGAAGAATAGGAAGCATTTAAGGAAACCAGGATGGATGAACACAGAACTTAAACACATGCTAAAAAGGAAGAAAGAAATATTTTTCAAATGGAAAGAGGGAGGCATATCTAAAGAAGAATATAATGCTGTCTGCAGAACCTGCAGGGCACGAATCAGATTAAGTAAAGCTGACAATGAATTAAGGCTTGCAAGAGACGTCAAAAGCAATAAAAAAGGATTTTGGGGATATGTGAAAAGTCAAACATGCTATAGGATTTTTGCAGGATGAAAATGATGAAATGGTAAAGGATGTAGAGAAGGACGAACTTTTAAATTTCCTATTTTGCATCTGTTTTCTCTCAGAAAGGAAATGTAACCTCAACTGATTTTCACTGTCCTATTAAGGGAATAGAATAATAATCTTTATTTTTATATAGCGCTAACATATTCTGCAGCGCTTTACAGTTTGCACACATTGTCATCGCTGTCCCCGATGGGGCTCACAATCTAAATTCTCTATCAGTAGGTCTTTGGAATGTGGGAAGAAACCGGAGTACCCGAAGGAAACCCACGCAAACACTGGGTGAACATGCAAACTCCTTGCAAATGTTGTCCAAGGTGGGATTAGAACCCAGGACCCCAGTGCTGCAAGGCTGCAGTGCTATCCACTGAGCCACCGTGCTGCCCAGAATCCATGATTTTTATAAACAGAAAGATAGTGAGGAAACACTTAGCTAACATAAATTAATTCAAGTCTCCAGGTCCAGCTGAATTACACCCCAGAGTACTGAAGGAGATAGCAGAAGAAAAATTTTTGAACCACTCTCCATAATCTTTGATAATTCTTGGAGAACAGGAGAAGTCCCAGAAGACTGGAGAAGAGGAAATGTTGTTCTTATCTTCAAAAAGGGGGAGGTGGACCCAAGGAACTGTAGGCCGGTGAGTCTGACGTCAATACTAGGAAAGATGTTTGAACAAATGATTAAACATCATGTATGTAAGTACCTGGATAAGAATGCAGTGATTAACCAGAGTAAGCATGGGTTTGTAACTAATAAGTCATGTCAGACTAACTTAATTTCCTTCTATGACAGAATCACTGACTGGGTGGATCAGGGAAATGCTGTAGATATAGTATATCTTGACTTCAGCAAAGCATTTGACAAAGTATCTCACACAATCCTTATTGAAAAAATGACTTAGTATGGAATGGACAAGGCAAATGTTAGGTGGATTCATAACTGGCTTAGTGATTGGACCCAAAGAGTGGTCGTAAATGGCTGCACATCCAGTTGGAAGAATGTCTCAAGTGGGGTACCACAGGGTTCTGTCCTGGGCCCTGTATTGTTCAACATCTTTATCAATGAGTTAGATGAAGGAATTAAGGATAAACTGATTAAATTTGCTGATGACACAAAGCTAGGAGGGATCGATAATACTAGAGAAGAGAGAGAGAGAGGATTCAAAGATATAAATAAACTGGAGAAGTGGGCAGCAACTAACGGAATGGTTTTTAACAGGGAAAATGCAAAGAACTACATCTGGGCAATAAAAATGAAAAAAAGCATATACAGAATGGGAGGAATAGGGCTAAGCAACAGCACATGTGAAAAAGACTTGGGTATACTAATAGATCATAAACTGAACATGAGTCAACAGTGTGATGCAGCAGCAAAAAAGGCAAATACAATTCTGGGATGTATTAACAGAAGCATACAGTATAGATCACGTGAAGTCATTATTGCCCTCTACTCCTCTTTGGTCAGACCTCATCTGGAATACTGTGTACAGTTTTGGGCATCACATTTTAAAAAAGACATCAGCAAACTGGAGCAAGTTCAGAGGAGAGCGACCAGAATGGTGACTGGTCTGCAAACCATGTCCTATGAGGAACGGTTACAGGATTTGGGAATGTTTAGCTTGCAAAAAACACATTGTAGAAGGATGATCTTTATTCTCATTTGCACAAGGAAAGACTAGAAGCAATGGGATGAAACTGAATGGGAGGAGACACAGATTAGATATTAGAAAAAACTTTTTGACAGTTAGGGTGATCAATGAGTGGAACAGGCTGCCATGAGAGGTGGTGAGTTCTCCTTCAATGGTAGTCTTCAAACAGAGGCTGGACAGACATCTGGGATGATTTGGTGAATCCTGCATTGAGCAGGGGGTTGGACCAGATGGCCCAGGAGGTCCCTTCCAACTCTACCATTCTATGAGTTTCTTTCCATGTTGAATTTTTGAGCCAATGTCAAAAGCATAATTTAAAGTGAATATAAAATTCTAATGTACGGTCTTACATTAATTTTTAGGACATGTACGACTAATGTTTGGTCAGGCCACCAAACATTTCTTTAGTATAAAGGGAAATCTGTAGACTGGAGCAAAGATTGGGCATGTGGAAATGCAACATGTCTGTGCCAGGGGGCTCAACGCAGATTAGGTAGTGGACATTCTGGCATACACATTAGAGAATTGACAACCATCAACATCTTATGCAAGTTCTTCCCTGGATTCCTAGTGATATCACTAAATTAGTGTACTCATCACATTTATATTATCCATAGTACACAGGAGAAATGGGAACATAGAAACATTTAGCAGCTGATCTCCATCCCTGTGGATGTCATTTCAGTATCACTCTAAATCATACATTTATCCAAAAATAACAGCAGAAAATGCCTTGTGTTTAGTTAGGTGTGAAGGGCTGACTGTGAATTAATTTAAGGAGTGTAAAGTGTGGAAGTTCAGAGCAAGTATCGAGTGATTGTAGATTATTTAATGTCTCGTTAGATTGACAGATTCTGGATCGCTGGCCCAGGGCCAGATTTTTTTTTTCCTCTAACGAAAACTTCAAGTTATTCTAAATTCTAACCTGTTCTGCGTTTTTCAGCAATTACTGTACACCCTCTATTGGTGTTCACCAAGCTGCATTGTATGTAGAAGTACTGATGTTGATGAACTTTTTCATTAGCAATAAAATTAGTAATGATGGACACTGATTGTGTCCGCAGAGGTCTGCAGCTCTCTAGTACAGCAAGTGGGAATGTTCAGATGAGGCTCTGTGCAATGTATAGAATAAGACAGATGGGAACATCTAGTTTTACTGTGCTAAGGAATACTAAGGTTTTACTTCAGATATTACATAAAATACGGCTTCTCAACCCTTCCCGTTATGTTTCATGTCTCTTCAACCATGAATAGCTTGGTCCTCATGTGCAGAGCCTGTACAGCAGCACAGAGCCTGTACAGCGGCAAGTAGTGTCCCTTAATACTCCAAAATTCGCTGCCATATGCATCTCGTGTTGCTGTATAAAGTATGGTGGGCTACAGTTATTCTCCCATAAAACATCTAAGATGCTGTATGCATCTTGTTACCTTTAGGGCTTGTTCAGATGAGCATATTCTACATACATGGACTACCCGTGGGAGCCATGCTTTGCACGCAGAGCCATTATGAGCATTGTGCCCATGCACATAGCAGGTTTTCCCACACACGGACCAATGATCTACATGGTGAACCTTGCAGTATGCACTATCATGATCTGTTTTACATGCATAGCAGACGAGTACACGGAGTAACGGCTGCAATGTGCCAGAGTTTGTTTTTCCATTTGAATTTGGCTAAATGTCGTTTTCTACCCAAAATAGTATGTTGCCCCCTTTCCCTAGTATGGGATAGCTTGCTGATTGCTGAGGTTTCGAACTCTGGGATACCAAACAATATCGAGAAGGGGACTGCTAGAAAAAGCCAGCTTTCTCCACTTTCTGCTAGTCCTATAGGCAGTGAATGGAAAGGAAGTTTAGCTTGCACTCCTCCTTTCAAGATTGGGCTCAGCAATGTCCAGTTTTCTGGATCTCTGGGGCCTAGCCATTGAATTATTAGCAATCGGTAACTACATCTCGGTGTTGTCTTCCATTAAGCATACATGCCTGAAGATGGTGCACATCAGATCGCCTGTTCTCTCTGCGCATGCCTCCAAATCCCGTTTTGTAGGGGGTTTGGATGTAAGCCCCAGCACAAAACACAATAGGAAAGCACTCAAGTTATTCGCTATCTTACAGACTTAACTCTGGGAACTTCATCTTGAGCAGAGGGTGCTTATGCCTGACCTCCATTCATTGTTAACGAGACTACTGTAGAAAGTCGAGTACATCACTTTGCTTTGCAAATCAATGAATGGAATGGAGGTCAGATATTTTAATATTTATGTACGACACCATGCATCTGGAGAGTGAAGTGCTGTATTTTCACAAATTTTAGTTTGACTTTACTTTAGATAATCAAAAGCTATCACTAGATGTAAGTTTTTAAGGTTTTTTTTTTTGCTAACTTTTTACCTTTGTCATTGAAAATGGACAGTAAAGAACGCTGTGGACCTTGGATACAATTTTTGAAATAGGGGGGGGGGGGAATATCTCTATCTATATTTATACACATATATACACTAGCTGTTTCTAGCCAGCTAACGCTCGGCACGCTCATTGCTATCTAATTAATGCTGCTAGTGATTAAACTGAAGTAAATAATGACAACATTCAATAGCGCTTACACAGGTGGTAAATTAACTTAAATTGAAGTTAATAACAATAATAATAATTAAAAATCAGAATAATACTAATACATTTTATTCACAGTGTAAAATCAAAAGCAAACTGGATTCGTGTGGTAATGTGTGGGGACGGAGCCTCGTGTGGTAATGTGTGGGGACGGAGCCTCGTGTGGTAATGTGGAGGGACGGAGCCTCGTGTGGTAATGTGGAGGGACGGAGCCTCTTGTGGTAATGTGTGGGGATGGAGCCTCTTGTGGTAATGTGTGGGGACGGAGCCTCGTGTGGTAATGTGGGGGGACGGAGCCTCGTGTGGTAATGTGTGGGGACGGAGCCTCGTGTGGTAATGTGGGGGGACAGAGCCTCGTGTGGTAATGTGGGGGGACGGAGCCTCGTGTGGTAATGTGTGGGGACAGAGCCTCGTGTGGTAATGTGTGGGGACAGAGCCTCGTGTGGTAATGTGTGGGGACTTAGCCTCGTGTGGTAATGTGTGAGGACATAGCCTCGTGTGGTAATGTGTGGGGGTGGGATTATATGTGGTAATATGGTGGGGGGGCGGGATTATGTGTGGTAATGTGGTGCGGGGCGGGATTGTGTGGTAATGTGGTGGGGGGGCGGGATTGTGTGTGGTGATGGGGTGGGGGGCGGAGCTACTGTGCAGGGGGCGGGATCATCTGTGGTAATGCAGTGGGATTATGTAGGGGGCGGGATTATGTGTGGTGGGGGCGGGATTATGTGTGGTGATGGGATGGGGTGGGGGGGCAGAGCTACTGTGCAGGGGGCGGGATTATCTGTGGTAATGTGGTGGGGGGTGGGATTATGTGTGGTAATGTGGGGGGCAGGATTATGTGTGGTAATGTGGTGGGGGCGGGATTGTGTGTAATAATGGGGTGGGGGGCGGGATTATGTCTGGTGATAGGTATCTCTCTCTATATATATCTCTATCTATATAATGTGTGTGTGTGTGTGTGTGTGTATATATATATATATATATATATATATATATATATATATATATATATATATATATATATATATATATATTCTATAATCTCTGATGACAGTACTTTATTGATCGCAAACACAAGTGCAGATTATTCATCAAGTAATGTGCTAGTCTCTGTGTTTTTCGTGGCTCAGACTTGTTCTGTTGTATGGTGGGTCTCCTTAGTGTGGGATAAGGATGCTTTTTCCATGAAAAAAAATTGAAAACTCGATGCCACCATTCTCTTTGTTAAAGGGTTTGTCTCTACTTTCTGAAACTGTTCATTGATTGGACAATGTCACCGTGTAAGGACACACCCCCTAACTGGTAACACCCAGTTGTCAATTTGTAAATTACTAGGAGGAACTGTTCTGCTATTACATGGCATATACAATTGTTTACATCAGACGTATATCCAGAGAGATGACCCGCTTATCTTTAGACACGTCGTTGCAGTTGGACAGCCATTTTACGAAGTGATATAAGCCTGATCCTTATTGGTCCAGTTTCCCTATTCCCAGCCGAAGGGCTCTTGTTTTAGGATATCATTTGGGACCATTTATGAGTTTCCAGTGTAGTATTATGTGACATCCTTTCACTAAAGCAAGAAGCAAACACAGTAGGTCTTTGCTGGGTACCTCCATATATGCCGTATATAGATGTCCCATTTCTTAAAGGGAAACACTACAAATCTATTTTGATTTAGAAAGTTAAGACTTGCTTTCACCAGACAATAACTTATCACCTATCCATAGAATGATTGAGTACTTGTTGATTGGTGGGGGTCCGACTGCTTTGAACTGCTCCTAACCGTTAAAAGGAGAACTTCAATCCCTATGAGAATGGCTTAGCGGTACATTCTCATCCTCTACTTCATTCATTCCCCGTGGGGCTTCCAGGTGCTGTACTTGGCTTTTTCTGGCAGCCCAATCTGCCCATCGGAGCAGGTCTGACCGGCCTGACCCTCCCCCACCGCACCACCACCAATCAGCAAGTTATCGCCCTTCCAGCTCATTGGATATGCCATAAAGACATTGCTGACTTATTAATTTATTCCTTCATCTTCTTGGAAGAGTATTTTAGTTTTGTGTAATACTAAAGTCCCTGTGTTTTATTTTACCTTTAAAAACAGGTGTCCGATTTAGTTATTATATTGAACCACAAAAGAGCAGTCGAAGCTTTTGCCAAAGGCGGTAACTTAACTCTGGGAGGAAATTTCACAGTTGCTATTGGACCTCTTGGGAGGTAAGGGCAAGTAATGAGAATGGGACAAGTGAAATAAATATTGAGCTTTATTAAAAAAAAAAAAAAAGTACTAAACTGGCAAGTCAGTACTATTAGTTATTTAGTTTGTGTCTGAAGTTTTCTCCCGACTGATTCCTTCTCACGAATGCAATCGCATGGATCGTTCTAAACATGATGTACAATGTGAATGCATCTAGGTTGTGTATTTTCATGATAATTTATACAAATATGTAATTATCACAATACACTATTTTCTGCTGTGATCTTGGCTAAGTGACAGTGGCAGCCGGGTCGAATACTGAGCCGGCTGTCAGTCAGTGCTGGGTTCTGGTTACAGCCACCACTCACCTGCGCTGACCGGGCATGTCAGCGGTCACACAGAAGGAGCACCCCGGGTATACTACCTGCCTGTGTCTCCATTGGGCTCTGCAGATTTTTCCTGCACTGTCCCGTGGCATGAACATGACTGGGGGCAGGGCCAAGAAGCAACAGGAGGCTGCAGCATGTGCAAGCAGAGAAATCCAAGATGGTGCCTACGCAGCAGGTGGCAGGATGGGAAGAGCGGCTGCTCCCAGCACAGTGGTGAGACTTGCTGGGTTTACTAGAACTCCTCTCGATCAGGACACCTCTTTAGATGGGTCACGTGCTCTCCGTGAAGGGTAACCTACCCAGTCTCCTGAGTCCTTGGGGAAGGGTTAGGCTGTATCTGCCCCTAAAGGCCTTCCTGTCCTGCAGCTTCACTGAGGGGCAACTCTCCCTGCCACCAGCCAGTTACTGAGCCAATTACACGACCAAGAGGATAAATGACCTCAGTCGGCCTGTGACCCTCACAGACCTGGTCAGCTAATCTCAGCCCCACTGTCTGAAACAGGTGACCTGGAAAACAGACTCAGCAGGAATAATGTAAGGGTGGTTGGCATCCCTGAAAACCGAGGGAAACCGTCCCACTATACACTGACCGGTGACTTTACATATTCCGCACCTACAGTTTCCCTTTTACTCCATTTTATCAAGCCAATTGCTTTTACTTGTCATTAACACTATTTCTACAGTTGATATAATAATAATAATAATTTTATTTTATATAGCGCCAACATATTCTGCAGCGCTTTACAAATAAAGTCTATTAACACTTATTTTCTATCATGTACCAATTTCTCCTAACTTTCGGGACTTAATTTCTTGTGACCTTCCAGCACCAGAATATTAGGGCTTGTTTTGTTTTTATGGTTATGACCTTCTTCCCATGAGCTCCATCTACCTGTATACATAGCTGAGCATGGCATCAGACCCTGAACTCTTCCTGCTCTTCTAGAAATCTGGAGGGAGATGTTGCAATCAGGAGCTCGGCGGCGGTCTACACGTACTGCAAGTCACGTGGGCTGTTTGCAGGAATATCGTTGGAAGGGTCTGGGTTGATTGAAAGGAAAGAAACCAATCGCAAGTAAGTTGGCGCATTATCAGTGTTAGTTTGTGAAATAGTTGGAACGTTTTCGGTGGTGGCGCGTCTCTAACACATTGTATTGCTTCCTGACCAGAGGGGATCTGACTGCAGGAATCCCCTCCCCACCCTCAAAGCCTTATAACGAGATGGTCCCAGGTTTGCTTCTTGCTGTAGGGCAGTACACCTATTATTTCCTTTACCTCTGACAGTCACATTTGGAATGCAGCGGACACCTGCCTACAGCTGTGAGAATCTGGGCTAACTCGCCGGAGGCCTTACCGCTTGGGTCAATAGCGACCACGGCACTTAAGTAGTCAGGATGTAAGACAGGCGGCGCTCCCTCTATTGGTAGCTTGGAGCCAATGGTCTTGGCAGCCGGGGGAATAATAACAACCCCCATGACTGTCATGTTAGTTCTCCAACTAATGGTAGAAATCTGGGAGGAAATATTACAGGGAATTGTACAATTGATCACGTTCCCTAGTAAGGCATAAAAAAAACTTGTAAAATGATGTAAAAGTCTACACCCTTTTTTCCCCATTTGTCACGTAAAAATAAAAAATAGAAAAAAAACTAAAAACAGAATTTCTATTGGTGGAGGAAACATCTGACAAAATCATGCACCCAGTTATGGACCATTGGGTTATGTTCGCATTCGTGCCTTGCCGTTCCATCTGCCCTTACCTTAAGACCTCCTTTTACTTGTCACAATATTGTCGGTATTGGAAAAACCAAGTGCCAGTGCTATCCGTGTGTCCATATGTTCCATCCATGTGCACAATCCGTGTGATACGTGCTGAAATAGAATGCAGAATAGAAATGACAGATGTTTAGGTGTTAGATGTGCAAAGATAGGGTATACGTAGATAGAAAGATATCTGTGTGATATACAGGTCCTTCTCAAAAAATTAGCATATAGTGTTAAATTTCATTATTTACCATAATGTAATGATTACAATTAAACTTTCATATATTATAGATTCATTATCCACCAACTGAAATTTGTCAGGTCTTTTATTGTTTTAATACTGATGATTTTGGCATACAACTCCTGATAACCCAAAAAACCTGTCTCAATAAATTAGCATATCAAGAAAAGGTTCTCTAAACGACCTATTACCCTAATCTTCTGAATCAACTAATTAACTCTAAACACATGCAAAAGATACCTGAGGCTTTTAAAAACTCCCTGCCTGGTTCATTACTCAAAACCCCCATCATGGGTAAGACTAGCGACCTGACAGATGTCAAGAAGGCCATCATTGACACCCTCAAGCAAGAGGGTAAGACCCAGAAAGAAATTTCTCAACAAATAGGCTGTTCCCAGAGTGCTGTATCAAGGCACCTCAATGGTAAGTCTGTTGGAAGGAAACAATGTGGCAGAAAACGCTGTACAACGAGAAGAGGTGACCGGACCCTGAGGAAGATTGTGGAGAAGGACCGATTCCAGACCTTGGGGAACCTGAGGAAGCAGTGGACTGAGTCTGGTGTGGAAACATCCAGAGCCACCGTGCACAGGCGTGTGCAGGAAATGGGCTACAGGTGCCGCATTCCCCAGGTAAAGCCACTTTTGAACCATAAACAGCGGCAGAAGCGCCTGACCTGGGCTACAGAGAAGCAGCACTGGACTGTTGCTAAGTGGTCCCAAGTACTTTTTTCTGATGAAAGCAAATTTTGCATGTCATTCGGAAATCAAGGTGCCAGAGTCTGGAGGAAGACTGGGGAGAAGGAAATGCCAAAATGCCTGAAGTCCAGTGTCAAGTACCCACAGTCAGTGATGGTGTGGGGTGCCATGTCAGCTGCTGGTGTTGGTCCACTGTGTTTCATCAAGGGCAGGGTCAATGCAGCTAGCTATCAGGAGATTTTGGAGCACTTCATGCTTCCATCGGCTGAAATGCTTTATGGAGATGAAGATTTCATTTTTCAGCACGACCTGGCACCTGCTCACAGTGCCAAAACCACTGGTAAATGGTTTACTGACCATGGTATTACTGTGCTCAATTGGCCTGCCAATTCTCCTGACCTGAACCCCATAGAGAATCTGTGGGATATTGTGAAGAGAAAGTTGAGAGACGCAAGACCCAACACTCTGGATGAGCTTAAGGCCGCTATTGAAGCATCCTGGGCCTCCATAACATCTCAGCAGTGTCACAGGCTGATTGCCTCCATGCCACGCCGCATTGAAGCAGTCATTTCTGCCAAAGGATTCCCGACCAAGTATTGAGTGCATAACTGAACATTATTATTTGATGGTTTTTTTGTTTGTTATTAAAAAACACTTTTATTTGATTGGACGGGTGAAATATGCTAATTTATTGAGACAGGTTTTTTGGGTTTTCAGGAGTTGTATGCCAAAATCATCAGTATTAAAACAATAAAAGACCTGACAAATTTCAGTTGGTGGATAATGAATCTATAATATATGAAAGTTTAATTGTAATCATTACATTATGGTAAATAATGAAATTTAACACTATATGCTAATTTTTTGAGAAGGACCTGTATAATTGGTGCTGTTTAAAATACACATTTTACAGTACATGTATTTAGCTAATAAAAACATTTTTTTAAATTGCCCCCCTTCCCCTATTTTTAATAACCAGCTAAGGCTAAGCATACAGCTGCGGGCTCATACTAATACCCTGGAAAGATCCATGGATATTGGCCCCTTCCCAGCCTAAAAAGGACGGACTTTAGCTGCCCCAGAAATGATGCATCCATTAGATGAGCCAATTCTGGCTCTTAGCTCTGCACCTCCCGATTTGCCCTGGTGCGATGGCAATTGGGGTAATTGGATTGTGGGGTTGATGTCAGCAACAGACACGGACATCAAGACCTAGGGTTAGGACAATTTCTCTTCACCTATTTATTAAAAAAAATAATCCAACAGTAAATCTTGAAATCGTTGTGAGACGACTTCTTCAATTTTGCAGTCAAAGAACTTAAGAGTCGCATATGAGACAAGATCCATCAACAGGAGCTTGTTGATGTTCTATAGGTAACTTTCCAATTTATCTTTCCACCATTCTGGGTATAGAGGTGCTGAAAAATAATAAAAAGCCACACTATACATACTGTCTAACAGCGATGTAACACGGAGGGTGGATTTATTCTCTCCCCATGGTGGAGCGCTTACTGCATGAATCCAAGATGCCAAAAGGGAGAATTGTCAGCTAATGGTTTCCAGATCCCGCTAGGTATTCTTTATGTCAGCGATCAAATGTCGTATTCTCCCCAACACTTTTCATTGATTTCTCACGTATCCGATTCCTTGCAATATAGAATATATTGTCTTGTAACCTGCAGGATTGTAATCAAGGATTTATTACAGATTTTATTGTCAAGAGGACATCCGGGCATATGAGGTCTTGTTTGGTGAAATTCCCCGCCCTGCACAAGCCGAAGAACTTTATGACATTCTTGATTCTTTCACTGAAAAATATGAAATTGAAGAACAAAGTACGAACCGGAGAAAAGTCGTCAGAGAACAAAGAAAGGTGCGAGCTGCAGGCGCCATCAATTAGTGGCTTTACCTTTTTCATGAAGTCAGCTGCTCATGTACATGTCCTTTTGGTCTTACGGAGCTGGGATACAGCCGGCACCTGCCGCTGACGGCAACGACCACAGCCGGCTCCGGTCACTGATGTTTAACCATTTAAATGCCGCTATTAATCTAACAGGTGTATTAGATGGCATAATTACAAAGTGCAACCACTCCAGCTCCCATAAGCATCCATGAGATGCAATTTTGGGGTGCCAATGGGGTTAACATAGTAGCTGGAGATCTACTGACAGCCAACATCGACGCCATCTTGGTGCTCCCATGAAACCCAGTCAGTAATTTCACTGTATAGTGCCATATTCTAGTATCACTATATTTAGCACAAGCAATCACACAATTACAGGTTCAAGTTCCTTGGAGGTGACTAAAAAATAAAATTAATATAAAAATAAAGATAAAAAAAATAAACATATTTGATATCCTGTGGGACAATCAGAGGGAAAGTATAATAGAAACACGTCACCTCTTCTGTATTTATCACCCACTCCTGGTTTTGGCTTGTAAATACTGATGCAAAATGCTGAATGTTCGAGGCTTAATAATAAGCAGGACCACTCTCCCAGGTTGTCTAACCTAGGAATAAGTAGTGATGGACAGTCAGCAGGGTGCAGTGTCAGGACCCACCGGAGGATCCTCCGGAGGGCCAGTCCGATGCTGCCAGCAGAACAGTGTAGCACGGAATTATTATATGCTGCACAATTATTATTTTATAGACCTATTTACTAAGCGACACATCGGTGGAGCTGTCTGGGTCTCTTTAAGATGCAGTTGGCTTTAGCTCATCCACCCCAGTGTGTGCTGCCTACTACTGCAGCCAGATAACCAGGGACTGTTACGGTAATTGTGGATCGCCTGGGAAACTGTAATCAGACTTCTACTCCAATCTGAAAGCTGTCGCCTTTCATCACCTGCCATTTACAGTGCAAAGCTCGCCTAAAAAGGAGCTGATCTGAGACAATCGCGTTGGTACAATCTCTTACACAGGACACATGAGGGAGATTCTGGTCACTGATCAAAAAACATTTTGCTATTTGTACAGAGATAACAGAGCTGAATCTGCCTGCCTTTTACACTTTCAAATGAATGTGATATGTTTTTTATTTTTAGTTGAATTAGGCTTTATGGCTGCCGCAGTGATGTGTGCTTTATGGCTGCCGCAGTGACATGTGCTTTATGGCTGCTGCAGTAAATGAACGTTAATAATCAAAATGAATGTCCAGTAAGAGACAAACAAATCCTCCCCATACCAGGGAATTGCAGGGGAGCTGCATATATACAGTGGGTACAGAAAGTATTCGTACCCCTTTAAATTATTCACTCTGTTTCATTGCAGCCATTTGGTAAATTCAAAAAAGTTCAAATTTTTTTTTCTCATTCATCTTGACTGAAAAAAACAGAAATGTAGAAATTTTTGCAAATGTAATAAAAAAGAATAACTGAAATATCACATGGTCATAAGTATTCAGACCCTTTGCTCAGTATTGAGTAGAACCCCCTTTTGAGCTAGTACAGCCATGAGTCGTCTTGGGAATTATGCAACAAGTTTTTCACACCTGGATTTGGGGATCCTCTGCCATTCTTCCTTGCAGATCCTCTCCAGTTCCGTCAGGTTGGATGGTGAACATTGGTGGACAGCCATTTTCAGGTCTCTCCAGAGATGCTCAATTAGGTTTAGGTCAGGGCTCTGGCTGGGCCAGTCAAGAATGGTCACAGAGTTGTTCTGAAGCCACTCCTTTGTTATTTTAGCTGTACGCTAAGGGTCATTGTCTTGTTGGAAGGTGAACCTTCGGCCAAGTCTGAGGTCCAGAACACTCTGGAAGAGGTTTTTATCCAGGATATCTCTGTACATGGCCACATTTATGTTTCCTTCAATGACAACCAGTCATCCTGTCCCTGCAGCTGAAAAAAACACCCATAGTAAGATGCTGCCACCACCATGTTTCACTGTTGGGATTGTATTGGGCAGGTGATGAGCAGTGACTGGTTTTCTCCACACATACCACTTAGAATTATCACCAAAAAGGTCTATCTTCATCTCTTCAGAAAAGAGAATCTTGTTTCTAATAGTCTGGGAGTCCTTCATGTGTTTTTTTAGCAAACTCTATGTGGGCTTTCACATGTCTTGCACTGAGGAGAGGTTTCCGTCAGGACACTCTGCCATAAAGGCCCGACTGGTGGAGGGCTGCAGTGATAGTTGACTTTGTGGAACTTTCTCCCATCTCCCTACTGCATCTCTGGAGCTCAGCCACAGTAATCTTGGAGTTCTTCTTTACCTCTCTCACCAAGGCTCTTCTCCCAAGATTGCTCAGTTTGGCTGGACGGCCAGGTCTAGGAAGACTTCTGGTGGTCCAAAACTTCTTCCATTTAAGGATTATGGAGGCCACTGTGCTCTTAGGAACCTTGAGTACTGCAGAAATTCTGTTGTAACCTTGGCCAGATCTGTGCCTTCCCACAATTCTGTCTCTGAGCTCATTGGTCTGACATGCACTGTGAGGTCTTATATACACAGGTGTCTGCCTTTCCAAATCAAGTCCTCTATCAGTTTAATTAAACACAACTGGACTCCAATTAAGGAGTAGAACCAAGAAATTTCTACATTTGTGTTTTTTTTTTTCAGTCAAGATGGGGTGCAGAGTGTACATTAATGTGAAAAAATGAACTTTTTTGAATTTACCAAATGGCTGCAATGAAACAGAGTGAAAAATGTAAAGGGGTCTGAATACTTTCCATATCCACTGTAGATCTTTGTATTAAGGTGGCCACCTTCAGTAGGAGTCATACAGCCACTCCTAACGACCCCTCTATACACATACACAAGCATGCATGTGTGTTCAATGGTAAAATGGGTCTAGGCTGCTGCCAGACCTCTGTCGACAACCTACCTCCCCTGAAAAAAAAAAGACATGATGAAATGTTCCCCATCCTGTTTTCTATCAATGTCCTCTGTTAGGGGGAGATTTAGAGGCCCCATCACATGTGTGTGTGCTGGCCTTTTAGAGTATAGTCTTACTAGCCATTGTAGGCCTCCAGTGGAGAGTGTCGTCTCTCATTAACGTTTATTACACCTATATAATACTTGGACCTAAAGAGTAACGCACTCACTTCCGAAATTTTTCGACCTTTGATTGGTGGTAGGGATGGAGACCCTGATTCTAGTTATGTATCACTTAGCTTATTGGGTGCCGCAGTTATAGAATCACAGCACAGTTTTCTCTGCTGCAAAGCTCCATTGTTGAGCTGTGTATCACCCCGCCACACCTGAGCTTTCTGTGCATATTTCTATAGTGACTGAGAGCTGCTAAACAGTGGTTGGAGCAGGAGGCTTGAGGCCAGTTGTCCTGTAGTGATGATCTCCTCCTGATAAAACACCGATTGTATTGAAACCACAAAATACAGCTCAGTGAGTGACACATCCCTGTAATTGGGTCTCTGCCCCTACACCATGGTGCCTAGCAAACAACTTCTAACAGATTTCCTTTGGCAACAGATTATGTAGTTTTGCTGTTCTTCCAAAACCGCTGTAACATTCAATCAGATTTCACTGCTTCTTCCTCTTTTATTTGTACGCTACGTTTTTATTCGTAGACCCCTTTTTTGTTTTATCTGAGTTGTCTCATGTAATATTAACCAGCTTTATTTAGCACCGACCTATTCTGCAGGAAATAACAAAAAAGACAAGTAATATAAGAACAAAGGAAATAAATCTGAATCTAAGGGAAATCTAAATGTAGCCATAACCTGCCTGTGTGTTTTATTTTTATGTAGAAAGAGATGTCATTTAAGTCGAACAGACAGCGCTCTCATCAGTCCGCAAACGGTACAGAAGGTAAGGACCGGGCTCTGTCTGTATCAGATGGTTACAGCTTTTATCATGTCCATATCTTACAGGTAAATACTTTAGGTAAAGTAGATAAGCTGGACTTGCCTTCCTGGGAAATTGTATGGTTGCAGTGTAAAGCATGGAGAGTAAAAGAGCAGCAGCCTGAGCCACCGATGAGTCGAAAATACACAGGCTTGTTGTGGGAATACGGAAAAACCTATGTGATGGTGTAATACAGTCCATAGCAATAAGCCAATGTTTGTTACACTGTGTGACACCCTTCCACCTCCATTTTTAAGTTTTCGTGACTGGGTGAATATACGGCCATTTTATTGGTTGGATGTATGGCATTTAGGGTTCAGGTGTCACAGAGCACCATCAGTGGAAGGCTCGCAGCACTTAGAAGGGCTCCCGAGGACAGGCTTTGCACTAGCCACTTTGTTTAGCTTGTTCCAGGGGAACCCTAAGTCCTATACTGGGTCTTGAACTTACGCCATGGTGCTCCTCAGTTGATTTCATGGAGTGCTGGCCGGTGGAGCGGTCCAGCAGAGGATGAGTCAGAAAGTCTGATCAGTAAAATCAGTAAAAAGAGGTCAGGAAAAGAAAAAGTAAGTAGGTAATAAAGTAGTCAAAACCTGAGTTGGGGTCAGTAACTGGAATTAAACTAGCCGGGCCGAAGAGTAACTGGCGTGAACCAGAGCTTCTATAAACCGATCCAAAGATGGGAGTATCAAAAAAATAACCAAATTAAATATCTACCAAAGTACTGTATACCAATTGAAGGTAGAAAAATCCCAAATACTCCAGTAAAATAGGTTAAATATGCAGTATTAATCAGTAATTATTATTTTGTTAGTACAGAATAAAAACAACAAAACTCGCAGACATGATTACATATCTCGTTGGCAAAAGTGAGAAGTCGCTAATGTCTCATGAAAATGATAGTTATATCTAAATGTAAACAATAAGTCGGTTATTGTTCTAAATGGATCATAAAATATATATATATATATATATATATATATATATATATATATATATATATATATATATATATATACACACAGTGGGGCAAAAAAGTATTTAGTCAGTCAGCAATAGTGCAAGTTCCATCACTTAAAAAGATGAGAGGTGTCTGTAATTTACATCATAGGTAGACCTCAACTATGGGAGACAAACTGAGAAAAAAAATCCAGAAAATCACATTGTCTGTTTTTTTATCATTTTATTTGCATATTATGGTGGAAAATAAGTATTTGGTCAGAAACAAAATTTCATCTCAATACTTTGTAATCTATCCTTTGTTGGCAATGACAGAGGTCAAACGTTTTCTGTAAGTCTTCACAAGGTTGCCACACACTGTTGTTGGTATGTTGGCCCATTCCTCCATGCAGATCTCCTCTAGAGCAGTGATGTTTTTGGCTTTTCGCTTGGCAACACGGACTTTCAACTCCCCCCAAAGGTTTTCTATAGGGTTGAGATCTGGAGACTGGCTAGGCCACTCCAGGACCTTGAAATGCTTCTTACAAAGCCACTCCTTCGTTGCCCCGGCGGTGTGCTTTGGATCATTGTCATGTTGAAAGACCCAGCCACGTTTCATCTTCAATGCCCTTGCTGATGGAAGGAGGTTTGCACTCAAAATCTCACGATACATGGCCCCATTCATTCTTTCATGTACCCGGAGCAGTCGTCCTGGCCCCTTTGCAGAGAAACAGCCCCAAAGCATGATGTTTCCACCACCATGCTTTACAGTAGGTATGGTGTTTGATGGATGCAACTCCGTATTCTTTTTCCTCCAAACACGACAAGTTGTGTTTCTACCAAACAGTTCCAGTTTGGTTTCATCAGACCATAGGACATTCTCCCAAAACTCCTCTGGATCCTCCAAATGCTCTCTAGCAAACTTCAGACGGGCCCGGACATGTACTGGCTTAAGCAGTGGGACACGTCTGGCACTGCAGGATCTGAGTCCATGGTGGCGTAGTGTGTTACTTATGGTAGGCCTTGTTACATTGGTCCCAGCTCTCTGCAGTTCATTCACTAGGTCCCCCCACGTGGTTCTGAGATTTTTGCTCACCGTTCTTGTGATCATTCTGACCCCACGGGGTGGGATTTTGCGTGGAGCCCCAGATCGAGGGAG
The DNA here is from genome assembly GCF_051348905.1 of Ranitomeya variabilis. NCBI lineage: Eukaryota > Metazoa > Chordata > Amphibia > Anura > Dendrobatidae > Ranitomeya > Ranitomeya variabilis. The sequence goes on along the minus strand of NC_135233.1, from coordinate 1,022,500,966 downwards.
ATTATCAGTGGTCTTGAATGTCTTCCATTTTCTAATTATTGCTCCCACTGTTGATTTCTTCACTCCAAGCTGGTTGGCTATTGCAGATTCAGTCTTCCCAGCCTGGTGCAGGGCTACAATTTTGTTTCTGGTGTCCTTTGACAGCTCTTTGGTCTTCACCATAGTGGAGTTTGGAGTCAGACTGTTTGAGGGTGTGCACAGGTGTCTTTTTATACTGATAACAAGTTTAAACAGGTGCCATTACTACAGGTAATGAGTGGAGGAAAGAGGAGACTCTTAAAGAAGTTACAGGTCTGTGAGAGCCAGAAATCTTGATTGTTTGTTTCTGACCAAATACTTATTTTCCACCATAAAATGCAAATAAAATGATGAAAAAACAGACAATGTGATTTTCTGGATTTTTTTTTCTCAGTTTGTCTCCCATAGTTGAGGTCTACCTATGATGTAAATTACAGACGCCTCTCATCTTTTTAAGTGGTGGAACTTGCACTATTGCTGACTGACTAAATACTTTTTTGCCCCACTGTATATATAATATTGAAAATAGATTATTTGCATTTGATATGGTCACATGCACACTTCTCAGCACATGACGTGAAGTGTTCCTGCATGGGTTAATTTATCTCCTCTCTCTGAATCCTACTCTCAACCTCTGTTTTAAGCTATAAAGTGAGCATAAACCACATGGGGTGATGCGTCCCCAAAATATCTTACTATCAGACAATCAAAAGGTCTTAATAAAGGATTTGAGCTTTAATATAAAAATATACAGTGCTTACTATAAGGTATGTGTATAGTTGTCTGTTTCCTTGAGGGAAGGAGAAGTGGATTATGGAGCACATCTGCGTACACAGTCCTCAAATGGGAACCCTTTCTCTTTGTGCCACCCAGCTTTTTATAGTCCTGACCATAGGCTCATATTTCCAGGATAACCCGATTGGCCCCTTTAAAAGATGCTGTTTGTGACAATTGGAAGTATTCTACACACCATCTGCTAACTCTGTGAAGCTGCCATGTTTGACACCTCTAGCATGCTCCCTGGAGACCCCCTGTAGTTCCTAGTTACTGCATTAAGAGCAGGCAGATGTGATGTCCTTTCTGTAGCCTTACCCAGTTGTTGTATACTTCCTTCACAGATATACATAAATTAGCACAAGTAACAATAATCAGGTACAAGTCGAATCAAAAATCATACTGCCAATTAGGTCAGAATGAAAACTCTGGTAAGTCTAAGTAGATGAATCCAGAGCATTAAACCAATAGAAACCAGAGGATGAATGAAATGTCTGCTCCAGACCTGCAGTCATATTGACTTCCCACTCCCCTGCCAGGCATGTTTCGCATATTGCTTCTTCAGGTGGTAACTTCATCAGGTAACTTCAATTATGCATCAGTTTAATCACATGATTGAAGACTGTATGATTTGCAGCTGTATTTAGCCTGAATAAGAGTAGTGTTCCTTATATTTGCTCTCTTAAAGTACTTAGTAAAGTTTTACACTTTTTTTTTTTTTTGAACGAGTGATCAATCTGACAAGTCTCCATTGTTGAAGTGACATTTTCTATCTTTCTTATTTTACAAGATATGACTCCATATTGTAACTTTTTTTTTTTCCTTTTCAGCTACGAGACCTACTCAGAGAAGTTTCCCCGACCTCTCCAGCTATAATATGAATGAGCGTGAGTATGAGCAGACTGGTACTTGATATTCTGTTTGATGCGAGGTTGCATGCAGCTACTCAGCCCTGGAAACCCATGAAGCTCCCAGAAAATATTTTTCATGCAGATGTTCAAACTAATATGGAGGTTTGGACTCTTCACTTATGGAGTCAGCAGAGCATTGCTGACTTTTATGCTCTGTTCCTCAGGACTCGTTGACCCCACTTCGTTACTTTACATGGTCTCCTCTTCTTCATGTCTACATTGCTGTGGTTCCTTAATGCCTCCATGTTTCAATACTGCCACACACAATACTGAAAGTTCTTCCCTAAAGTTCCTAAATATTTCTCAAACTGACTTATTACAATGGTGACAGCCAATTACAAGACCCAGACACAAATTTGGTCAGATCTTTAAAGGGAACCTGTCACTTAATTACCGTATTTTTCAGACCATAAGATGCACTTTTTCCAAAAACATTTTGGGGGAAAATAGGGGTGCTTTTTATGGTCGCAATATGCTTACAAATCCTGCGGCTGTGACGGTGCGGTGGGGCTCTTGGTGTGGCGGTCTGTGAGCCGGGGCAGTGGTAGCAGCTCTCTGTGCTCTGTGGGGGGCTCCGTCGGCATTTCATCAAAGCCCGGAGGCCCCTGCACATCCATTGCTGCCATGTTGCGGTGGCCTCCGGGAACATGGCCGCCGGACCGGGGGCGGTGTATGCTCAGATTCAGATCTCGTCCCGAGATCTCGGGATGAGATCTCGTTGCTGAGATTTGAATCTGAGCATGTGCCACCCTTGGCCCGGCGACCAAGTTCCCGGAGGTCACGTAACATGGCAGCAACGGATGTGCGGGGCCTCCGGGCTTTGACAAAATGCCGGTGGAGCTCCCCACGGAGCACAGAGAGCACCTGCCCCGGAGCTCAGCTCCCCTGCCCCAGCACAGAGCCGCAGCCACCGCACCAGCTTGGGATGGGATTTCCCGGAGGCCACCGCACCAGCCTGGGCCACCGAACGACCCCTGTAACCACTCCTCCACCTGTGCCGATCGCTTCCCTGGGAAGCTGAATTCGGACTGTAAGACGGATCCCCATTTGACACATTAGTTTTTTTTCCCTATTTTCCTTCTGAAAATTTGTGGTGCGTCTTATGGTCCGGTGCGTCTTATAGTCCGAAAAATACGGTATACTCTTCTAAGCTGCCCTCAATGTTGTTGGGGTGAGTTATGTTCATTTGTAAGATGTATCTATAAAGCTAAACGCCCCAGTATATCAGTTAAAAAATAAAGATTATAAGCATTTTTTATTTACTTGCCTTTAGTGTAAATCCCTCGGTTCCAGTCATGTGGGTGGTGCTGAATATCTGTAGTCACGCTCCTCCGGCCAGCAGTCATGTCCACCGCAGTTTGATTGATGGGCTGAACTGCCCAGACATCATGGTGCTCCCTGAAGAAGCTTGCATGAATGAGCCGATGTCCAGCTCCACCCACATGACTTAGAAAACCAGGGATTTACATAGACGGTGAGTACAGATTATACATGGTTTTATCTTGCTTATATACTGGGGTGTTTTTTATAGACACAGGTCAGGGATGAACATTGTATTATGTTCACGGCATCGGGGGCAGCTTAGTACCGGAAAATGTGACCATCCTCATAAAGTAACCCATTCTGTCACAAATGTTTGAAAGATCCAGATGTTATACACTTGTGATGATGGGACTGAATGAAGATTCTGAAATCCGCCATTAAGTGGTGTGTCCCAATACTTCTGTCTGTGTGGTGTACTTCACATACTGAATTATTAGGTGCAGACGGCCGTAGGTTCTCACATCCTAGTGAATGGGAACGATGATGCAAATGACACTCTGATTAAACCGTGATCAGCATAGTGTGATGTGATTCTCTTGGAGAAGATGGAGGAAAAAAATGTCCATGTTGTCAGTGCGCGAAAACTGGACGGCACTCCGATTTCATCCGCGCGCACTCATTGACTTTCATGGGCGAATGCCATCCAAATATCAGATTGAGCTCAGAACTCGGTCATACAGTGATGTTTTTTTTTTTTTCCTCCTTTCGGAGAGACCTTCTCCAAGCAAAAAAAATAACATTGGTCTGGGTTCGATCTGATGTCTTGTCGGATTGCACTTGGACCAATTTTAATATGGTCGTCTGCACAAGCCCAGAACGTGATGAAATCCTTTACCTGCTAAAGTGGACACATAGAGAACAATCAAGATTGGGAAGATGCACCTAAATAGCTTGGTGGCATTATTTGTACATGGTACTAGGATCAAGATTTCCTATTTTCCAGTAATGCTTGTAAATCAGACGCCTGTATAGTAGATGAATAATCTGTAAGTTTTGCTATGTGCATCCTTTTATTATATTAGATTTTATATAAGCTGCTGTGCACACACTGTCACGTTTCCCGGTATTCTCGGTGTGGGCAGGTGGTCACAGATCTGCATGTATGTGATTTGCCGCCTAGACTCCTGCTCTTTCTTCTCCTGGAGAAGCCTTGTGAGATTAGTCGGCACGTCCTATGGAGAATACTGGGCTACAGTGAGCACATCAGACTGTCACAATACACCAGGGTGAAGTCACAGAGCGTGACTGCAGGTCTTTCATTGGAGCCCTGACAACCACTTTAAAATGAGGTCTTTGGGAAGCTACGGACTGGCGTGGCGCCTGCCTGGCACGTGGGTACATCGCAGTTGAGTGATGAGCAGTCCTGAAGGGGATAATAGAAGCAGAGTTTATATAACCACATGGTGAATGGACATGTAAAAGGCTTCCCCGTAAAGCTCCTATTATTCCAGTAATCCGGAGGTGAAGGATTTCCCAGCCTTTTCTACATCTCGGCAGCTGTATTTATAAATCAAGTAAATATGTTAATCCCCCAGTGGTCTCCCCTTCTGGTTTCTCCTATCTGTTACATCACCACCTACAAAGACAAAGCAGAAAATGTACCCAAAATATTTTTAGTCTAATACTTACGAGGGAATCCTTTCTGGGGATTATCCAATACAGAACATGTTTTCAATCATTTCCATTTATGAATGAGGACAGTGGATTGTTGTGAATGAATGAATATCCTATGAGGAGGTTGGGGAGGGTCAGATACATGAAATGGGGAAAAAGCATTGAGACATCTACACATTATACCTACAGGAACTTTTATGACCGCCAGTTCTATGTCCAAACACATTAATGTGGCGTTCACCCACCTTTACAGCTATTACATCTTTTCCTCTTCTGGGAAGTTTTTCTACAAGAGTTTGGAGGTTTCTGGAGGAATGTTTGACCTTACAAATGTTCTTCTAGATGAAAGTGCAAACGCAGATGTTGGAGGAGAGGGCTGGACTCACAATCTCCAGTGAACTTCATCCCAAAAAGTGTTAGATGGGGTTGAGGTCAGGGCTTTAGTCATGTTTTTCCACACCAAACTCCCCTCCAACCATGTCTTTATGGACTGTTCCTACAAAGATGAAAGCTACTGTCTTGTGTGCTGATGGACTAAGATTTCCGTTCACTGGAATAAAGAGGGGACAATGCAGTCAGACAGATAACCTCCTGGCATTCACCAGACCCAGATTTGTCCATCAAATTCCAGATGAAGAAGTCTGCTCCATCACTGCACAGAACACTTCTCCACTTTTCTAGAATCCTTTGGCAGCTGCTTTGCACCACTCCATTCCACAATTGGCTTGGTGATGTAAGGCTAGGTTCACATTGCGTTAGGGCAATCCGTTTAGCGCTAGCGGATTGCGCTAACGCAATGTTTATTTAGGGGCCGCGTTAGGGGTCGCGTTAACGTCCCCGCTCTCGCAGATCCCGATCTGCGAGAGCGGGGAACGGACCTCGGGCGCGCCGCGGTATCTGCAAGCAGCGTCCGAGGCGCGCCACAGAAGAACGGCACATCGCTTGTCAAAAAGAGAAAAGGAGACCTACACGAAACCAGGGATCACCCAAAAAAATATATATATAAGAAATTACAAATTTTATTAAAGTCACACAAGACACATCAAACAATTAAAAACCACAAAATAGGTACATACCCCAACAGGGGGATGCCCCCCAAGACCACATGAAGGCTTATTCCACAAAGTATATACATATAAGGTACAAGGATATAATCAAAAATATATAACCTGTATGAACGTGGAAAAAAAAAATATATATATATATATATATAGCTGCTCCTCAATGTGTATAAATATTCTCTAGGCATATAATCACTATGACCTTTATAATATTACATAGGAATAGAGGCGTATAGTCACTATCTCCTTTCTAGTGCTAAATGGATCAAATACACCAGCAAATGGTACAGATGTGTAGCCCAGCACCTATAATAGGCCCAGATGCCGTACAAAATATCAGAAAATACTGGCACAGTAGTTGATGATCTAGATGCCAGAGACGCCTGGCACAGTACAAAAGGTAAATGAATGATAAACACTATACACACCCATGAATATTCCCATCCGCAAATATTGCAGTATAGAGATACAGAACAATACCTAACCACACTTAAAATATATGAGGAAGATACGAGTGTAAAAGGTGTAAAATATCAGAGAACGCCCTATTGGTCAGCCCGGAGCAGGAGACAGCACCCGTGGGGTGTAAAGCCGGTCTGAAAAGGGGGGCGCAGAGGCCCAACGCGTGTCGCCACGAGCGTGGCTTCGTCAGGGGCAAGGTGAACAGAAGAACGGCACATCGCTAGCGCAAGCCGAAAAAGGCCCGCGCTAGCGATGCGCTACAGGGAAACTTCACATTGCTGTCAATGGGTGCGCTAACGGACCCATTGCACGGCGTTAATTGCGACATTTTCACCGTGCAACGCTGTCCGTTAGCGTGCACACATTAACGCAATGTGAACCTAGCCTAAGACTTGAATGCAGCTGCTTTGCCATAGAAACCCAAGCAATGAAGCTCCTGGTTCATTATGTTTGTGCTGATGTTAGTTCCAGAGGAGGTGTCACAGGTTTACTGTGACAGAGGAGCCAGAAGACCGCAGCTTCTGATTTTTCTCCTGCATTGATTAGAAGCACTTCACCTTCATATTATATGGTGCAGGTTTCTTTTAGCAGTTCAGGGGTTAATTTGCTCAGTTGAGAGCTCTCGGAAGCGTTCCTGCATTAAGGCTCTCAGCTGTTCACTGTAAGCCACTCCACTCTCCTATATGTTCTAGGCCCTGGCTAGTACTCATTGCCTGCACAGCTGATTCTGCATGGTTGGAGGTTGGTGGTTGTTGTTGTTTGAGAAGGCGTTTGGTGGATTTATCTGAGACTGCTGCTATTTTTTGAGTGTGTGCTAATTCCCTTCCTTCTCCCACATTGGTTTTACCCCATCTTTCTCTCCCCGGTGTTTACCTTTGTTGTTACATTAGTATATTTGTATGATTTGGTATATTCCTTTATCCCTCTTTGTATTACCTTTTTAGTCTGGTTGGTGTGTTACTGTACACTGCTACTCCCCTCTTCCCTGGGTGGGGGAAGGGTACAGACTGAGGGCGGATTCAGGAGTTAAGGCAGGGAACGTGGCCCTGGCGTCTTCACCATCAGAAGTAATCGGGAACAGGGCGAGCTAGGGTGCCCCTAGCGTTAAGGACAGGGAAGGAGCCCCAGGACCTGGGACACCCATCAACAGAGCCTTGACAGGAGGTTTGGACTCCGCAGTTATGGAGTCAGCAGAGCGTTGGTGACTCCTCTGCTCCTTAGCACTCGGTCACCCAGGATTGTAACTTTACGTGGTCTCTACTTCTTGGCTTAGTTGCGCAGTTTCTTCAACTTTTGAATAATATCACTTGCAGGTGGCGGTGGACTATTCATGTGTCAGAAAATATTTAGCTTCACAAGTGACTTTGGTTTGTGGAAAATCGTGAGCCCCTCAGAATCAAGACATATCCTACCTTGCATATCGCTTATTTCTGTACCTTCTCATCATCGCGCTATTTTAGGTCTCTGTAATCTTCACCTCTTTTTACAGTCGTGACTCAGAAGATACAATAATACAGAGGGAATTATTTAAGTCTAATTAGCTATCATTTTGATTTGCTTTCTTTTTCTATTTCGATTCCTTCCATTTATTAATTGCCATTAAGACACCTTTATTTTTAATGCTTTTGCTGCCGGCTAAAATTTTCATGGCAAAATTTTTCTGTGTGCTTCATATACCTTTTATCATAAAATGGAACTTGTAATGTGTTCATTTAGTTGTAGACACTTCACGTCATCTAATTCCGTAGCATCATTATCAAAGTTCAGGCGGCAACCAAGCATTAAAATCCTTCTGAATGATCTGATTCACCCACTCTGTCCCATGGGCCCAAATGACAGCATAGGGAATGACGCAGCCCTCCTCCGCAGCAGCAAATTGAATGTCCTACGAGAAACCCGTCCAAAATTCTCTAGAGAGAAAACCTCTCATCCACTGTGGAGCTTTTTCTGTCGACAGTGACTAAACTAATAGCCCCCCTCTAGCCCATTTACTTAGTGTAGCAGTTGTAATAAAATCCCTGCTTTTCTCTGCTGCAGTACTGTGAATGCAGAGCCGCGTATAACCCCACCCACACCAATGATTGGTAGCTTTCTGTGTACACTGTTCATTGACAAAAAGCTGACAAACACTGGTTGGGGGTGGGGTTACACCGAGCAAGACACCTAGTCCTCAAGTGATAATCTTCTGATAATAAAACACCCATGTTATTGTAACAAGATACAGCCTAGTATGTGATACATTATTGTGATCAGGGTCTCGGGCCCTGTGTTATTCTGCTTTCGGATCACATGCCAAAAACCTGCTGACAGATTCTCTTTAACATATTTTACCCCCTTACATGCGCTGGTGATTGTTGAGGGTCCGGGTCCTGAAATCTCCACCGATCGCTCTAAAAACTGATCTGCTCTTTTCAGGAAGCTAAAGCACTCTGCTCCTGAATTCAATGTGTCTATGGGCTCAATGGAAAGTTTAGACTGGTGTGATGCTGACTCATTTCTCACGGCCAAGCTGCTGACGGAATAGAAAGGAGTCCGAGGTCAAAAGCCACGAAGGTACATCATAAACAGAAGGAAGACACAAAGGCATAGTCAGGTAACGTTCCAAGGTCATAATGCCAGGAGGATAGCTGATTAGAGCAGAAGGGGTTAAATAGATGGATGGTCAGAACAAGGTCAGGCAATGAAAGATCTACAAATACAATGCTAGGCACAGAGAGAGAAACCACACAGTAAATGTATATATGTCTCGCAGAGGTCCGAGAGTAAGAGCCCAGTTAAGTAGCCTGGAAATCACCTGGGATAATGAACAGCTGGAGACAGCCAGCACCTACCAGTCTTAGATTGGACTGCCGAGCTATCTGTAACTGCATCCAAGACACATTGAGGGGTGGAAGAGTCACAGTATCCCGTGTTCTAGGGGAAAGGGGGGGGCCTGCCGGACCTCCAGGCTTAACTTCACAGACTGCACTTTAAGTTTAATGTTCCTAGATGACAACCAAACCTTATCCCCAATCTTAAAAACAGGACCCACCGAAAGTCTTTTATCGACCTTCCGTTTTTGGTGAATCTGAGCAGTCCCAAGATTCTTTTGAACCTCCCTCCAGACATCCCCAAGTCTCTGTACACCTTCCTCCACCCCAGGACATTCAGAACTAATTCTACTAAATTTACCAAAATGGGGATGAAAACCATAGTTACAGAAACTGTGAGGTTCCAGTAGACTGATTTTAATTAACTGTTAAAAGCAAACTCAGCGAGAGGTAAAAATGAGGACCAGTCCTCCTGCCGAGCTACCGCAACACATCTTAAATTTGTTGCAAAGATAATAGGTGCTCTCAGTGTGACCATTGGTTTCAGGATGATAAGCAGATGACAATTACAAATCCTGAGTACAAAAAGCTCTCCAGAATTTAGAGACCAATTGCACTCCCCTATCAGACACTATGTTAAGATGAATCCCATGTAACCTTACAATATGAGAAATAAACAACCTGGAGAGTGTCTCTGCATTAGGTAATCCTGACAAAGGAACAAAATTATCTAGTTTTATGAATCTGCTATCTGGGTGGTAGTTGACAGTTTTCCTACCAGACAGAGGCAAATCCGTGATGAAATCCGTGGACAAACGAGTCCATGGTCTTTCTGGAATTGGCCTAGGAGCCAATTCCCCAGCTGACTGTCTGTGACTGACTTTAGTGCGTGCGCAGACTTCACAAAAAGATACAAAATATTTAATATTATGCATGGACCTCCACCAGAGCACAAGGGGTGTCATGAGGTTCTAGAGCATCCTTTAAAGGGAACCTGTCACCCCAAAATCGACGGTGAGCTAAGCCCACCGGTATCAGGGGCTTATCTACAGCATTCTGTCATGCTGTAGATAAGCCCCCGATGTAACCTAAAAGATGAGAAAAGCAGGTTAGATTATACTCACCTGGGCGGGCAGTCCAATCCAATGGGCGTCGCGGTCCGGTCCGGGGTCTCCCATCTTCATAGGATGACGTCCTCTTCTGCTCTTCATGCTGCGGCTCCAGTGCAGGCGTACTTTGTCTCCCTGTTGAGGGCAGAGCAAAGTACTGCAGTGCGCAGGCGCCGGGAAAGGTCAGAGAGGCCCGGCGCCTGCACACTGCAGTACTTTGCTCTGCCCTCAACAGGACAGACAAAGTATGCCAGAGCCGCGGCATGAAGACCAAAAGGGGACGTCATTTGATGAAGATGGGAGGCGCCGGACCGTGACACCCATCGGACCGGACCGGACCGGACCGCCCCTGCTTGAGTATAATATAACCTCTTTTTCTCATCTTTTAGGTTACATCGGGGGCTTATCTGCAGCATTACAGAATGCTGTATATAAGCCCCTGATTCCGGTGGGCTTACCTCACCCTCGATTTTGGGGGTGACGGGTTCCCTGTAAGTGTTTCAGTAAGACCTTTGTGGAACTGACATCTGCATCATTCCACAGAACTTTAATGGACCACTGCCAGAACTTAGTACAGTAATCCAGCTGTGCAACCCCCCCCAAACTGCACTTAAAGGGAACCTGTCACCTTGTTTTGCCGCTATAAGATGCGGCCACTGCCTTTCGGGGCTTATCTGCAGCATTCTATAATCCTGTAGACAAGCCCCCGGTCCGACCTGAAAGAGAAGAAAAACAAGTTTTATTATACTCCCCTGGGGGCGGTCCGGTCCGATGGGTGTCACAGGTCCGGCACCTCCCATCTTCATACGATGTCGTCTTCCTGCCGCGCTCCGGCGCAGGCGTACTTTATCTGCGCTGTTGAGGGCAGAGCAAAGTACTGCAGTGCGCAGGTGCTGGGCCTCTCTGACCTTTCCCGGCGCCTGCGCACTGCAGTACTTTTCTCTGCCCTCAACAGGGATTAGTACGCCTGTGCAGAAGCGCGGCACGAAGCAAGCAGGATGACGACATCGCATGAAAATGAGAGGCGCCGGACATGGGACCTGCGACACCCATCGGACCGGACCGCCTCCGGGTGAGTATAATAAAACTTGTTTTTCTTCTATTTCAGGTTGGACCGGGGGCTTATCTACAGCATTATAGAATGCTGTAGATAAGCCCCGAAAGGCAGTGGCCGCATCTTATAGCGGCAAAATGAGGTGACAGGTTCCCTTAAAGTGCTGTTTTTTGAGCAATTGGTTGGGGGGGGGGGGGTGTCTCATTTGACATCTAATAAATGCTCCAGTCTTGGGCCCCAGTGGGTCCTTCTCTTATTTGCTTCCATAACAGACCATGGTTTCTCCTGTCTGCATATAAAGTGGGGAAGCATACGTCTCGTGTTTGTAGCTACGCCAGCGTCCCCTTATTCTGCAGGTGATAGACAGAGAAGGGGTCTGGTTTAGCTGCTGATATGAATAGTCATATTCCCCAAACAACCTGGGAATAGTATACTCATATCCCAAGAGATTCAAGCAATAATAAATTATTAATTTTTTTTTTTATGATTTTATGTACGATATTAATTCAAGTGTTAGATATGAAATGACAAGGAAAACCTCCACAAGGGCACAGGAAATGCCTGAAGAACAAATAAACATAGTATAGAGATCCACACATGGGAAAAGCCAAGGGTATTAGATCGTAAAGTGCTGTGCTGTAGTAAGAGGTATAAGGTGATTCCAGGTTCCAAATGACCCCACACTCCTCCGGAAGAAGCTAGGCGAAACGTCGTTGGGGTAGTGGGACACAGAGCCTTAGACATCTAAGGCGGCAAATGTAATATTGGTTACTTACCCTTTTATATGTTTTACATTGCATGTATGCCACTTTTGAGATAATTTGGAACCTTAGGCTAACCATGTGGGTAGGAATTAATATCTCTATACCATTTAAGGCATTTCCTTTGTCCTTGTGGGGGGTTTTCCTATCATTTTATATCTAGCATTTGATTGTATGTATTCAACAAAAAATTATTTTTTAAATTTATTATTGCTCAAATCTCTTCTTATCCTGGGATATGAGTATACTGTTCCAAGGTTGTCTGGGAAAGATATATTTGGTGACGTGTCTAGTATTAGTCTTTTTTCAGGGACTATTCTGATTACGAACAGTCAGCCAGCTCCTTTAATATACAGCCCCTGTCACGTGTTGCTACCGGAAGCAGTCACTTGTTGGATTCAATCCAGAAGTCCTCCTGGGACCCATGATGAGACAACATTCAGATGTCCAGTGTGTTTAGTAAGTTAAATAAGTTACTCGGTTTTGCAGATTTACCTACTTTATGGTTTTTTTCATCAAAATAAAATATAGAGAAGGCAACTGGGAAAAACCAGGTAAAGGAACGAAACGTATAGACTTTCAGAACATGGAGTCCTGCTGAAGGCTAATCAAGGGCAATGGAGAACAGTTCTTGTGATATACTGGTCTTTCCCAGCCAGAAACTATATATTCTATTAACATAAATGTGATCCATCATGTAGTAGGATTCCGCACAGCATACAGTAGCTGCACAATGTAAGGCTACTCCTGTAATAACACAGGTGCGGGCTGAACCTTCTGTATAATGTGATGGGAAAATTGCCTAAAAGTTGTGCTGGTCCCAAGGAGCACGTATTAGATGGTTATCGATATCATTGCTACTTTCTGTCCAGGATGTTGGCTTTCCTTTTCGTTTTCTTAACGCCTACATTTTATGATTACGGTCATTATGTGGAGGTGTTTATTTTTGCAGCTTTGTATCATTAATCCTGGGAAAACTACTGTAAGAGAATAAGAATTAATTTTCTTTCTCCAGGTAATTCCCAAAGTTAGCCTGAATTCCCTATTGCAAGACTCGTTTTCACGTTGGGTTAACCAAAGGCTTTTGACGAACATTGACCATTCCAATATAAATAAGGCTCTTAAGAGTATTTTTCCCTACATTGTTCTCAACACAAGGAAAAACTACACCCGTGTAATAATATCCAATGTTTAGATGTGCATCTTTACCCTGAAGATTATTCTTTAAGTTCCAACAGTGCAGTGTTGACTCTACTGCTGACTTAAGGCCAGCTCCATTGTGGACCTCAAGGAAGGTCAGCCATGAGTATTTTTTGAATCTTCTCACCAATGTCTCTTCTTTGCATCACACCTAACCCCTTAAACTCTTTTCGCCTTTAGTCCATGCTCATGTCGAGGATTTCTGCCTCCTGTTGGGTGGATTGAGGAGGTTGTATTTTCACAATTGTTGAATTGTCCAGATTAATATAAAACAAAAGGCCGAGCAGGCTGTCTGTAGATTAATTCCAGGCATGGCATTTATTCCTAGTCTTGTTGAAAAGTTCACTAAAGAGTCCAACATTGACTTATAGTGTTGCCACCTCTCCTATAAGGGCATTTACACTACAAGATAATCGTGAATGAACATTGTTAAACACTCATTTCACGATTATCTTGTAGTGTAAACACGCTGCCGATGACCGTCAGGTGAAATGATCTTTCGTGCAGCACCAAAAAAAATAATTGTTCTTGGCAGTGGATCATCCTGTGTAAACGAAGACTTGCGTTGCCGAAAACTGACAGCCTGGGGACACTGAAAAATTACAGATGTCTATGTGCACATAATTTGCTTTGGTCTGCCTGTGCAAACAGGCATGCAAACGATTGTCGATCGGTGGTCTTATTGTGTCGTTAGTCGGTCCATCTAAATGGAACCCAAGTGATTGTTTCATTCTTCTGTGAGCAAGCAAAATACACATTCTTCTTCTCCCATGCAAAATTGTCTTTAAAAATCCATACTCCAGCTAATCTCTTTAAGGGGAACCAGTAATTTCCCCTAATATATTCCAAGCAATGCACATACAATACATTTTTCCCTCTAATCACAGCCCTGTACTTCTATAATTCTTGCCCTTGTAATAGAAATGGGGTCTGTATTCAGAGCCTTCTGAAGTTTATGCGCAGCAGCCAATTAGAGGAGACAGAGCTGCTCTGGGGATGGCGGCAGCAGTAGCCTGAACCAATGAGAAGACTGGAGGTGTGTCTCACACTAGCTTAGATACACTGTAGCTAAACTGTAGTTATAAATTATAGCTAATAGAACGGAGTAAAAAAGTTTGCAAGAAAAAAACAATCTGCTGAAACATATAGGCTACTTCATGAGCTAATGTGTGGGGTTTTTTATACATTTTGTTGCCAGACAAGTCTCTCATTTCTTGTTTGAGGGATTTTCATCCATTCTTCCTTGGAAAATTCTTCCAGTTCTGTGAGATTTCTAGGTTGTTTTGCATGCACTGCCATTTTGAGGTCTAGCTACCGATTTTCAATGATGTTCAGATCAGGGGACTGTGAGGGCCATTGTAAAACCTTCAGCTTGTGCCTTTTGAGGTTGTCTATTGTGGATTTTGATGTGTGTTTAGGATCATTATCCATTTGTAGAAGCCATCCTCTTTTCAACTTCAGCTTTTTTAACTGAGGGTGTTAATGTTTGCATCAAGAATTTGATGAAATTTTATTGAATCCATTCTTCCCTCTACCCGTGAAATGTTCCTCTTGCCATTGGCTGCAACACAACCCCAATTTGTGTGAATTTTGATGAAATTCTATGCATTTTTTTTTCCCCACTTAACTTTGATCATTATGGCCAAAAAGTTCGATTTTTACCCTTATCGGTTCTCAGGACGTGTTTCCAAAATGCATCAAGCTTGTGTAGATGTTCTTTTCACACATATTGCTTGGCTCAGCAGAGCATGTTTGTATTGTCAGCGTCGAGAGGAGTTCAAGCCATTGACGGACAACGCTACAAAGAATGGAGAATGCTGAAATGCAGACATTCTTTCTCCCGATAATCTGCCATTAGGGGATTGAGGGACCCCCTTGTTAGATTCATATGATGTGTCCCGCCACCTTTTTTCTATTTTTGTCCCCTAGATCTAGTCCTTTTTTATTGCTTTAGGAAATGTAATGTAGGACTGAGCTGCTTTAATCCCTTTTTATTTATACCGTGCACAGACGGTTTATTTTCTTTTACAGCAGAGGAAAACCTTTCTAAAAAGCTAATCTGGATTATCTGTGGTCTTGTCCGGGGAAGCCCCTTTTAATGGAGCTATGCTTGAAAGCATTTTAAGTGTTATCTGATAATGATGCATAATGTATGGCATTCAGAAAACCACACAGAACATTCAAGTCGAGATTCGTGTCACCATTAATGATTGAGCTAGATGTACCTGTGGGATTCAGACTGTTTAAGGTCAGTGTTTGTAGCATTAATTTTTATTCAGGATTGTACATCCACCATTCACCTACCCAAACAGATGCATTAATGTCTATGGGTATGAACCACTGACCCGATCCAGTACTTATCCCTTCACGTTGTAAATAAATACAATATGAATACAATTACAGCAAAAGCAAACTGTATATATATCAAGGTAAATGGTGCCTCATTACTTCATTATGTAGCAAATTGTAAAATGCTCAAAAAAATAAAGGGAACACTAAAATACCACATCCTAGACCTCTCTGAATGAAATATTCCAGTTGCAAATTTGTATTCATTGCATAGTGGAATGTGTTCAGAATAATAAAACATAACAATTATCAATGTAAATCAAAACTGGATTTGGAATGATGCTCAAAATCAAAGTGGAAAATCAAATTACAGGCTGATCCAACTTCAGTGGAAATGCCTCATTACAAGGAAAAGATGCTCAGTATTGTGTGTGTGGCCTCCACGTTCCTGTTTAACCTCCTTACAACGCCTGGGCATGCTGCTGATGAGGCGGCGGATGGTCTCCTGAGATATCTCCTCCCAGTCTGTGGTGCAAAGTAACGTTGGTGGATGGAGCGAGACATGATGTCCCAGTTGTGCTCAATCGGATTCAGGTCTGCAGAACGGGCGGGCCAGTCCATAGCTTCAATGCCTTTATCTTGCAGGAACTGCTGACATACTCCAGCCACATGAGGTCTGGCATTGTCCTGCATTAGGAGGAACCCAGGGCCAACCGCACCAGCATATGGTCTCACAAGGGGTCTGAGGATCTCATCTCGGTACATAATGGGAGTCAGGCTACCTCTGGCGAGCACATGGAGGGCTGTGCGGCCCTCCAAAGAAATGCTACCCCACACCATTACTGACCCATTGCCAAACCAGTCATGCTGAAGGATGTTGCAGGCAGCAGATCGCTCTCCACGGCATCTCCAGACTGTTACGTCTGTCACATGTGCTCAGTGTGAACCTGCTTTCATCTGTGTAGAGCACAGGGCATAATCCTGGTGTTCTGTGGCAAATGCTAAGCATCCTGCACAGTGTTGGACTGTGAGCACAACCCCCATCTGTGGACGTCGGGCACTCAGACCATCCTCATGGAGTGGGTTTCTAACTGTGCAGACACATGCACATTTGTGGCCTGCTGGAGGTCATTTTGCAGGGCTCTGGCAGTGCTCCTCGTGTTCCTCCTTGCACAAAGGCGGAGGTAGCGGTCCTGCTGCTTGGTTGTTTCCCTCCTACAGCCCCATCCACGTCTCCTGGTGTACTGGCCTGTCTCCTGGTAGCGCCTCCAGCCTCTGGACACTACGCTGACACACAGCAAACCTTGCCACAGTTCACATTGATGTGCCATCCTGGATGAGCTGCACTACCTGAGCCACTTGTGTGGGTTGTAGAGTCCATCTCATGCTACCACGAGTGTGAAAGCACAACCAACATTCAAAAGTGACCAAAGCATCAGGCAGAAAGCATTGGTACTGAGATGTGGTCTGTGGTCCCCACCTGCAGAACCACTCCTTTATTGAGTGTGTCTTGATAATTGCCAATAATTTCCATCTGTTGTCTATTCCATTTGCACAACAGCATGTGAAATTGATTGTCAATCAGTGTTGCTTCCTAAGGCTACTTTCACACATCAGGTTTTTGCCGTCGGGCACAATCCGGCTAATTTAAAAAAAAAAACAGATTTTTTTTTTTTTTTTTCTGCCGGATCGTTTTTTTTCTCATAGAGTTGTATTAGCACCGGATTGCATCTGATGGCCTAACGTTTCATCCGTTTTTTGCTGGATCCGTAAAATTAGTTTTCCGGCAGCAGGAGAAAATGTCCAGAGGAACGTTTTTTCTGTCTGACGGAAAACTGCACAGCAACTGATCCGGCGAAAAACGTATGAAGAGTGAGGTGAAATGACCGTATCCAGTTTTTTACACAAATCATGCATTTTCCATTCTGGAATCTCTCAAACCCGGGGAGAACATACAAACTGCTTGAAGATGTTGTCCTTGGTGGGATTTGATCCCAGGACCCCAGAGCTGCAAAGCGACAGTGCTAACCACTGAGCCACCATACAGTGCTAACCACTGAGCCACTTATATTCAGATCTCATCATTGCCACAACTGTTCTAGATTTCTAATAAAATACGAGCTTTAAAGGATTATTCTCATCGTGAAAAATGGTTAAAATGGCAAACTGCTTTTAAAAAGAGCAACGTTGCAATTTACTTGATAATAACAATCTCCGTTCTTGAAAATGGAGGGCCTTTTACATGTTTTCTTTACTGCTCATTGCCAATGTTACCGGCCACCTCTTCAGTCTATCAGCGGTGTCTAGGTTACTAGGCAAGGAGGGCAGGGCTTGCAGGCTCTGCTGTAAAGCTTGTAAGCGCTGCTCTGAGACTAGCTGGATCCATCCTACTTCAGTGCTCCTGCGCTCCTCCCAATACTGCACAGGGTAAGCTAAATCTTCTGTCCACATTGGAAAACACACCATTTGGGCCAACAGTGCACCCATGCTGGTGGGCCGAACTTTAAAAAGAGCGGATCACTCCTGGGGAGACATGGGAGCGAGGGGTGCTCCGGAGGATTGATGCTGAGAACAGCCCTTTCATTAGGTTTTGTCTATGGAATCTGGTACCAACATGTTATGAATGTCTTTTTTTCCCGTCCAACTCCTGCATAGCTCCCCTGTTGATCCATGTGCTAGCCAAAAAATGAATTGCCTTTTGGACAGTCATTACCTTTTAGTCTCCAAGCCGTATTTGACACCATCTCCGTATATGCCTCTCTGTTGACCTGGATAACTCCCCAAGTCATCCACAGTGCCAAGGAAATGCTGCACCTTTGCTGTTCCTTGGAATATTATTGCTCGCTTGATTTTTTTTTTTTCAGTCCCTATTCCCTCAGTCCCGGACATTGCAGTTGGACTGAGCAGAAGTGAGCTATGCTGGCTCTGTGGATTACATTGGAGATGCCATCCATATCAATCAGAGGTGGAGGGTCAGCATTCGCGGGCATAGAGGGGGTCATCGGGCCCAATATTGAACAATGCCGGACAATTTCAAACTGTTTTGCACTTATGCGGAGGAAATGACAAATGAAGTAACTTTTGCAGTAGATCTCGATCAAACAGCTCCTCAGCTCCTACCGACTTGTGTCTACAGCTCCAATACATATCAAAGGAAAATGGTCAGGCATGTTGGCATCCATATTCTCAGGAATAGTGGGGCTCTCTCTCTTGGATTTATTTATTTTTTATTTACTTTTGTAGCTCCATTAATTCCTCAGTGCTTTACAATGCTTTAGATTTTGAGCCCCAATGGGGACAGCAATAATAGATTCACAATCACTAGGTTTGTGGAGCGTGGGAGGAAAATGGAGGCGATCCATACAAACTTCCTGCAGATGTTGTCCTTGGTGGGATTTAATCTCCAGATCCCAGCACTGCTAGGATGCCGTGCTAACCACTGAGCCACCGTGCTGCCCATTTGGACTTATTGCATATTTATGGTATATGATATAGCTTCAGTTTTATCTGGAGATTTGTTCTTGATAAAGGAAGTGCTATGGATGGGTATGCAGTCAGTATTAACTGCCCAAACTGGGTGCCTTAAAGGGAATGTGTCATCAGAAAATTACTGCTTAAAATGTGTTTTGTTTAGTGATGAGCGAATATACTCGTTACTCGAGATTTCCTGAGCACGCTCGGGTGTCCTCCGAGTATTTTTTAGTGCACGGAGATTTAGTTTTTACTGCCACAGCTGAATGATTTACATTTGTTAGCCAGCTTGATTACATGTGGGGATTCCCTAGCAACCAGGCAACCCCCACATGTACTTATACTGGCTAACAGATGTAAATCATTCAGCTGTGGCAATAAAATCTAAATCTCCGAGCACTAAAAAATACTCGGAGGACACCCGAGCGTGCTCAGGAAATCTCGAGTAACGAGTATATTCACTCATCATTAGTTTTGTTTAATGTTTTTTTTTGTTGTTGTTTTTTTTTTCATATATCTGAGAATAATCTGAATAATCTGCTCATAGTATAAAGAAAAGCAGCCTGTACACCTCAGTATTACTTGTTTGTAAGCATTAAACAAAATCATCTAGCGAATATTCTTCTACACACGGGTTCCTTCGTCTTCTATCTCCTAGAGTCCCATGTATGGGAGTATCCGTTCCAGCATTCTGATCGGAGAGCGTTTCCTCTGCCGGCGTATCACCAGTGGTGTGGGTGAAGGAAGTTGGCTCCTTTGTGTATGCATCGCCTGTGACCGAGAAACACCCGGGTTGTCCACCAGCCACCTTTTCGGTGCTGACACTTGAAACACTCACCAAGGTCGAGAACAGTGCCTAAAGTGGATCTGCCTAATCGGGAGTCAGAGGCGAGCTGATCACTGGGGCACGGGTTCTAATCGAAGCAGAATTGTATGCTCACTATGTCATGCATATTTCAGCATTATTTATTAACTGGTTGACCATCTAAAAGGTCCCCATACACATAATATGAAAGTGGACCGAACCAGCTGATTTCAACAGGACTGGCCAAGCAACTCTTCCTCGACTGTTGATGTCAGGGTAGGGAAGGACAGGCTGTTGTAATTTCAATAACTGGTCCTCTTGTGTTCTGGATAAATAAGTGACTGTTAGAGATGTCTTGCAGAGGATGTCTCCTTTTTACACACAGAAAACTCATGAACACTTGGCCAAGCTCCCATAAGTATGGGTGAGTCAGGAAAGAGATGTCGTCCTAACAGAAGTTTGAACAACTGCTATCTTGTGTATTGCCAGCAGAAGCCTGTTCCTGTAAGCAAGATATTGTATTTATATTGCCCCGGGTCAACCAGAAAAGATGGGCATGTCTTACTAACTCCAAAAAGCTAAAAGCGAGCAGGGGGTGTTGTCATCGCTTTGCAGTATACGTTTAGTTTCATTTAGGATTCGATCAGTCTTTTTGAAAAAGTAATGAAAATTGGGGAAGGATGTTCTTATAAGAAAAGTAGGAAAGCAACTTTTCCTCCATAGTTCCTCACTTCTTTGTCCTAGTTTAGTTGTTGTATTTGGTGAAATTGAGGACATTTTCTACATTCTCCTCGTGTTGTGATTTCACTGTATAATGTCTCTCCTTGGGGGCGCCGATTCCATTTGGTTTCTCTATCTGTTGAAAGTGCAGGTGGTGCGTAGAGGACAGAGACTAGTGATATTTGGATGTTTTTTTCCGAATGTCCTCCAGAGAATTTTACGCAACATCTTGGTCGGCAATGCAGTAGAATACAACATTTTGGCAGATGTGCAGACTTCAATCTGATAGATGCTTATTAATCTGTGTACTAAGTATTTTCAGAATTGTGGGTCTAAAATAAATGCATCTGTAG
Source organism: Ranitomeya variabilis (assembly GCF_051348905.1). Taxonomy (NCBI): domain Eukaryota; kingdom Metazoa; phylum Chordata; class Amphibia; order Anura; family Dendrobatidae; genus Ranitomeya; species Ranitomeya variabilis. The sequence continues at coordinate 1,022,480,231 of NC_135233.1, read as the reverse complement.
ACGTGAGTATGGGGTGTTATATGATCGAGCTCTACCTTAGGAAGTAATGGAACCATTTGGTTGGATCGACAAACTTCAAGCTTTGCCAAATATATAAAGACAAATATCATTCTGCATCATCATTCTTGTATCATTGTTGTATTAGCATCATTGTATGTAACCAGTAATGCAATGAATATTAAGCCATACACGGACAATACTTGTATATTAAGTTGGGGTATAATGAGGTGCTATCAGACCACTATTGGTTGTCAGCCACCTTTCCTAGAAAATGACCTTTAAAGGGATTGTCCGGTATAAATTGATAAGTCTGCAGTCACTCTGTGCGAGTGCTGACCTATCAATCTCCCAGTGCACGCATTCTGCGGTGCAGGAATTAGATAGATTCTACAGGGTATGTATGAGTTATACATGCTCCTGGCGAGAGCCTGTCTAGTGGGCATGACCTCGCTCCATACTCTTGCATGGAGCAAAGCCGCTCCCCATCTAGTAAGACGACCGTCCAGGGGGCATGGCCAACTAGAGGGTTCAGCCTCATTCCATAAAAGTGTATGGAGCAAGGCTGCACCCACTGGCCGGGAGTATGTATAATTCATACATACACTCCGATCCCAAGTCAGAAACCGGCAAATCTGCACAGTGCGTGCAATAGAGTGACTGCAGACTTAGGCCAGAGTCACACTATCAGTATTTGGTCAGTATTTTACATCAGTATTTGTAGCCAAAACCAGGAGTGGAACAATCAGAGGAAAAGTACAATAGAGGCACATCACCACTTCTGTATTTATCATCCACTCCTGGTTTTGGCTACAAATACTGATGTAAAATACTGACCAAATACTGATAGTGTGACCCCAGCCTAATCCATTTGGACCGGACAATCCAATTAAAGTTAAGTTCACACTATGAGTTTTTGGTGAGTTTACAGTTCCAGCAAAGTGGATGGGATTTATAGAAATCTCAAGTCCTGTTCCTTTTTTTTTTTTACGCTGTGTAAACTCAGCCTCGAAGCATGTTTTGAACTCCACGACATATCAATTTCTCTTGCGGGTACTCAGAGTTTTGTGTGGATTTTCCCCATAGAATTAGATGCAGAGAATAAGCAGGTTAAAAACACATGTTCAGTTGTGCTCAAAAGTTTACATACCCCCGCAGAATTTGTGCTTTCTTGGCCTTTTTTCAGAGAATATTAATGAAAACACTAAAACTTTTTCTCCACTCATGGTTAGTGATTGGGTGAAGCCATTTATTGTCAAACTACTGTGTTTTCTCTTTTTAAATCACAATGACAACCCAAAACATCCAAATGACCCTGATCAAAAGTGCATATACCATGGTGATTTTGGCCTGATGACATGCACAGAAGTTGACACAAATGGGTTTGAATGGCTACTAAAGGTAACATCCTCACCTGTGACCTATTTGCTTGTAATCTGTGTGTGCACATAAAAGCTGAGTGAGTTTCTGGGATCCAGACAGACTCTTTCATCTTTCATCCAGCCACTGACACATTTCTGGATTGTGATTCATGGGGAGAGCAAAAGAATTTTCAACTGATCTATGGGAAATGGTAGATAAACTGTATAAAACAGGAAAGGGATACAAAAAGATATTCAAGGAGTTGATAATGCCAGTCAGCAGCGTTCAAACTGTGATTAATAAATGGAAAATCAGGGGCTCTGTAAAAACAAAACCACGGTCAGGTAGACCAGCAAAAATGTCGTCCACAACTGCCAGGAAGATTGTTTGAAATACTGGCACTGTGGCCATTTCAAGATGCACAATAAGGAAGCACTTGAAGAAAAATGGGCTGCATGGTCGAGTCACCAGAAGAAAGCCATTACTGCGCAAATGACACAAAGTATCTTGCCTACAATACGCAAAACCGCACAGAGACAAGCCTCAAAACTTCAGGAACAAGGAATTTGGCGTGATGAGACCAAAATTGAACTTTTTATCCACAACCATAAACTTTACATTTGGAAAGAAGTCAACAAGGCCAATGATGAAAGGAACACCATTCCCACTGTAAAGCATGGAGGTGGAGCCTGATGTTTTGGGGATGTGAGCTACAAAGGCACAGGAAACTTGTTCAAAGTTGAAGGAAAGATGAATGCAGCACATTATCAGCAAATACTGGATTGCAAATTTGCAATCATCAGCCCGGAAGCTGCGCATGGGATGTACTTTGACATTCCAAAATGACAACGATCCAAAACGCAAGGCCAAGTCGACCTGTCATTGGCTACATCAGAACAAAGCGAAGGTTCTTCAGTGGCCTTCTCAGTCTCCTGACCTCAATATCATTGAGACACTCTGGGGAGATCTTAAGCACGCAATTCATGCAATTCTGCCGGGGTATGTAAACTTTTGAGCACAACTGTAATATGCACTTGACAATATCAATAAAGCATTATCAAACCCAAATGACAAGGTGTCAAAAACAAAAAAGCAGCTTTATTTGAAGCCTCATATATGAAAAAGAAACCAAAACCGCAGCATAAAAAATACAGTAAAAGCACAGAAGTGAAAAAACACAAGTAACCTACTTTACCTAACATTTGCAGAGACTCTCCAACAGCAAAAACTCACCAAGTACTCATCGTGTGAACACAGATATATTAAGATACTTCACGTATGAAAACAGTTACAAATAAATGAAATATATGTATTTTCTTATTGGAAGCTTTCTATCTCTTGCTGAACTCTGGCTGTTGGGCTTCTAGTTGTGGCTCTTCGTGTAGCGCTGAATGGAGTTTGGGTCTTATTCTTGGGTTTCTATGAATTTTCACAGTTTACTGACATTCCTAAAACACTGATGGTTTTCTTGGCTTTCTATGACATTGCTCTGCAGTGTGTAATATAGTTTGTAAATTATGAGCCCCATTAGGGATTTAGACAGTGTTCACATCACATTTTTACCCTTTGATCAAGACTCAATCTGGGGCTTTTATTATTATTCTTCACTTATGTAAAGCGCTGAGGAATATTATGGTGATAAACAAGCAAAGTGTAATAATTTAGATTGTGAGCCCCAATAGGGACAGTGATGACACTGTCTCCATTGGGGTTTACAATCAAAATTCCCTGTCATTATGTCTTTGGAGTATGGGAGGAAACTGGAGAAAACCAACACAAACACGGGGAGGACATAGATGCAGATGTTGTCCTTGGTGTGATATGAATCCATGACCACACGGCTGCAATGCTAGCCACTGAGCCATGCTGCCACCTGAAGCCCTGAAAAAGCAAGATTTGGCCAGAAATCCCACTGAGCTATTCACTGTAAGGAGACCGATAGATACAGCTTGTGTTCTCGGAAGGCTCAATTCCAGTCATATCCTTTCTTTTCTAGGTGGACACTCGTAGACCACGTGTCTTTATCTGCCTAAAATGATGGACGATGCCAGAACAGAGGCAAGATGGAGTACAAAGTGACTGTAGCCTTTATATAGTGAATGGCTCTCTGGATTTCCATCTGAATCCACTTTTTCGAGGCTTCAGATGTTGGCTCCTGATGGAGTCTTTAACGTAGGGCCAAGCTTGACGTGAACATAGTCTTAGCCTGATGTGAATGGTGACAACCTGTAAACAGTGCTTTGGAATATGTTGGTGCCATACCAGCAGCAAGCAATAATTCTCTCGTAGAATACATAAGATCTTAAATATTCTGACTTATCCAGAGCGTATAATGAGTCTCGTCATTGTGAAGCCTCCTTTGTTTCATCCCCTCTATTCTTAAGCCTTCCTTCCATGGGAATGAATCACCATTCTGCTGTAGGATCTAGACTATACAGTATAAACACCAGTAACCTAATAATTCAAGCAAGGATTTCTATTACAAAGCCCATTGTAATCCAATCCTCACATAATTATCTTCATGTCAGCAGTGTGGCCGCCGTTGACTGGAGAAGCGGAGCTGTGGGATTAGGTGCTGGTTATGTTCTGGTGTCAAAATCAAAGGAGATCTGTAGGGGAAAAGCTCCGAATATTGTTCTTAGAACTAAAAATGCTTAAGACTTCTTACTGCGAATGTAGAAGATGCTGAAATGTGCAGTAGAGCTTACGACATTGTGGCGTAAGGTTTATAATGAATGCCCGTGGCATATGTCCTCCAGCTTTCCGCAGTCTCTCAACGGCAAGTTGATATTAAATTTTGCAATTTTGACATCTTAACCAAGAACGGTGTGGCCCAGAGATGTAGCCATAGGAGGTGCAGAGATATCAGTCAGACAACCCAATGGTCGTGTCTGTTGGGTGGAGGCAGCAAGGTGCTCACCCTTTGCAGCTCTTGTGGCGAGGATGCACTGGTCTCCTGGTCAGTCTCTGTACGTCCTGCACCAGTGATGAGGCGTTGAGATGGGATCACTAAAGCCTGTGATAGGCTGCAGAGGTCACCAACCGACCTGAGACATCGTCAGAAGGGGCCGGTAGACCAGTGAAGTCTCCCACGGAATCAGGACAAGAGTGGGATGGGGGAGTATACTTTGTTTTTGGTTTTTTTTAGACTGGTTTTCAGATTTCATTGTGGATTTCCAGGTAATATGCAACAAAATCTCCCAACTGAAATCGATGGGGGAAATCCACAACAAATTTCTCTTTCCATAATAGAAATTGATGTGCTTGAAATGAAAAATTCAGAACCACAAGCCCCTTTCCATCAGCAGAATAACCACAATGTGTAGGCGAGATTTTACACGAAACATGCGTGGTTCCTCACCTCAGATATCTTCAACAAAACAGCCACTCTATCCAGCTGATATACTGTACAGACCAAAAGTTTGGACACACCTTCTCATTTAAAGATTTTTCTGTATTTTCATGACTATGAAAATTGTACATTCGCACTGAAGGCATCAAAACTATGAATTAACACATGTGGAATTATATACTCTACAAAAAAGTGTGAAACAACTGAAGAACCTAGAATATAAGACATAATTTCAGTTGTTTCACACTTATTTGTTAAGTATATAATTCCACATGTGTTAATTCATAGTTTTGATGCCTTCATTGTGAATGTACAATTTTCATAGTCCTAAAAATACAGAAAAATCTTTAAATGAGAAGGTGTGTCCAAACTTTTGGTCTGTACTGTGTGTGTGTGTATGTTATATATATCCATATCCACGTTACCTGAGGAAGCCACGAAGCCAGTGGCGATACGTGTGGCGTTCCATCCCTTTCTTTTTCATTTATTCTTGTTTGCATAACCCCTCCATATTCTCTGTTGGTCCTTAAGGTTTGCACGTATAAAATCTTGTGCATTGTGTTGTTCAGTATGCTGTTACTGCAATAACGTTTTTTAGATTTCTAGACAATTCAAACTGAAATTTTATATGTGTATATAGTGTTTTTTTCAGCATCTATCGTCCATGTGATTACATGTTTGATATTGCCATCACTATATTTTGGACTGATGGCATTGTAGACATAGATCTGAATCGCCACATGCTTTGAGATCTAGCATTGCCGCTGAGTTCCAGCATACTTTGGTTGTTTATACATTCGAGATTTACTTATATTAGGGGATTATTATCTTTCTAGAGCAAGGTTACACATTGGCTCCATCATGAGAATGTAAGTTTACTCTGTTAATATAACCCCTTTTTGGGGATTTTTTTTTTTATAATTTGTGCTGTTTGTCATTTACATAAATTTGTTTGGTATTTCATACAATAATTGCAATTTTAGGTGATCCTTTTTGAATGCTTTTTCTTCACTTTATGGTACTTTTTCAGATTGGCATACATTAGGCTAATCCCTTATTTATATTTGGTGTCCTCCGTGCACATTTATTTATACAAAGCTCCTTATCACTCACTTTTTTTGTATAGCTGCACTGTACTGCATATACCATCCTGTCATTTCCAGGGCTTTCTTCAGACTGTACTTCTACTGTGTCTATTGCATGTCCAACATGCACAGGAAAGCTCCGCTCTATAAGGCTCCTTCACATGTACATGTGTCCGTGTAGCATCCATTCTTACACATAACAGAGACACATATCCACTAATACCTATGGGGCTGCGCACAATTCCGTGTTTTCACATGGACTTTGTGTCCATCCATGTGTCCCACACGTAGACATGTACATGGGTCCATGTAGAAACGTACAGCGCATGGAAGACATCGGTCTGCAGTCCATGTGACATCCTTGTGCTGTCCATTCTTTCCATGTGTCTTTTGTTCTTTCCGTGAATAGAATGCAGAATAGAAATTACAGATTTTTTTGTCTTAAAGATGTGCAAAGATAATCGAAATGGGGTAAATAGATGATAAATCGATAACTGTGAGATGTACAAGTTTTGTGCATTGCAAAATCTTTTAGTCAAAAACATTTTTTTATTTATTTATGTGGGGTTCCCCTGCATTTTTTAGTAACCAGCAAAGGTAAAGCATACAGCTGTGAGCTGATATTATCAGGCTGGGAAGATCTCTGGTTATAGGGCCCTCCCCACCCTAAAAATACATACCAGTCCATACCTGCCTCAGAAGTGGAGCATCACATTAGATATTCCAATTCTGGCGCTTTGGCTTGGCTGGTGCGTTCCTCTGGTGCATTCCTCTGGTGCATTGTCAATTGGGGTAATGGGGCTTGGGGTTCATATCAGCTGCAAAGTATCCAAAAACACAGCTGACATTAACCCTGGTGCTAGTAATGGTGAGGTGTCTATCAGACACCCCCATTACTAACCCAGTAAGAAAAATGAAACACAAACGCACAAAAAAATACTTTATTTAAATAAACACTCCCCCACACGTTCCCTGGTTCACCACTTTATTAAAAAAAAAAATCTAATGTTGGTCCAACGTAGTCCTGCAAATGGAAACCTGAAATAAACTTATGCATGAAACACAGAGAAATAAAACAGATGTTTTCCTTTGCTCACCGCTTTATTTACAAAAAAAAAAAAAAGTTCCCACGCAGGTCTGACATAATCCCGGTAAATAGTGAAGTCCATCGAATCCCCCATACAAAGCCCACAGAACCTCGTTCTGACGCTCCCTAGTCTTTGCCAGCAGTCACTTGCGGACACGCAGTACTGCGCAAGACCCGGCCATTCTGAAGAGTGGTTTCATCAGTACCATTACTGCCCTTCAGAGTCAGCGGGTCACGTTTCCATTTGTAATACTGGTGGCTTCACTGCTACTAACCCAAGTCCCCACAGTGCACACTTCTTTCCTCAGGATGTCGCAAAGCATTGTAATTTCATCATAAAATCCTAATCGAGAATGTAATCCTGTTATTTCTAAATATGTCGATTAATGATGTGGATGGATGAAGATGAGGCTGAGCCTCCACCCTTCATTATGCCCACAGTATCGGCCTGCAGACTTTCTTTTTCGGGTGCTACTTCATTTTTTCACAAGCCTGTCTTATCATCTTACTCTTTGGACATTATTCCTTCAGATCTTAGCAGAATGATTACCACTGCTTATTACAGGTAAAAGTTATTAGAGGTTCTCCACTTTAGGAAGTCACTACTTGTTAGCAGGACTCCTTGACAACAAGCTGATAAGCAAGTGTCCGTCGGCAATCGACTATTTGTTGGGAATTTTGGCAAATGTTCAGTTTCCTGTAGCCCACCACAGGAAAAAGAACTCCACAGTATAGTGTAATGTATGACTGAGTATTGCTCCTTCTAACCACTCTCCACAAGACCAAGAGATGAGGACACTGAACAAAAGACCTCTTTGTGGTTAATTCAGAATTCCCTAATACAGTGTATGAAAATTGGTTTTAAAAATTGGGACAGCCGCTTTAAGGAGTTCGCAAAATAAAAGACAAGATTTAATAGATCAATCCAGGAACAAGCAAATAACAAAAATGCAGTTAATAGTGATGAGTGAGGTGTTATCCGATCACGCTTGTGTCCCAATAGTGTATCTTCGGCGTGCTTGAGTACTAAAGTCCACGTGGCTGCATGTCTCGGGACTGTTCGACAGTCACAACACAAGCAGGAATAGCCTAACAAATAGGTAATCCCTTCATGTGTTGGGTCTGCCGAACAAACACGAGACATGCAGCCGTGGGGACTCGAGCATAGTACTTGAGCACGCCGAAGATACTCTTAGTACACAAGTGTGATCGGATAACGCCTTATCTGAGCACGCTCCTTCATCACTAGCTGTTGAACATTTCCAAAAGGCCATCTTTCTTTCTTTTTCTTTTTTTTTTTTAATAAAACCACCTCCTTATCCACAGCAGATTTTACCTGACAGGTTTTCAGATAAAAGCATTTTGCATACTCTCCATCTTATCCAAGAAGGACACTCTTCTACCATTAGAAGACCATTTTTTAGGCAGTCTGAGTATGGGCTGTGATTCATGGATGGCCCTAGGTCTCCTGACCAGAACTTGATCGAACTTCCTATATGCCTGTGAGTTTGTCATGTTCAGGTCCGCACACACTGACGTGTGAATGCCGCTGTTTAATGTCATTTTGGGTGATGGCCTCAGTGATTCCTCTACCATATTCTTCTTCCCTGAGTAACTACATTTGATTGAAATTAAAGCATATAATTTTATTACAGCACTGACTAAACCTCCCGGCATAGTGTAGTGATTAATGGCATTCTCGAGATATCTTCATCATCTAGCTCCAGACTAATACAGCATAACCCAATATATTCAAGCCAGCAAAGCCTCTGCCAAAACAAACCTCCTCCGACTCCGAGGCCGCTAATGTGTAAATAGATCCGATCCTTATTAGGATATATAAAGGAGTCATTTATCTGTACACGTGTTCCTGTAAGAGTTATACATTCCCCATCTCGTGGACTTGCTGCCTTCACAGAACAGAACTATTTCGTAGTTAAAATAAAAATTAGAAAATTTTATAGATCTGATACTATACTAAATACTGTATATCCAAATTACCTCTTCAAAGAGGAAGAGGACTTGATCTCAAGTGGCACCTATTGTAAGTAGCTATTCAAAAAGTCAGTATCAAAAGCACCTTTCCATGTAACTTAAGACAAGAGCCAGACCAGAATCTCACTTTACAGACACGTGCTTTGGAGTGATGCCCCTCCTTAGGAAAGCAAGAAATCGGATTTGACTGTATAAGGATACTTTCACACATCAGTTTTTTGCTGTCAAGGCGGATCCGTTAAATTAAAAAAAAAAACGGATCCGGTGCAAAATGTGAAAAACTGATGCAACGGATCAGTTTTTTTGCCGGATCCATTTTTTAATTTTTTTTTTAAACCGGGGATAGAGTTTGGATTTCCCTGTTGCGGGGAGTGGAGAGAGAGAGAACGAACAAACTCCAGAATTGAAAATGCAGCTATGGGGCATGCTTAGTGTGGAACAAAAAGGATTCATCAATTTTGCCTCCCGTTTCATCTGTTTTTTGCCAGACACAAAAATTGAGAGAGATTTGAGGTAGACACGGGAAGCTGTTTCAGTAAAATGTCCAGGCTGGTTTATTAAAATTCCATAAACCGATTTAGGATGAAAAAAAAAAAAACAGCCCGTTCAGGCACAAAGTCAAAACATAAAGTAAATAGTCCATACATTAGTGTGGCTTTGCCTGCTGGGGTTCTTGTCCAGCTATTTAGTCCTTAGCTAAGACAAACACACTGGATGTCTACACACTTTCACACAGACACTGAATAAGACTTGGTCTCCTTTTTATCTGCCGTACCACGCCCCGACATGGGGCTATATGAGCAGCCAATCCCTTCCATCTCTCTGACTGCTCGTAAACCCGGCCCTGACATGCCCTATTAACTCTCTCAGCATTATAAGTGCTCGAGGCTGCTTTCCCGGGCTTACATCACCGAGGCTACGAACCTTGATGATGCATATCTCCCCTTGGTGACCTGTCCGGCAGCCATCTTACAGTATTTAAAAAAAAAAAAACCTGTAAAAACAAAATGGTGCATCTTTTTTAATGAAGCCCAATTGCAAAATAGTTTGTATTCTTTTGTAGAAATTATTACATTAAATTGTCCACCAAAAGTGGACAACCCCATTTCATTATTTTATTTTCTGTCTGGATCAGCCGGAGTTAGTACATATGAACGGTTACATTTTTCTCAAGGTCAACCGTTGAGTCCAAACAGGAGAGGGTATGAGGAGGGAATGGGTGTGGAGTAGCTCAATTCCACATCATCCTTTTCCAGCTGTCCACAAAATCATTTCCCGTGGATAAGACCTGAGAACATTGAGGATGTTTCAGACCCTTCATTTGTGTCCTGTGATGGATTGGAGCAATCTGTGTATGTACGTGTAAATGGACTTGTGACTGTGTATGTAAGTGTGTGAAGAGATTGGGGAGTGGATATACTGTAGAAGTGTGAAGAATCACACATTTCATACATCTTGACAGCGCTTTGTGTTGATTGGTTAATCAAAGTATTATGAAGGGGTTTTTATGCTTATTGGCAAATACTTTTTGGAGTTGTCATTTGGTACATTCATCGTGTCAGCTATCGGTGGTTTCTCCATCTTGACATTGCAGCCGGATATATTTTCTCATGTATTTTATAAACTTCATTGCATAATCCGTTGTGAGTTCCAAAAAGCGACTTGTCCTAATGCTGCTTACAAATTATCCCCAGCTGTTGGCAGGTGGAAAAGCAATTCTGTCCGCAGGAATCAGAGTGCCTGTCCATCACATTGTGTATTTCCAGACAGATGGAAATTTAGCACAATGTGATCGTTCAGAAACAAGATGAGGCTATTTTTGTTAGTTTATTTTTGCAGGCACGATTAATGATTTGTTAAAGGATTGTCCAGTATTTGGGTAAAGGATCAGTTTCTATTTCCAAATAGCTGCTCAGCCCATTCACTGCTTAACACTGCCCTAAGGCAAAAACGGCAATTGTATTGGTGAAAACCTTTTTTTGGGGAGGGAGGACGATAACTGCTTTAGAGAGCTCCTTATTGTATTTCCATCCCTATGTTATACCGTCCATTGATGACTGATGATGATTGTGTTCTGTAGTCTTCATCTTGCCAAGCCCATTCTTTTGTTTAAACTGGTCTCCACACAGAAAAGTAAGACTGTGTGCACACTGTTACAAGCGGATTACACCTAAAAAGGCGCCACAAACTCGCCCCAAAATGTGAGCATACTGCACAGCAATGTAAAAACGACATTGCTGTGCACATGCTCCATCTTATGTCACTTCTATCAACGTCAGGGTTCGAAAACCATGACGCAGTTAAAAATGGCTGTTCACTCTCCGGTCAGCTTCCGTTATGAAGCCACTTAAACCACTACCACTGCTACTTTTATATTGAAAGCCTAACCTAAACATATCCATCTTAAATAAATTGGGGTGCAATTCCCAGCACTCACCGATCAACTGTTCCCAGTGCCGGCGGCTGCCAGGTGTGATCAGCTGAGGCGCTGCACAACTCCGTCCACTGTATAGTGGCTAAGGCCATCTACCGCACATCTGCCCTTCGTCAAGTTAATAGGAGTAGATTTGCACTATGGCCATTATACAGGTGACTGAGCTGTTCTGTGACATCCGTCTGGGAACAGCTGATCAGCGGGGGTGCTGGGTGTTGCCCCCAATTGATCTTCTAGACTGATGACCTATCCTGAGGATAGGTCATAAATCTCAGAAGTAGACAACCGCTTTAATATCGAGAACGAATATCCCTGGCCCACTTTTGCAAATTCAAAGGTTGTCTGTTATGGTTCTCAATGGCAAGAGAACATAGCCCAGCATACATAGGAACTAGCTCTTGGAAGGATGGAAACTTAAACTGACCATGAACTAAACCTGCCGCACAACTAACAGTAGCCGGGTAGCGTAGCCTGCGTTTTATCCCTAGACGCCCAGCGCCGGCCGGAGGACTAACTAATCCTGGCAGAGGAAAATATAGTCCTGGCAGAGGAAAATATAGTCCTGGCTCACCTCTAGAGAAATTTCCCCGAAAGGCAGACAGAGGCCCCCACATATATTGGCGGTGATTTAAGATGAAAATGACAAACGTAGTATGAAAATAGGTTTAGCAAAATCGAGGTCCGCTTACTAGATAGCAGGAAGACAGAAAGGGTACTTTCATGGTCAGCTGAAAACCCTATCAATACACCATCCTGAAATTACTTTAAGACTCTAGTATTAACTCATAACATCAGAGTGCCAATTTCAGATCACAAGAGCTTTCCAGACACAGAAACGAAACTGCAGCTGTGAACTGGAACAAAATGCAAAAAACAAACAAGGACAAAAGTCCGACTTAGCTGGAAGTTGTCTGGTAGCAGGAACATGCACAGAAAGGCTTCTGATTACAATGTTGACCGGCATGGAAGTGACAGAGGAGCAAGGTTAAATAGCGACTCCCACATCCTGATGGGAACAGGTGAACAGAGGGGATAATGCACACAAGTTCAATTCCACCAGTGGCCACCGGGGGAGCCCAAAATCCAATTTCACAACAGTACCCCCCCCTCAAGGAGGGGGCACCGAACCCTCACCAGAACCACCAGGGCGATCAGGATGAGCCCTATGAAAGGCACGGACCAGATCGGAGGCATGAACATCAGAGGCAGTCACCCAAGAATTATCCTCCTGACCGTATCCCTTCCATTTGACCAGATACTGGAGTTTCCGTCTGGAAACACGGGAGTCCAAGATTTTTTCCACAACGTACTCCAACTCGCCCTCAACCAACACCGGAGCAGGAGGCTCAACGGAAGGCACAACCGGTACCTCATACCTGCGCAACAATGACCGATGAAAAACATTATGAATAGAAAAAGATGCAGGGAGGTCCAAACGGAAGGACACAGGGTTAAGAATCTCCAATATCTTGTACGGGCCGATGAACCGAGGCTTAAACTTAGGAGAAGAAACCCTCATAGGGACAAAACGAGAAGACAACCACACCAAGTCCCCGACACAAAGCCGAGGACCAACCCGACGCCGGCGGTTGGCAAAAAGCTGAGTCTTCTCCTGGGACAACTTCAAATTGTCCACCACCTGCCCCCAAATCTGATGCAACCTCTCCACCACAGCATCCACTCCAGGACAATCCGAAGATTCCACCTGACCGGAGGAAAATCGAGGATGAAACCCCGAATTACAGAAAAAAGGAGACACCAAGGTGGCAGAGCTGGCCCGATTATTGAGGGCAAACTCCGCTAAAGGCAAAAAAGCAACCCAATCATCCTGATCTGCAGACACAAAACACCTCAAATATGTCTCCAAAGTCTGATTAGTCCGCTCGGTCTGGCCATTAGTCTGAGGATGGAAAGCAGACGAGAAAGACAAATCTATGCCCATCCTAGCACAGAATGCCCGCCAAAATCTAGACACGAATTGGGTTCCTCTGTCAGAAACGATATTCTCCGGAATACCATGCAAACGAACCACATTTTGAAAAAACAGAGGAACCAACTCGGAAGAAGAAGGCAACTTAGGCAGGGGAACCAAATGGACCATCTTAGAGAAACGGTCACACACCACCCAGATGACAGACATCTTCTGAGAAACAGGAAGATCCGAAATAAAATCCATCGAGATGTGCGTCCAAGGCCTCTTCGGGATAGGCAAGGGCAACAACAATCCACTAGCCCGAGAACAACAAGGCTTGGCCCGAGCACAAACGTCACAAGACTGCACAAAGCCTCGTACATCTCGTGACAGGGAAGGCCACCAGAAGGACCTTGCCACCAAATCCCTGGTACCAAAGATTCCAGGATGACCTGCCAACGCAGAAGAATGAACCTCAGAAATGACTTTACTGGTCCAATCATCAGGAACAAACAGTCTACCAGGTGGGCAACGATCAGGTCTATCCGCCTGAAAATCCTGCAAGGCCCGCCGCAGGTCTGGAGAAACGGCAGACAATATCACTCCATCCTTAAGGATACCTGTAGGTTCAGAATTACCAGGGGAGTCAGGCTCAAAACTCCTAGAAAGGGCATCCGCCTTAACATTCTTAGAACCCGGTAGGTATGACACCACAAAATTAAACCGAGAGAAAAACAACGACCAGCGTGCCTGTCTAGGATTCAGGCGTCTGGCGGACTCAAGATAAATTAAATTTTTGTGGTCGGTCAATACCACCACCTGATGTCTAGCCCCCTCAAGCCAATGACGCCACTCCTCAAAAGCCCACTTCATGGCCAAAAGCTCCCGATTCCCAATATCATAATTCCGCTCGGCGGGCGAAAATTTACGAGAAAAAAAAGCACAAGGTTTCATCACGGAGCAGTCGGAACTTCTTTGCGACAAAACCGCCCCAGCTCCGATTTCAGAAGCGTCGACCTCAACCTGAAAAGGAAGAGCAACATCAGGCTGACGCAACACAGGGGCGGAAGAAAAGCGGCGCTTAAGCTCCCGAAAGGCCTCCACAGCAGCAGGGGACCAATCAGCAACATCAGCACCCTTCTTAGTCAAATCAGTCAATGGTTTAACAACATCAGAAAAACCAGCAATAAATCGACGATAAAAGTTAGCAAAGCCCAAAAATTTCTGAAGACTCTTAAGAGAAGAGGGTTGCGTCCAATCACAAATAGCCCGAACCTTGACAGGATCCATCTCGATGGAAGAGGGGGAAAAAATGTATCCCAAGAAGGAAATCTTTTGAACCCCAAAAACGCACTTAGAACCCTTCACACACAAGGAATTAGACCGCAAAACCTGAAAAACCCTCCTGACCTGCTGGACATGAGAGTCCCAGTCATCCGAAAAAATCTAAATATCATCCAGATACACGATCATAAATTTATCCAAATAATCACGGAAAATGTCATGCATAAAGGACTGAAAGACTGAAGGGGCATTTGAAAGGCCAAAAGGCATCACCAAATACTCAAAGTGGCCCTCGGGCGTATTAAATGCGGTTTTCCACTCATCCCCCTGCTTAATTCGCAGCAAATTATACGCCCCACGGAGATCTATCTTAGAGAACCACTTGGCCCCCTTTATGCGAGCAAACAAATCAGTCAGCAGTGGCAACGGATATTGATATTTAACCGTGATTTTATTCAAAAGCCGATAATCAATACACGGCCTCAAAGAGCCATCTTTCTTAGACACAAAGAAAAAACCGGCTCCTAAGGGAGATGACGAAGGACGAATATGTCCCTTTTCCAAGGACTCCTTTATATATTCTCGCATAGCAGCATGTTCAGGCACAGACAGATTAAATAAACGACCCTTAGGGTATTTACTACCCGGAATCAAATCTATGGCACAATCGCACTCCCGGTGCGGAGGTAATGAACCAAGCTTAGGTTCTTCAAAAACGTCACGATAGTCAGACAAGAATTCAGGAATCTCAGAGGGAATAGATGACGAAATGGAAACCAAAGGTACGTCCCCATGCATCCCCTTACATCCCCAGCTTAACACAGACATAGCGTTCCAGTCGAGGACTGGGTTATGAGATTGCAGCCATGGCAATCCAAGCACCAACACATCATGTAGATTATACAGCACAAGAAAGCGAATAATCTCCTGATGATCCGGATTAATTCGCATAGTTACTTGTGTCCAGTATTGTGGTTTATTACTAGCCAATGGGGTGGAGTCAATCCCCTTCAGAGGTATAGGAGTTTCAAGAGGCTCTAAATCATACCCACAGCGTTTGGCAAAGGACCAATCCATAAGACTCAAAGCGGCGCCAGAGTCGACATAGGCATCCGCGGTAATAGATGATAAAGAACAAATCAGGGTCACAGATAGAATAAACTTAGACTGAAAAGTGCCAATTGAAACTGACTTATCAAGCTTCTTAGTACGCTTAGAGCATGCTGATATAACATGAGTTGAATCACCACAATAAAAGCACAACCCATTTTTTCGTCTAAAATTCTGCCGTTCGCTTCTGGACAGAATTCTATCACATTGCATATTCTCTGGCGTCTTCTCAGTAGACACCGCCAAATGGTGCACAGGTTTGCGCTCCCGCAGACGTCTATCGATCTGGATAGCCATTGTCATGGACTCATTCAGACCCGCAGGCACAGGGAACCCCACCATAACATCCTTAACGGCATCAGAGAGACCCTCTCTGAAATTCGCCGCCAGGGCGCACTCATTCCACTGAGTAAGCACAGACCATTTACGGAATTTTTGGCAGTATATTTCAACTTCATCTTGCCCCTGAGATAGGGACATCAAGGCTTTTTCCGCCTGAAGCTCTAAATGAGGTTCCTCATAAAGCAACCCCAAGGCCAGAAAAAACGCATCCACATTGAGCAACGCAGGATCCCCTGGAGCCAATGCAAAAGCCCAATCTTGAGGGTCGCCCCGGAGCAAGGAAATCACAATCCTGACCTGCTGAGCAGGATCTCCAGCAGAGCGAGATTTCAGGGACAAAAACAACTTGCAATTATTTTTGAAATTTTGAAAGCAAGATCTATTCCCCGAGAAAAATTCAGGCAAAGGAATTCTACGTTCAGATATAGGAACATGAACAACAAAATCTTGTAAATTTTGAACTTTCGTGGTGAGATTATTCAAACCTGCAGCTAAACTCTGAATATCCATTTTAAACAGGTGAACACAGAGCCATTCCAGGATTAGAAGGAGAGAGAGAGAGGAAGGCTGCAATATAGGCAGACTTGCAAGTGATTCAATTGAAAGCACACTCAGAACTGAAGGAAAAAAAAAAAAAAAAAATTTTTCAGCAGACTTCTTTTTTCTCTCCTTTCTCTGCCAATTAATTTAACCCTTTGTGGGCCGGTCAAACTGTTATGGTTCTCAATGGCAAGAGAACATAGCCCAGCATACATAGGAACTAGCTCTTGGAAGGATGGAAACTTAAACTGACCATGAACTAAACCTGCCGCACAACTAACAGTAGCCGGGTAGCGTAGCCTGCGTTTTATCCCTAGACGCCCAGCGCCGGCCGGAGGACTAACTAATCCTGGCAGAGGAAAATATAGTCCTGGCTCACCTCTAGAGAAATTTCCCCGAAAGGCAGACAGAGGCCCCCACATATATTGGCGGTGATTTAAGATGAAAATGACAAACGTAGTATGAAAATAGGTTTAGCAAAATCGAGGTCCGCTTACTAGATAGCAGGAAGACAGAAAGGGTACTTTCATGGTCAGCTGAAAACCCTATCAATACACCATCCTGAAATTACTTTAAGACTCTAGTATTAACTCATAACATCAGAGTGGCAATTTCAGATCACAAGAGCTTTCCAGACACAGAAACGAAACTGCAGCTGTGAACTGGAACAAAATGCAAAAAACAAACAAGGACAAAAGTCCAACTTAGCTGGAAGTTGTCTGGTAGCAGGAACATGCACAGAAAGGCTTCTGATTACAATGTTGACCGGCATGGAAGTGACAGAGGAGCAAGGTTAAATAGCGACTCCCACATCCTGATGGGAACAGGTGAACAGAGGGGATAATGCACACAAGTTCAATTCCACCAGTGGCCACCGGGGGAGCCCAAAATCCAATTTCACAACAGTTGTCCAAGTTTATGAATTACTAAATACACAAAAGTGCAAATAATGTGTATATCCCATCGAAAAATATAGGGATCATAATTTGTCCATAGGGAATCTAGACGACGTCTCGGTCCACTCTAGACCTTTTTCAAATCCTATCTGGAATAGGACAGGTGAGTATATGGCATTTCCAGTTGCTGAGGTTCTCCCTCTGCTATCTTACCCGGGAGTTGGGACCTTGGGTGCCCCCGGTTGAAGAACACTAGTGAGTTGAGTTCTGGATAATTCTAGAAAGGATCAAAAAGTTTACAACGACGAGAGCAAAGTAGTGGAAGCAACTCCTAAAATCATAGACCATGCATGGTGTAGTGGTGATTTTTGTTTGCTTAATTTTTTTTATGCAAAAAAGATAATTCTTTTTTTCAACCAAATAATTATTTTCTTGTCTTTCCATTTTATAGGGGGTCCAAGAGCTGACTATGTCACTGCCACCGCCATCTATCCTTTTGACGGTTTACAACCAGGAGACCTGTCGTTCCAAATTGGCGATAAGATCCTGGTCACCACAAAGACGGAATCTCAATATGATTGGTGGGAAGGAAAATTAAAGGGAGAACTGGGTATTTTCCCTGCCAATTATGTAATGATTTAACTTCCTATACTTTTTCAGAAGGTGCCGGTGTTACAATTTACAGAGTTACAATAGAAATATATTTATATTGCCATCTTTTATTTATGGGTGTGTTTACTGGGAGATTATATAAATTATTCTGTGCAATAAACTGTTTACAATGGTTGGACCATGATTTGAATAAATTATGATTTTTATTTATTTTCTAGAGATTTACAGCACTGATAAAATTGTGTTCCTAATTATTTTACAATCATTAACTGTGACTATATGGATCTAAAAATCATTGTCTTTGATAAATGGATATCTGCTCCATCATCTCTGGATCAAATTTTTATTCTCATTTGATTTGTTATTGATGATTTCAAAACGGTTTCATTTGATAACAGAACAATAATTAACTAAATGCTACAAAGTTGTGCTATATCCCGCAATACATAAAAATAACATTTGTTGGCGATCTTATGATGGGAAACCTACTTTTAAGTGTTGGTATTTTCTTTGAAGAAAAACACAATGTAAGAAAAAATTTAAAGCTTCTCCAGATTTAATAACAAGCAAATTTATCAACTTAAGGCTACAGTCACACATTTGGGCAGCAGTGTTATATTTAGTTTTTCTCTCAACTGAAAGAGCTAGGCCAAGTTCACGTGTTGAGTATTAGGTGAGTTTTTACATCAGTATTTGTAAGCCAAGTTCCGAGAATAATAAACCACAGAGCGTAGAGTTAGAAATGGTAATGAGCACCTGAATTCCCAACGATACACATGACTTTAGTGTGACAATACACGGTTTAGGCTATGTCTGCTTATCTGTATGCCGAGACATTGGTACAACCAGCAAAGTCCAGAATGAATCTTTCTTCCTCTAATGTCTCGGGATGAATTGTAGCAAATAGCACTAGTTGTTCCTTGCGTTCTTGGTATTGCCCAGAAAATTTCAATGCACATGAAGTTCTGCCTGGTGTTCTCCAGCCAGTGGCATATTTGTCAGATTATACCAAGTTGAAGCAACCGCTCTTTCGGTGTGACGTCACACACTACGGTAAATCCAGTTGACTAAAAGTTCCTATCCAATGATTTTGGAGGTAGTGTCCTCCTTTGTCAGGGATTATTTTCTTGAGAGGACTTGAAGATCTAGTTATTTTGTGGTTAACAGTGGTGCTCAAAGCTGTTATAAACTTAAACCCGTTAAACCGTGTTGGCACCCTTGAAATTGTTCGAAAAAATGAAGTATTTCTCCCAGAAAATTTTTGCAATTGCGCATGTTTTGTTATACACATGTTTATTTCCTTTCTGTGCATTGGAACAATACAAAAAATTGAGGGGAAAAAAAAGGCATAATTTTCACACAAAGCCCCCAAAATAGGCCCAATAATATTTTAGGCACCTTTCCAAAATTGTGGGTTAACATCTTTGCTTTCAAGCATGTGATGCTCGTTCAAGCGCACCTGTGGCAACTAACAGGTGTGGGCAATATAAAAATCACAGTGGAAACCAAATAACAAGGGGAGAAGTTGGATCAATCTTTACATTGTTTGTCATGGAGAACAGAAATAGGCTAATAGAACTGTCTGAGGATTTGAGAACCAAAGTTGAACAATATTACCAATCTCAAGGTTACAAGTCCATCTCCAGAGATCTTGATGTTCATGGTGTGCAACAAAATCAAGATGTTTTCAACCCATGGAACTGTAGCTAATCACCTTGAACGTGGACGGCAGAGAGAAATTGATAAAAGGTTGCAACACAGGATAGTCCGGATGGTGGCTAAGCAGCCCCAATCAAGTTCCTAGGAAATTCAAGCTGTACTTCAGGTTCAGGGTGCATCAGTGTCAGCACAAACTATCCGTCGACATTTGAATGAAATGAAACGCTATGGCAGGAGACCCGGGAGGATCCCACTGCTGACTAAGATACATAAAAAAGCTAGACTGCAGTTTGCCAAAATGTATGTACTGTAAGTAAGCCAAAATCCTTCTGGTAAAAAATCTTGTGGAAAGATAAGACCAAGATAGAGCAGTTTGGGAAAGCACATAATTCTACTACAGGTGCTTCTCACAAAATTAGAATATCCTCAAAAAGTTAATTTATTTCAGTTCTTCAATACAAAAAGTGAAACTCGTATATTAGCGTCATTACAAACAGAGGGATCTATTTCAAGTGTTTATTTCTGTTAATGATGATTATGGCTTACAGCCAATGAAAACCCAAAAGTCATTATCTCAGTAAATTAGAATACTTTATAACACCAGCTTGAAAAATGATATTAAAATCTGAAATGTTGGCCTACTGAAATGTGTGTTCAGTAAATGCACTCAATACTTGGTCAGGGCTCCTTTTCCATCAATTACTGCATCAATGCGGCGTGGCATGGAGGCGATCAGCCTGTGGCACTGCTGAGGTGTTATGGAAGCCCAGGTCGCTTTGATAGCAGCCTTCAGCTCGTCTGCATTGTACAGTACATAGCATGTACCAAATATCCAACATGTTTTTGAGAAGCATAGTCTCCTTCCTTATGGATAGCACATGCTATGTCCGTCTATTCCGTTCATAAGCACCTCTGTAATTGGATAATTTTCAGAATTGGATTAGACATGCAAATTACATAAAATACCCAAGAAACGCCTAATAGTATGTGATATCTTTGCAATTTCATGTTGGAGTTTGAACTGTAAAATATCAGTAAGACAATTAATCAATATGTTCAGAAATTTTTCTGCTTTGTCACTTTTCATGATTAACATTTCAAACAAAGCTATTTGGACAAATCAAATCCTGTGTGTTACAAAAATGTACATCGTTTTTACACCAATGTTCCAAGCACAGTCTCAGTCCTTTACATGATTTTTCTTTGTGCAATATACATTTAGAAAAGAACTGTCAAGATCGTGTTGGTTTTTGTCCATGAGCAATTTGTCAACTGCATGGAGCAGATTGAACATAAGTTTGCAGTTGGAATTACCTTTGGATATAATAGTCTCTGATCCCTCCCTTCTGTTCCTTGCTTTATAATATAATTGGTGGATACGATGTCATGTTGGATTAGTCTGCCAATGTTGTTTTTTGAACTCGATAGTTCAAAGCGTAAATCTCTTAACCCCATCATGACATATGACAAACTTTTGCGTCATATGTCGTGTCTCTGACATTGATACGGGCTCGCATGCTGAGCCCGCATCTTTCCCCGCAAATGATGGCTGATTTAATCAGCAATCATGTGCCTTTACCAGAAATAGGCAGAGCAGATTTAACTTCTTAAATCCCACTGTCAATCTCTGTCATTACGATCCTCTTGTGAAAGCCAGCTTATGGCCGGCGTTCATAGGAGATCTTGATTTTCACTATACATTGCAGTGCTGATGCACTGTTCTGTATAGCACAAGAGATCAGATTATCGCAGCTTCAACTCAAGGGGACTATTACTGTAAATACACTAAAAAAATGAAAGAAATTTAAAAAAAAATGAAGAAAAAAAAACACAAAGTTCAAATCACACCCCTTTTGCCCCCATTACAAACAATAAAAAACTACATATATTTGGTATCTCGGTGTTTAAAAAAGTCAGAGCTATCAAAGTATAAAGTTATTTAATCTAATCGGTAAACGGCATAACAAGAAAAAACAGAGCAATAAAATGAAAAGCTAAAATTAAATTTTTTTTGACCACTATAAAATTGCAATAAAATGTTATGAGGCAACCAAAACATTGTATCTACCCCCAAATGGTATCAGTAAAAACAGCAAAAAATAAGCCCTTATACTGCCCCCCAGATCCTGATCAATGAGAACGTTACAGGTCTCGGAATCTGAGTACTCGTGGCTCTTGGAAGAAGGGGAGGAAAAAAATGAAACTGAAAAAATGGAAAATTGCCATGTCATGAAGGGGTTATTATTATTATTATTGTTTATTTATATAGCACCATTAATTCCATGGTGCTGTACATGAGAAGGGGTTACATCAAAATACATGGGCGGCTCTTGTCTAGGGTGACTTTAGTGAAGAAATTCTTATACTGGGGAACCCAAAAATTGAGGTTTCCAGAAGTACTGTATGTAAAAAATTACAGAAAGATGACGGTGCATCATGTAATAAGTTTCAATAAATTAGTATACAAAGTAGAGGTACCCAAAAAAGAGGTGCTCAACTTTTAATTTCTTTGACAGCTTATCTCACCCTGTTTTAGTTTTGGAGAGTATATGAAATGCATTTTATAATAATGTATGCCGTTTATATTGTGATTGAAGTCTTCTGACAGATCCACTTTAAGTAATATTATCATAGAAATATTTCAACAAATAATTATATGACAAATATATCCATTTAAAAATCTACCATTTTCAATAAAAGTAGTAATCAAGTTTTGTCCCCTTTAGCCTAAGCACAGAAGTTAGGACGCCTACGTTTGTTCCACAGAGTCTTCAACTTTTCATGATTTCCTGAAATATCCCTCAGTTCACATTTACATTAACCTCTAATTCAGTGACACCTCGGTTATTATAAAATAGACTACTGTACTGTTGTTTTAATGGCACATACATCTTTATTTTACTAGCCCATTGTGTATATGTTCAACTTAATAATTAGTTACAGATGTTTTTCATTAGTTTTCAACACTTCAATTTAGGTTTTTTTGGCAGTTGTATTTATTTTATTTTATTTTTTTATGGTAAATGGATATTTTTCTCTACATCATTTATACTACATCCACATAGAAAATAAATGCAAATGTTGTCTATAATTTGCACTACATTATACACTTTATTGTGAAATATAAAATAAGTGATTATTGTAAATTGTATATTCAGAATGAAGGCAACAAAACCACAAAGGAACACATATGGAAACAAGAAGAAACACGTGAAGCTAACCAGAATATGTGTTACATCTTAAATTCTTCAGCACATCCCCTATATACCGTATTTTCTGGTGTATAAGACGACCCCCAACTTTTCCATATAAAATATGGAGTTTGGGATATACTCGCCGTATAAGACGGGGGTCATCTTATACGCCCAGTCATCTTATATGGCGTTTGCGGTGCGGATGGTTCCCAGGGTCTGGAGGAGACTCTCCTTCAGGCCCTGGGATCCATATTCATGTAAAAAAAAGAATAAAAATAAAAAATATGGGATATACTTACCATCCGATGGCCGGCGACTCTCAACGGTGCAAGCGGCGGCCTCCGTTCCTAAGGATGCATTGAGCGAAGGACCTTCGATGACGTCACGCGACCGCGTTGTCATCGAAGGTCCTTCGCTCAATGCATCCTTAGGAACGGAGGCCGCCGCTTGCAGCGCTGAGAGTCGCGGGCCGTCGGAGGGTAAGGATATCCCATATTTTTTATTTTTATTCTTTTTTTTACATGAATATGGATCCCAGGGCCTGAAGGAGAGTCTCCTTTCCTCCAGATCCTGGGAACCATACAGGACCGCTCCCTGCACACGCCGTACCCGGCGTATAAGACGACTCCTTACTTTAGAGATGATTTTCAGGGGTTAAAAAGTCGTCTTATACGCCGGAAAATACAGTATATGTGTATATATACACACACACAAGTATATATAGGGTTGCCACCAGGAATCTCAGGGCCCCATACTGGCAAAATGTTTGGGCCCCCCTTGAGATTCCGAACCTTCCACAGTCCCGTCACCCACTCTTGGAAAAGCTCCACTTCTGCATGACATCCTCACCAATCACACGTTAAAAATTCCCATTGAACATCATAACACAGACATAACCATTAGCTTTTGTTTTGGCCAAAAGATTTTTTAAGCCGCCACCTTGACAAAGTGCATTCTTTTGGCAGGGCCATACTCTAACCTATTAAATATTTCTTAAAATGCCCAATTCTCTTTTTAGGTATATTTTTTATTTGTTTTTCTTTAAGGGAATGAGTCACATACATTTTTTTGAAATGATCAATAATACGATATACAGGGGACAAATACCATCACATTATGGTCAGACCGCATATTACCACCCTATAGTGACCATATAATACCACATACAAGGGACAAATACTGCCACACCACGGCCAGACCACATATTATAATCACAAAGTGACTGAATAATACCATGTACAAGTGAGAAATACTGCCACACCATGGCCAGACTACATGTTACTACAATACAGTGATTGACAAAAAACCACATACAAGGGACAAATACCACCATACCATGACCAGACTATATATTACTACCAAATAGTGATTGAATAATACATACAAGGGACAAATACCGCCACACCATGACCAGAGCACATATTACCACCACAGTGACCGAATACTACAATACTGATTATTGATAAAAAACCACAATACTAATACTACCATGTACCATTATACACAGGAGCTCTATACATAGTAACAAGTGTAGAGTGTCAGTGTACAGGTAACACATTGACTCACCAGCCTCTAGTTTAAGTCCTTCATCTCTCTTCTTCATCCAGCACAGGCCCCCATCTCTTCTTCAAGCCAGGAATCATCTCAGCAGAAAATAAGTTACCTTACACTAGGGCAGATGAAAAAAAGTGACAGTGTTGCCCTGCACAGTAACAGGACCCCCACTGAAAACAGTATCTTGAAAAATAAAATACATCAGGGCAGTAATAATATCCCTTATTTAGCCCCTACAGTAATAATGTCCCATATCTTGCTCCTATATGTACTCCATTCTGGAACCAACATGTCTCATTTCTGGCCCCTTGTGTCTCATTACCGGCCCCATATGTTCACCCATCCTATCCCTATGTGACTACATGCTGCCCCCATGTGACTGCATCCTGCCCTCATGTCTCCGCATTCTGCCCTCGTGTCTCTTCATACTGCCCAAATATTGTCTCCATTCTGCCCCATGCCTCTCCATTCTGCCCCATGTCATCTGCATTCTGCCCCCATGTTTGCATATTGCCCCATGTCTCCATTCTGCCCCCATGTCTTTCCATACTATCCCCATGTCTCTCCATACTGCCCCAATGTCTCTATACTGCCTCATGCCTTTCCATACCGCCCCATGTCTCTCCATAGTGCCCCATGTCTTTGCATACCGCCCCCATGTTTTTCCATACTGCCCCATGTCTCTCCATACTGCCCTGCCCCATGTCACACTATACCACCCCATGTCTCCATACTGCCCCCATATCTCTCCATACTGCCCCATGTCTTTGCATACCACCCCATGTCTTTCCATACTGCCCCATGTCAATCAATACCACCCCCATGTCTCCATACTGCCCCCATGTCTCCATACTGCCCCATGTCTCCATTCTGCCCCATGTCATCTGCATTCTGCCCCATATCTCTACATTCTGCACCCATGTCTCCATACTGCCCCTATATCTTTCCATACTGCCCCATGTCTCTCCATACTGCCCCCATGTCTGCATTCTGCCCCATTTCTCCATACTGCCCAGTCTTTCCAAACCGCCCAATATATCTCCATACCACTACGACTCTCCATACTGCTCCAATGTATCTCCATTCTGACTGATCTCTCCATATTGCCCCCATGTTTCCATACTGCCCCCATGTTTCCATACTGCCCCCATGTCTCCATACTGCCCCATGTCTCCATACTGCCCCATGTCTCCATTCTTCCCCCATGTCGTCTCCTTTCTGCCCCATAATGTGACATTATAAAACAAATAAAACGTTTCTCCTTACCTGGCCGCAATCCAGCGTCATCGTCTTCCTTCATCCATTCGAGGCATGGACGACCCAGCGCATGACAGTGACGTCATACACCGCCGACGTGCGCACCACCATACGCTGCCGCCCTATGATTGGCTGGTGGCTGCTAACTATTACAGTGTAGAAAGCCTCCCACATGGTAATAGATTTCAACTGAACCAACAGAATCCTGCCGCTGGGGCCCGTTGCTCTTCGGGCCTCATACGCCAGTAATGCCCTGATGTATGTATAGTGTGCAGAATACAGTGTGAGGGCAGAGTATAGGGGGTAGTATATAGTGTTAAGGCACCGTATTGAGGCATTATATATTGTAAAGGCACAGTATGGGAGGCAGTATATAGTGTCAGGGCAGTGTAGAGCTGTATATAGTGTGAGGTCACATTATGGGGGCAGTATATAGTTTAAGGGCACAATATGGAGGAGTATATAGTGTAAGTGCATAGTATGTGTGGCAGTATGCAAGGGATACTAATAGGTCAAAGTTTAAGGGGACAGTATACAGTATCATGACACAGGATAGTGGTAGTATAAATTATCATCTAATCTGCTTCATCCAATAAGCATTCAAGTTTCCACAGCTTGGAGATGGAAAATCTGTATAAAAAATTAGGATATTGTCAAAATACACACTTGCCAATACTCACTGACAAGAAAAGCGGTGTTAGTTATGTTTATCTGCCATGCTTAAACTCTGTATCCTCTGCATTATTCTCCATATCTGACCAAATTCTCCTTGCTAAGTGAGAAAACTTTAAACATCTGTTCGGAAAACTAATAAACCCCCACAAGTGTGAAAGCTTTCTTTTATTTGCCTGTGATTTCAGGAATATATGAGCAGTTATAAACTTAACGATGGTCTTAGCAAATGTCTCCCAAATGGAGACTTGTAGTGAGCAATGATTCTATCACAAGTCAACAAAGCTCAAACAACAAGGGAACTCGGGTGTCTCGGACTCCTTCACCAAACGTACGAAGCATCTAGGGATGTAATTAAATTTGTTGACTGCTATTGACAACAGGATTCAGTTTCATGAAGTGAAATTGTCCTAAACCATTGAAATCAGGATGGGGAAATTACATCTCAGTATGGTTTCTCGAATATATGACTCACATGTTGGAACTCAACGCGAGCCAAGAATAAAGCAGATAAAGTAACACGAGTTTGGGTTAAGCGTCCAAATTATGAATGTTTTACCTAAAAAGGGAAAACAATTACACGTGTTAAAGAGATCACGGATCAGTGTAAAATGGATCAATTATTCTATTTTTTCTCAAACATAATAATCCTATATATATGCCTGTAAAATACCACTGTGCCGTGTAGTAAGGGGAAGTCACAGAAATCGTTGGAAAAGTATCTCAAGATCAACCCATTTAACGTTTGCATTGATTTTGTAAATTGAGTAAAGTCAGAAATTCAATTACCAGTATGAAGTCTATTACTACTGTACATTCATAAACGTTAATTTTATAGTATTTACAAGTGTTCAAAGACCATTTTTATATTTGCTATTTTCTCTTGATTTTCCAATTTACTCTTCTTGATATACACCAGTGATATAGAGGGGTAGTATTAATTGATGTGTTTAGTCTAACTAAGTAAATATTACTGAAAGAGACATATAGATTCTTTTAATGACATACCGTAAGAGATCCTATGGGCGTTCCCTGCCCAATGGATTGAAGCTGTAGCTAGGTTGCAAGACCAACACAGCAACGAGTCAGTGATGGCGCAATAAAAAGCTTTATGAGTTAATTTCCTAGGATTCAGTGGAAATTGCAATAGTCACACCCTGATATATTCATAATGATGGCAGATTCATGTACCATCAAAGTTTACTATGGAAAAAACCTTTTGAATAAGAAACAATTTATTGAGTATACATACAGAAAATAAAGACATGGTCAAGAGTGCGTAAGCTTTAGATATTGGTCAACAAAAGTACAGTACATTGAAGCACCGGTCACACAGGAAAAGATTTGTGTTATACAAAGATATACAATGTATCAACTTAGCAAGAGTGACAAGACCACACTAATATAGGGCATTGGAGATAAGAAGAATGATCTATGGAGGACCGAATCTCTCTCTTCTGTACAGTGTAAGCTCTTATGGTCAGCAGGGTCCTCTTTTTCCTGTAGAGTGTAAGCTCTTATGGTTAGTGGGGTTCTCTCTCCTATAGTGTGTAAGCTTTTATGGTCAGCAGGGTCCTCTCCTGTAGAGTATAAGCTCTTATGGTCAGCAGGGTCCTCTCCTGTAGAGTATATTATAAGCTCTTATGGTCAGCAGGGTCCTCTTTTTCCTGTAGAGTGTAAGCTCTTATGGTTAGTGGGGTTCTCTCTCCTATAGTGTGTAAGCTTTTATGGTCAGCAGGGTCCTCTCCTGTAGAGTATAAGCTCTTATGGTCAGCAGGGTCCTCTCCTGTAGAGTATAAGCTCTTATGGTCAGCAGGGTCCTCTCTCTCCTGTACACTGTAAGCTCTTATGGTCAGCAGGGTCCTCTTTTTCCTGTAGAGTGTAAGCTTTTATGGTCAGCAGGGTCCTCTTTTTCCTGTAGAGTGTAAGCTCTTATGGTCAGCAGGGTCCTCTCTCTCCTGTACACTGTAAGCTCTTATGGTCAGCAGGGTCCTCTTTTTCCTGTAGAGTGTAAGCTTTTATGGTCAGCAGGGTCCTCTCTCCTGTAGAGTGTAAGCTCTTATGGTCAGCAGGGTCCTCTCTCTCCTGTAAAGTGTAAGCTCTTATGGTCAGCGGGGTCCTCTCTCTCCTATAGTGTGTAAGCTTTTAGGGTCAGCAGGGTCCTCTCTCTCCTGTGGAGTATAAGCTCTGATGGTCAGCAGGGTCCTCTGTTATGATCCGGTGACTTTGGAGCCGCATGAACTTTCTCTGGAGTAGGTGGAAACTGTACTGACCGCAAAACCTGAACTAACACCGCAACTAGAAGTAGCCGTGGGGTGTGCCTAACAAACCCTAGACACCTCGACACAGCCGGAGGACTAAATACCCCTATAGATAGAAATAGGAATACTACCTTGCCTCAGAGCAGAACCCCAAAGGATAGGCAGCAGATCAGCAGATACACCTGACCAGGCTGCCGGAAAGAAGCAGGGCGCGTCCGAGGATGAGTATATACCTAATAGGAATATACTCACCCTTGGACGCGCCCTGCTTCTTTCTGGCAGCCTTCCTTCCTAAGAATGAGCGCGTGAAGGACCTTAGATGACGTCGCGGCTTGTCCATGTGACCGCTCGCGACCAATCACAAGCCGCGACGTCACCGCAGGTCATTCACGCGCTCATTCTTAGGAAGGAAGCCTGCCGGTTAGTACCAGGGCGCGTCTGAGGGTGAGTATATCAATATTTTTTATTTTGATTCTTTATTTTACACATTAATATGGATCCCAGGGCCTGAAGGAGAGTTTCCTCTCCTTCAGACCCTGGGAACCATAGTATCCCATTGCACTGCATTGGGTTTCGTGTTTCGGCCGACCCCGACTTTTTTATAGGATCGGCCGATTTCACTCGACCCGACTTTTGAGAAAGTTGGGTTTCGTGAAACCCGACCCGATCCTATAAAAATAAAAGTCGCTCAACCCTACTGACCAGGACTGCAAATCAGGGGCAACTGCATTACCACCTACAACCACCGGAGGGAGCCCAAAAGCAGAATTCACAACAGTACCCCGCCCCTTGAGGAGGGGTCACCGAACCCTCACCAGAGCCCCCAGGCCGATCAGGACGAGCCAGATGAAAAGCATGAACCAAATCAGCAGCATGGACATCAGAGGCAAAAACCCAAGAATTATCCTCCTGGCCATAACCCTTCCATTTGACAAGATACTGAAGTTTCCGCCTCGAAAAACGAGAATCCAAAATCTTCTCAACCACATACTCCAACTCCCCCTCAACCAACACAGGGGCCGGAGGATCAACAGAGGGAACAACGGGTACCACATATTTCCACAATAAAGATCTATGGAAGACATTATGGATAGCAAAAGAGGCCGGAAGCGCCAATCGAAAAGACACCGGATTAATAATCCCAGAAATCCTATAAGGACCAATAAACTGAGGCTTAAACTTAGGAGAAGAAACCTTCATAGGAACATGACGGGAAGACAACCAGACCAGATCCCCAACCTGAAGCCGGGAACCAACACACCGACGACGGTTAGCAAAACGTTGAGCCTCCTCCTGAGACAACACCAAATTGTCCACCACATGAGCCCAAATCTGCTGCAACCTGTCAACCACCGAATCCACACCAGGACAGTCAGAAGGCTCAACCTGCCCAGAAGAAAAACGAGGATGAAAACCAAAATTACAAAAAAAAGGCGAAACCAAAGTAGCTGAACTAGTCCGATTATTAAGGGCAAACTCGGCCAATGGCAAAAAGGCCACCCAATCATCCTGATCAGCAGACACAAAGCATCTCAAATAAGTCTCCAAGGTCTGATTAGTTCGCTCGGTTTGGCCATTTGTCTGAGGATGAAATGCAGAGGAAAAAGATAAATCAATGCCCAGCCTAGCACAAAAGGCCCGCCAAAACCTAGAAACAAACTGGGAACCTCTGTCAGACACAATATTCTCCGGAATACCTTGCAAACGAACCACATGCTGAAAAAACAACGAAACTAAATCTGAAGAGGAAGGCAATTTAGGCAAAGGCACCAAATGAACCATCTTACACGGCCCCAATTGGACAGACCATCAGCAGATTTGGCTTTCAGTACCATCTTTATGCTGATGACACACAACTATACACATCAGCCCCTGACCTTACCCCCGCTGTACTACAGAACGCCACTGACTGTCTGTCTGCAGTCTCTAACATCATGTCCGCTCTCTATCTGAAACTCAACCTCTCCAAAACTGAACTTCTTCTGCTCCCGCCTTCTACTAGCCTCCCTAAATCTGACATTTCCCTCTCCGTGGGTGGCACCATAATAACGCCTAGGCAGCAGGCACGCTGTCTGGGTGTTATGTTTGACTCCGATCTCTCCTTCACCTCCCACATACAATCTCTTGCCCGCTCATGCCGCTTACACCTAAAGAACATCTCTAGAATACGCCCTTTTCTCACCATGGAGACCACAAAAACTCTCACTGTCGCCCTAATCCACTCCCGTCTGGACTACTGCAACTCTCTATTAATTGGCCTCCCCCTCACGCGACTTTCCCCTCTCCAGTCTATCCTTAATGCAGCAGCCAGGGTCGTCCATCTGGCTAATCGTTACTCGGACGTGTCCGCTCTTCGCCAGTCGTTATGCAGCGCCCCAGAGTCCTGGTCGTTGCAGTACTGTGGCTCCGCCGCTAAGGGGGGCTATGGTACGTCTGATGGCACTGAAGGAGTTCATCTGACCAGGTATCACATACACCAATACATTTCACAGTCGGGCCTCCAGGGGGAGCTAAGGGTGCTATTTATTAGGCCACTCCTCACCGTGTGGGTAAACTGGGGGTCAGGCAGGAAGTTAGTTCAGAAAGCTGACTGGGTTGGAACCAGGCAACACCTTGTGGCAGGAGGTGTTGTGGGGGAAGATTCGGTAGGGTCCCTGTCAGGTTTGGGACCCTGACAGAGGCCTGGCAACAAGAAAGAACGTCACGGGACCGTGCCTGCTCAGCATAGCGGCGGTGCCCTAAGAAAGGATCAGAAGCGAGATATATTGTGCTGAGTGAGAAACGAGATCAAAGCAAGAAGGAGATTACCAGTAGGAGTCGTGCTGTAAGATCGAGGCAACATCCTACTGAGGCGCACAACCGGCGGCCGGAACGCCGAGGAAGTATTCATATATCTAGCTCCAAGCAATACTTCAAACCAACGGCAGGACAGTCAGTCACAGGCGGGCTGTCTCACCTAAATCACCTATGCAGACTTGGGGGGCAACCTGTGGAGAGGGGCGACTCTAGGGTCCCGGAAGAGCTCCGAGCCTACCCGTCATACGGGTGCGTCCCAACCATAACACCGGGAGGGACGGAGGATTAGCAGAACATCATCTAATCGAGTTGTTGTGAGGGAACACGAGAAACAGACACAACAGTTGGGACTATCCCGTAAGCACAGCAGGGGAGGACCACAACACATAGCGCAAGCAGGAAGGCACAGATTTCCACCTGCAAAGGGAACTCTGGAGGTGCCATCGGACCGGCCGGACTTGCGCAGCCTGGTGAACCGTATTCCAGACTGAGGACCCAGAGACCTTCAGTAAAGAGATAAAGAGACTGCAACCTGGTGTCCTCGTTATTTACTGCACCGCACCACCACCACCATCCATATCATTCACTGTACGCCCCTCAGCAGGGTCACGGACCAGGCCTAGCCACCGTGACAACCCCAGAGCAGAGACTCAGAGGCCCGGTACCGGGTACCCCTCGGCCCTGCGGCAGTGGGGGCGCTGCAACTTGGCGTCACGAACAGGATCTACTTAAGCCTGAAGAATCAGGTCATGTGTGCCTTGGAACTGTGATTTACTGTGTTTGGACTGTACTTTATTGCAAAGACTGTGCCGCGCCATTTACCGCCAAAATCCGCCGCCATTACAGCGCTGAGGAGAGCGCAGGAGAAGAAGAGGGGCGTGGAGTAGGCGTAGACAAGCTGGAGAGCGCGAAAGACAATGGCCGCCCAGTCTAAATATTGTTGCATCTTAAGGGCGGGCCCGTCAAAAGGGGAGATCCGCCTCCTGATCTTCTATGGCGGGCGGAGACTGAAGAAATGAAACTATGACCCAGAGGAGGTGGGACTGGAGACTAGAGAAGGCCTGCAGAAAAAGATGGCCCCGCATCAACCCCCATCACCGGAGGATTACTCTGATATGCCCCCGCTGGAGGATCTGGATCCGTGGGAGCTGTCGATGGGGCATCCTTTGCCTGCACGTTCCCCAGCCCGTGTGCCTCCCCCAGGAGAAAGGAGTGACGCTGGAGGAGTTACCCCAGGTAGGGGTACTGAGTGCCGCGACCCCCAGGGGGACCGCCTCACCTCTGCACCAGACCCGGCCGCTGCTGTGGCCACCGGTGCCCCAGCATTCCTGCCGCTTGATCCCAAGGAACCGAGAGGACCAGACATGGGGCCCTTCCCTTGGGGAGAGTACAGGAATCACCTGGTTGCAGAGTTCCAGCGGGAAGTGGAGCGGGAGGCGCGTGGTGAGCTGCTGGAGGACTCCCTGCCGAAGTGGGGCGTCGTCATTGTTTACCTGCCCCAGACAGGAAAAGGCTTCATGCAGGAGATTGGAACAGCCCTGAGAGTCCGCATCACCCGGGATGAGGTGGAGCCCTGCCTGCGCGGAGACGGTGCCAAGTCCCTCCTGAAACCGGGGGATGTGGTCACATATCGCCGGCACCTAAAGGGGAGCAGCTGGTGGGCCCGGGATATGCAGCGCTGCACCGCCGTTCTGGCAGTATCCCGAACCGAGGGGGAGGAGCTCGCCGCTGAAGCCGCTGCTGCCGCCGCCGCTACCAGCATCATCCATCGACCCACACAGACCCTCATTGCAGTGCACGACCTGGTCGTGCGGAGGACCCAAACCCACGGGGTACACCTGGCCACGGGAGTGGATTTGGAGTTCAGCCTGTCCGGGCCGCAGAAAGCCACCTGCCAGGTAAAGCCTCGGTGGGGGCTGCCATAAACTGAGTAGTGAGTAAGCTTTAATGACTGTAAATAAGTTAACTGTTTTTGCTATGTTGCTGCTAAAACCCGTCCAGGGTTAACTCTTAAAGGGATCCCTTTGTTGACCCGGGATCCCTATTGCTCTTTGTTTGTTTTTCTACTTTTTGCTCCGTTACTAAGAAACTGCTGAATCATGAACAATGCATGATACAAACTTCTTGTACATAGTTGCACCTTCTTAAAGGTGCTCCCTACTGGTTTTATATAAAAGATGGACTCTTTGCGAAGATACGGTTATTGGAACTTGTACCGGAGTCTGTTGTGAAATTGGATTTTGGGCTCCCCCGGTGGCCACTGGTGGAATTGCACTTGTGTGCATCATCCCCTCTGTTCACCTGTTCCCATCAGGATGTGGGAGTCGCTATTTAACCTTGCTCCTCTGTCACTTCCATGCCGGTCAACATTGTAATCAGAAGCCTTTCTGTGCATGTTCCTGCTACCAGACAACTTCCAGCTAAGTCGGACTTTTGTCCTTGTTTGTTTTTTGCATTTTGTTCCAGTTCACAGCTGCAGTTTCGTTTCTGTGTCTGGAAAGCTCTTGTGATCTGAAATTGCCACTCTGATGTTATGAGTTAATACTAGAGTCTTAAAGTAATTTCAGGATGGTGTATTGATAGGGTTTTCAGCTGACCATGAAAGTACCCTTTCTGTCTTCCTGCTATCTAGTAAGCGGACCTCGATTTTGCTAAACCTATTTTCATACTACGTTTGTCATTTTCATCTTAAATCACCGCCAATATATGTGGGGGCCTCTGTCTGCCTTTCGGGGAAATTTCTCTAGAGGTGAGCCAGGACTATATTTTCCTCTGCCAGGATTAGTTAGTCCTCCGGCCGGCGCTGGGCGTCTAGGGATAAAACGCAGGCTACGCTACCCGGCTACTGTTAGTTGTGCGGCAGGTTTAGTTCATGGTCAGTTTAAGTTTCCATCCTTCCAAGAGCTAGTTCCTATGTATGCTGGGCTATGTTCTCTTGCCATTGAGAACCATAACAGTTTGACCGGCCCACAAAGGGTTAAATTAATTGGCAGAGAAAGGAGAGAAAAAAGAAGTCTGCTGAAAAATTTTTTTTTTTCTTTTTTTTCCCTTCAGTTCTGAGTGTGCTTTCAATTGAATCACTTGCAAGTCTGCCTATATTGCAGCCTTCCTCTCTCTCTCTCCTTCTAATCCTGGAATGGCTCTGTGTTCACCTGTTTAAAATGGATATTCAGAGTTTAGCTGCAGGTTTGAATAATCTCACCATGAAAGTTCAAAATTTACAAGATTTTGTTGTTCATGTTCCTATATCTGAACCTAGAATTCCTTTGCCTGAATTTTTCTCGGGGAATAGATCTTGCTTTCAAGATTTCAAAAATAATTGCAAGTTGTTTTTGTCCCTGAAATCTCGCTCTGCTGGAGATCCTGCTCAGCAGGTCAGGATTGTGATTTCCTTGCTCCGGGGCGACCCTCAAGATTGGGCTTTTGCATTGGCTCCAGGGGATCCTGCGTTGCTCAATGTGGATGCGTTTTTTCTGGCCTTGGGGTTGCTTTATGAGGAACCTCATTTAGAGCTTCAGGCGGAAAAGGCCTTGATGTCCCTATCTCAGGGGCAAGATGAAGTTGAAATATACTGCCAAAAATTCCGTAAATGGTCTGTGCTTACTCAGTGGAATGAGTGCGCCCTGGCGGCGAATTTCAGAGAGGGTCTCTCTGATGCCGTTAAGGATGTTATGGTGGGGTTCCCTGTGCCTGCGGGTCTGAATGAGTCCATGACAATGGCTATCCAGATCGATAGACGTCTGCGGGAGCGCAAACCTGTGCACCATTTGGCGGTGTCTACTGAGAAGACGCCAGAGAATATGCAATGTGATAGAATTCTGTCCAGAAGCGAACGGCAGAATTTTAGACGAAAAAATGGGTTGTGCTTTTATTGTGGTGATTCAACTCATGTTATATCAGCATGCTCTAAGCGTACTAAGAAGCTTGATAAGTCAGTTTCAATTGGCGCTTTTCAGTCTAAGTTTATTCTATCTGTGACCCTGATTTGTTCTTTATCATCTATTACCGCGGATGCCTATGTCGACTCTGGCGCCGCTTTGAGTCTTATGGATTGGTCCTTTGCCAAACGCTGTGGGTGGGTATGATTTAGAGCCTCTTGAAACTCCTATACCTCTGAAGGGGATTGACTCCACCCCATTGGCTAGTAATAAACCACAATACTGGACACAAGTAACTATGCGAATTAATCCGGATCATCAGGAGATTATTCGCTTTCTTGTGCTGTATAATCTACATGATGTGTTGGTGCTTGGATTGCCATGGCTGCAATCTCATAACCCAGTCCTCGACTGGAACGCTATGTCTGTGTTAAGCTGGGGATGTAAGGGGATGCATGGGGACGTACCTTTGGTTTCCATTTCGTCATCTATTCCCTCTGAGATTCCTGAATTCTTGTCTGACTATCGTGACGTTTTTGAAGAACCTAAGCTTGGTTCATTACCTCCGCACCGGGAGTGCGATTGTGCCATAGATTTGATTCCGGGTAGTAAATACCCTAAGGGTCGTTTATTTAATCTGTCTGTGCCTGAACATGCTGCTATGCGAGAATATATAAAGGAGTCCTTGGAAAAGGGACATATTCGTCCTTCGTCATCTCCCTTAGGAGCCGGTTTTTTCTTTGTGTCTAAGAAAGATGGCTCTTTGAGGCCGTGTATTGATTATCGGCTTTTGAATAAAATCACGGTTAAATATCAATATCCGTTGCCACTGCTGACTGATTTGTTTGCTCGCATAAAGGGGGCCAAGTGGTTCTCTAAGATAGATCTCCGTGGGGCGTATAATTTGGTGCGAATTAAGCAGGGGGATGAGTGGAAAACCGCATTTAATACGCCCGAGGGCCACTTTGAGTATTTGGTGATGCCTTTTGGCCTTTCAAATGCCCCTTCAGTCTTTCAGTCCTTTATGCATGACATTTTCCATGATTATTTGGATAAATTTATGATCGTGTATCTGGATGATATTCTGATTTTTTCGGATGACTGGGACTCTCATGTCCAGCAGGTCAGGAGGGTTTTTCAGGTTTTGCGGTCTAATTCCTTGTGTGTGAAGGGTTCTAAGTGCGTTTTTGGGGTTCAAAAGATTTCCTTCTTGGGATACATTTTTTCCCCCTCTTCCATCGAGATGGATCCTGTCAAGGTTCGGGCTATTTGTGATTGGACGCAACCCTCTTCTCTTAAGAGTCTTCAGAAATTTTTGGGCTTTGCTAACTTTTATCGTCGATTTATTGCTGGTTTTTCTGATGTTGTTAAACCATTGACTGATTTGACTAAGAAGGGTGCTGATGTTGCTGATTGGTCCCCTGCTGCTGTGGAGGCCTTTCGGGAGCTTAAGCGCCGCTTTTCTTCCGCCCCTGTGTTGCGTCAGCCTGATGTTGCTCTTCCTTTTCAGGTTGAGGTCGACGCTTCTGAAATCGGAGCTGGGGCGGTTTTGTCGCAAAGAAGTTCCGACTGCTCCGTGATGAAACCTTGTGCTTTTTTTTCTCGTAAATTTTCGCCCGCCGAGCGGAATTATGATATTGGGAATCGGGAGCTTTTGGCCATGAAGTGGGCTTTTGAGGAGTGGCGTCATTGGCTTGAGGGGGCTAGACATCAGGTGGTGGTATTGACCGACCACAAGAATTTGATTTATCTTGAGTCCGCCAGACGCCTGAATCCTAGACAGGCGCGCTGGTCGTTGTTTTTCTCTCGGTTTAATTTTGTGGTGTCATACCTACTGGGTTCTAAGAATGTTAAGGCGGATGCCCTTTCTAGGAGTTTTGAGCCTGACTCCCCTGGTAATTCTGAACCTACAGGTATCCTTAAGGATGGAGTGATATTGTCTGCCGTTTCTCCAGACCTGCGGCGGGCCTTGCAGGATTTTCAGGCGGATAGACCTGATCGTTGCCCACCTGGTAGACTGTTTGTTCCTGATGATTGGACCAGTAAAGTCATTTCTGAGGTTCATTCTTCTGCGTTGGCAGGTCATCCTGGAATCTTTGGTACCAGGGATTTGGTGGCAAGGTCCTTCTGGTGGCCTTCCCTGTCACGAGATGTACGAGGCTTTGTGCAGTCTTGTGACGTTTGTGCTCGGGCCAAGCCTTGTTGTTCTCGGGCTAGTGGATTGTTGTTGCCCTTGCCTATCCCGAAGAGGCCTTGGACGCACATCTCGATGGATTTTATTTCGGATCTTCCTGTTTCTCAGAAGATGTCTGTCATCTGGGTGGTGTGTGACTGTTTCTCTAAGATGGTCCATTTGGTTCCCCTGCCTAAGTTGCCTTCTTCTTCCGAGTTGGTTCCTCTGTTTTTTCAAAATGTGGTTCGTTTGCATGGTATTCCGGAGAATATCGTTTCTGACAGAGGAACCCAATTCGTGTCTAGATTTTGGCGGGCATTCTGTGCTAGGATGGGCATAGATTTGTCTTTCTCGTCTGCTTTCCATCCTCAGACTAATGGCCAGACCGAGCGGACGAATCAGACTTTGGAGACATATTTGAGGTGTTTTGTGTCTGCAGATCAGGATGATTGGGTTGCTTTTTTGCCTTTAGCGGAGTTTGCCCTCAATAATCGGGCCAGCTCTGCCACCTTGGTGTCTCCTTTTTTCTGTAATTCGGGGTTTCATCCTCGATTTTCCTCCGGTCAGGTGGAATCTTCGGATTGTCCTGGAGTGGATGCTGTGGTGGAGAGGTTGCATCAGATTTGGGGGCAGGTAGTGGACAATTTGAAGTTGTCCCAGGAGAAGACTCAGCTTTTTGCCAACCGCCGGCGTCGGGTTGGTCCTCGGCTTTGTGTCGGGGACTTGGTGTGGTTGTCTTCTCGTTTTGTCCCTATGAGGGTTTCTTCTCCTAAGTTTAAGCCTCGGTTCATCGGCCCGTACAAGATATTGGAGATTCTTAACCCTGTGTCCTTCCGTTTGGACCTCCCTGCATCTTTTTCTATTCATAATGTTTTTCATCGGTCATTGTTGCGCAGGTATGAGGTACCGGTTGTGCCTTCCGTTGAGCCTCCTGCTCCGGTGTTGGTTGAGGGCGAGTTGGAGTACGTTGTGGAAAAAATCTTGGACTCCCGTGTTTCCAGACGGAAACTCCAGTATCTGGTCAAATGGAAGGGATACGGTCAGGAGGATAATTCTTGGGTGACTGCCTCTGATGTTCATGCCTCCGATCTGGTCCGTGCCTTTCATAGGGCTCATCCTGATCGCCCTGGTGGTTCTGGTGAGGGTTCGGTGCCCCCTCCTTGAGGGGGGGGTACTGTTGTGAAATTGGATTTTGGGCTCCCCCGGTGGCCACTGGTGGAATTGAACTTGTGTGCATCATCCCCTCTGTTCACCTGTTCCCATCAGGATGTGGGAGTCGCTATTTAACCTTGCTCCTCTGTCACTTCCATGCCGGTCAACATTGTAATCAGAAGCCTTTCTGTGCATGTTCCTGCTACCAGACAACTTCCAGCTAAGTCGGACTTTTGTCCTTGTTTGTTTTTTGCATTTTGTTCCAGTTCACAGCTGCAGTTTCGTTTCTGTGTCTGGAAAGCTCTTGTGATCTGAAATTGCCACTCTGATGTTATGAGTTAATACTAGAGTCTTAAAGTAATTTCAGGATGGTGTATTGATAGGGTTTTCAGCTGACCATGAAAGTACCCTTTCTGTCTTCCTGCTATCTAGTAAGCGGACCTCGATTTTGCTAAACCTATTTTCATACTACGTTTGTCATTTTCATCTTAAATCACCGCCAATATATGTGGGGGCCTCTGTCTGCCTTTCGGGGAAATTTCTCTAGAGGTGAGCCAGGACTATATTTTCATCTGCCAGGATTAGTTAGTCCTCCGGCCGGCGCTGGGCGTCTAGGGATAAAACGCAGGCTACGCTACCCGGCTATTGTTAGTTGTGCGGCAGGTTTAGTTCATGGTCAGTTTAAGTTTCCATCCTTCCAAGAGCTAGTTCCTATGTATGCTGGGCTATGTTCTCTTGCCATTGAGAACCATAACAGGAGTCCTTACGGTGTACGGACTGGTAGCTGAAGAAGCTACGCTACCTCATAAAGACTTGGTCCCCTCTTAAAGGGGATGTTTACCTGTGCACTTATGAGTAGTACTGTCTTAAAACAGTAAAGTGATAATGATGTCTTGAAAGAAAGTAATAATGCTGATATGAAAACGTTAAATGTAACTACCTAGTTAATTGTGAGAAATGGTTGATAATGTTAATGAAAGGATGAGGACAGGGAGTGAACCCGGACGGGGTTAGTTGGTGAGTCCTCCTAGGAGCCATACAGAGAAGGCTCAGTAATTTTAAACTGAAGGAAAAATGTTATGTTCTATACTGTGTATAGTGGTGGAAGGGCAGTAGGCCCGGACTGAACAGGGCGGTCCTGCATAGAAAGGAGAGGCAGTAGGTCTGGAGCCGTTAGGACAGGCGGTCCTGCAGACGTAAAGTAGGAGAATGTAGCACAGTTGCTTAAGCCTTATAATGTGTTATAAGAAGGTCTTTAGTGGATTCAGAGTGTACATCCTTAAAGGCAATGTTGAGTTATTGTTCAAAAATTTGCACTAAGTAGAATACCCGGTTGGGTAAGAAAAGTTATTTATAGTAAAGTTAATTAAAGGTATTTAACCATGTTTGTAACGTTCAAGTGTTCTCACCTCCCATAAAGGGAAGCTCTGTTCAAGTATGCTTATTGTTATTGCACTCACAAAAATTGTATGTCTTTTTGCTGACATGTATTGTTGTTTTCTTCCCAGTCCCGGAGTACTGGATTTAACCGGGGGGGAGTGCAGCGCCCCAGAGTCCTGGTCGTTGCAGTACTGTGGCTCCGCCGCTAAGGGGGGCTATGGTACGTCTGATGGCACTGAAGGAGTTCATCTGACCAGGTATCACATACACCAATACATTTCACAGTCGGGCCTCCAGGGGGAGCTAAGGGTGCTATTTATTAGGCCACTCCTCACCGTGTGGGTAAACTGGGGGTCAGGCAGGAAGTTAGTTCAGAAAGCTGACTGGGTTGGAACCAAGCAACACCTTGTGGCAGGAGGTGTTGTGGGGGAAGATTCGGTAGGGTCCCTGTCAGGTTTGGGACCCTGACAGAGGCCTGGCAACAAGAAAGAACGTCACGGGACCGTGCCTGCTCAGCATAGCGGCGGTGCCCTAAGAAAGGATCAGAAGCGAGATATATTGTGCTGAGTGAGAAACGAGATCAAAGCAAGAAGGAGATTACCAGTAGGAGTCGTGCTGTAAGATCGAGGCAACATCCTACTGAGGCGCACAACCGGTGGCCGGAACGCCGAGGAAGTATTCATATATCTAGCTCCAAGCAATACTTCAAACCAACGGCAGGACAGTCAGTCACAGGCGGGCTGTCTCACCTAAATCACCTATGCAGACTTGGGGGGCAACCTGTGGAGAGGGGCGACTCTAGGGTCCCGGAAGAGCTCCGAGCCTACCCGTCATACGGGTGCGTCCCAACCATAACACCGGGAGGGACGGAGGATTAGCAGAACATCATCTAATCGAGTTGTTGTGAAGGAACACGAGAAACAGACACAACAGTTGTGGGGACTATCCCGTAAGCACAGCAGGGGAGGACCACAACACATAGCGCAAGCAGGAAGGCACAGATTTCCACCTGCAAAGAGAACTCTGGAGGTGCCATCGGACCGGTCGGACTTGCGCAGCCTGGTGAACCGTATTCCAGACTGAGGACCCAGAGACCTTCAGTAAAGAGGTAAAGAGACTGCAACCTGGTGTCCTCGTTATTTACTGCACCGCACCACCACCACCATCCATATCATTCACTGTACGCCCCTCAGCAGGGTCACGGACCGGGCCTAGCCACCGTGACAACCCCAGAGCAGAGACTCAGAGGCCCGGTACCGGGTACCCCTC
This sequence comes from Ranitomeya variabilis, assembly GCF_051348905.1. Lineage (NCBI taxonomy): Eukaryota > Metazoa > Chordata > Amphibia > Anura > Dendrobatidae > Ranitomeya > Ranitomeya variabilis. Next base: position 1,022,438,978 of record NC_135233.1, on the reverse strand, counting down.
GGCCCTGCGGCAGTGGGGGCGCTGCAGTTACACTGGCTGCCCATTCATTACAGGATACAATTCAAAGTACTTGTTCTCACCCACAAAGCTCTCCACAGTGCGGCACCCCCTTACATCTCCTCCCTCATTTCTGTCTATCGGCCTAGCCGACCGCTGCGCTCTGCAAACGACTTTCGACTAACCTCTGCACTAATCCGTACCTCCCACTCCCAACTCCAAGACTTCTCCCGTGCTGCGCCAATCCTCTGGAATGCTCTACCCCAAGGACCATCCACAACTTGTATAGTTTTAGGCGCTCGCTCAAAACTCATTTGTTCAGAGCGGCCTATCACGTTCCCTAATCAGGCATTTTATGTTTGTGTGTGTGTGTGTGTAGCCCATTCACTATCTCCATCTACCCCCCACCCCCTGAAGATGGCTGGACCATCATTGTAAATACATCATTGTAAATACACACCTGTACTTTGTATCTCCTTACCTCATTGTAGATTGTAAGCTCTCACGAGCAGGGTCATCTTATTTTGTCTTATTTTTCTTTATTACTGTATTGTTAACATTGTTACCTATGACTGTTGTGTTTCAAACTGTTAAACTGTAAAGCGCTGCAGAATATGTTGGCGCTATATAAATAAAGATTATTATTATTATTATCTTAGAAAACCGGTCACAAACAACCCAGATAACCGTCATCCTCTGGGAAACCGGAAGATCAGAAATCAAATCCATAGAAATATGCGTCCAGGGCCTCTCAGGGACCGGCAATGGCAAAAGCAACCCACTAGCACGGGAACAATGAGGCTTGGCCCGCGCACAAGTCCCACAGGACTGCACAAAAGAACGCACATCACGTGATAAAGAAGGCCACCAAAAGGACCTACCAACCAAGTCTCTGGTACCAAAAATACCAGGATGACCAGCCAACACAGAACAGTGAACCTCAGAAGTCACTCTACTAGTCCATCTGTCAGGAACAAACAGTTTCCCCACTAGACAACGATCAGGTCTGTCAGCCTGAAATTCCTGAAGAACCCGTCGTAAATCAGGGGAAATAGCAGAAAGAACCACCCCTTCTTTCAAAATGCCGACCGGTTCAAGGACCTCAGGAGAATCAGGCAAAAAACTCCTAGAAAGGGCATCAGCCTTAATATTCTTGGAACCCGGAAGATACGAGACCACAAAATCAAAACGACAAAAAAACAAGGACCATCGAGCCTGTCTAGGATTCAGCCGCTTGGCAAACTCGAGGTAAATCAAATTCTTATGATCGGTCAAGACCACAATACGGTGCTTAGCTCCCTCAAGCCAATGTCGCCACTCCTCAAATGCCCACGTCATAGCCAACAACTCCTGATTGCCAACATCATAATTGCGTTCAGCAGGCGAAAATTTTCGGGAAAAGAATGCACACGGTTTCGTCAAGGAACCAACATGATCCCTCTGGGACAAAACGGCCCCTGCGCCAATCTCAGAAGCGTCAATCTCAACCTGAAACGGAAGGGAAACATCCGGTTGGCACAATACCGGAGCAGAAGTAAATCGACGTTTAAGCTCCTGAAAGGCAGAAACAGCCGCAGAGGACCAATTCGCCACATCAGCGCCTTTTTTCGTCAAATCGTTCAAGGGTTTAACCACGCTGGAAAAGTTAGCAATGTAACGGCGATAAAAATGTCTCTTTACGGACGTGGGTTGAACCTTAACCGGATCCATCTCAATAGATGAAGGAGAAAAAATAAAACCCAAAAAAGAAACCTTCTGCACCCCAAAGAGACACTTAGACCCCTTCACAAACAAAGCATTGTCACGAAGGATCTGAAATACCATCCTGACCTGTTCCACATGAGACTCCCAATCATCAGAAAAAATCAAAATATCATCCAAATATACAATCAAGAATTTATCAATATAAGTCCGGAAGATATCATGCATGAAAGATTGAAAAACAGATGGAGCATTAGTGAGCCCGAACGGCATCACAAGGTATTCAAAATGGCCTTCGGGCGTATTGAATGCAGTTTTCCATTCATCACCCTGCTTAATACAAACAAAATTATACGCCCCCCGAAGGTCAATCTTCGTAAACCAACTAGCCCCCTTAATCCTAGCAAACAAGGTAAAGGGTATTGAAACTTGACCGTGATCTTATTCAAGAGGCGATAATCAATACAGGGTCTCAAGGAGCCATCTTTCTTAGCAACAAAAAAAAATCCTGCTCCCATCGGTGAAGAAGATGGCTGAATATGCCCTTTCTCCAAAGACTCCTTAACATAACTCCGCATAGCGGTATGTTCAGGCACAGACAGGTTGAAGAGTCGGCCCTTAGGAAACTTACAGCCTGGAATCAAATCAATAGCACAATCACAATCCCTGTGCGGTGGAAGAGAACTGGACTTGGGCTCATCAAATACATCCTGAAAATCAGACAAAAACTCTGGAATTTCGGAAGAGGAAGAAGAGGAGATGGACATTAAAGGAACATCATTAAGAACCCCCTGACAACCCCAACTAGTCACAGACATAGACTTCCAATCCAACACAGGATCATGTACCTGCAACCACGGAAAACCCAACACGATAGCATCATGTAAATTATGCAATACCATAAATCGACAATCTTCCTGATGGGCTGGCGCCATGCGCATGGTCACCTGTGTCCAAAACTGGGGCTTATTTTTAGCCAAAGGTGTAGCATCAATGCCCCTTAAAGGAATAAGGTTCTGCAAGGGCTGCAAGGGGAAACCACAACGCCTGGCAAACTCAAGGTCCATTAAGTTCAAAGCGGCGCCTGAATCCACAAACGCCAAGACAGAAAATGATGACAATGAGCAGATCAAGGACACCGATAACAGAAATTTAGGTTGTACAGTACTGATGGTAAATGAACTAGCGATCCTCTTTGTCCGTTTAGGGCAGACTGAAATAACATGAGAAGCATCGCCACAATAATAACACAACCTATTCTGACGTCTGAGTCCTTGTCGTTCTGTCCTAGACAGAATCCTATTACACTGCATTGGCTCAGGACTCTGCTCTGAGGACAACGCCACAGCGCGCACAGTTCTGCACTCCCGCAAACGCCGATCAATCTGAATGGCCAAAGACATAGAATCACTCAGACCGACAGGCGTGGGAAACCCCACCATAACATCTTTAACGGATTCAGAAAGACCCCTTCTGAAAATTGCAGCCAAAGCATCATCATTCCATTTAGTCAACACAGACCATTTTCTAAATTTCTGACAATACAATTCTGCCGCCTCTTGACCCTGAGATAGGGCCAAAATGGTCTTCTCTGCTTGATCCACAGAATTAGGTTCATCATATAATAGTCCTAAAGCCTGCAAAAAGGAATCTACATTAAGCAAGGCCGGATTCCCAGATTCCAGGGAAAATGCCCAATCCTGTGTATCACCACGCAGCAGGGAAATGACGATTTTAACCTGCTGAATAGAATCCCCAGAGGATCGAGGTCTCAAAGCAAAAAACAGTTTACAGTTGTTTTTAAAACTCAAAAATTTGGACCTGTCACCAAAAAACAAATCAGGAGTAGGAATCTTCGGCTCTAAAACAGGAGTCTGAACAATATAATCAGAAATTCCCTGTACCCTAGCAGCAACCTGGTCTACACGAGAAGCTAATTCCTGAACATCCATGCTAACACAAGACTCCTTAGCCACACAGAGAAAAAGAGGGAAGAAAAGGCAAAGCAAACTGCAGAAAAAATAATGACTCAACACCTTTCTTCCCTTCTTCTGAGATGCATTTAACTCATAGTGGGCCAGTTGTACTGTTATGATCCGGTGACTTTGGAGCCGCATGAACTTTCTCTGGAGTAGGTGGAAACTGTACTGACCGCAAAACCTGAACTAACACCGCAACTATAAGTAGCCGTGGGGTGTGCCTAACAAACCCTAGACACCTCGACACAGCCGGAGGACTAAATACCCCTATAGATAGAAATAGGAATACTACCTTGCCTCAGAGCAGAACCCCAAAGGATAGGCAGCCCCCCACGAATATTGACTGTGAGTAGGAGAGGAAAGACACACACAGGCAGAAAACAGGATTCAGCAAAAGAGGCCACTCTAGCTAAATAGGGAAAGATAGGACAGAATACTAAGCGGTCAGTATTAAAACCCTTCCAAAAATATCCACAGCAGATAATACAAAAAGTTCCACAATCTAACTAAAGACATGGAATGTATATCTGCCACTCCAGAGAATCCAACAAGACTGAGAAAATACTGACACAATCTAAGCTGGACAAAAAAAACACTGATTAGCACAGAATGATTAAGCACACAGCATGTGTGCCAAAGAAACAAAACCAGACACTTATCTTTGCTGATTTGGCAGAAGGCAGAAGGAACAAAACCAGGACCAAAACCTCCCAACAACCATGGACAACTGGCAAGGACTAATGAATCCTGCACGCCTAAATACCCCAGTCAGAACTGCAATCAGCAGATACACCTGACCAGGACTGCAACTCAGGGGCAACTGCATTACCACCTACAACCACCGGAGGGAGCCCAAAAGCAGAATTCACAACAGTCCTCTTTCTGTCTTCTGTAGAGTGTAAACTCTTATGGTCAGCAGGGTCCTCTCTCCTGTAGAGTGTAAGCTCTTGTGGTCAGCAGGGTCCTCTCCTATAGAGTGTAAGCTCTTTGGTCAGTAGGATCCTCTCTCTTGCTCTCTATCTCTTTCACCCTCTTGCATTTTTTCATCTTTCGATCCGCACCACACCAGACAGATTTGTGCAACATTGGTCTACACCGGCAAGTCACTTATCATCAGAGGCTGCACGGTACCACACCCGAACAGTACCATTGCAGGGTAGGTTGCCTGCCTCATAATGAACACTTGACTTGCTCTTTAACCTTTTCAGCACTCACATTATAATCCATTGTCAGTTCCAAGATTTATATAATAATCATATGCCTTGGGCAGGAATACTTTATACATAAAATTTTTGCGTTAGTGGCTAAAGCAGAGCTTTCAAAGCATACCTACCAAATGGTAATCTTATCATGTTAGCCAGTATTTATTAAAGCATACTAGCGCGACAAACAACTTGATTATTTTTGTTCTGTTTAGCTATTGGATTTACCATACAGAATCCGAAGTTTGCAGCTTATTGCTTTCCTGTTCTTCCTTTATCATCTGTATAGTGAGAGCGCTACTGCTTTCTTTATTACTCTTAGATTTAGTAATCGTTTTGCTCTTGGCAGAGTTCTTAAAAACTAGTTTACACATAGCAATTTTTATATAATTTCAAAAATAATTACCAAGATTCCTACAAATAATTGCTCTGATAAATTATCCAAATGATCAACCCTACAATTATACCAGTGTGTTAGTGGAAATCAGAAGGTCCGGTGCTGCGGGGACTAATGCCTTACTGGCTATTTCAAGTACTGAAAAATACTCTGGACTGGGATATCCCATGTAAGAACGTGACAATCTTTATCACTAGTACCTGATATCAAGTAATATGTGGAGACTGTGTAATTATGGTTGTTCTCATCATTTTTAGTAAGACCCAACTGCAGCAATGTTGGCTTGATGGAAATTCAATATGCCATGATTATTTATGGTCATATTAAGAGAATTACATGCTAAATGATTGCAAGCAGTTCCAGATGTTCTTTCAACTTTTGTAACCTTCCATTCAATATATTTTATTCATTTAGGCATAAACTCCTAATTCCTTCACATTTTTTTTCCTTTATGGTTTTATATGTTTGACATCTGCTCTGCGTCCCAGATGGAATTTAAGTATTCCTCAATAATTTAGAAAAGACTTTCGATAGCATTACGATTTTCAGCTAGGAAAGTCTATAAAAGTAGATGAGACTGCTTATAGAAGAACATGGGTGAAGAAGATGGTAGGAAATTCAGTAGTGGTCTAGTGTTCGCTGTTGGCTTTCGGGTTCTTCAGGTTTGATATTCTCTGATATTTGGAAAAGAAATACCATCAGCGATCTAGGAGCTTGGAATCCTGCCAATAACCATCTTAAAGGGGTTGTCCGGCCTTAGGCTACAAGTGTACAGTCACTCTATGAGAGGATTCTCCAGTTCCAAGAGCGGAGGTATCACATACTTGGGTTCACGCGCCCACGGCTCTCGACGTCCGATCCGGAAATTCGGCAAAGCGCGCAGTGCTTGAAAAGTGAGGATTTACAAGTCTGCAGTCACACAGAGTGGCTACGGATTTGTAGCTTAAGGCTGGACAACCTCTTTAAGTTCTACCTTTGCTTGTACATAGGGCTACATACTGTAGATTGCAAAGCCATAATTTGATGTTGGCACGCTAAAAAGCTTGCTGGAAAATATTGGAAGTAGATAATTTTTAATAGTATTTATTCCCCATTTTTAAGATTCATGACATATGAATATGATATGCCTCATTCTTGTGACCTCTTTGTTGGCTGAATTATTTTTGTATGTGAATAAAGTGTTTGGTTTTGTTGGAGAATACAACAGCTGCAGGCTTATTTTGGGGACTGTCTTGAGCAGACCACAGATAGCGCTGTGTTAACTGTTAGTTTGTTGATATGTTTTCTTCCTATTTAGACTGTACTGTTCACCTCTCAGTCTTGTTTTTGTCCGTTTTTCTCCTGTAATCCTCCATGATGTGATCACAAAGATAAAAGCTGCTGCATTTCCAAAGTAAAACCGTTTATACTCTCATAAAATTTCTATACTGCTGATTCTGCTGAAAGCGGTAATCTGCAATAGGCTGCACCCTCTTCATTCTATGGCAGTGTGCGGCAAATAGCTGTCAGGGTCCCTGAGATATTCCCCAAGGGTTCAGAGTACAGAACAACATATCATTTATTAGAGTCACTTTAGCTTTTTTCTTCCTACTTTACATAGCATAATGTGATTCCTATAAAATATATTGTGTAGACTTTTTGCCTATGGTTATTAAAAGTTGGCCTGTAATTATTTGCTTTTTATTATAATGTTGGTTCCTATTATTTGCCTATTAGTATTTCTTCATATTTTTCCTGATAACAGTTTTACACCATTGATAAAATATCAATGATAAAGTATTCATTAGTAAACAGGACGTGGTTTCAGAGTAAAACCCCAGGATATGGCAGTTTTGCTACAGATATTGCATTGTATAAGCCAAATCCATTTCCTGCCTCAGGTAATGAATCCAGATTACACTGAAGCTCCTCATAAAAGAACATCCTGTGCTGAATGTGTTCAGAATCGTCTATTTCAGCAGTAATGCCTGGTGCTGTGGCGTCTGTCGATTTTACTGCTTTCTAAGCTACCACCTGAAATCACTTGTTTTTGGTGGAAGGTGAAGATAGATAGGAATCATTCTAAAACAATGGACTACTGTGGTTAGAAGTCACGTGGACAGTGCAAGCCACTATGAAGACACGTTCCAGATATGCTGTTCTGGATTTAATAGCTTTAATACATTGAATATAGATTTTATATAGTTTTATAATACATATCATTATGAGCACACTGAGTTTCCCAAAGTCCATAAATTTACAGACTATTCACAAAAACTGGGTGTTTTCTTTTTCTGCTATCCATTGAATCCGACAGAAAAAAATACTGATTCTGTGGCAACTGTAAAGAAGCTCTGTCAGTGGTCGCCTGGCAGCTCTAAAATGGCTACCACGAATAGGCTGGGCTCAAGCTACTCCATTTGCCAGGGTCCTGGGTTGCCCTGGCCTTCACCCTTTAACACCTATACAGGGATCTGGACTTACATAGAAGTCCCTTAGCAAGGGCCACAGAGTCAACTGCTGTTCGGTAGTACAAGCTGGCAAGCAGGATAGTCAGATAGCCGGGTCAAAACCAAGAGGGTCGAGAAGGTACAAGATTATGAAACAATCAAGCCAAGGTCAAAACAGGAAAACACATACACCAAACAGGAGAATGCAACACAGACCAAACCAGGGAAGCACAAAGCCATATCTGGCAGCTTCCAGCAGTAAGCTAGAAGCTTTAATAGGATGTGGTGCTTTCAAGGAGCAGATAACATCAGTGGAACAGCACAAACACTCATACTGCCAGACTGGATGACCCTGAAAGTCCCAGACACCCCAACCTTAGTCGGTGGACATAGTCTGCATCGTCCAGAACTTCTGGTTTCGATATCTCTTCTATCACCAGCGCCACCTACAGTGTGAACACTGTGGTATCAGGCGACAGAAGCAGACGTCGCAGGAGCAGGTACTGGGGAGGATGTGACGGCAATCGATTGGCACCCTATGATTGAGTTGTGGATGCGCCGATGGGGTGACTGAGGGAGCTATCTTCTTCTGTCAAACTAAACATCCAAAACACGTAGCCGAAGCTCAGCTAGTCCTGTGCCTGCACCGTCCCAGCGCTGTAACTGTGAGTCCTGATGCAGTAAAGCGATACCACAACAAAGATGAAACCTTACATGGTGCATATTTAAAGAGAATATGTAAGAATGATTTTGCTATGTAATCTGAGGATAGAATGAATGATGTAGGGGTTAAAATGCTGAATTCAGCAATGTGTCACATATCAGGCTGTGTGCTGTTGTTTACTTACACTCAAGGTTTTACCACTAGGATATTATCATTGATGTGACTAGCTGGCACGTGGGCACTCATCCGACTTCGCCCCCTTCTGTAATAGGCAGCTCACTGTCTATAGAGTATGTACACAGAGAGCCTGGTGTGGGCGGATTATCTATAGTGTGGGCGGGGTTAGCTGTAGTGTGGGCGGGGTTAGCTCTCAGCTCTGCTGTATTGCTAAATCTAAAAACTCCGATAGTGTTAGAACAGATGCACCCAGCAAACTAAGTGATGCATCATTGGATTCAGGTTCTCTTTCTCTACATCAGGCTGCTCTCAGATTTGGTAGCTAAAACCTGCTGACAGATTCCCTTTAAAGGAGTGTGCTATTTACTGTGCAGACATTAAAGACAAGGTCATTGTAGAAGAGCGTCTCCTCCTAGGAACTGCATTACTTGGGGGTTTTAGCCTTTAATCAGACATTAAAGGGAACTTTTCATGTTCTACATCTAGTCCAATCTGTGGGCAGCATAATATTGACCAGATTGGTATATATATTTTTGGGAAAATATTCACTATAGCTAATTTTTCCATCTTATTATTTCTTATTCTGGGTTCAGGAGATCAGAGAGTTTTGCTAATCAGAGATTGACAGCAAAATTACACAAGAAATCACTTAAAAGACCACCCACTGGACTTCTAAGGCCATAATGAACATGTATATGAATTAGTAAAATACAAATTAGGGCATCAGTGATTTTTCTCGTATGCAAAAAATCAGACCGACATTCTTCAATGGTTTTCAGTGTTTCAGTTTTATTGACAGTGTTTTCGCCCTTTACTTGTATTGCGCTAGACTGCGTCCACTAGTCAGATTCTGGCCCCGACTATGGATATTGTGCACCTGCAGTCATGTGACCGACAATCCTGGTGCTGACACTGGTGAATTCCCGCAGTGGTGCACAGTGCATGCACTGGGAGAATTCATAAGTCTGCAGTCACACACTAGGACCACTAGGTCTGCAAAAAGAACACGGACATGGTGAATAGCACTATAGGCTACTATTGGTGCTTCTTCTTGTCGTGAAAACAACATGTGAATACAGGATGTCTGAACGAGACCTTTGTGTTCATTCAGAGTATAGAATCATATGTGTGTCCTATCCATGTTAAAATCGGATGTCAAAAGGACTTTTTGGGCCCCTTAGGCTCCAAGGCCTGGATGTGCGATGACAACCCCTGCACCTATTGTAGTAATACCCCTCATTTAAAATAATAACCTTTTATTTTATAACCCAAAATAAAAAAAACACTTAGAAACAAAACCACAATGAATGAATTAATTACTAATAAACAATTAATAAATTAATTACTATATTTGCAATTCATGTGATATATACAGGAGATAAAGTGCAATGCTGAAATTCCTAAATAATGTGCATCATGTACCTTGTTAAAGGGATTATCCAGGACTATTTAATTTCTTCTATGCATGCACCTGTCTGTTATGCAAGGCGCCAATCTCTACTGCTTCAGAGTAGCCACGTCCTGCTCCTGCTGGCAATTCAGGGGCTTATGCTAATGTCCCGACGACAGAGTAGGACTTCTCTTCCCTTAAGTTGACTGCCAATGTCATACTAATTGACCTCCGGCTCCCCTCTGCCTAACTGCGGGGAGCAGGCTGTCAATGAGCATGATGTCAGCAGTGACGCCCCATCAGCAGAGTAGAATGGAAGAAGAAGAGTTGCTCAATTGATGTGGAGCAGCTGAATCACTGGCAGGAGCGGTGGCCGGGTAGAACAAGCAGGTAGTTGCCTCTTTTAGAAACCACCTGCTGATCAGTTTTTAGGTCCATAGTAAAAAACATAAATAAAATAGTCGTATGCAACTCCTTTAAATATGACAGGTTTCCATTAAGATGCGGCTGTACTGCATCCAGGTGCAACCAGCCTTCCTATTTATGAAGATATTTAGTAAAACACTCTCTGCTACTAGCAAAACCCCCATTATATGATGGAAGCATAGTAATGGATTGGTTTTAGCGTCTCTCGTAGCAATTTTTTTTTAGAATTCTACATTTTAACCATCAGCAGTGCAGTATTTAATGGATTCCCCATTGGTCATGTTTTCTACAAGCCTAGTCAATATTGTCTGATTCCGGGCCAGCCAGGAAGACGACTTGTTTATAGGAAAGCGTCCAGAGAATTTCAGGCTGAACATTAAATTGAAACAGATGTAAACAGTAACCGGGATCTTCAGATAAGGTCTAAAAGTCAAACAGCGGATTATAAATGAAGGACACGTGAAATGGCCATGTCAGGCCTCATTGTGTCAGCACTCACATACTTGGCCGCTTCCTCGGCAGTCACCTTCGTGCACACATCCTCCCAATACTCAGAAAGAAAAGTGTAAAATCATGGAGTAATGTAAAACATGTAGAAAGTGGGAACGTGTCGTCTAAGGTGACCGTGTGTGGTACAGAGGCGTAGGACAGTTACATTATACTTCAAATTTTATCAATCAGAATCCGTCACCTATAAAAACATTATTGGGAACTAAAAATTAAAAAAATAAAATAAAAACTTACCTGCTAAATTGGCTGGTCACAGCTGGTTTTAACTTGTGGTTTTTGCACTTTTTGTAATATTTTTTTTGCTACAAATTTAGCAAATTGGTGATCTCGATTCTTGACTTTTGTGTAAAGTTCAACATTTTCTTTTTTTTCTGCCTGCAATCTTTTTTTGTAACTTTTAGTTCATGCTTTTGCTTGATGCCGCAAAAAACGCAACCCTGGTTTCAAATTTTGTGACTTTTCAAGAAGTCACATGTGATGAATCAGTCTAAAACATCTAGTAAAGACATACAGATGTAAAAAATCAGAAAACAAAATGATCAACAATAGATAAAACAGGCGTAAAAATCGTTTGATGAATTTGTTAGTAATCATTGTCACTAATTGAGATGAATTAAAGACAAAAAAAACTGGTGGCAATACCATGATGAACTGGGACCGATGAGGTTTCTTATGACAAAACATTTTGAAAGTGGTCTAAATTACTAGACTATGGGGGCTTCTAACACGTCGATATCCACTAATTGTGTTTTATCGGCCTTTCTCAGAATATGCAAGTCCTCACAGTGATGGTGGGTATGTACTAAGCTCGTACCTCATCACCTCCTCTAGATCTAGTTGTCCTGTCTTAGAGACTACAAGAAATCCCTGAAACAGTAAGCCCGGATCAATGCTTTTGCCCTGTGCATCTGATGACTACTCAGGGTCTTTTACTTTGTCGGTCCTCTTAAAAGTGAATACAAATACATTTTGTCCTTCCCACTGACTTGTACTCGTGCACATTGACGTCCTCTTTTGCCACAATACCACTGATGAAATTTCTCAGTGAGGGGTCAGCTGAGAAAGGTGAACATGGTGACACCTATGCATACATTTTTGAAATGCTTAGTGTATCTCTTCAATTCCTGAGAGAGTGGAATCTTTGTTTTGTTCACTTGTGGTATAAGTGATTCCATCAATGTCCTGCATATCAAGATTGTAGTCTGGCATTATGGTGGCTGACAAGTCCACAACGTTCTCTGATCTTCCGTCATCTTTCTTCCATGAGTTAATTCACCTGAGGTTTTAAGTGACCTCATAAGTCTTTGTTCAATCACAAGATCACAACCTAGACCAGCCCAAAACTGATTTGTTTGACAGATGACATGCAACCCATTTTGAAACATTCTGCAGACCTTAGGGTTATTGTTTAGCAATTTGCTCATTTCCTGAAGGAACAGTCCCATCCATTAATGTAGCTATGGCACCAAGCAAATTAATAAAAATTTGGAAACTATCAAGCACAAATATGATTTTTTTTTTCAAACTGGAATGCTGTTGGGCAGGTTTGATGATTTCACTAGCTTTCCAGTACAGTGGTGGATCAAAAGTTATTATATGAGGGACATGATATCTGCTGGCTAAGTTACTGATGAATTCTAATGTTGATAGAATGTAGGTTTTGTCACCTGGTGACATATCGATCATGGGCAAAAAACATACAGTTAACACCATAAAATGATTGGTCTAATAAAATAAGAAAGTAAAAAGAATTAGATGAATTTGCCAATTTTGGCGGTTTTCAACGGCCATTTTTAAAACAACATACTTCCGGTTGGCAAATTTTGGTAGACTTTTTTTCTGATGATCACTACAAATGGTAGACAAAAACGTTTGCAGAACTTTTGTTGGAATTTGTTTTAGGTTATGGGATTTTTTTGTCTAAATTGACATGACTATAGATACTGTAGTAAATAACGACCATAGCATCTAAGTGGTTCGACAGGGGGAGGCACCCTCTGTCACACCCATACAGCCCCTACAATTACACATAACCAATGGGTGTTTAAATTGCAGCTGGAGGCCCATTGGGAGTAGTGCACAGTCTAGACCTTTATTATTAGATCCCGCATTTTTATGTATGTGTAAGGAGATGGACATATTGCCCATGTTCCCCCTTGTAGAAGCAAGCATAGTGTGTGATGTAATGTGAATTGTGATAGGCGACAAAGATGTTAGTGATATTGACAATGTGTAATTTGATGGGAGGGACAGTTAGAGCTAATGTTTGGGACTAGCTCAAAGTGGGAGGGGTAAGTTGAACGGAAAATGACAATTTGCTGGTAGTGAGGCAGATAGGTTCTGGAGTGCGTAGAAGGAGGATCATAGATACAATGTATGCAGTGCCTCATTCTGCGGTGTCTCTGAGCTGAGAGGAGGCTGAAAGGAAGAGATAGCGATATCCGGAGCAGTGACATCTGGAGTAGAAGTGACTAAGGGTACCGTCACACAGTACCATTTTGATCGCTACGACGGCACGATCCGTGACGTCGCAGCGATCGTATGATTATCGCTCCAGCGTCGTAGACTGCGGTCACACGTTGCAATCACGGCGCTGGAGCGATGCTGAAGTCCCTGGGTAACCAGGGTAAACATCGGGTTACTAAGCGCAGGGCCGCGCTTAGTAACCCGATGTTTACCCTGGTTACCAGCGTAAACGTAAAAAAAAACAAACAGTACATACTCACATTCCGGTGTCTGTCCCCCGGCGTTCTGCTTCTCTCCACTGTGTAAGCACCATAGCCGGAAAGCAGAGCGGTGACGTCAGACGTCACCGCTGTGCTCGCTTTCTGGCTGGCCAGCGCTCACAGTGCAGAGAAGCTGAGACGCCGGAGGACAGACACCGGAATGTGAGTATGTACGGTTTGTTTTTTTTACGTTTACGCTGGTAACCACGGTAAACATCGGGTTACTAAGCGCGGCCCTGCGCTTAGTTACCCGATGTTTACCCTGGTTACAAGCGAACACATCGCTGGATCGCTGTCACACACAACGATCCAGCGATGTCAGCGGGTGATCAAGCGACGAAAGAAAGTTCCATACGATCTGCTACGACGTACGATTCTCAGCAGGATCCCTGATCGCTGCTGCGTGTCAGACACTGCGATATCGTATGGATATCGCTGGAACGTCACGGATCGTACCGTCGTAGCGATCAAAATGGCACTGTGTGACGGTACCCTTAGAGACAGAGTGAACTACCAGAGACGGGTCCTGTGCCAGGATGCCTGGCAGAAAGGCTCAGGCCTTATAACTCATGAAGTTAACAGGTCCAAACAGAACTGAGTATGTGAAACGAGTAAAGTGTCCCAACAGGAGTTCCAGAGCATCAGCATTACCAGTCATATTGGCACCCAAAGGGGAAACCAGATGCAGAACTGCAGGACGAGTAAATGACCCTTGCTAAGCAGGACTGTAGTGTCAGGCTGGATGGTGGTGAAGTAGTGAGCAACAACAACTAAAGAGGAGCTATAGAGAGAGAGGAAAAGTGAAGATAGAGAACAATAGAGAAAAGAAGGAAAGAAATGCTTTGAGTTGTAAAGGAAACGATCATAATAGTGTGTACCAGCTAACTCTTGTATATACTCCCTACCATGTTCCCTTTCAGTAAAAAGTTTATTTTTCACTGGTGGTCTCCCTCATTGAACAGTTCAGCACTCAATCCTGGCTAGCCAGCAACATTGGTTACATGTGGCCTGCATGGGATCAGCACCCTCACAGCAGAAGTCCACACATCCAGCCAGGACCCCTACCTTCATGTAATGTGCCGGGGTGCCTGCATGGGCTCAGCACCCTCACAGCAGAAGTCCACACATCCAGCCAGGACCCCTACCTTCATGTAATGTGCCGGGGTGCCTGCATGGGCTCAGCACCCTCACAGCAGAAGTCCACCCATCCAGCAGGACCCCTACCTTCATGTAATGTGCCGGGGTGCCTGCATGGGCTCAGCACCCTCACAGCAGAAGTCCACCCATCCAGCAGGACCCCTACCTTCATGTAATGTGCCGGGGTGCCTGCATGGGCTCAGCACCCTCACAGCAGAAGTCCACCCATCCAGCAGGACCCCTACCTTCATGTAATGTGCCGGGGTGCCTGCATGGGCTCAGCACCCTCACAGCAGAAGTCCACACACCCAGCCAGGACCCCTACCTTCATGTAATGTGCCGGGGTGCCTGCATGGGCTCAGCACCCTCACAGCAGAAGTCCACACATCCAGCCAGGACCCCTACCTTCATGTAATGTGCCGGGGTGCCTGCATGGGCGAAGCGCCCTCACAGAAGAAGTCCACACACCCAGCCAGGACCTCTACCTTCATTTAACGTACCGGGGAGCAACAGACTAATACCTCGCCCACGATTACCGCCTCGCGACATGTTACATACGCTCCTAGTAGTTATCCTTCACTGGCAACATCCTAAAGAGCTATGTAATATTTGATGTTGCATGTTTATAACAAATCCATAAACAGAATTTTTTTTTTATTTTTACATCAAATCGCTCATGAGAACAACCACGGGAACTACAACAAAAATGAAAGAAAACAAAATCTTTATGCCAGTTTCAATTTGTCTACTGACCAGCCAGTGTAATTACAGAAATCTCTAGAGAAGCCCCGGCTAATCATAGAAATACCTATTCTACAAGACATTTCTTATATAAAGTAAACAGCCGTAGTGCCCATAGCCGAAATTCCTTATAATGCGGGCGCAGATATAACCCTTTCCAACATGAGGAAACCATAAACTGAAAAGATTAATAACTTCAACCTGTGAAGTAATACTATTTTCTCTAATAGAGAAGATATAGGATATTGGTTGGAATGGAACAGATAGATAATTCAATAAATTACATTAGATTAGATTGCATTGAATTAGATAGGCAAATCTGAAATCAAATTCATAAGCTGTTGAAGTATGATAATGTCAAAATTGCAAAATATCCTAAGATAAATAACGTAATGAAAGAAATATCTTGGAACGGTAAATCTGTAATGGAAATGTTTTTAATGTCAATTAAAGAGAATCTGCCACCTCATCTGACATCCTCTTCCTTGCTTCTGTTGCTGCTCCTGCGCAGGCGTACTGATTAGCCCTGTTGAGGGCAGAGTAAAGTACTGCAGTGCGCAGGCGATAGGCCTCTCCCGGCACCTGTGCACTGCAGTACTTCGATCTGCCCTCAACAGGGCAGAGAATTACGCCTGCGCCAGAGCCACGACAGAAGCAAGGAAGAGGACGTCATCGCATGAAGATGGGAGACGCCGGACCCGGACATGTGATGCCCATCGGACCCGGACCGCACCGGACAGACCTTTGGTGAGTATAGTCTAACTTGTTTTTCTTATCTTTCAGGAAACATCAGGGGCTTATCTACAGCATTATAGAATGCTGTAGATAAGCCCCTAATGGCGGTGGCCGCAGCTTATATGCGAAAAATTTGGTGACAGATTCCCTTTAAAGACGACATGTTAAACTGGCTAAACCATGGAATAGTGTCTGCATGTCGAATAAAGTATTTTCTCATTTATTTATTAACATGTAAAGTTTAGGTTCTAATTTCCAATAAGACCAAGGGGGCTTCAATACAAATTAATCTCAGGGGGCATTTTGTTTACTTTTTCCCCTGCATGACGTTCAACAATCGCAATCAGGAGTTGTCATGCCGGGAATATGTCAGAAAAATATCAAAACAGGCTTTTTCCTATGAGGCATGTAATAACACACAGCCCTGCTCTGCTCTTTAGTGTACAATATGCAAAAAGAGAGCACAGCAACATTCTATAAGGGCTAAACTATATTCAAACATGCTATCTACTCTGAACTCTTGCAGGTTGATCTTGTTAGGCTGGCAGAGCAGCAGCCAGATGTGGTCCTGCCAAGGGATTGTGCTTTGGCTGCAGTAGTGCAGACCACTTTATTCATTGCTGTTCTGAGAGGTTAAAAAGCTCCTAAACCTAGGGCTTGTAGGTAAAGCTTCCCTGGGTGTGAATGGAGATTCTTCACACCTGACTTATACGTATCCTGTGAACCTATACTATCCACTGAATCAGCTTATCTGGACTCTGGTTTGACAGGAAATTTCTTACAGGCCATGGTGGACCGGTATCAGATTCCCATCCAACGTCTCCAGAATCTGCCCAGAATATTATCAATCAAAGGAAAGGAAATACCGAAGTCGTAAAAGTCATCAACGAACAAGTAGAGTTCCAGATAGGAGCATTACATATGGAGAAAAAACAATAGAAAAAATGGAAGCGCACTTATCCTGGTGGGATACACAGGACCCTTTGAAGTGCAACCAGGCACGAAACGGCCGTTGTCCGTAGCTGACCACATTCCTCCCTGCTGTCTGCTTTTCAGAATGTCCAAATAAAGTGATTTGTATCCCACCAGGGTAAGTGCGCTTCCATTTTTTCTATTGTTTTTTCATTGGATTTTGTGCACATTTCTTGGAAGTCGCACCCCACAGTACAGGTGTGGAGGAGTTGCATAGCCGTTGCCAACCTTTATAAAGCTGCTGGGTTGCGAGCTAAAAGGCTCTGCCGGGGGGCTTTCATATATCATCAGTGCGGACGTGTGTGTTTTCTTTTTCATGGACCTTACATATGGAGAAGAAGGCCTTCTATTTGCTATCTGATATATTTCATCCACTCTTCTTTGGTCTTCCATGGCTGAGAACTTATGAGCCCATTTTAGACGGGAAGTTCGTTGAAGTCCAGTTCAGCCACCAGTGTTGCCAACTTCTTCTCCAGGAACCTCCCCGCCTCAAGGATTTATCCACAGTGAGACCAATTTCAAATTGCCTCAGAGAAGGACTCAAGATGGAGGCATCTTCTGAGTCTTTACTATCTACCGATATGAAGGAGGAATTCCAGTCCATCTTTGTTTCTCCCAATGAGATAGCTAGTCTTTCCAGGCTAAGAGAGACTTAGCAATTCAAAGGTCCTGTTTCCAAACCTGCTCCATTCCTCTCTGAGGAAGTCCAGTTGGTGAGAAGCACCCTGATCAAGAAGAAGATGGGAAATGTAACCTTTCTTCCAGTGGACTGGAGAGAACGTGGTTCTGATGACAGGTTGTGGAAGTTCAGGACGAAGAATCTGGCTCCATATTTTCTGCAGAGATTCCTCGCAGGCTTGAAGAGAAGGGGGCGTAAAGGGACGTACTGTAACAGCCATTGCAGACCCTGCATGGTTTCCCTGCGCTCTCCATACAGGGACGCCGACACACTCGTCCTTGCGCTCCTCCTTGTCCCACTTTCTGTGCACACTACAATGCCTTCCGGTGGAGCGCCAAGTGTATGCGCACTCTCCCAAGCTCTTGAAGGGGCAGCGCGCTCACTTGCAAATGTCTCGAGCCAACAGATTGGAGACATCTTGTATAAAAGAAAGGTGCCAATAGGGAGGTTCCAGAGCAACCCCTATTGTTATTTTAGTGGTAGTTGGTGTGTGCATTTTATGTTGCCAGGTCACCTGACCTTCGTTTAATATAGTTATTTTCCAGTTTTGTACTGTTCCTGTAGTCTTATGTAGTTTATACGTTACCCTGAAGCCGCTCCGGCAGTACCTGAATCCTGTGGCCTCGTCGATGGTACCTGAACTGTTTCCCGACACCTATGTGTCTGAACAAGAACCTATCCCCGAAGTCCACATTGTCCGTAATGTCTGCCAGTCTCCGAACCCTTCCTGTCTGTGACTCTCATGTTCCCATCCAGCAAACCTGACCCCTGGGATCAACAGCTGTGGTACTGGGGACTGCCTAGGAGTGGTACCTGGCGGCTACCTGCAGCTTAAGCCTGAATCACCATCAGGAGCTCCAGTGTACACCAGGTAGCCGCTTAGCTACACCCCTCCTAAGCAAGGCCGGCCCCGTGGCATGGTGGATTCAGGAACCATGTGGCCTCGTCGGTGGTACGTGAACTGTTTCCCAACACCTGGATGTCTGAACGAGAGCCTATTCTCGAAGTCCACGTTGTCCGTACTGTCTGTCAGTTTCCAAATCCTTCCTGTCTTTGACTCTGCACCCATGTTCCCATCTAGCAAACATGACCCCTGGGATCAACAGCTGTGGTACTGGGGACTGTCTAGGAGTGGTACCTGGTAGCTAACTGCAGCTTAAACCTGAATCACATTTAGGAGTTCCAGTGAACACGTTTTTATTGGTACCATTTTCGGGCACCAGCAATTCATGAATTTCTTTTTGGGGGGACGTTTATACCATTCCGCATTTGGTAAAATTGATAAAGCAGTTTTATTCTTCGGGTTAGTATGATTACAGCGATACCTCATTTATATCATGTTTTTATGTTTTGGCGCTTCTATGCAATAAAAGCCATTTTATATAAAAAATAATTATTTTTGCATTGCTTTATTCTGAGGGCTATAACTTTTTTATTTTCTCACTAATGATGCTGTATGGTGGCTCGTTTTTAACGGGACAAGATGATGTTTTCAGCGGTACCAAGTTTATTTATATCCGTGTTTTTGATCGTGTGTTATTCCACTTTGCACAGCACTGTGTCAGATCAGCAATCTTACAGGCAGTGCAGGAGGCTTGCCGGAGCCTGCTCTCAGCATTCACTGACAAGCTGCCTCCCTGCAGGACCCGGAAGGACCCTGTGGCCATCTTGGATCTGGGGGCCTGCAGAGAGGAGACAGGAGGAGATGCTCAGAACAACGCCATCACATCATGTTGTTCTGAGGGTCTCAGGGAAGCACGCAGGGACCCCCTCCCGGCGCGATGCTTCCCTATGCCACCGGAATTCTGCAATCATGTTTGGTCGCAGTGTTCTGGGGGTTAATGTGCCGGGAGCAGTCCATGACCGCTCCTGGCACATAGTGCCGGATGTCAGCTGACACCCAGCCGCGATCAGCCGCGCTCCCCCCGTGAGCGCGGCTGATTGCATATGATGTACTATCCCGTCGATGGTCATTCGGGCCCAGGTCACCTCGACGGGATAGTACGTCCAATGTCAGAAAGGGGTTAAGCTGAAGATAGTTCTTAATGACATTGGCTGTATGTTTGGGTTCGTTCTCCTGCTGCAGAATAAATTAGGAGCCAATTAGATGCCTACCTGATAGTATTGCGCGATGGATAAGTATCTGACTGTTGGTGCATGTCGCATCTTGTTAGGTTATAAAGATGAACTATTGACATGTCTATTTTTGAAAGCATTCTTACTTTACAGCATTTTTTCTACACCTTCCTAAAATTTTTGCACAGTATTGTACATTTAACACAAAAAGCTGATTTTCCGATGACAAATTCCCTTTAAGTGGTAAGATCAGATGGAATGTCCAATGGTGGTAAATTCACATGAGGCATTTGAATATACCGTATAAGCTTTCAGCTACATCAAGACATAGAGTAAACTGTATATAGTTCTTACATATACAATGGGTCTGTTACTTAGCTTTTGACGACCATACGTGATCAGTCCTCGAAGTGACAAGGTGACATAAACATGGGATATTTTTTGGCTCCTATTATATTGTGTAATGAGGGTTATTACATAAACCTTTGACTCTCCAAAATCCTTTGTTTTGCATCTGTATATAATAAATCCCTTTAATGTCAGACCAAACAAGAAGCATGCAACTATGCTGGAATCTGTTGCTTTTGAAACCTACCCAGCAGTGGTCATATTGAGAGCAGCGTACTATATCTCAAGTCAATCCCAGATGTTCATAACCTCTATGGATCATCTCTGCAATTTGATTTGCCTCCTAGTTGACCTTACTATTTGTTCCATATTACAATGATGATGGAAATGTAATAATTTGTATGTTTTGCTTTTGAAATGTAACCCCTTCAGACAGAGGACAATTTTCCTTTTTTTGCGGTTTTGTTTTTTCCTTCTGTTCTTCCATGAATCATATTGACATCATTCATATTACCATACAATGCAGGGCCACCATCAGGGCATTAATGCCTTTACTCCTCTATGGGGCCCCGTGAGTGGAAGTACAGAGGGGAGGCCCAGACCCAGTCCAGGTCCCCCTCTTTTGCTTCTGCTCACTGGGCCCCAATATAATAAAGTGAACTGCTTGGCACACGTCTTGGCTCAGGGAGCTTTCTCCAGAACGCCAAGGCTGTCAAAACTGAATGGCTGCGCAGCTCGAGCTGCCTCCGCCTTTTATGTACACTCGCAACTTGCCTTTGCCAGGAAATGAGAAGTAGAGCTGTGCCTACAGGGGATGTATGAGAGGTAAGTATGAAAAACCTTTCTTTTTTTAAATAACATGAATTAAATGGGATTGCTGGGAGCAAATAGTGATGAACTGAATGTTAGGGGACGAGTTCCCACCTCTGCACAGGGGGAATCTTGGGCCATCTCCACTGCGGTCTCCCATTCTTCTCCTGCCACAGTGGAGCCTGCTCAGCGGAGACGTCGGTCCCAGCGTCTCGCTCAGTCTAACTCTGTACAAAGAGTTACTACTGCCTTTCCTGCTTCTGCCATTGAAGTCAGTGCTGGACAGCGGCAAGCAGACGCTTCTGAGACTAAGTCCTGCTATTCTCGTTCTGAGCATGCCCAGAGTAAGATCTCTCAGTGGAGATCGAGGGTCACATGATCAGATACTGCAGCTAAAGCCATTGGTCCTTCAGGAAGGTCCTGTAGGTGCTCACACTCTGTGGCAGCCTCTCATTGGTCCTTCTAGGAAGGTCCTGTACGTGCTGCAACTATTTAAGGCTTGCATGGTCGCACGGCCATGTGCTAGTATTGTTCTTTGTTATGTGCTTTGCGCCAGTGTGGTCACGTGAGAGTGTGTTCAGGGACCCGGCTGAAATAAGCCCCTAGAATGCTGGCACCTCCGGCGAGGAGTTTGTGTTTGTATGTATTCAGGGACCTGGCTGAAATAAGCCCCTAGAATGCTGGCACCTCCGGCGAGGAGTTTTGTGTGCATGCGTGACCACTGACTGCTCTCTGTTTGGGCAGTTAGCCTGTGCCTCTGTGAAGTCTAACAGGGCACAGTGCTTTGCTTTCACACCTACTCGGTGAATTAACTGAGTTAGTCCATACCGCCATATAGTGCCGCCGTTTGCTAGCAGCACGTACTCCTGCACGGTAGACCCCGGGCTGCGAACGCACCAATATCAATAAAAACATCTCTATTTACTCGGTGCGTTCCGCTAGCCCTAACACTGAAGGTGCGGGACAGTGAAGGATGATGTATTGAGGTGGGGGAGTGCAAATAATGATGAACTGGGGTGAGGGGCAGCAAATGATGAATTGAGGGTGGGGGTCAGGGGACAGGAAATAATGAATTGAAGGTGGGGGGTGGGGAGAGCAATGCATACCCAGCTTATATTTGAGTCAATATGTTTTCCCAGTTGGCAAAATTAGGTGCCCCAGCTTATACTCAGGTCGACTTATACTCGAGTATATATAGTAGTATTGGGATAAGAAGGCACATATGATAAAATTAAAATATTCAATCTTTATTGTGAAATTTAAAAAATTGGATTATAAAACAAGCAAGGATTTTCCAACTGTAGCAAACTGATATTAAACAGATCTTAGCACAGGTACAGCTCTGACATAAATTAAGAGACCACCACATCAAAACCCTGTCATGGGCAGCCCAATCTCCAGACCTGAACCCCATTGAAAACCTCTGTAATGTAATCAAGAGGATGATGGATAGTCACAAGCCAGGAAACAAAGAAGAATTGCTTACATTTCTGCACCAGAAGCAGCGTGAAAGGCTGGTGGAAAGCATGCCAAGACGCATGAAAGCTGTGATTAAAAATCATGGTTATTCCACAAAATATTAATTTCTGAACTCTTCCTGAGTTGAAACATTAGTATTGTTGTTTCTAAATGATTAGGAACTTGTTTTCTTTGCATTATTTGAGGTCTGAAAGCACTGGGTTTTTTTTCATTTTGACCATTATTCTTTGTCAGAAAAAAAAATAATTGCTTCGGATATCGTAGACATGTTGTCAGAAGTTTATAGAGTAAAAAAACAAAAAGTGAACCGTGGTAAAGTGACACAGGATTGTTAAAAAAGAGAATAAGGTGAAACAAAACCAGCAAGAGTGACAAGAGTGTCAAGTTAGACAATTTATCGTTGAAAAAAATAAAATATACAGTATGCGATTCAAAACGATAAAAAATGGTGTATTTAAAAATTGCCCATATATTTAAATAAAGGCAATTAACCCCTTTATCCCATATGATGTACTATCCCGTTGAGGTAACCTGGGACTTAATTCCCAGTGACGGGATAGTACGTCATAGGCGATCGGCCGCGCTCACAGGGGGAGAACGGCCGATCACCGCCGGGTGTCAGCTGATTATTACAGCTGGCATCTGGCACTATGTGCCAGGAGCGGTCACGGACTGCTCCTGGCACATTAACCCCCGGCACACTGCGATCATTCTGGCAACACAGGGAAGCATCGTGCAGTTTTGGGGCTCCCTGCGTGCTTCCCTGAGACCCTCGGAGCAACGCGATGGGATTGCGTTGCTCGAGGGTCTCCTACCTCCTCCTCCCTATAGGCCTGGATCCAAAATGGCCATGGGGGGCCTTCAGGGACCTGCAGGGAGGTGACTTGCAAGAGCCTGCTCAGAGCAGGAGCCGGCAAGCATCCCTGCAGTGCCTGTCAGATCGCTGATCTGACACAGTGCACTGCAAAGTGTAAGATCAGCGATCTGTCAATATAATGTGATGCCCCCCCGGGGGCAATGCAAAAAAGTAAACAAAACAAATATTTACACGTGTAAAAAAAAATAAAAAAATTCCTAAATAAAGAAAAAAAAATTCTTCCAATAAATACATTTCTTTATCTAAATAAAAAAAAACAATAAAAGTACACATATTTAGTATCGCCGCAACCGTAATGACCCGACCTATAAAACTGCCCTACTAGTTAACCCCTTCAGTGAACACCGTAAAAAAAAAAACCCGAGGTAAAAAACGATGCTTTATTATCATACCTCCAAACAAAAATTGGAATAACACGCGATCAAAAAGATGGATATAAATAAACATGGTACTGCTGAAAACATCATCTTGTCCCCCCAAAAATGAGCTGACATACAGTATCATCAGTGAAAAAATAAAAAAGTTATAGTCCTAAGAATAAAGCGATGCAAAAATAATTATTTTTTATATAAAATAGTTTTTATCGCATAAAAGCGCCAAAACATAAAAAAATGATATAAATGAGGCATCGCTGTAATCGCTCTGACCCGTAGAATAAAACTGCCTTATCAATTTTACCAAACGTGGAACGGTATAAGCGCCCCTCCAAAAGAAATTCATGAATAGCTGTTTTTTTGTTCATTCTACCTCACACAAATCGGAATAAAAAGCGATCAAAAAATGTCATGTGCCCGAAAATGGTACCATTAAAAACATCAACTCTTCCCGCAAAAGACAAGACCTCACATGATTATATGGACCAAAATATGGAAAAATTATAGCTCTCAAAATGTGGAGACGCAAAAACAATTTTTTTGCAATATAAAGCGTCTTTTAGTGTGTGACGGCTGCCAATCATAAAAATCGGCTAAAAAACCCGCTATAAAAGTAAATCAAACCCCGCTTCATCACCCCCTTGGTTAGGGAAAAATAATAAAATTTTAAAAAATGTATTTATTTCCATTTTCCCATTAGGGTTAGGGTTAGGGTTGGGGCTAAAGTTAGGGTTAGGGTTGGGGCTAAAGCTAGGGTTAGGGTTGGGGCTAAAGTTAGAGTTAGGGTTGGGGCTAAAGTTAGGATTAGGGCTACAGTTAGGGTTGGGGCTAAAGTTAGGGTTAGGGTTGGGGCTTAGGGTTAGGGTTGGGGCTAAAGTTAGGGTTAGGGTTGGGGCTAAAGTTAGGGTTCTGGTTGGGGCTAAAGTTAGGGTTAGGGCTACAGTTAGGGTTGGGGCTAGGGTTGGGGTTAGGGTTCGGGTTAGAGTTAGGGTTGGGTCTAAAGTTAGGGTTAGTGTTGGGGCTTAGGGTTAGGGTTGGGGGTTAGGGTTAGGGTTGGGGCTAAAGTTAGGGTTAGGGTTGGGGCTAAAGTTAGGGTTTGGATTACATTTACGGTTGGGATTAGGGTTGGGATTAGGGTTAGGAGTGCGGTTAGGGTTATGGTTAGGGTTGGGATTAGGATTAGGGGTGTGTTTAGGTTAGGGTTTCAGTTAGAATTCGGGGGTTTCCACTGTGTAGGCACATCAGGGGCTCTCCAAACGTGACATGGCATCCGATCTCAATTCCAGCCAGTTCTGCGTTGAAAAAGTAAAACAGTGCTCCTTCCCTTCCGAGCTCTCCCGTGTGCCCAAACAGGGGTTTACCCAAACATATCGGGTATAAGCGTACTCAGGACAAATTGGACAACAACGTTTGGGGTCCAATTGCTCCTGTTATCTTTGGTAAAATACAAAACTGGGGGTTAAAAAATAATTTATGTGGAAAAAAAAAAGATTTTTTAATTTCACGGCTCTGTGTGTTATAAACTGTAGGGAAACACTTGGGGGTTCAAAGTCCTCACAACACATCTAGATAAGTTCCTTGGGGGGGTCTAGCTTACAATATGGGGTCATTTGTGGGGGTTTCTACTGTTTAGGTACATCAGGGGCTCTGCAAATCCAATGTGACGCCTGCAGACCAATCCATCTAAGTCTGCATTCCAAATGGCGCTCCTTCCCTTCCGAGCTCTGCTATGTGCCCAAACGGTGGTTCTCCCCCACCTTTGGGGTATCAGCGTACTCAGGACAAATTGGACAACAACTTTTGGGGTCCAATTTCTCCTGTTACTCTTGGGAAAATGCAAAACTGGGGGCCAAAAAATAATTTTTGTGGAAAAAAAAGGATTTTTTATTTTCACGACTCTGCGTTCTAAACTGTAGTGAAACACTTGGGGGTGCAAAGTTCTCACAACACATCTAGATAAGTTCCTCAGGGGGTCTAGTTTCCAATATGGGGTCAATTGATGGAGGTTTCTACTGTTTAGGTACATCAGGGGCTCTGCAAATCCAACGTGACTCCTGCAGACCAATCCATCTAAGTCTGCATTCCAAACAGCGCTCCTTCCCTTCCGAGCTCTGCCATGCACCCAAACGGTGGTTCCCCCCCCATATGGGATATCAGCGTACTCAGGACAAATTGGACAACAATTTTTGGAGACAATTTCTCCTGTTATCTTTGGGAAGACACAAAAACGGGGGTTACAAAATAATTTTTGTGGAAAAGAAAATAATTTTTATTTTCACGGCTCTGCGTTATAAACTGTAGTGAAACACTTGGAGGTTCAAAGTTTTCAGAACACATCTAGATAAGTTCCTAAGGGGGTCTTCTTTCCAAAATGGTGTCACTTGTTGGGGGTTTCAATGTTTAGGCACATCAGGGGCTCTCCAAACGTGACATGATGTCCCATCTCAATTCCAGTCAATTTTGCATTGAAAAGTGAAATGGCGCTCCTTCCCTTCTGAGATCTGCCATGCGCCCAAACAGTGGTTTACCCCCACATATGGGGTATCACCGTACTCAGGACAAATTTCCCAACAACTTTTAGGGCCCAATTTCTTCTGTTACCGTTGGGAAAATAAAAAACTGTGGGCGAAAAGATCATTTTTGTGAAAAAATATGATTTTTTATTTTTACGGCTCTACATTATAAACTTCTGTGAAGCACTTGGTGGGTCAAAGTGCTCACCACACAACTAGATAAGTTTCTTAGGGGGTCTACTTTCCAATATGGTGTCACTTGTTGGGGGTTTCAATGTTTAGGCACATCAGGGGCTCTCCAAACGCGACATGGCGTCCCATCTCAATTCCAGTCAATCTTGCATTGAAAAGTCAAACAGCGCTCCTTCCGTTCCGAGCTCTGCCATGCGCCCAAACAGTGGATTACCCCCACATATGGGGTATCAGCGTACTCAGGACAAATTTTACAACAACTTTTGTGGCCTAATTTCTTCTGTTACCCTTGGGAAAATATAAAATTGGGGGCGAAAAGATCATTTTTGTGAAAAAATATGATTTTTTATTTTTATGGCTCTACATTATAAACTTCTGTGAAGCACTTGGTGGGTCAAAGTGCTCACCACACATCTTGATAAGTTCCTTAGGGGGTCTACTTTCCAAAATGGTGTCACTTGTGGGGGATTTCAATGTTTAGGCACATCAGGGGCTCTCCAAACGCAACATGGCGTCCCATCTCAATTCCAGTCAATTTTGCATTGAAAAGTCAAATGGCGCTCCTTCCCTTCCGAGCTCTGCCATGCGACCAAACAGTAGTTTACCCCCACATATGGGGTATCAGCATACTCAGGACAAATTTCACAACAACTCTTGAGGTGCAGTTTCTTCTGTTACCCTTGGGAAAATAAAAAAATTGGGGGCAAAAAGTTCATTTTTGTGAAAAAATATGATTTTTTATTTTTACTGCTCTACATTATAAACTTCTGTGAAGCACTTGGTGGGTCAAAGTTCTCACCACACATCTAGATAAGTTCCTTAGGGGTTCAACTTTCCAAAATGGTGTCACTAGTGGGCATTTCAATGTTTAGGCACATCAGGGGCTCTCCAAACGCGACATGGCGTCCCATCTCAATTCCAGTCAATTTTGCATTGAAAAGTCGAACGGCGCTCCTTCCCTTCCGAGCTCTGCCATGCGCCCAAACAGAGGTTTACCCCCACATATGGGGTATCAGCATACTCAGGACAAATTTTACAACAACTTTTGGGGTCCAATTTCTCTTGTTACCCTTGGTAAAATAAAACAAATTGGAGCTGAATTAAATTTTTTGAGAAAAAAAGTTAAATGTTCATTTTTTTTTATTTAAACATTCCAAAAATTCCTGTGAAACACCTGAAGGGTTAATAAACTTCTTGAATGTGGTTTTGAGCACCTTGAGAAGTGCAGTTTTTAGAATGGTGTCACACGTGGGTATTTTCTATCATATAGACCCATCAAAGTGACTTCAAATGTGATGTGGTCCCTAACAAAAATGGTGTTGTAAAAATGAGAAATTGCTGGTCAACTTTTAACCCTTTTAACTCCCTAACAAAAAAAAAAATTTGTTTCAAAATTGTGCTGATGTAAAGTAGACATGTGGGAAATGTTACTTATTAAGTTACTTATTAAGTATTTTTTGTGACATATCTCTGTGATTTAAGGGCATAAAAATTCAAAGTTGGAAAATTACAAAATTTTCTAAATGTTTGCCAAATTTCCATTTTTTTCACAAATAAACGCAGGTAATATCAAATAAATTTTAACACTATCATAAAGTACAATATGTCACTAGAAAAAATGTCAGAATCAGTGTTATACGTTGAAGCGTTCCAGAGTTATAACCTCATAAAGGGACAGTGGTCAGAATTGTAAAAATTGGCCCGGTCATTAACATGCAAATCACCCTTGGGGGTTAAGGGGTTAAAATACTAATGTCTTAATGGCTACGGAATCTAAAATTTCAAAAAGATAGATAGCAGTAATAATAACAAGAAAG
Organism: Ranitomeya variabilis; assembly: GCF_051348905.1. Lineage (NCBI taxonomy): Eukaryota > Metazoa > Chordata > Amphibia > Anura > Dendrobatidae > Ranitomeya > Ranitomeya variabilis. Next base: position 1,022,410,630 of record NC_135233.1, on the reverse strand, counting down.
TCAAAATAGTCAAAAATTATTTAACCAAATAGTGAAGAAAAAGGACCAGGCGAGAAGGTATTAGGCACTGGGATTTTCCTGCTGCACAGGGTAGATCCCAAGCCTTGCCTGCATCTGCAGTCTCCCATTCAGCTTTAGCCGTTGCAAGAGCTGCTGAGCATAGATGTCAGTCCCACCATCTTGCTCAGGCTTGTGCTGTTCGTTTGGTCACTGTTGGCTTTTCAGCCAAGCCTATGGTAACCAACAGTAGGCAGCGACAGGCGAATGCTCTGGAGACTAAGTCCAGAGTTCACCCTACCGTCGATGTGGCGACATCTCATTGGTGGTCAGTCGTCAGCTGCTCTGGTGATGTGGCAGCTCCGGATTGGTCCGTGAGTAAGGTCCTGTCCGACTGGATATGACATGAGCTGAACATATCAAAGGGTCTCAGAGGCACATGCGGGCACGCTAGTATCATTCTCAATACGTGTGTGTATGAAACGATGGCTGGGGAATCACCAAGGTGCAGTGAGACTACATACACAAGATGAGGTGCAAACAACAAAGGGTAAGTTTATTGGAAGGCAAGGAATGAAGTGGATGAGGAAGGTGCAAACAGGGGTATGCAATAGCAAAAGATAATTTACAAGTGTTGTATTCTTTAGCTGGGCTGTCAAATAGCACGGTGCTCCAACTATTACAGAATCAATATACGTCACACAAGCAAATGCAAACAATAAACAAAGAATGATGCTACTCTACATATAGCCTCCCTGGCCTTTACTAAGCAGGCCACATGGCTGCCGTGTTCTGTCTGTTGAAGCCTACACTAGGTCCTGACATGTGCACAAGGCAGGAACAAACTCACAGTGACATTGGGGACTCAGATCCAGTCCTGTGGGGCCCCCAACAGTCCAGCTCAGTGAAACGTGGTCTTCTCCTTGCTTCTGATTACTGTAAATCACTTTCTCGGTATCTTCGTGGCTTCTCAAACTAGCACAGGACAGCCACCCTTGCTACGCCTGTCCAATTTCACGAGTCCACTCCATCCCAGGCTGTGGGTCCTTTTTTGCAGCTACAAGCACAAAGTTCTCTGGCTCTGCAGTAGCTTCAGCTCACACACACTGTCCAGGGTCCACCCCTCCTCTCAGCACAGTGCAGTTCATTCACACAGTCTATTGCAGGGGTGAAGCAGAATGTTCCATCACACCAGACAAGGGGGTGCTGTCTCTTAAAGTGGCAGCATGTTCCTTACTGTCCATAACAGCACCACCCCCTACATGCCTCCCTACTTAATGATGGTCGTCCTCGGCCATCACAACATCAAGGACACAGTGTAATGAAGGAATGTGCAATGCGGAAACAGCACCTATAGAGGAGGAAACATAGTTGGAAAAACAGACAGAGTACACTGTTCTACGTATCGGACTGGTGGGACCCCTGCAGTAGACCTCTGAGATCTCCGGAGCTCTTGGCTGTCAGGCAAGGCTTGACTATCTTCCAGAGGAACACTTGCTGTAGGTGTCATAGTGGGCTCTTGTCGAGTCTCATCGTCGCGTGGCAGTATTGGTGCATCCATGGGATTACCGTCTCTGTACGGCTGAGGACCCCCTACTGTGTCAGGGATGGTCCACCACTCATCATCGATTTCACCATCAGGCATGACAGATTCAGGAAGAGGAGTAGCGCCTTCAGGCGGCAATGACTCGGAACAGACCTCAGACTGGCGGGGTTGCAGCATATTTCAGTGAAGTACTCTAGGGGCGGATGCCCCACTCTCAATCTGCACCTTGTAGACCGTGCCATCAGCATGCACTCGCTAGATTACTCTGTAAGGCTGTACTTCCCATCTCTCACTTAGTTTTCCCTTGGGGCATTTCTCCCTGACTAACATTCGGTCTCCGGGTTGGAGCAGTATCTCTTGAGTCGGTTTACAGCCCGTATGCTCTTTTTCCTGCACCTGCTGACCCACCAACAGCCGTGTCATTTGTAATCGTTGCCGATGCTTTCACCCATTAAGTGACAGTTCGCTGCATCAGCTGCTCAGGCTATTCCAAATTCAACTCAATGATCTCTTGTCCCCCTCTTCCAAACACCAGTAGATAGGGGGTGTAAGCAGTGGTGGAGTGGACACGATTGCTCTAGGTCCAGACCAACTCTGGCAGGTAGTTTGGCCAACATGCCTTCTTATCCTCCTCCAACGTCCTTAGCATTTGAAGTAGGGTTCGGTTGAAGTGTTCACTTGCTCCATTGCCTTGAGGATGGTAAGGAGTGGTCCGGGACCGCTCGATGCCATACTTACGATACAGTTCTTCCATCACCTTGCCTTGGAAACATGCACCTTGGTTGAAGTGGATGCGCTTTGGGCACCCATACACCCTGGTGAAGTCTTGACAGATGGCTCGTGCCGCCGAAATGATCGGTCATCACCAAGCAGTACTGTAGCCCCTGGGCCGAGTGTCCCATGAGGAGATATTCGATCATCAAGACCTCTAGCTGCTCCTTAGTTTGTATGGTCTGGATGGGTGCCCTGTGTTTAGTACTCTTAATGAGGTTGCATACTCGACATTGCCTGCAAACCTCTTTCACCACAGACTCAAACCGGGGGCGTCCAAAGTGTGCTCCAAATTCATGGGCTTCTTCAGCTACTTCTTGAGCCATTCTTCCTGGGATGACCACCTGCCACCTTACTTCCATATCTTTTGTCTCTTACGATATTGCACTGATTCTCGCACTTCCAGTCTATCCCACTGGTGTAAGACACTCTTCATTTCAGCATCCAGATCATCCTTCTCTTGTTTGCCAGGCTTCCGCTTCTGAGTTACCCACCATTTCATCTGTCTCAGCCCTTCGTCTTCATCCTGAGCTTGTCACCATTCCTCATTGGTTCTCCCCAGGGACTGGGGTAGTGCGCAGGCCTCCCTACTTGACTGGGGGCTTAAAGTTACGAAAGTCTGGGGTTTCCACCGCTTTGAGTTTTTCATCGAGATCCCCCACTGGAGTCTCCACAGTCACTCTTGACAGCCCGTCAGCATTTGCGTTTTCGGTAGCAGAGTGATAACGGATGGTAAAGTCAAACGTGGCTAGGCGAGCCACCCACCATTGTTCTAAGGCCCCCAATTTAGCATTCTCATGGGGGGCCAGGGGATTATTGTCTGTTTGAACTTGAATCTTAGTCCCTGTCAGGAAGCCCGCAAACTTTTCTGTCATGGCCCACACCAGGGCAAAGAGCTTGAACCGGAAGGAGCTGTATTTGTGGAGGTTTCTTTTGCTGTCTCGCAGGAACCTGCTGGCATACCCAATGACTCTCTCATGTCCATCCTGTATCTGAGAAAGTACTGCACCCATGATACGGCGCTCCAACTGCTGGCATTGACTCAGGGTTCGACCATGGTCAGTCATTTTGCCGTCCACTTCCGGACATTAGCGTCTGAGTTGGAGTGGCCAGATAAAGCCCTCATCCCTGTATTTTGGAGGGGGCTGGCTGACCATGTGAAGGACGCTTTGGCCACTAGGGAGATTCCTGCCACACTGGAGGAGCTCATAGCTGTATCAACTCACATAGACATTCGTTTTCACGAGCGAAGGTTGGAGCGAGCCCAGTGTAGACAGAGGTTTCGGCTGGCTCCCACATTTGCCAGACCTATGGAATCTCCAGTCCAGGCGCCTGAGTCACATGAGGCCATAGAGGTGTCACGAGCGGGATCCAAGCCCCGGTCCGCTCATGCACTTAAGGTCTGTCATGTTTGCCGGCAGTCAGGACATCTTGCCTCCAAGTGTCCTCAGCGGTCGGGGAAACGTCAGCGTCTAGTGGCAGTTGGAGGAGGTACACTAGACACGGAAACGTTTGCCTCTAAATTGTCCTTCAAGGGGACAATTACCATAGGCCCATCCACTCTTATGGTAGAGCTATGCGTGGACTCTGGGGCGGAGGGTAATTTTATGTCATCCGCTTTCGCCCAGCAACATGCAATACCCCTGGTGATGCTCGCCAAACCAGTAACCGTTCGAGTGGTAAATGGGTCGACACTACCCTTACAGATTACACACCAAACCATTCCTTTCACTCTTTCTGTGTCTCCATCACATCAGGAGATTATCTCTCTATTAGTCCTTCCTGAGGGAATTGATGAGGTCCTGTTGGGGATACCATGGCTACGCTATCATTTTCCTCATATAGAGTGGTCCTCAGGGAGAATTCTGGGATGGAGTAAATCCTGTGAGGGTAGATGTCAGAGGGAGTGCGTTCAGGTTGCTACAACAGAGGTACCAGCAGATCTTTCCTCTCTCCCCAAGCACTATTTGTCCTATGCGGACGTGTTCTCCAAAAGGGCTGCGGAGACCCTTCTGCCTCACCGCCCCTATGACTGTCCTATTGACCTCTTGCCTGGTGCTGAGCCTCCCCGGGGTCGAGTCTATCCGTTATCTCTCCCGGAGACGGAGGCAATGTCTCAGTACATTCAAGAGAATCTGACAAGAGGATTCATTAGGAAGTCAGTGTCACCTGCAGGGGCTGGGTTCTTCTTCGTGCAGAAGAAGAGTGGAGAATTACGTCCATGCATAGACTTCAGGGGTCTTAATGCCATCACCGTTAAGAACAAGTACCCACTACCCCTGATATCTGAGCTCTTTGATAGGCTACGGGGAGCAAGGGTATTTACTAAACTAGATCTGCGGGGTGCTTACAACCTGATTCGTATCCGTGAATGGAAGATAGCTTTTAACACCAGGGATGGGCACTATGAATATCTGGTGATGCCCTTCGGGCTCTGTAATGCCCCAGCCGTTTTCCAAGACTTTGTGAACGACATCTTCCGGGATATGCTCACCACCTCGGTCGTAGTCTATCTGGATGATATTCTCATCTACTCTCCAGATATTGACTCCCATCGGAGAGATGTTCGCAAAGTCTTCGACCTCTTACGGGCAAACTCCCTCTACGTCAAGTTGGAGAAGTGTGTGTTTGAGCAGGAGTCCTTGCCTTTCCTTGGATATATCATCTCTGCCCAGGGTTTGGCTATGGATCCTGCCAAGCTACAGGCTGTGATGGACTGGCAGGAACCTCATTCACTTAAAGCGGTGCAGAGCTTTATGGGGTTCATTAATTACTATCGCCAGTTCATTCCACACTTCTCAACTTTGGTAACTCCCTTGGTTGCCCTCACCAAGAAGGGAGCAAATCCCAAGTTGTGGTCGGAGGATGTCTCCAAGGCCTTTCTCTCAATTAAGTCACACTTCGCTAGCGCTCCCATTCTACATCACCCCGATGTAGATAAGCCATTTATCATGGAGGTGGATGTCTCATCCGTTGGTGCTGGAGCAGTCCTTTTCCAAAAGGATGCTCAAAGTCGGAAGCATCCTTGCTTCTTCTTCTCCAAGACCTTCACACCGGCAGAGAGGAATTATTCCATCGGGGACAGGGAGTTGCTAGCCATGAAGTTGGCTTTCTCAGAGTGGAGACATCTCTTGGAGGGAGCTCGCTTTCCCTTCCAGGTATTCACTGACCACAAGAACTTGGTATATCTACAGACGGCCCAGCGGCTGAATTCTCGCCAGGCTAGATGGTCCCTGTTCTTCTCCCGGTTTCATTTTACTCTCCACTTTCTCTCCGGGGAGAAGAACATTCATGCCGACGCTCTCTCCCGTTCCGTAGTGTCATCTGAGGAGGAGGAGGAGGAGCCTCGGCTTGTCCTTTCTGAGAGCCTGAGAACTGTGGCTCCTGTTTCGCTAGAGTCCGTGCCCCCGGGCAAGACTTTCGTGCCAGTGAATTTGCGACCAGAGGTTCTCTCTTGGGCTCATTCGTCCAGAGTGGGTGGGCATTTTGGGACCAAAAGGACATCTGAGCTTTTGGCGAGGACGTATGTTGTGAATTCTGCTCTTGGGCTCCCTCCGGTGGTTATAAGTGGTAGCACTGCTGTCTCTGAATCGCAGCATTTATCAGGTGTGTTCACTTTTTGCAATTCTGACTGGACTATTTAGTCTTGCTTGACCCTTTAGTCAGTGCCAGTTGTCCATTGTTCCTGGAGGATTCACTGTTGTGAACTCCATTTTTGGGCTCCCTTTAGTGGTCACAAGCGGTACTGTGTAGTGTTGTCTTTCTGCAGGTTGGCAGCATCAGCTGGTTCGTTATCCTTGGTTGGTTTCCTATTTAGCTCACCTGGATACTCAGTTCCTTGCCTGCTCTCAATGTATTCAGTGCTCTTCAGATTCCTTGTGACTACCTTGCTCTCAGTCTCTCCAAGACAAGCTAAGTTTTTGTTTGTTTATTTTTTGATTATCAGCATTCATCATGTTTCTTGTCCAGCTTGCTAAAATGTGATTTCTTCGCTTGCTGGTTGCTCTAGGGGACTGAGTTTCTCCCCCCACACCGTTAGTTGGTGCGGGGGTTCTTGAAATCTCAGTGTGGATATTTTGTAAGGGTTTTTTACTGACCGCACAGACCCCTTTTCTATTTTCTGCTATCTAGTATTAGTGGGCCTCATTTGCTGAATCTGCTTTCACCCCTGTGTATGTGCCTTCCTCTTACCTCACCGTTATTATTTGTTGGGGGCTTCTATATCTTTGGGGATTATTTCTCTGGAGGCAAGTGAGGTCTTTCTTTCTCTCTAGGGGTAGTTAGTTCCTCAGGCTGGCTCGAGACGTCTAGGATTTTAGACACGTTCACCGGCTACCTTTAGTGTGTTGGATAGGTTCAGATTTGCGGTCAGTCCAGTTTGCCACCTCTCTAGAGCTTGTCCTATGTTTTGTTACTTAGCTGGAGTATTTTGTGATCCTCAACCACTAAGGATCATAACAGTAGAGCAGGCCAAAAAGTGTTTAATGCATCGCAGAAGTGGGATAAAAAGAAGACCTGAGTACATTTTTTTTTTTTTCCTCCCACTTTTCCTTTGCTGCAGTCTGTTTAGCTTCTTTCATCCCCTTGAGCTCTGGGTGGTGTTGAGCTTAGCTACAGACATGAATGTTCAGACTCTGGCTTCTAGTGTGGATCATCTTGCTGCACGGGTGCAAAGTATTCAGGATTTTGTTATTCATAGCCCTATGTCTGAACCAAAAATACCCATCCCTGAGTTGTTTTCTGGAGATAGATCTAGGTTTCTAAATTTTAAGAATAATTGTAAGTTATTTCTATCTCTGAGACCTCGTTCCTCTGGTGATTCCGCTCAGCAAGTTAAAATTGTTATCTCCTTGTTACGTGGCGACCCTCAAGATTGGGCTTTCTCTCTGGCGCCAGGAGATCCTGCATTGCTTAATGTAGATGCATTTTTTCTGGCTCTTGGACTGCTTTATGAGGAGCCTAATCTTGAGAATCAGGCAGAAAAAGCGTTGCTGGCTATCTCTCAAGGTCAGGATGAAGCAGAGGTGTATTGTCAAAAATTTCGGAAATGGTCGGTGCTTACTCAATGGAATGAGTGTGCCCTGGCTGCAAATTTCAGAGAAGGTCTTTCTGAGGCCGTTAAGAATGTTATGGTGGGGTTTCCCACCTCTACAAGTCTGAGTGATTCTATGGCTTTAGCCATTCAGGTTGATCGGCGTTTGCGGGAGCGCAAATCTGCTCATCCTTTGGCGGTATTTTCTGAACAGAGACCTGAGTCTATGCAATGTGACCGAACTCTGACCAGAATTGAGCGACAAAGTCATAGACGTCAAAATGGGTTGTGCTTTTACTGTGGTGATTCTACTCATGTTATTTCAGCATGCTCTAAACGCTTAAAAAAAATCGCTAAACCTGTCACCATTGGTACTATGCAGCCTAAATTTATTTTGTCTGTTACTTTGATTTGTTCTTTGTCGTCCTACCCGGTTATGGCTTTTGTGGATTCGGGTGCTGCCCTGAATCTGATGGATTTGTCGTTTGCCAGGCGCTGTGGTTTTGTCCTGGAACCTTTGGAATTTCCCATTCCTCTGAGGGGAATTGATGCTACGCCATTGGCTGAGAATAAGCCTCAGTATTGGACGCAAATGACCATGTGCATGACTCCCGTACATCAGGAGGTGATTCGCTTTCTTGTTCTGCATAATTTGCATGATGTTGTCGTTTTGGGTCTGCCATGGCTGCAGACTCATAATCCAGTTTTAGATTGGAAAGCTATGTCTGTGTCAAGTTGGGGTTGTCAGGGAATTCATGGCGATGCTCCGTTGGTGTCTATTGCTTCTTCCACTCCTTCTGAGGTCCCTGAGTTTTTGTCTGACTACCAGGACGTATTTGATGAGCCCAGGTCCAGTGCCCTGCCCCCTCATAGGGATTGTGACTGTGCTATAAATTTAATTCCTGGTAGTAAATTCCCTAAGGGACGACTTTTTAATCTGTCTATACCAGAGCATGCCGCGATGCGGAGTTATATAAAGGAGTCTTTGGAGAAGGGACATATTCGCCCATCCTCTTCCCCTCTTGGTGCAGGATTTTTTTTTGTGGCCAAGAAGGACGGTTCTTTGAGACCTTGTATAGATTATCGTCTTCTGAATAAAATCACAGTCAAATTTCAGTATCCTTTACCACTATTGTCTGATTTGTTTGCTCGGATTAAGGGTGCCAGTTGGTTCACCAAGATAGATCTCCGTGGTGCGTATAACCTTGTGCGCATTAAGCAGGGAGATGAATGGAAAACAGCATTTAATACCCCTGAAGGCCATTTTGAGTACTTGGTGATGCCTTTTGGACTCTCTAATGCTCCTTCTGTGTTTCAGTCCTTCATGCATGACATCTTCCGAGAATATCTGGATAAATTTATGATTGTTTATCTGGATGACATTTTGGTCTTTTCTGATGATTGGGAGTCCCATGTGAAGCAGGTCAGGATGGTGTTTCAGGTCCTGCGTGCTAATGCTTTATTTGTGAAGGGCTCAAAATGCCTCTTCGGAGTACAGAAGGTCTCCTTTTTGGGTTTTATTTTTTCTCCTTCTACTGTGGAGATGGACCCAGTCAAGGTACAGGCTATTCATGACTGGACTCAGCCCACGTCTGTTAAGAGTCTTCAGAAGTTCTTGGGTTTTGCTAATTTTTACCGTCGTTTCATCGCTAATTTTTCTAGCGTGCTTAAACCTTTGACGGATTTGACCAAGAAGGGTTCTGATGTTACTAATTGGTCTCCTGCGGCCGTGGAGGCCTTTCGGGAGCTGAAGCACCGGTTTTCTTCAGCTCCAGTCTTATGTCAGCCAGATGTCTCTCTCCCCTTCCAGGTCGAGGTTGATGCTTCTGAGATTGGAGCAGGGGCTGTTTTGTCGCAGAGAAGCTCTGATGGCTCTGTGATGAAGCCATGTGCTTTCTTTTCAAGAAAGTTTTCGCCTGCCGAGCGGAATTATGATGTTGGTAATCGGGAGTTGTTGGCTATGAAGTGGGCATTTGAGGAGTGGCGACATTGGCTCGAAGGAGCTAAACATCGCGTGGTGGTCTACTCTTGACTGATCACAAAAATCTGATTTACCTTGAATCTGCCAAGCGCCTGAATCCTAGACAGGCTCGTTGGTCGTTGTTTTTCTCCCGTTTCAACTTCGTGGTCTCATACCTGCCTGGTTCGAAGAACGTGAAAGCTGATGCACTTTCTAGGAGTTTTGTGCCTGACTCTCCGGGAATTTCTGAGCCGGCTGGTATTCTCAGAGAGGGAGTGATTTTGTCTGCCATTTCCCCAGATTTGCGACGAGTGCTGCAGAAATTTCAGGCGGATAGACCTGACCGTTGTCCACCAGAGAGACTGTTTGTCCCGGAGAGATGGACCAGCAGAGTTATTTCCGAGGTTCATTCTTCGGTGTTGGTGGGTCATCCTGGGATTTTTGGTACCAGAGATTTGGTGGCTAGGTCCTTCTGGTGGCCTTCCTTGTCGCAGGATGTGCGTTCCTTTGTGCAGTCTTGTGGGATTTGTGCTCGGGCTAAGCCTTGCTGTTCTCGTGCCAGCGGTTTGCTTTTGCCTTTGCCTATTCCGAAAAGGCCTTGGATGCACATTTCCATGGATTTTATTTCGGATCTTCCAGTATCTCAGAAAATGTATGTCATCTGGGTGGTGTGTGATCATTTTTCCAAGATGGTCCATTTGGTGCCCTTGCCTAAGTTGCCTTCTTCCTCCGATTTGGTTCCTCTATTTTTTCAGAATGTGGTTCGCTTGCACGGCATTCCTGAAAATATTGTGTCTGATAGAGGATCCCAGTTTGTGTCCAGGTTTTGGCGGACTTTTTGTGCTAAGATGGGCATTGATTTGTCTTTTTCGTCGGCCTTCCATCCTCAGACTAATGGCCAAACCGAGCGAACTAATCAGACGTTGGAAACTTATTTGAGATGTTTTGTTTCTGCTGATCAGGATGATTGGGTGACTTTTTTGCCATTGGCCGAGTTTGCCCTTAATAATCGGGCTAGTTCTGCTCCTTTGGTTTCGCCTTTTTTCTGCAATTCTGGTTTCCATCCTCGTTTTTCCTCGGGTCAGGTTGAGTCTTCTGACTGTCCTGGGGTGGATTCTGTGGTGGATAGGTTGCAGCAGATTTGGAACCATGTGGTGGACAATTTGAGGTTGTCACAGGAGAAGGCTCAGCGCTTTGCCAACCGCCGCCGCAGTGTGGGTCCCCGACTTCGTGTTGGGGATTTGGTGTGGCTGTCTTCTCGGTATGTTCCTATGAAGGTCTCCTCTCCTAAATTCAAGCCTCGCTTCATCGGTCCTTATAAGATCTTGGAAATCCTTAACCCGGTGTATTTTCGTTTGGATCTCCCAGCATCGTTTGTCATTCATAATGTGTTCCATAGGTCTTTGTTGCGGAGGTATGTGGTACCTGTGGTTCCTTCTGTTGAGCCTCCTGCTCCAGTGCTGGTCGAGGGCGAATTGGAGTACGTGGTGGAGAAGATTTTGGATTCTCGTATCTCTAGACGGAGGCTTCAGTACTTGGTTAAGTGGAAGGGCTATGGTCAGGAGGATAATTCCTGGGTTGTCGCCTCTGATGTTCATGCGGTCGATTTGGTTCATGCCTTCCACGCGGCTCATCCTGATCGCCCTGGGGGTCTTGATGAGGGTTCGGTGACCCCTCCTCAAGGGGGGGTACTGTTGTGAACTCTATTTTTGGGCTCCCTCTAGTGGTCACAAGCGGTACTGTGTAGTGTTGTCTTTCTGCAGGTTGGCAGCATCAGCTGGTTCATTATCCTTGGTTGGTTTCCTATTTAGCTCACCTGGATACTCAGTTCCTTGCCTGCTCTCAATGTATTCAGTGCTCTTCAGATTCCTTGTGACTACCTTGCTCTCAGTCTCTCCAAGACAAGCTAAGTTTTTGTTTGTTTATTTTTTGATTATCAGCATTCATCATGTTTCTTGTCCAGCTTGCTAAAATGTGATTTCTTCGCTTGCTGGTTGCTCTAGGGGACTGAGTTTCTCCCCCCACACCGTTAGTTGGTGCAGGGGTTCTTGAAATCTCAGTGTGGATATTTTGTAAGGGTTTTTTACTGACCGCACAGACCCCTTTTCTATTTTCTGCTATCTAGTATTAGTGGGCCTCATTTGCTGAATCTGCTTTCACCCCTGTGTATGTGCCTTCCTCTTACCTCACCGTTATTATTTGTTGGGGGCTTCTATATCTTTGGGGATTATTTCTCTGGAGGCTAGTGAGGTCTTTCTTTCTCTCTAGGGGTAGTTAGTTCCTCAGGCTGGCTCGAGACGTCTAGGATTTTAGACACGTTCACCGGCTACCTTTAGTGTGTTGGATAGGTTCAGATTTGCGGTCAGTCCAGTTTGCCACCTCTCTAGAGCTTGTCCTATGTTTTGTTTTGTTACTTAGCTGGAGTATTTTGTGATCCTCAACCACTAAGGATCATAACAATTCACATCCCTGCCTGGTCTCTTCTGCTTTGCTGTTCATTTCAACAAAGATAAGTTCTGGCCTTGATTTTTGCTGTCCACATGCTGTGGCCTTATTGTTCAGTTCTTTTCCATGTTTTTGTCTTGTCCAGCTTGGTCTGTATAAGGATTTGTTTAGCCAAGCTGGTATCTCTGGAGATGCAGACATACCCTCCATATCGTTAGTTAGCTGTGGAGATTTTGTATTTTCTGTGGTGGATATTTTCTAGTGTTTTAATACTGACCGCATAGTACTCTGTCCTATCCTTTCTATTTAGCTAGAAGTGGCCTCCTTTGCTAGATTCTGATTTCAGTCTGTGTATGTTTTTTCCCTCTCCTCTCACAGTCAATATTTGTGGGGGGCTGTCTATCCTTTGGGGATTTTCTCTGAGGCAAGATAGTTTTCCCTCTTCTATCTCTAGGGGTAATTAGTCCTCCGGCTGTGTCGAGATGTCTAGGAAGTGATAGGTACATTCCACGGCTACTTCTAGTTGCGGTATTAAGTTCAGGGTCTGCGGTCAGTACAGGTACGACCTTCTCCAGAGTACGTCTCATGCTGCTCTTAGGCCACCAGATCATAACAGTACAAATGGCCAACAATGAGTTAACCGCATCTCAGATGAAGGGAAGGAAAGTGCTGAGCCATTTTTTTTTCTGTAGTCTGTTGTGTTTTTTTTTTTCCCTCTTTACCTCTGGGTGGCTCAGGAATTCGGCGCTGGTATGGATGTTCAGGGATTGGCTTCTCGTGTGGATCAACTTGCTGCTAGAGTACAGGGTATTTCCGATTATATCATTCAGACTCCGGTTTTAGAGCCTAGAATTCCAACTCCTGATTTGTTTTTTGGGGACAGGTCCAAATTTTTGAGCTTTAAAAATAACTGTAAACTGTTTTTTGCTCTGAAACCCCGTTCCTCTGGTGATCCCATCCAGCAGGTTAAAATTGTTATATCTCTGCTGCGTGGTGACCCCCAGGATTGGGCATTTGCCCTGGAACCTGGGAATCCGGCGTTGCTTAATGTAGACACCTTTTTTCGGGTGCTTGGGTTATTGTATGATGAACCTAATTCAGTGGATCATGCTGAGAAGACCTTGTTGGCCCTGTGTCAGGGTCAAGAAGCGGCAGAATCATATTGCCAGAAATGTAGTGTAGAAAATGGTCTGTACTGACTAAATGGAATGAGGATGCCTTGGCGGCAATTTTCAGAAAGGGTCTTTCTGAATCCATTAAAGATGTTATGGTGGGGTTCCCCACGCCTGCTGGTCTGAGTGATTCTAAGTCTCTGGCCATTCAGATTGATCGGCGCTTGCGCGAGCGCAGAGTTGTGCACACTATGGCATTGTCTTCCGAGCCGATAGGATTGTGTCTAGAGCTGAACGACAAGGATTCAGACGTCAGAATAGGTTGTGTTTTTACTGCGGCGATTCTGCTCATGTTATTTCTGATTGCCCTAAGAGTACCAAGAGAATCGCTAGTTCTGTTACCATCAGTACTGTACAACCTAAATTTCTGTTATCTGTGACCCTGATCTGCTCATTATCGTCATTTTCTGTCATGGCATTTGTGGATTCAGGCGCCGCTCTAAACTTAATGAACTTAGAATTTGCCAGACGTTGTGGTTTCCCCTTGCAGCCTTTGCAGAGTCCTATTCCTTTGAGGGGCATTGATGCTACACCGTTGGCTAAAAATAAACCTCAGTTTTGGACACAGCTGACCATGTGCATGGCGCCAGCCCATCAGGAAGATTGTCGTTTTCTGGTGTTGCATAATTTGCATGATGCTGTTGTGCTGGGTTTCCCATGGTTACAGGTGCATAATCCGGTATTGGATTGGAAATCTATGTCTGTGACTAGTTGGGGTTGTCAGGGGGTTCATGGTGACATTCCTTTGATGTCAATTGCCTCCTCCCCCTCTTCTGAAATTCCTGAGTTTTTGTCAGATTTCCAGGATGTATTCAATGAGCCCAAGTCCAGTTCTCTTCCACCGTATAGGGACTGTGATTGTGCTATTGACTTGAGGGCCGACTTTTCAACCTGTCTGTGCCAGAACATACCGCCATGCGGAGCTATGTTAAGGAGTCCTTGGAGAAGGGGCATATTCGGCCATCTTCTTCACCAGTGGGAGCAGGTTTTTTTTTTGTTGCCAAAAAAGATGGCTCCTTGAGACCCTGTATTGATTATCACCTCTTGAATAGGATCACGGTCAAATTCCAATACCCTTTGCCTTTGCTTTCTGATCTGTTTGCTAGGATTAAGGGGGCTAGTTGGTTTACTAAGATTGACCTTCGAGGGGCATATAATCTGGTTCGTATTAAGCAAGGTGACGAATGGAAAACTGCGTTTAATACGCCCAAAGGCCATTTTGAATACCTTGTGATGCCATTCGGAATCTCTAATGCTCCATCTGTGTTTCAGTCCTTCATGCATGATATATTTCGGAATTATCTTGATAAATTCATGATTGTATATTTGGATGATATTTTGATTTTTTCAGATGATTGGGAGTCTCATGTGAAACAAGTCAGGATGGTATTTCAGATCCTTCGTGATAATGCCTTGTTTGTGAAGGGGTCTAAGTGCCTCTTTGGAGTACAGAAGATTTCTTTTTTGGGCTTCATTTTTTCTCCCTCATCTATAGAAATGGATCCGGTTAAGGTTCAGGCCATTCATGATTGGATCCAGCCTACATCCGTGAAGAGCCTTCAGAAATTTTTGGGCTTTGCTAATTTTTATCGCCGTTTCATTGCCAACTTCTCCAGTGTGGTTAAACCCCTGACCGATTTGACGAAGAAAGGCGCTGATGTGACGAATTGGTCCTCTGCGGCTGTTTCTGCCTTTCAGGAGCTTAAACGCCGATTTACTTCTGCCCCTGTGTTGCGTCAGCCGGATGTTTCTCTTCCTTTTCAGGTTGAAGTTGACGCTTCTGAGATTGGGGCAGGGGCCGTTTTGTCTCAGAGGAATTCTGATGGTTCCTTGATAAAACCGTGTGCCTTCTTTTCTCGAAAGTTTTCGCCTGCGGAACGCAATTATGATGTCGGCAATCGTGAGTTGTTGGCTATGAAGTGGGCATTTGAGGAGTGGCGACATTGGCTTGAGGGGGCCAAGCACCGTATTGTGGTCTTGACCGATCATAAGAATCTGATTTACCTCGAGTCTGCCAAATGGCTGAATCCTAGACAGGCCCGATGGTCCCTGTTTTTCTCCCGTTTTGATTTTGTGGTCTCGTATCTTCCGGGTTCTAAGAATGTTAAGGCTGATGCCCTCTCTAGGAGCTTTTTGCCTGATTCTCCTGGGGTCCTTGAGCCGGTCGGCATTCTGAAGGAAGGGGTGATTCTTTCTGCCATCTCCCCTGATTTGCGACGGGTTCTTCAGGAATTTCAGGCTGATAAACCTGACCGCTGTCCAGTGGGGAAACTGTTTGTTCCTGACAGATGGACTAGTAAAAGTGATTTCGGAGGTTCATGGTTCTGTGTTGGCTGGTCATCCTGGGATTTTTGGTACCAGAGATTTGGTTGGTAGGTCCTTTTGGTGGCCTTCTTTGTCACGGGATGTGCGTTCTTTTGTGCAGTCCTGTGGGACTTGTGCGCGGGCCAAGCCTTGCTGTTCCCGCGCTAGTGGGTTGCTTTTGCCTTTGCCGGTCCCTGAGAGGCCTTGGACGCATATTTCTATGGATTTTATTTCGGATCTTCCGGTTTCCCAGAGGATGTCGGTTATCTGGGTGGTTTGTGGCCGGTTTTCTAAGATGGTTCATTTGGTACCTTTGCCTAAGTTGCCTTCCTCTTCTGATTTGGTTCCGTTGTTTTTTCAGCATGTGGTTCGTTTGCATGGCATTCCGGAGAATATTGTGTCCGATAGAGGTTCCCAGTTTGTTTCTAGGTTTTGGCGGGCCTTTTGTGCTAGGCTGGGCATTGATTTGTCTTTTTCTTCCGCATTTCATCCTCAGACAAATAGCCAAACTGAGTGAACTAATCAGACTTTGGAAACTTATTTGAGATGCTTTGTGTCTGCTGATCAGGATGATTGGGTGGCTTTCTTGCCATTGGCCGAGTTTGCCCTTAATAATCGGGCTATTTCTGCTACCTTGGTTTCACCCTTCTTTTGTAACTCTGGTTTTCATCCTCGTTTTTCTTCGGGGCAGGTTGAGCCTTCTGATTGTCCTGGGGTGGACTCTGTGGTTGACAGGTTGCAGCAAATTTGGGCTCATGTTGTTGACAATTTGGTGTTGTCTCAGGAGGGGGCTCAGCGTTTTGCTAACCGTCATCGGTGTGTTGGTTCCCGGCTTCGGGTTGGGGATTTGGTCTGGTTGTCTTCCCATCATGTTCCTATGAAGGTTTCTTCCCCTAAGTTTAAGCCTCGGTTTATTGGCCCTTATAGGATTTCTGAGATTATCAATCCAGTGTCTTTTCGTTTGGCCCTTCCAGCCTCTTTTTCCATCCATAATGTTTTTCATAGATCTTTGTTGCGGAAATATGTGGTGCCCGTTGTTTACTCTGTTGATCCTCCTGCCCCGGTGTTGATTGATGGGGAGTTGGAGTATGTGGTTGAGAAGATTTTGGATTCTCATTTTTCGAGGCGGAAGCTTCAGTATCTTGTCAAATGGAAGGGTTATGGCCAGGAGGATAATTCTTGGGTTGTTGCCTCCGATGTTCATGCTGAGGATTTGGTTCGTGCCTTTCATTTGGCTCGTCCGGATCGGCCTGGGGGCTCTGGTGAGGGTTCGGTGATCCCTCCTCAAGGGGGGTACTGTTGTGAATTCTGCTCTTGGGCTCCCTCCGGTGGTTATAAGTGGTATCACTGCTGTCTCTGAATCGCAGCATTTATCAGGTGTGTTCACTTTTTGCAATTCTGACTGGGCTATTTAGTCTTGCTTGACCCTTTAGTCAGTGCCAGTTGTCCATTGTTCCTGGAGGATTCACATCCCTGCCTGGTCTCTCCTGCTTTGCTGTTCATTTCAACAAAGATAAGTTCTGGCCTTGATTTTTGCGGTCCACATGCTGTGGCCTTATTGTTCAGTTCTTTTCCATGTTTTTGTCTTGTCCAGCTTGGTCTGTATAAGGATTTGTTTAGCCAAGCTGGTATCTCTGGAGATGCAGATATACCCTCCATATCTTTAGTTAGCTGTGGAGATTTTGTATTTTCTGTGGTGGATATTTTCTAGTGTTTTAATACTGACCGCATAGTACTCTGTCCTATCCTTTCTATTTAGCTAGAAGTGGCCTCCTTTGCTAAATTCTGATTTCAGTCTGTGTATGTTTTTTTGCCTCTCCTCTCACAGTCAATATTTGTGGGGGGCTGTCTATCCTTTGGGGATTTTCTCTGAGGCAAGATAGTTTTCCCTTTTCTATCTCTAGGGGTAATTAGTCCTCTGGCTGTGTCGAGATGTCTAGTGTTGTGAATTTGCTTTTTGCTCCCTCTAGTGGTTACTAGTTTTTTTGACTCTGGTTTTTCTGTCATTCCTTTTATCCGCACCTGGGTCGTTAGTTAGGGGTGTTGCTATATAAGCTCCCTGGACCTTCAGTTCTATGCCTGGCAACGTAGTTATCAGAGCTAGTCTGCTGTGCTCTTGTCTACTGATCCTGGTTCCAGTTATATCAGCTAAGTCTGCCTTTTGCTTTTTGCTATTTGTTTTGGTTTTGTATTTTTGTCCAGCTTGTTCCAAATCTACATCCTGACCTTTGCTGGAAGCTCTAGGGGGCTGGTGTTCTCCCCCCGGACCGTTAGACGGTTCGGGGGTTCTTGAATTTCCAGTGTGGATTTTGATAGGGTTTTTGTTGACCATATAAGTTACCTTTCTTTATTCTGCTATCAGTAAGCGGGCCTCTCTGTGCTAAACCTGGTTCATTTCTGTGTTTGTCATTTCCTCTTACCTCACCGTCATTATTTGTGGGGGGCTTCTATCCAGCTTTGGGGTCCCCTTCTCTGGAGGCAAGAAAGGTCTTTGTTTTCCTCTACTAGGGGTAGCTAGATTCTCCGGCTGGCGCGTGTCATCTAGAATCAACGTAGGAATGATCCCCGGCTACTTCTAGTGTTGGCGTTAGGAGTAGATATATGGTCAACCCAGTTACCACTGCCCTATGAGCTGGATTTTTGTATTCTGCAGACTTCCACGTTCCTCTGAGACCCTCGCCATTGGGGTCATAACAGTTTGCCAGGCCAGTATTAAATGTTTAATGCATTGCAGAAGAGGGATTATAAGAAAGAAGATTCTGAGTTTTTTTTTTTTTTTTTTTCTTTCTTCTTCCCCTTTACCTCAGAGTGGCTATGCTTGCTGCAGACATGAATGTCCAGACCTTGATTACAAGTGTGGACCAGCTGGCTACTCGTGTGCAGGGCATACAAGACTATGTTATCAGAAATCCTATGTCAGAACCTAAAATACCGATTCCTGAACTGTTTTCCGGAGACAGGTTTAAGTTTAGGAATTTCGTGAATAATTGTAAATTGTTTTTGTCCCTGAGACCCTGTTCATCTGGAGATTCTGCTCAGCAAGTAAAAATTGTTATTTCGTTCTTACGGGGCGACCCTCAGGATTGGGCTTTTTCGCTGGCGCCAGGAGATCCGGCATTGGCTGATCTTGATGCGTTTTTTCTGGCGCTCGGTTTACTTTATGAGGAACCCAATCTTGAGATTCAGGCAGAAAAGGCCTTGCTGGCTATGTCTCAGGGGCAGGACGAGGCTGAAGTGTATTGCCAAAAATTTCGGAAATGGTCCGTGCTGACACATTGGAACGAGTGTGCACTGGCCGCTAATTTTAGAAATGGCCTTTCTGAAGCCATTAAGAATGTTATGGTGGGTTTTCCCATTCCCACAGGTCTGAATGATACTATGGCACTGGCTATTCAAATTGACCGGCGGTTGCGGGAGCGCAAAACCGCAAATTCCCTCATGGTGTTGTCTGAACAGACACCTGATTTAATGCAATGTGATAGAATCCTGACTAGAAATGAGCGGAAAATTCATAGACGCCGGAATGGCTTGTGCTACTACTGTGGTGATTCTACACATGTTATCTCAGCATGCTCTAAACGTATAGCTAAGGTTGTTAGTCCTGTCACCGTTGGTAATTTGCAACCTAAATTTATTCTGTCTGTAACTTTGATTTGCTCACTGTCATCTTATCCTGTCATGGCGTTTGTAGATTCAGGTGCTGCCCTGAGTCTCATGGATCTCTCATTTGCTAAGCGCTGTGGTTTTACTCTTGAACCATTAGAAAATCCTATTCCTCTTAGGGGTATTGATGCTACACCATTGGCAGCAAATAAACCGCAGTATTGGACACAGGTTACCATGTGCATGACTCCTGAACACCGCGAGGTGATACGTTTCCTGGTTTTACTTAAAATGCATGATTTGGTTGTTTTAGGGCTGCCATGGTTACAGACCCATAATCCAGTCCTGGACTGGAAGGCTATGTCAGTCTCAAGTTGGGGCTGTCGTGGTATTCATGGGGATTCCCTGCCTGTGTCTATTGCTTCTTCTACGCCTTCGGAAGTTCCGGAGTATTTGTCTGATTATCAGGATGTCTTCAGTGAGTCTGAGTCCAGTGCACTGCCTCCTCATAGGGACTGTGACTGTGCAATAGATTTGATCCCAGGCAGTAAATTTCCTAAGGGAAGACTGTTTAATCTGTCGGTACCTGAACATACCGCTATGCGTTCATATATCAAGGAGTCTCTGGAGAAAGGACATATTCGTCCGTCTTCTTCCCCTCTTGGTGCGGGATTCTTTTTTGTGGCAAAAAAGGACGGATCTTTGAGACCTTGTATTGATTATCGGCTTTTAAATAAGATCACTGTCAAATTTCAGTATCCTTTACCGCTGTTGTCTGACTTGTTTGCCCGGATTAAGGGTGCCAAGTGGTTCACCAAGATAGACCTTCGTGGTGCGTACAACCTTGTGCGCATTAAGCAAGGTGATGAATGGAAAACCGCATTCAATACGCCCGAAGGTCATTTTGAGTACTTGGTGATGCCTTTTGGGCTCTCCAATGCGCCTTCAGTTTTTCAGTCCTTTATGCATGACATTTTCCGGAAGTATCTGGATAGATTTTTGATTGTTTATCTGGATGATATTTTGGTTTTTTCTGATAATTGGGATTCGCATGTGGAGCAGGTCAGGTTGGTCTTTAAAATTTTGCGTGAAAATTCTTTGTTTGTCAAGGGCTCAAAGTGTCTCTTTGGTGTACAGAAGGTTCCCTTTTTGGGGTTCATTTTTTCCCCTTCTGCTGTGGAGATGGACCCAGTCAAGGTCCGAGCTATTCTTGATTGGACTCAGCCCTCGTCAGTTAAGAGTCTTCAGAAGTTCTTGGGCTTCGCTAACTTCTACCGTCGTTTTATCGCTAATTTTTCTAGCATTGTGAAACCTTTGACGGATATGACCAAGAAGGGCTCCGATGTAGCTAACTGGGCTCCTGCTGCCGTGGAGGCTTTCCAGGAGTTGAAACGCCGGTTTACTTCGGCGCCTGTTTTGTGCCAGCCTGACGTCTCACTTCCCTTTCAGGTTGAGGTGGATGCTTCAGAGATTGGGGCAGGGGCCGTTTTGTCGCAGAGAGGCCCTGGTTGCTCTGTTATGAAACCTTGTGCCTTTTTCTCTAGGAAGTTTTCGCCTGCCGAGCGAAATTATGATGTGGGCAATCGGGAGTTGTTGGCCATGAAATGGGCATTTGAGGAGTGGCGTCATTGGCTCGAGGGTGCTAAGCATCGTGTGGTGGTCTTGACTGATCACAAAAATCTGATGTATCTCGAGTCTGCTAAACGCCTTAATCCGAGACAGGCCCGCTGGTCATTGTTTTTCTCCCGCTTTGATTTTGTGGTCTCGTATTTACCAGGTTCAAAGAATGTGAAGGCCGATGCTCTTTCTAGGAGCTTTGTGCCTGATGCTCCTGGAGTCGCTGATCCTGTTGGTATTCTTAAAGATGGAGTTATCTTGTCAGCTATTTCTCCGGATCTGCGACGTGTGTTGCAGAGATTTCAGGCTGATAGGCCTGAGTCTTGTCCACCTGACAGACTGTTTGTCCCGGATAAGTGGACCAGCAGAGTCATTTCCGAGGTTCATTCCTCGGTGTTGGCAGGTCACCCGGGCATTTTTGGCACCAGAGATCTGGTGGCCAGGTCCTTTTGGTGGCCTTCCTTGTCAAGGGATGTGCGGTCATTTGTGCAGTCCTGTGGGACTTGTGCTCGAGCTAAGCCTTGCTGTTCTCGTGCCAGCGGTTTGCTCTTGCCCTTGCCTGTCCCGAAGAGACCTTGGACACATATCTCCATGGATTTCATTTCTGATCTTCCGCTATCTCAGGGCATGTCCGTTATCTGGGTGATATGTGATCGCTTCTCCAAGATGGTCCATTTGGTTCCTTTGCCTAAGCTGCCTTCCTCTTCCGATCTGGTTCCTGTGTTTTTCCAGAACGTGGTTCGTTTGCACGGCATCCCTGAGAATATTGTGTCAGACAGAGGATCCCAGTTCGTTTCCAGGTTCTGGCGATCCTTTTGTAGTAGGATGGGCATTGATTTGTCGTTTTCGTCTGCTTTCCATCCCCAGACTAATGGACAGACGGAGCGAACCAATCAGACTTTGGAGGCTTATTTGAGGTGTTTTGTCTCTGCTGATCAGGACGATTGGGTGACATTCTTGCCGTTGGCTGAGTTTGCCCTTAATAATCGGGCTAGTTCCGCCACCTTGGTTTCGCCTTTTTTCTGCAACTCTGGTTTCCATCCTCGCTTTTCTTCGGGTCATGTGGAACCTTCTGACTGTCCTGGGGTGGATTCTGTGGTGGATAGGTTGCAGCAGATCTGGAATCATGTGGTGGACAACTTGAAGTTGTCACAGGAGAAGGCTCAGCGCTTTGCCAACCGCCGCCGCGGTGTGGGTCCCCGACTACGCGTTGGGGATTTGGTATGGCTTTCTTCCCGCTTTGTTCCTATGAAGGTCTCCTCTCCCAAATTTAAACCTCGTTTTATTGGGCCTTACAAGATATTGGAAATCCTTAATCCTGTATCTTTTCGTCTGGATCTTCCTGTGTCGTTTGCTATTCACAATGTATTTCATAGGTCCTTGTTGCGGCGGTACATTGTGCCTGTAGTTCCTTCTGCTGAGCCTCCTGCTCCGGTGTTGGTTGAGGGCGAGTTGGAGTACGTGGTGGAGAAGATCTTGGATTCTCGCCTCTCCAGGCGGAGGCTTCAGTACCTGGTCAAGTGGAAGGGCTATGGTCAGGAGGATAATTCCTGGGTGGTCGCCTCTGATGTTCATGCGGCCGATTTAGTTCGTGCCTTTCATGCCGCTCATCCTGATCGCCCTGGTGGTCGTGGTGAGGGTTCGGTGACCCCTCACTAAGGGGGGGGTACTGTTGTGAATTTGCTTTTTGCTCCCTCTAGTGGTTACTAGTTTTTTTGACTCTGGTTTTTCTGTCATTCCTTTTATCCGCACCTGGGTCGTTAGTTAGGGGTGTTGCTATATAAGCTCCCTGGACCTTCAGTTCTATGCCTGGCAACGTAGTTATCAGAGCTAGTCTGCTGTGCTCTTGTCTACTGATCCTGGTTCCAGTTATATCAGCTAAGTCTGCCTTTTGCTTTTTGCTATTTGTTTTGGTTTTGTATTTTTGTCCAGCTTGTTCCAAATCTACATCCTGACCTTTGCTGGAAGCTCTAGGGGGCTGGTGTTCTCCCCCCGGACCGTTAGACGGTTCGGGGGTTCTTGAATTTCCAGTGTGGATTTTGATAGGGTTTTTGTTGACCATATAAGTTACCTTTCTTTATTCTGCTATCAGTAAGCGGGCCTCTCTGTGCTAAACCTGGTTCATTTCTGTGTTTGTCATTTCCTCTTACCTCACCGTCATTATTTGTGGGGGGCTTCTATCCAGCTTTGGGGTCCCCTTCTCTGGAGGCAAGAAAGGTCTTTGTTTTCCTCTACTAGGGGTAGCTAGATTCTCCGGCTGGCGCGTGTCATCTAGAATCAACGTAGGAATGATCCCCGGCTACTTCTAGTGTTGGCGTTAGGAGTAGATATATGGTCAACCCAGTTACCACTGCCCTATGAGCTGGATTTTTGTATTCTGCAGACTTCCACGTTCCTCTGAGACCCTCGCCATTGGGGTCATAACAGTTTGCCAGGCCAGTATTAAATGTTTAATGCATTGCAGAAGAGGGATTATAAGAAAGAAGATTCTGAGTTTTTTTTTTTTTTTTTTTCTTTCTTCTTCCCCTTTACCTCAGAGTGGCTATGCTTGCTGCAGACATGAATGTCCAGACCTTGATTACAAGTGTGGACCAGCTGGCTACTCGTGTGCAGGGCATACAAGACTATGTTATCAGAAATCCTATGTCAGAACCTAAAATACCGATTCCTGAACTGTTTTCCGGAGACAGGTTTAAGTTTAGGAATTTCGTGAATAATTGTAAATTGTTTTTGTCCCTGAGACCCTGTTCATCTGGAGATTCTGCTCAGCAAGTAAAAATTGTTATTTCGTTCTTACGGGGCGACCCTCAGGATTGGGCTTTTTCGCTGGCGCCAGGAGATCCGGCATTGGCTGATCTTGATGCGTTTTTTCTGGCGCTCGGTTTACTTTATGAGGAACCCAATCTTGAGATTCAGGCAGAAAAGGCCTTGCTGGCTATGTCTCAGGGGCAGGACGAGGCTGAAGTGTATTGCCAAAAATTTCGGAAATGGTCCGTGCTGACACATTGGAACGAGTGTGCACTGGCCGCTAATTTTAGAAATGGCCTTTCTGAAGCCATTAAGAATGTTATGGTGGGTTTTCCCATTCCCACAGGTCTGAATGATACTATGGCACTGGCTATTCAAATTGACCGGCGGTTGCGGGAGCGCAAAACCGCAAATTCCCTCATGGTGTTGTCTGAACAGACACCTGATTTAATGCAATGTGATAGAATCCTGACTAGAAATGAGCGGAAAATTCATAGACGCCGGAATGGCTTGTGCTACTACTGTGGTGATTCTACACATGTTATCTCAGCATGCTCTAAACGTATAGCTAAGGTTGTTAGTCCTGTCACCGTTGGTAATTTGCAACCTAAATTTATTCTGTCTGTAACTTTGATTTGCTCACTGTCATCTTATCCTGTCATGGCGTTTGTAGATTCAGGTGCTGCCCTGAGTCTCATGGATCTCTCATTTGCTAAGCGCTGTGGTTTTACTCTTGAACCATTAAAAAATCCTATTCCTCTTAGGGGTATTGATGCTACACCATTGGCAGCAAATAAACCGCAGTATTGGACACAGGTTACCATGTGCATGACTCCTGAACACCGCGAGGTGATACGTTTCCTGGTTTTACTTAAAATGCATGATTTGGTTGTTTTAGGGCTGCCATGGTTACAGACCCATAATCCAGTCCTGGACTGGAAGGCTATGTCAGTCTCAAGTTGGGGCTGTCGTGGTATTCATGGGGATTCCCTGCCTGTGTCTATTGCTTCTTCTACGCCTTCGGAAGTTCCGGAGTATTTGTCTGATTATCAGGATGTCTTCAGTGAGTCTGAGTCCAGTGCACTGCCTCCTCATAGGGACTGTGACTGTGCAATAGATTTGATCCCAGGCAGTAAATTTCCTAAGGGAAGACTGTTTAATCTGTCGGTACCTGAACATACCGCTATGCGTTCATATATCAAGGAGTCTCTGGAGAAAGGACATATTCGTCCGTCTTCTTCCCCTCTTGGTGCGGGATTCTTTTTTGTGGCAAAAAAGGACGGATCTTTGAGACCTTGTATTGATTATCGGCTTTTAAATAAGATCACTGTCAAATTTCAGTATCCTTTACCGCTGTTGTCTGACTTGTTTGCCCGGATTAAGGGTGCCAAGTGGTTCACCAAGATAGACCTTCGTGGTGCGTACAACCTTGTGCGCATT
The DNA here is from genome assembly GCF_051348905.1 of Ranitomeya variabilis. NCBI lineage: Eukaryota > Metazoa > Chordata > Amphibia > Anura > Dendrobatidae > Ranitomeya > Ranitomeya variabilis. The sequence continues at coordinate 1,022,385,995 of NC_135233.1, read as the reverse complement.
AAGCAAGGTGATGAATGGAAAACCGCATTCAATACGCCCGAAGGTCATTTTGAGTACTTGGTGATGCCTTTTGGGCTCTCCAATGCGCCTTCAGTTTTTCAGTCCTTTATGCATGACATTTTCCGGAAGTATCTGGATAGATTTTTGATTGTTTATCTGGATGATATTTTGGTTTTTTCTGATAATTGGGATTCGCATGTGGAGCAGGTCAGGTTGGTCTTTAAAATTTTGCGTGAAAATTCTTTGTTTGTCAAGGGCTCAAAGTGTCTCTTTGGTGTACAGAAGGTTCCCTTTTTGGGGTTCATTTTTTCCCCTTCTGCTGTGGAGATGGACCCAGTCAAGGTCCGAGCTATTCTTGATTGGACTCAGCCCTCGTCAGTTAAGAGTCTTCAGAAGTTCTTGGGCTTCGCTAACTTCTACCGTCGTTTTATCGCTAATTTTTCTAGCATTGTGAAACCTTTGACGGATATGACCAAGAAGGGCTCCGATGTAGCTAACTGGGCTCCTGCTGCCGTGGAGGCTTTCCAGGAGTTGAAACGCCGGTTTACTTCGGCGCCTGTTTTGTGCCAGCCTGACGTCTCACTTCCCTTTCAGGTTGAGGTGGATGCTTCAGAGATTGGGGCAGGGGCCGTTTTGTCGCAGAGAGGCCCTGGTTGCTCTGTTATGAAACCTTGTGCCTTTTTCTCTAGGAAGTTTTCGCCTGCCGAGCGAAATTATGATGTGGGCAATCGGGAGTTGTTGGCCATGAAATGGGCATTTGAGGAGTGGCGTCATTGGCTCGAGGGTGCTAAGCATCGTGTGGTGGTCTTGACTGATCACAAAAATCTGATGTATCTCGAGTCTGCTAAACGCCTTAATCCGAGACAGGCCCGCTGGTCATTGTTTTTCTCCCGCTTTGATTTTGTGGTCTCGTATTTACCAGGTTCAAAGAATGTGAAGGCCGATGCTCTTTCTAGGAGCTTTGTGCCTGATGCTCCTGGAGTCGCTGATCCTGTTGGTATTCTTAAAGATGGAGTTATCTTGTCAGCTATTTCTCCGGATCTGCGACGTGTGTTGCAGAGATTTCAGGCTGATAGGCCTGAGTCTTGTCCACCTGACAGACTGTTTGTCCCGGATAAGTGGACCAGCAGAGTCATTTCCGAGGTTCATTCCTCGGTGTTGGCAGGTCACCCGGGCATTTTTGGCACCAGAGATCTGGTGGCCAGGTCCTTTTGGTGGCCTTCCTTGTCAAGGGATGTGCGGTCATTTGTGCAGTCCTGTGGGACTTGTGCTCGAGCTAAGCCTTGCTGTTCTCGTGCCAGCGGTTTGCTCTTGCCCTTGCCTGTCCCGAAGAGACCTTGGACACATATCTCCATGGATTTCATTTCTGATCTTCCGCTATCTCAGGGCATGTCCGTTATCTGGGTGATATGTGATCGCTTCTCCAAGATGGTCCATTTGGTTCCTTTGCCTAAGCTGCCTTCCTCTTCCGATCTGGTTCCTGTGTTTTTCCAGAACGTGGTTCGTTTGCACGGCATCCCTGAGAATATTGTGTCAGACAGAGGATCCCAGTTCGTTTCCAGGTTCTGGCGATCCTTTTGTAGTAGGATGGGCATTGATTTGTCGTTTTCGTCTGCTTTCCATCCCCAGACTAATGGACAGACGGAGCGAACCAATCAGACTTTGGAGGCTTATTTGAGGTGTTTTGTCTCTGCTGATCAGGACGATTGGGTGACATTCTTGCCGTTGGCTGAGTTTGCCCTTAATAATCGGGCTAGTTCCGCCACCTTGGTTTCGCCTTTTTTCTGCAACTCTGGTTTCCATCCTCGCTTTTCTTCGGGTCATGTGGAACCTTCTGACTGTCCTGGGGTGGATTCTGTGGTGGATAGGTTGCAGCAGATCTGGAATCATGTGGTGGACAACTTGAAGTTGTCACAGGAGAAGGCTCAGCGCTTTGCCAACCGCCGCCGCGGTGTGGGTCCCCGACTACGCGTTGGGGATTTGGTATGGCTTTCTTCCCGCTTTGTTCCTATGAAGGTCTCCTCTCCCAAATTTAAACCTCGTTTTATTGGGCCTTACAAGATATTGGAAATCCTTAATCCTGTATCTTTTCGTCTGGATCTTCCTGTGTCGTTTGCTATTCACAATGTATTTCATAGGTCCTTGTTGCGGCGGTACATTGTGCCTGTAGTTCCTTCTGCTGAGCCTCCTGCTCCGGTGTTGGTTGAGGGCGAGTTGGAGTACGTGGTGGAGAAGATCTTGGATTCTCGCCTCTCCAGGCGGTGGCTTCAGTACCTGGTCAAGTGGAAGGGCTATGGTCAGGAGGATAATTCCTGGGTGGTCGCCTCTGATGTTCATGCGGCCGATTTAGTTCGTGCCTTTCATGCCGCTCATCCTGATCGCCCTGGTGGTCGTGGTGAGGGTTCGGTGACCCCTCACTAAGGGGGGGGTACTGTTGTGAATTTGCTTTTTGCTCCCTCTAGTGGTTACTAGTTTTTTTGACTCTGGTTTTTCTGTCATTCCTTTTATCCGCACCTGGGTCGTTAGTTAGGGGTGTTGCTATATAAGCTCCCTGGACCTTCAGTTCTATGCCTGGCAACGTAGTTATCAGAGCTAGTCTGCTGTGCTCTTGTCTACTGATCCTGGTTCCAGTTATATCAGCTAAGTCTGCCTTTTGCTTTTTGCTATTTGTTTTGGTTTTGTATTTTTGTCCAGCTTGTTCCAAATCTACATCCTGACCTTTGCTGGAAGCTCTAGGGGGCTGGTGTTCTCCCCCCGGACCGTTAGACGGTTCGGGGGTTCTTGAATTTCCAGTGTGGATTTTGATAGGGTTTTTGTTGACCATATAAGTTACCTTTCTTTATTCTGCTATCAGTAAGCGGGCCTCTCTGTGCTAAACCTGGTTCATTTCTGTGTTTGTCATTTCCTCTTACCTCACCGTCATTATTTGTGGGGGGCTTCTATCCAGCTTTGGGGTCCCCTTCTCTGGAGGCAAGAAAGGTCTTTGTTTTCCTCTACTAGGGGTAGCTAGATTCTCCGGCTGGCGCGTGTCATCTAGAATCAACGTAGGAATGATCCCCGGCTACTTCTAGTGTTGGCGTTAGGAGTAGATATATGGTCAACCCAGTTACCACTGCCCTATGAGCTGGATTTTTGTATTCTGCAGACTTCCACGTTCCTCTGAGACCCTCGCCATTGGGGTCATAACAGTTTGCCAGGCCAGTATTAAATGTTTAATGCATTGCAGAAGAGGGATTATAAGAAAGAAGATTCTGAGTTTTTTTTTTTTTTTTTTTCTTTCTTCTTCCCCTTTACCTCAGAGTGGCTATGCTTGCTGCAGACATGAATGTCCAGACCTTGATTACAAGTGTGGACCAGCTGGCTACTCGTGTGCAGGGCATACAAGACTATGTTATCAGAAATCCTATGTCAGAACCTAAAATACCGATTCCTGAACTGTTTTCCGGAGACAGGTTTAAGTTTAGGAATTTCGTGAATAATTGTAAATTGTTTTTGTCCCTGAGACCCTGTTCATCTGGAGATTCTGCTCAGCAAGTAAAAATTGTTATTTCGTTCTTACGGGGCGACCCTCAGGATTGGGCTTTTTCGCTGGCGCCAGGAGATCCGGCATTGGCTGATCTTGATGCGTTTTTTCTGGCGCTCGGTTTACTTTATGAGGAACCCAATCTTGAGATTCAGGCAGAAAAGGCCTTGCTGGCTATGTCTCAGGGGCAGGACGAGGCTGAAGTGTATTGCCAAAAATTTCGGAAATGGTCCGTGCTGACACATTGGAACGAGTGTGCACTGGCCGCTAATTTTAGAAATGGCCTTTCTGAAGCCATTAAGAATGTTATGGTGGGTTTTCCCATTCCCACAGGTCTGAATGATACTATGGCACTGGCTATTCAAATTGACCGGCGGTTGCGGGAGCGCAAAACCGCAAATTCCCTCATGGTGTTGTCTGAACAGACACCTGATTTAATGCAATGTGATAGAATCCTGACTAGAAATGAGCGGAAAATTCATAGACGCCGGAATGGCTTGTGCTACTACTGTGGTGATTCTACACATGTTATCTCAGCATGCTCTAAACGTATAGCTAAGGTTGTTAGTCCTGTCACCGTTGGTAATTTGCAACCTAAATTTATTCTGTCTGTAACTTTGATTTGCTCACTGTCATCTTATCCTGTCATGGCGTTTGTAGATTCAGGTGCTGCCCTGAGTCTCATGGATCTCTCATTTGCTAAGCGCTGTGGTTTTACTCTTGAACCATTAAAAAATCCTATTCCTCTTAGGGGTATTGATGCTACACCATTGGCAGCAAATAAACCGCAGTATTGGACACAGGTTACCATGTGCATGACTCCTGAACACCGCGAGGTGATACGTTTCCTGGTTTTACTTAAAATGCATGATTTGGTTGTTTTAGGGCTGCCATGGTTACAGACCCATAATCCAGTCCTGGACTGGAAGGCTATGTCAGTCTCAAGTTGGGGCTGTCGTGGTATTCATGGGGATTCCCTGCCTGTGTCTATTGCTTCTTCTACGCCTTCGGAAGTTCCGGAGTATTTGTCTGATTATCAGGATGTCTTCAGTGAGTCTGAGTCCAGTGCACTGCCTCCTCATAGGGACTGTGACTGTGCAATAGATTTGATCCCAGGCAGTAAATTTCCTAAGGGAAGACTGTTTAATCTGTCGGTACCTGAACATACCGCTATGCGTTCATATATCAAGGAGTCTCTGGAGAAAGGACATATTCGTCCGTCTTCTTCCCCTCTTGGTGCGGGATTCTTTTTTGTGGCAAAAAAGGACGGATCTTTGAGACCTTGTATTGATTATCGGCTTTTAAATAAGATCACTGTCAAATTTCAGTATCCTTTACCGCTGTTGTCTGACTTGTTTGCCCGGATTAAGGGTGCCAAGTGGTTCACCAAGATAGACCTTCGTGGTGCGTACAACCTTGTGCGCATTAAGCAAGGTGATGAATGGAAAACCGCATTCAATACGCCCGAAGGTCATTTTGAGTACTTGGTGATGCCTTTTGGGCTCTCCAATGCGCCTTCAGTTTTTCAGTCCTTTATGCATGACATTTTCCGGAAGTATCTGGATAGATTTTTGATTGTTTATCTGGATGATATTTTGGTTTTTTCTGATAATTGGGATTCGCATGTGGAGCAGGTCAGGTTGGTCTTTAAAATTTTGCGTGAAAATTCTTTGTTTGTCAAGGGCTCAAAGTGTCTCTTTGGTGTACAGAAGGTTCCCTTTTTGGGGTTCATTTTTTCCCCTTCTGCTGTGGAGATGGACCCAGTCAAGGTCCGAGCTATTCTTGATTGGACTCAGCCCTCGTCAGTTAAGAGTCTTCAGAAGTTCTTGGGCTTCGCTAACTTCTACCGTCGTTTTATCGCTAATTTTTCTAGCATTGTGAAACCTTTGACGGATATGACCAAGAAGGGCTCCGATGTAGCTAACTGGGCTCCTGCTGCCGTGGAGGCTTTCCAGGAGTTGAAACGCCGGTTTACTTCGGCGCCTGTTTTGTGCCAGCCTGACGTCTCACTTCCCTTTCAGGTTGAGGTGGATGCTTCAGAGATTGGGGCAGGGGCCGTTTTGTCGCAGAGAGGCCCTGGTTGCTCTGTTATGAAACCTTGTGCCTTTTTCTCTAGGAAGTTTTCGCCTGCCGAGCGAAATTATGATGTGGGCAATCGGGAGTTGTTGGCCATGAAATGGGCATTTGAGGAGTGGCGTCATTGGCTCGAGGGTGCTAAGCATCGTGTGGTGGTCTTGACTGATCACAAAAATCTGATGTATCTCGAGTCTGCTAAACGCCTTAATCCGAGACAGGCCCGCTGGTCATTGTTTTTCTCCCGCTTTGATTTTGTGGTCTCGTATTTACCAGGTTCAAAGAATGTGAAGGCCGATGCTCTTTCTAGGAGCTTTGTGCCTGATGCTCCTGGAGTCGCTGATCCTGTTGGTATTCTTAAAGATGGAGTTATCTTGTCAGCTATTTCTCCGGATCTGCGACGTGTGTTGCAGAGATTTCAGGCTGATAGGCCTGAGTCTTGTCCACCTGACAGACTGTTTGTCCCGGATAAGTGGACCAGCAGAGTCATTTCCGAGGTTCATTCCTCGGTGTTGGCAGGTCACCCGGGCATTTTTGGCACCAGAGATCTGGTGGCCAGGTCCTTTTGGTGGCCTTCCTTGTCAAGGGATGTGCGGTCATTTGTGCAGTCCTGTGGGACTTGTGCTCGAGCTAAGCCTTGCTGTTCTCGTGCCAGCGGTTTGCTCTTGCCCTTGCCTGTCCCGAAGAGACCTTGGACACATATCTCCATGGATTTCATTTCTGATCTTCCGCTATCTCAGGGCATGTCCGTTATCTGGGTGATATGTGATCGCTTCTCCAAGATGGTCCATTTGGTTCCTTTGCCTAAGCTGCCTTCCTCTTCCGATCTGGTTCCTGTGTTTTTCCAGAACGTGGTTCGTTTGCACGGCATCCCTGAGAATATTGTGTCAGACAGAGGATCCCAGTTCGTTTCCAGGTTCTGGCGATCCTTTTGTAGTAGGATGGGCATTGATTTGTCGTTTTCGTCTGCTTTCCATCCCCAGACTAATGGACAGACGGAGCGAACCAATCAGACTTTGGAGGCTTATTTGAGGTGTTTTGTCTCTGCTGATCAGGACGATTGGGTGACATTCTTGCCGTTGGCTGAGTTTGCCCTTAATAATCGGGCTAGTTCCGCCACCTTGGTTTCGCCTTTTTTCTGCAACTCTGGTTTCCATCCTCGCTTTTCTTCGGGTCATGTGGAACCTTCTGACTGTCCTGGGGTGGATTCTGTGGTGGATAGGTTGCAGCAGATCTGGAATCATGTGGTGGACAACTTGAAGTTGTCACAGGAGAAGGCTCAGCGCTTTGCCAACCGCCGCCGCGGTGTGGGTCCCCGACTACGCGTTGGGGATTTGGTATGGCTTTCTTCCCGCTTTGTTCCTATGAAGGTCTCCTCTCCCAAATTTAAACCTCGTTTTATTGGGCCTTACAAGATATTGGAAATCCTTAATCCTGTATCTTTTCGTCTGGATCTTCCTGTGTCGTTTGCTATTCACAATGTATTTCATAGGTCCTTGTTGCGGCGGTACATTGTGCCTGTAGTTCCTTCTGCTGAGCCTCCTGCTCCGGTGTTGGTTGAGGGCGAGTTGGAGTACGTGGTGGAGAAGATCTTGGATTCTCGCCTCTCCAGGCGGAGGCTTCAGTACCTGGTCAAGTGGAAGGGCTATGGTCAGGAGGATAATTCCTGGGTGGTCGCCTCTGATGTTCATGCGGCCGATTTAGTTCGTGCCTTTCATGCCGCTCATCCTGATCGCCCTGGTGGTCGTGGTGAGGGTTCGGTGACCCCTCACTAAGGGGGGGGTACTGTTGTGAATTTGCTTTTTGCTCCCTCTAGTGGTTACTAGTTTTTTTGACTCTGGTTTTTCTGTCATTCCTTTTATCCGCACCTGGGTCGTTAGTTAGGGGTGTTGCTATATAAGCTCCCTGGACCTTCAGTTCTATGCCTGGCAACGTAGTTATCAGAGCTAGTCTGCTGTGCTCTTGTCTACTGATCCTGGTTCCAGTTATATCAGCTAAGTCTGCCTTTTGATTTTTGCTATTTGTTTTGGTTTTGTATTTTTGTCCAGCTTGTTCCAAATCTACATCCTGACCTTTGCTGGAAGCTCTAGGGGGCTGGTGTTCTCCCCCCGGACCGTTAGACGGTTCGGGGATTCTTGAATTTCCAGTGTGGATTTTGATAGGGTTTTTGTTGACCATATAAGTTACCTTTCTTTATTCTGCTATCAGTAAGCGGGCCTCTCTGTGCTAAACCTGGTTCATTTCTGTGTTTGTCATTTCCTCTTACCTCACCGTCATTATTTGTGGGGGGCTTCTATCCAGCTTTGGGGTCCCCTTCTCTGGAGGCAAGAAAGGTCTTTGTTTTCCTCTACTAGGGGTAGCTAGATTCTCCGGCTGGCGCGTGTCATCTAGAATCAACGTAGGAATGATCCCCGGCTACTTCTAGTGTTGGCGTTAGGAGTAGATATATGGTCAACCCAGTTACCACTGCCCTATGAGCTGGATTTTTGTATTCTGCAGACTTCCACGTTCCTCTGAGACCCTCGCCATTGGGGTCATAACAGTCTAGGGAGTGATAGGTACATTCCACGGCTACTTCTAGTTGCGGTGTTAAGTTCAGGGTCTGCGGTCAGTACAGGTACCACCTTCTCCAGAGTACGTCTCATGCTGCTCTTAGGCCACCAGATCATAACAGACGTACTGGTGGCCGCATATGTCCTGTGACATCGGGGACTATATTCTGGGGTGCGTTTCCTGCGCCTAGAATCGGTCTCCTCGGCAACGGACTGCTGGGTTGCTTTACCCCCTGCCGGTGGCAGGCAGGCCCTGGGAGATGGTCAGGATGGACTTCATGGTGGGCTTAACCAAGTCTCGTAGCTGCACTGTTATCTGGGTTGTCACCGATCATTTCTCTAAGATGGTGCACTTGGTGCCGCGTCCACGGTTACCTTCAACACGGGCCTTGGCGGCTTTATTCATTAAGCATATTTTCCATTTACATGGAATGCCTGATAAAATTGTCAGCGACCGGGGTCCCCAGTTCGCGTCTTGGTTTTGAAGAGAGCTCTGCTGTTTACTTAGCAGAGAGTTGAATCTCTCCTCTGCATATCATCCCGAGACGAATGGGTTGGTAGAGAGGACCAACCAGACTCTGGTGACATACTTGCGACATTTTGTTTCTGCTAGGCAGGATGACTGGGCATCTTTGCTACCGTTTGCGGAATTTGCCTTCTGGGCGGTGGAGGCACGTGACATTTGGGACCGCACACAGGATGCCATCCAGGCCTCCAAGGAGAGAATGAGGGTTTCTGCTGATACACACCGGCGCCCCGCTCCGACCTTTGCTCCTGGCGACTTAGTGTGGCTCTCCACCCATAATATCAGGCTGCGAGTTGAGTACACTAAGTTTGCACCTCGCTACATTGGCCCGTTCAAGGTTCTGGAACAGGTCAACCCTGTGGTCTACCGTTTGGCCATTCCTCCGCGCCTTGGTATCACCGACAATTTCCACGTCTCTCTCTTAAAGCCCGTCCATTTATCCCGGTTTTCCGAGTCACCTGCCGGGACGTCGGGTTCATCCACGGATGAGTTTGAGGTGAATGCTATCATGGGGTGCAAGGTGGTACGTGGCAAGAAATTTTATCTGGTGGACTGGAAGGGTCACGGCCCAGAGGACAGAACCTGGGAACCTGTGGAGCACATTCGGGCTCCGCTGCTCATTGCAGCTTTTGAGCGTAGCGAGGCTCAAGGAGGGGGGCCCTAGGAGGGGGGTAATGTTAGGAATCGAGTTCCCGCCACTGCACAGGGAGAATCTCGAGCCATGTCTGCTGCGGTCTCCCATTCTGCATCAGCCGCAGTGGAGCCTGCTCGGCGGAGACGTCGGTCCCAGCATCTCACTGAATCTGGTACTGTGCAAAGGGTTACTGCTGCCTCTCCAGGCTCTGCTATTGTACCCTGCACTGGTCTGAGGCAAGCAGGCTTTTCTGGGACTAAGTCCTGCTTTGCACACACTGAGCATGCCCAGGGTAAGATCTCTCAATGGAGATCAAGGGTCACATGCTCAGGTACTGCAGCAACTTCCATTGGTCCTCCAGGAAGGTCATGTACCTGATCAAGTTCTGTGGAAGTCTTCCATTGGTCCTTCTTGGAAGGTCCTGAAGCTGCTGCAGCTATAGAAGGTTCTCATGACTGCACGGCCATGAACTAGTGTCAATTTATGTATGAGCTCAGCGCCAGTGTGGTCGTGTGTGTGTGTATTCAGGGACCCGGCTAAAATAAGCCCCAAGAATGCTGGCACCTCCGGCGAGGAGTTTCATGTGAGTGGATTCAGGGCTGGCATATAGCCATCAGAATTCCGGCTCCACCGGAGAGGAGCTCCGTGTTTGCATTTGACTGCATGACCACCATCTGCTCTACTAAGCAGCTGTGTTCCCCTGTGAAGCTAACAGGGTACAGCATTCTCTTTACTAACGGACTCTGTGAAGTAACAGAGTTCGTTTATACTACTATATTGTACCGCCATATCTAGCAGCAGGTTCTTTCCTGCACGGTGGATCCCGGGTTGCGAACGCACCAACTACTTCTAATAAATATATATTCGGTGCGTTCCGCCAAACCTAACAGTCAATCAGTCCGAAAAATTGGGAAAACTTTGAAAGTGTCCCCAAGTGCAGTGGCAAAAACCATCAAGCGCTACAAAGAAACTGGCTCACATGAGGACTGCCCCAGGAAAGGAAGACCAAGAGTCACCTCTGCTTCTGAGGATAAGCTTATCCGAGTCACCAGCCTCGGAAATCACAGGTTAACAGCAGCTCAGATTAGAGACCAGGTCAATGGCACACAGAGTTCTAGCAGCAGACACATCTCTACAACAACTATTAAGAGGAGACTTTGTGCAGCAGGCCTTCATGGTAAAATAGCTGCTAGGAAACCACTGCTAAGGACAGGCAACAAGCAGAAGAGACTTGTTTGGGCTAAAGAACACAAGGAATGGACATTAGACCAGTGGAAATCTGTGCTTTGTTCTGATGAGTCCAAATTTGAGATCTTTGGTTCCAACCACCGTGTCTTTGTGCGACGCAGAAAAGGTGAATGGATGGACTCTACATGCCTGGTTTCCACCGTGAAGCATGGAGGAGGAGGAGGTGTGATGGTGTGGGTATGCTTTGCTGGTGACACTGTTGGGGATTTATTCAAAATTGAAGGCATACTGAATCAGCATGGCTACCACAGCATCTTGCAGCGGCATGCTAGTTAGTTGGACCATCATTTATTTTTCAACAGGACTTGAGACTGGCTAGGCCACTCCATGACCTTAATGTGCTTCTTTTTGAGCCACTTCTTTGTTGCTTTGGCTGTATGTTTTGGGTCATTGTCTTGCTGGAAGATAATGTCCTGACGGAGGGAATGCGATTGGCACTCAGGATTTTATGGTACATGGCTCCATCCATTCTCCCTTTGATGTGGTGAAGTAGTCCTGTGCCCTTAGCAGAGAAGCACCCCCAAAACATAATGTTTCCACATGCATGATTGACAGTGGGGGCGGTGTTCTTTGAGTCATAGGCAGCATTTCTCTTCCTCCAAACCCAGCTAGTTGATAATGCCAAAGACCTCAATTTTTGTCTCATCTGACCACAGCACCTTCTCCCAATCACTCACAGAATCATCCAGGTGTTCATTGGCAAACTCCAGATGGGCCTGCACATGTGCCTTCTTGAGCAGGGGGACCTTGTGGGCACTGCAGGATTTTAAATCTTTACAGCGTAAAGTGTTACCAATGGTTTTCTTGGTGACTGTGGTCCCAGCTGCCTTGAGAACATTAACAAGTAGTTCTAGGCTGATCTCTCATCTTCCTCATGATCAAGGATACCACACGAAATGAGATTTTGCATGGTGCCCCAAATTCATGTCGATTAACAGTCATTTTGTATTTCATCCATTTTCTTCCTATTGCACCAACAGTTGTCTCCTTTTCACCCAGAGTCTTACTTATGGTTTTGTAGCCCATTCCAGCTTTGTGCAGGTCTGTGATCTTGTCCCTGACATCCTTATAAAGCTCTTTGGTCTTGCCCATGTTGTAGAGGTTAAATTCTGACTGATTAATTGAGTCTGTGTACAGGAGTCCTTTTTATAAAGGTGACTATGTAAGACAGCTGTCTTTAATGCAGGTAATGAGTTGATTAGGCGCATCTAACTAGTCTGTAGAAGCCAGAACTCTTAATGGTTGGTAGGGGATCAAATACTTATTTCTCACTGCAAAATACAAATACATTTTTGTAATTTATACAATGTGATTTTCTGGATTTTATAACAGTCATTTTGACCAGGGGTGCCCAAACTTTTACATGCCACTATATACAGTGAGCCAACACACTGACAGACATTAAAGGGCTTGTCCTTAAGCTACAGTATATATGACTGCCGACTTGTGAATCCTCAAATCATGCACACCGAGCAATGTGAGTGTTCTGTCCTCACTAAATCAGACAGGCCCACGTAGATATACAGTCAGCTAAACCGCTATACCGGAGTCCAATAAGGAGACTGTGGTTGAGTCTGTGCTTTATTAAACGTAGTGGTATATTGATGCAGTGAAACTGTGAACAATGATATACATAGAATCAGTGCATGGTATAGAACAAATACATACTACACATGATGTACATTATGCATAACATTTAGAAAGCTAGTAACTGAACTAGGAATACAACTGGCTAAGCTAGGTTAATATGGAGCAGAAATATCTACAGAAAGCACAAAGACATACCGGCAATGCAATCGCAAGGGGGATGAAGTGCAAGCGTCTTTCCTTGAAAGCAAACTGAAGAAAGTGAAAGGAACATGGAGGGAAATGGAGGCTGAGCTACCATAATGCATTGCAAAGGGGGAGGAGAATCAGACATGGAAAATACAAAAACAGAAAAATAGAACTGTCAACATGACTCTGACCGCTAGAGGGAGCCAAAACACCACAGATAAATTTAGACATGAATAAATTGGATGGTGGAGACAGAACACTCCCTGTCTGACATCAACGGATGTCACTACTCCTTTCTTCTGAAGGCAACAATAGGACCAGTTCTGATACCGGTCTGGAAAATGTCTTAGGTTCATTCCCTTTGGTCATCCTTAGCTCAACTTTGCGGACGTTGCCGTCCTTGCTCGGGAACGTTGCGGTAACTAGACCAAGTGGCCACTGGTTCCGATGAATTTGACAGTCTTTCACAAGAACAAGGTCACCTATGCTCAGATTAGGCTTAGTGGATTGCCACTTCGTCCGTGGCTGCAGGGTAGACAAATATTGTTTGCGCCACCTGTCCCAGAAAGTATTTGCAAGACTTTGTACCTGTCTCCATTGGCGCTTGTAGAGGTCCTTAGCGTCGAATCCTCCTGGAGGGGCACTGGACAGTCCCGTTTTCTGGGTAAGTAGAGCAGCTGGAGTCAATAACAAGGGCTCCTCAGGGTCGTTAGGAACTGGAACCAGGGGTCTTGTGTTAATTATAGCTGCGGCTTCTGCCATGAAGGTGATTAGGCTTTCGTGGGTAAGCCTCGCTGCTCCTTCTTGAAGAAGAGTGGAGTCAAGAATTCTCCGTACTAGACCAATCATTCGTTCCCAAGATCCTCCCATATGTGAAGAGTGAGGTGGGTTGAATGACCATGTGCAACTTTGGTCACTGAAGAACCTCTCAAGAGTCTTATAGTCTAGATTTGAAGGTATTTCTAATTCCTTTGCTGCACCGACGAAGTTAGTACCTCTGTCTGAACGTATGTGCTTGATAGGACCACGTATGGCAATAAAACATCTAAAGGCATTGATGAATCTTGACGTGTCAAGGGACTCGATGACCTCTATGTGGACGGCTCTGATTGACATGCAAGTGAACATGACTGCCCAACGTTTACTATTGGCTTGGCCGCCTCTCGTTCGGCGTGTAACAACTGACCAAGGCCCAAACACATCGAGACCAACGCTAGTAAAAGGAGGGTCTGGGTTGAGTCTATCTGCTGATAGGTCAGCCATCTTTTGGGTTTGAGTCGAACCACGAAGCTTACGGCAGGTAATACATTTGTAGATGACACTACTGATAAGTCTCTTTGCACCGACGATCCACACACCAGCAGACCTGATGGCTCCTTCTGTAAATAGTCTTCCTTGGTGCTTGATCAGATTGTGGTAATTGTTGTGAAATTGGATTTTGGGCTCCCCCGGTGGCCACTGGTGGAATTGAACTGGTGTGCATCATCCTCTCTGTTCACCTGTTTCCATCAGGATGTGGGAGTCGCTATTTAGCCTTGCTCCTCTGTCACTTCCATGCCGGTCAACATTGTAATCAGAAGCCTTTCTGTGCATGTTCCTGCTGCTAGACAACTCCCAGCTAAGTTGGACTTAGTCCTTGTTTGTTTTTGCATTTTGTTCCAGTTCACAGCTGTAGTTTCGTTTCTGTGTCTGGAAAGCTCTTGTGATCTGAAATTGCCACTCTGATGTTATGAGTTAATACTAGAGTCTTAAAGTAATTTCAGGATGGTATTTTGATAGGGTTTTCAGCTGACCATGAAAGTGCCCTTTCTGTCTTCCTGCTATCTAGTAAGCGGACCTCAATTTTGCTAAACCTATTTTCATACTACGTTTGTCATTTCATCTAAAATCACCGCCAATATTTGTGGGGGCCTCTGTCTGCCTTTCGGGGAAATTTCTCTAGAGGTGAGCCAGGACTATATTTTCCTCTGCCAGGATTAGTTAGTCCTCCGGCCGGCGCTGGGCGTCTAGGGATAAAACGCAGGCTACGCTACCCGGCTACTGTTAGTTGTGCGGCAGGTTTAGTTCATGGTCAGTTTAGTTTCCATCCTTCCAAGAGCTAGTTCGTATGTTTGCTGGGCTATGTTCTCTTGCCATTGAGAACCATAACAGTTTGACCGGCCTAAAAGGGTTAAATTAATTGACAGAGAAAGGAGAGAAAAGAGAAGTCTGCTGAAGATTTTTTTTTTTTTCTCAGTTCTGAGTGTGCTTGTAATTGAATCTCTTGCAAGTCTGCCTATATTGCAGCCTTTCTCTCTCTCTCTCCTTCTAATCCTGGAATGGCTCTGTGTTCACCTGTTTAAAATGGATATTCAGAGTTTAGCTGCAGGTTTGAATAATCTCACCACGAAAGTTCAAAACTTACAAGATTTTGTTGTTCATGTTCCTATATCTGAACCTAGAATTCCTTTGCCTGAATTTTTCTCGGGGAATAGATCTTGCTTTCAAAATTTCAAAAATAATTGCAAGTTGTTTTTGTCCCTGAAATCTCGCTCTGCTGGAGATCCTGCTCAGCAGGTCAGGATTGTGATTTCCTTGCTCCGGGGCGACCCTCAGGATTGGGCTTTTGCATTGGCTCCAGGGGATCCTGCGTTGCTCAATGTGGATGCGTTTTTTCTGGCCTTGGGGTTGCTTTATGAGGAACCTCAGTTAGAACTTCAGGCGGAAAAGGCCTTGATGTCCCTATCTCAGGGGCAAGACGAAGCTGAAATATACTGCCAGAAATTCCGTAAATGGGCTGTGCTTACTCAGTGGAATGAGTGCGCCCTGGCGGCGAATTTCAGAGAGGGTCTCTCTGATGCCATTAAGGATGTTATGGTGGGGTTCCCTGTGCCTGCGGGTCTGAATGAGTCCATGACAATGGCTATCCAGATCGATAGGCGTCTGCGGGAGCGCAAACCTGTGCACCATTTGGCGGTGTCTACTGAGAAGACGCCAGAGAATATGCAATGTGATAGAATTCTGTCCAGAAGTGAACGGCAGAATTTTAGACGAAAAAATGGGTTGTGCTTCTATTGCGGTGATTCAACTCATGTTATATCAGCATGCTCTAAGCGTACTAAGAAGCTTGATAAGTCTGTTTCAATTGGCACTTTACAGTCTAAGTTTATTCTATCTGTGACCCTGATTTGTTCTTTATCATCTATTACCGCGGATGCCTATGTCGACTCTGGCGCCGCTTTGAGTCTTATGGATTGGTCCTTTGCCAAACGCTGTGGGTATGATTTGGAGCCTCTTGAAACTCCTATACCCCTGAAGGGGATTGACTCCACCCCATTGGCTAGCAATAAACCACAATACTGGACACAAGTAACTATGCGGATTAATCCGGATCACCAGGAGATTATTCGCTTTCTTGTGCTGTATAACCTACATGATGTGTTGGTGCTTGGATTGCCATGGCTGCAATCTCATAACCCAGTCCTTGACTGGAAAGCTATGTCTGTGTTAAGCTGGGGATGTAAGGGGACGCATGGGGACGTACCTGTGGTTTCCATTTCATCATCTATTCCCACTGAGATTCCTGAATTCTTGACTGAATATCGTGACGTTTTTGAAGAACCTAAGCTTGGTTCATTACCTCCGCACCGGGAGTGCGATTGTGCCATAGATTTGATTCCGGGTGGTAAATACCATAAGGGTCGTTTATTTAATCTGTCTGTGCCTGAACATGCTGCTATGCGAGAATATATAAAGGAGTCCTTGGAAAAGGGACATATCCGTCCTTCGTCATCTCCCTTAGGAGCCGGTTTTTTCTTTGTGGCTAAGAAAGATGGCTCTTTGAGGCCGTGCATTGATTATCGGCTTTTGAATAAAATCACGGTTAAATATCAATATCCGTTGCCACTGCTGACTGATTTGTTTGCTCGCATAAAGGGGGCCAAGTGGTTCTCTAAGATAGATCTTCGTGGGGCGTATAATTTGGTGCGAATTAAGCAGGGGGATGAGTGGAAAACCGCATTTAATACGCCCGAGGGCCACTTTGAGTATTTGGTGATGCCTTTTGGTCTTTCAAATGCCCCTTCAGTCTTTCAGTCCTTTATGCATGACATTTTCCGTGATTATTTGGATAAATTTATGATTGTGTATCTGGATGATATTTTGATTTTTTCGGATGACTGGGACTCTCATGTCCAGCAGGTCAGGAGGGTTTTTCAGGTTTTGCGGTCTAATTCCTTGTGTGTGAAGGGTTCTAAGTGCGTTTTTGGGGTTCAAAAGATTTCCTTTTTGGGATATATTTTTTCCCCCTCTTCCATCGAGATGGATCCTGTCAAGGTTCAGGCTATTTGTGATTGGACGCAACCCTCTTCTCTTAAGAGTCTTCAGAAATTTTTGGGCTTTGCTAACTTTTATCGTCGATTTATTGCTGGTTTTTCTGATGTTGTTAAACCATTGACTGATTTGACTAAGAAGGGTGCTGATGTTGCTGATTGGTCCCCTGCTGCTGTGGAGGCCTTTCGGGAGCTTAAGCGCCGCTTTTCTTCCGCCCCTGTGTTGCGTCAGCCTGATGTTGCTCTTCCTTTTCAGGTTGAGGTCGACGCTTCTGAAATCGGAGCTGGGGCGGTTTTGTCGCAGAGAAGTTCCGATTGCTCCGTGATGAGACCTTGTGCTTTTTTCTCGCGTAAATTTTCGCCCGCCGAGCGGAATTATGATGTTGGGAATCGGGAGCTTTTGGCCATGAAGTGGGCTTTTGAGGAGTGGCGTCATTGGCTTGAGGGGGCTAGACATCAGGTGGTGGTATTGACTGACCACAAAAATCTAATTTATCTTGAGTCCGCCAGACGCCTGAATCCTAGACAGGCGCGCTGGTCGTTGTTTTTCTCTCGGTTTAATTTTGTGGTGTCCTACCTGCCGGGTTCTAAGAATGTTAAGGCGGATGCCCTTTCTAGGAGTTTTGAGCCTGACTCCCCTGGTAATTCTGAACCTACAGGTATCCTTAAGGATGGAGTGATATTGTCTGCCGTTTCTCCAGACCTGCGGCGGGCCTTGCAGGAGTTTCAGGCGGATAGACCTGATCGTTGCCCACCTGGTAGACTGTTTGTTCCTGATGATTGGACCAGTAAAGTCATTTCTGAGGTTCATTCTTCTGCGTTGGCAGGTCATCCTGGAATCTTTGGTACCAGGGATTTGGTGGCAAGGTCCTTCTGGTGGCCTTCCCTGTCTCGAGATGTGCGAGGCTTCGTGCAGTCTTGTGACGTTTGTGCTCGGGCCAAGCCTTGTTGTTCTCGGGCTAGTGGATTGTTGTTGCCCTTGCCTATCCCGAAGAGGCCCTGGACGCACATCTCGATGGATTTTATTTCGGATCTTCCTGTTTCTCAGAAGATGTCTGTCATCTGGGTGGTGTGTGATCGTTTCTCTAAGATGGTCCATTTGGTTCCCCTGCCTAAGTTGCCTTCTTCTTCCGAGTTGGTTCCTCTGTTTTTTCAAAATGTGGTCCGTTTGCATGGTATTCCGGAGAATATCGTTTCTGACAGAGGTACCCAATTCGTGTCTAGATTTTGGCGAGCATTCTGTGCTAGGATGGGCATAGATTTGTCTTTCTCGTCTGCTTTCCATCCTCAGACTAATGGCCAGACCGAGCGGACGAATCAGACCTTGGAGACATATTTGAGGTGTTTTGTGTCTGCAGATCAGGATGATTGGGTTGCTTTTTTGCCTTTAGCGGAGTTTGCCCTCAATAATCGGGCCAGTTCTGCCACCTTGGTGTCTCCGTTTTTCTGTAATTCGGGGTTTCATCCTCGATTTTCTTCTGGTCAGGTGGAATCTTCGGATTGTCCTGGAGTGGATGCTGTGGTGGAGAGGTTGCATCAGATTTGGGGGCAGGTAGTGGACAATTTGAAGTTGTCCCAGGAGAAGACTCAGCTTTTTGCCAACCGCCGGCGTCGGGTTGGTCCTCGTCTTTGTGTTGGGGACTTGGTGTGGTTGTCTTCTCGTTTTGTCCCTATGAGGGTTTCTTCTCCCAAGTTTAAGCCTCGGTTCATCGGCCCGTACAAGATATTGGAGATTCTTAACCCTGTGTCCTTCCGTTTGGACCTCCCTGCATCTTTTTCTATTCATAATGTTTTTCATCGGTCATTATTGCGCAGGTATGAGGTACCGGTTGTGCCTTCCGTTGAGCCTCCTGCTCCGGTGTTGGTTGAGGGCGAGTTGGAGTATGTTGTGGAAAAAATCTTGGACTCCCGTGTTTCCAGACGGAAACTCCAGTATCTGGTCAAATGGAAGGGATACGGTCAGGAGGATAATTCTTGGGTGACTGCCTCTGATGTTCATGCCTCCGATTTGGTCCGTGCCTTTCATAGGGCTCATCCTGATCGCCCTGGTGGTTCTGGTGAGGGTTCTGTGCCCCCTCCTTGAGGGGGGGTACTGTTGTGAAATTGGATTTTGGGCTCCCCCGGTGGCCACTGGTGGAATTGAACTGGTGTGCATCATCCTCTCTGTTCACCTGTTTCCATCAGGATGTGGGAGTCGCTATTTAGCCTTGCTCCTCTGTCACTTCCATGCCGGTCAACATTGTAATCAGAAGCCTTTCTGTGCATGTTCCTGCTGCTAGACAACTCCCAGCTAAGTTGGACTTAGTCCTTGTTTGTTTTTGCATTTTGTTCCAGTTCACAGCTGTAGTTTCGTTTCTGTGTCTGGAAAGCTCTTGTGATCTGAAATTGCCACTCTGATGTTATGAGTTAATACTAGAGTCTTAAAGTAATTTCAGGATGGTATTTTGATAGGGTTTTCAGCTGACCATGAAAGTGCCCTTTCTGTCTTCCTGCTATCTAGTAAGCGGACCTCAATTTTGCTAAACCTATTTTCATACTACGTTTGTCATTTCATCTAAAATCACCGCCAATATTTGTGGGGGCCTCTGTCTGCCTTTCGGGGAAATTTCTCTAGAGGTGAGCCAGGACTATATTTTCCTCTGCCAGGATTAGTTAGTCCTCCGGCCGGCGCTGGGCGTCTAGGGATAAAACGCAGGCTACGCTACCCGGCTACTGTTAGTTGTGCGGCAGGTTTAGTTCATGGTCAGTTTAGTTTCCATCCTTCCAAGAGCTAGTTCGTATGTTTGCTGGGCTATGTTCTCTTGCCATTGAGAACCATAACAGGTAATGTTGTTTGATTAGGTAGGCAACATGACATTTTCCGGGAAGTATAAGAGGGAATTTCTCCACAAACTCCATCTCAGCTTCTTTGAGTCGGCCTCCTACTCTCAGTAGGCCACTGTTGTCGATGAATGGGTCGAGTTTTCTCAATACGCTGCTCACTGGTATTGGAGCTTTGCTAATAAGACATTGGATTTCTGCAAAGTAGGTTTCTCTTTGAACAGTGAGGATGATGTGATTTCTAGAGAAATCTAAGTAGGAGGTAACGTAGGTATTTTTACAAAGATGCCAACCTTTACATTTTTCTGTGCCACAAGTTCAGGTGGTCTTGAATGAGCGAGCTATATGAGTCAGGCAGGTAATGGCTCGAGTAAGTGACTTCCAACTTGAGAATCTGTCGAACCTGCAAGATCCAAGCTGGATAACAGAGGTCATTGTATGAAGTGTAGACACCTGAGGGCGGATTTCTGTTATGATCCTAGTGGTAGAGGATCTCAGGAAATCCAGCTAAGTCTGCAAACACAAAAACCAGCTCATAGGGAGGTGGTAACTTGGCTGACCGCATATCTGATCCTAGCACAACAACTAGAAGCAGCCGGGGAACGTACCTACGTTGATTCTAGACGTCTCGCGCCAGCCGGAGAACTAACTAACCTGTTGTGAATTTGGATTCTGGGCTCCCCCGGTGGCCGCTTGTGGAATTGGACTTGTCATCCTCTTTCCTGTTTCACCTGATTCCATCAGTAGTGGGTGTCGCTATTTAAGCTCATTTCTCTGGTGGTTTCTTGCCGGTCATCAATGTTATCTGATGCCTCTCAGTGCTTGTTCCTGCTTCTGACAACTACTAGATAAGTTGGACTTTTGTCCATGTTTTGTTTTGCCTATTTGTTCCAGTTCACAGCTGAAGTTTTGTTACTGTGTCTGGAAAGCTCTCGTGGATCAGGGATTGCTACTCTGGCGTTATGAGTTAATGCCAGAGTTTAAGGTAATCTCTGGATGGTGTTTTGTTAGTGTTTTTCTGCTGACCATGAAAGTATACTATCTGTCTTCTGCTATCTAGTAAGCGGACCTCAAATTTGCTAAGACTATTTTCCTGCTGCGTTTGTTGTTTCATCTGAACTCACCGTCATTATATGTGGGGGGCTACTGTCTTCTTGGGAATATTTCTCTAGAGGTGAGCCAGGTCTTATATTTCCCTCTGCTAGCTATTTAGGTCTTAGGCCAGAGCTGGGCATCTAGCGATAAATAGGAAATGCTACCTGGCTATTTCTAGTTGCGCGGCAGGCTTAGTTCATGGTCAGTATAGTTCCATCTTCCGAGAGCTTGTCCCTCTATAGGCTTGCTATGATCTCAGCCTGCAGAGATCACGATAGTTTGACCGGCCAATAAAGTGTTAAAGACCCAGGTTGAGAAAGGAGAGTGATAAGAAGTCTGCTGGAATTTTTTTTTTTTTTTTTTTTTTTTCCTCCAGTCTGCCTTGCTGCAGTCTTTTTTCTCTCCCTCCTCCTAATCTCTGTATGCTCTGTGTGCACCTGACAATAATGGATCTCCAGAGTGTAACTGCGGGTTTGAATAATCTCATCACGAAAGTACAAAATTTACAAGATTTTGTGGTACATGCTCCGGTATCTGAGCCGAGAATTCCTTTGCCGGAGTTCTTCACAGGGAATAGAGCTAGCTTCCAGAATTTCCGAAATAATTGTAAGCTTTATTTGTCCCTGAAGTCTCGTTTAGCTGGAGACCCTGCTCAGCAGGTTAGGATTGTGATTTCCTTGCTCAGGGGTGACCCTCAAGATTGGGCCTTCTCATTGCCAGCAGGGGATCCTGCGTTACGCGATGTGGATGCGTTTTTTCTGGCCTTGGGCTTGCTTTATGAGGAACCTCATTTGGAACTTCAGGCAGAAAAAACTTTGATGGCACTATCTCAGGGGCAAGACGAAGCTGAAGTTTTCTGCCAAAAATTCCGTAAATGGTCTGTGCTTACTCAGTGGAATGAGTGCGCCTTGGCGGCAACTTTCAGAGAAGGTCTCTCTGATGCCGTTAAGGATGTTATGGTGGGGTTCCCTTTGCCTGCAGGTCTGAATGAGTCCATGACAATGGCTATTCAGATTGATAGGCGTCTGCGGGAGCGCAAACCGGTGCACCATCTGGCGGTGTCTATGGAAAAGACGCCAGAAAGTATGCAGTGTGATAGAATTCTGTCCAGGAGCGAGCGACAGAATTTTAGACGGAAGAATGGATTGTGTTTCTATTGTGGGGATTCTACTCATGTTATATCGGCATGTTCTAGGCGTACAAAGAAGCTTGATAAGTCTGTTTCCATTGGCACCATTCAGTCTAAGTTTATTTTGTCTGTAACCCTGATTTGCTCTTTGTCATCCATTGCCACGGACGCCTATGTTGACTCTGGCGCCGCTCTGAGTCTTATGGATTGGTCCTTTGCCAATCGTTGTGGTTTTGATTTAGAGCCTTTGGAGACTCTTATTCCTCTGAAGGGGATTGACTCCACCCCATTGGCTAATAATAAACCACAATACTGGACACAAGTAACCATGCGTATCAATCCGGATCACCAGGAGATTATTCGTTTCCTGGTACTGTATAATTTACATGACGATGTGGTACTGGGATTGCCATGGTTGCAGTCTCACAACCCAGTCTTGGACTGGAGAGCAATGTCTGTGTTGAGCTGGGGATGTAAGGGTATTCATGGGGACGTACCTTTGGTTTCTATTTCGTCGTCCATTCCCTCTGAAGTCCCTGAGTTCCTTTCTGATTATCAAGACGTCTTTGACGAACCCAAGCTTGGGTCGTTACCTCCGCACCGTGAGTGCGATTGTGCCATAGATTTGATACCGGGTTGTAAATATCCAAAGGGTCGTTTGTTTAATTTGTCTGTGCCGGAACATGCTGCTATGCGGGAATATATAAAGGAGTCTTTGGAAAAGGGACATATTCGTCCATCTTCTTCTCCCTTGGGAGCTGGGTTTTTCTTTGTCTCAAAAAAAGACGGCTCTTTGAGACCATGTATTGATTATCGGCTTCTGAATAAGATCACTGTTAAGTATCAATACCCATTGCCATTGCTTACTGATTTGTTTGCTCGTATAGAGGGTGCTAAGTGGTTCTCTAAAATTGATCTTCGTGGGGCGTATAATTTGGTGCGGATCAGGCAGGGGGATGAGTGGAAGACCGCATTTAATACGCCCGAGGGCCACTTTGAGTATTTGGTCATGCCTTTTGGTCTTTCTAATGCCCCTTCAGTTTTCCAGTCTTTTATGCATGATATTTTCCGCGATTTTCTGGATAAATTTATGATAATATATCTGGATGATATTCTGATTTTTTCTGATGACTGGGACTCTCATGTCCAGCAGGTCAGGAGAGTTTTTCAGGTTCTGCGGTCTAATTCTTTATGTGTGAAGGGGTCTAAGTGCGTTTTTGGAGTCCAGAAAATTTCCTTTTTGGGGTATATTTTTTCTCCCTCTTCCATTGAGATGGATCCCGTCAAGGTGCAAGCTATTTGTGACTGGACTCAGCCCTCCTCTCTTAAGGGTCTTCAGAGATTTTTGGGCTTTGCCAACTTTTACCGCCGATTTATTGCTGGTTTTTCGGATGTCGTTAAACCACTGACTGATTTGACCAGACAAGGCGCTGATGTTGCTAATTGGTCCCCTCATGCTGTAGAGGCCTTTCAGGAGCTTAAGCGCCGTTTTGCCTCTGCCCCTGTGTTGCGTCAGCCTGATGTGAATCTGCCTTTTCAGGTTGAGGTTGACGCTTCGGAGATCGGAGCTGGGGCAGTGTTGTCGCAGAAAGGTTCCGACTGCTCCGTCATTAGGCCTTGTGCTTTCTTTTCTCGCAAATTTTCGCCCGCAGAGCGGAATTATGATGTTGGGAATCGGGAGCTTTTGGCCATGAAGTGGGCGTTTGAGGAGTGGCGCCATTGGCTCGAGGGGGCTAGGCATCAGGTGGTGGTATTGACTGACCACAAAAATTTGATTTATCTTGAGACTGCCAGACGCCTGAATCCTAGACAGGCGCGCTGGTCTTTATTTTTTTCTCGCTTTAATTTTGTGGTGTCATACCTACCGGGTTCTAAGAATGTTAAGGCAGATGCCCTTTCTAGGAGTTTTGACCCGGACTCTCCTGGTAATTCTGAACCCACAGGTATCCTTAGGGAGGGAGTAATTTTGTCGGCCGTTTCTCCTGATCTGCGGCGGTCCTTGCAAGAGTTTCAGGCGGATAGACCGGATCGTTGTCCGCCTGATAGACTGTTTGTTCCGGATGATTGGACCAGCAGAGTCATCTCTGAGGTACATTCTTCTGCATTGGCAGGTCATCCCGGAATTTTTGGTACCAGGGATTTGGTGGCAAGATCCTTCTGGTGGCCTTCTCTGTCACGAGATGTGCGAGTCTTTGTGCAGTCATGTGACGTTTGTGCTCGGGCCAAGTCTTGTAGTTCTCGGGCTAGCGGACTGCTGTTGCCCTTGCCTATTCCTAAGAGGCCTTGGACACACATCTCGATGGATTTTATTTCAGATCTGCCTGTTTCCCAGAAGATGTCTGTCATCTGGGTGGTCTGTGACCGTTTCTCTAAAATGGTCCATTTGGTTCCTCTGCCCAAGTTGCCTTCTTCTTCTGAGTTGGTTCCTCTGTTTTTTCAGAATGTTGTCCGATTGCACGGTATTCCTGAGAATATTGTTTCTGACAGAGGTACCCAATTTGTGTCTAGATTTTGGCGGGCATTCTGTGCTAGGATGGGCATAGATTTTTCTTTTTCATCTGCTTTTCACCCTCAGACTAATGGCCAGACCGAGCGGACTAATCAGACCCTTGAGACATATCTGAGGTGTTTTGTCTCTGCTGACCAGGATGATTGGGTTGCTTTTTTGCCATTGGCAGAGTTCGCCCTCAATAATCGGGCCAGTTCTTCCACCTTGGTGTCCCCGTTTTTCTGTAATTCGGGGTTTCATCCTCGATTTTCCTCCGGTCAGGTGGAATCCTCGGATTGTCCTGGAGTGGATGCGGTGGTGGAGAGATTGCATCACATCTGGGGGCAGGTTATGGACAATTTGAAGTTGTCCCAGGAGAAGACTCAGCGTTTTGCCAACCGTCATCGTCGTGTTGGTTCTCGGCTTTGTGTTGGAGATTTGGTGTGGTTGTCTTCTCGTTTTGTCCCTATGAGGGTCTCTTCTCCTAAGTTTAAACCTCGGTTCATCGGCCCTTATAGAATAGTGGAGATCCTTAATCCTGTTTCTTTCCGTTTGGACCTCCCTGCGTCCTTTTCCATTCATAACGTTTTTCATCGGTCGTTATTGCGCAGGTATGAGGTACCTGTTGTACCTTCAGTTGAGCCTCCTGCTCCGGTGTTGGTTGAGGGTGAGTTGGAGTACGTTGTGGAGAAAATTTTGGACTCTCGTGTTTCCAGACGGAAACTCCAGTATCTGGTCAACTGGAAGGGTTACGGCCAGGAGGATAATTCTTGGGTCAATGCATCTGATGTTCATGCTTCTGATCTTGTTCGTGCCTTCCATAGGGCTCATCCTGGTCGCCCTGGTGGATCTGGTGAGGGTTCGGTGCCCCCTCCTTGAGGGGGGGGTACTGTTGTGAATTTGGATTCTGGGCTCCCCCGGTGGCCGCTTGTGGAATTGGACTTGTCATCCTCTTTCCTGTTTCACCTGATTCCATCAGTAGTGGGTGTCGCTATTTAAGCTCATTTCTCTGGTGGTTTCTTGCCGGTCATCAATGTTATCTGATGCCTCTCAGTGCTTGTTCCTGCTTCTGACAACTACTAGATAAGTTGGACTTTTGTCCATGTTTTGTTTTGCCTATTTGTTCCAGTTCACAGCTGAAGTTTTGTTACTGTGTCTGGAAAGCTCTCGTGGATCAGGGATTGCTACTCTGGCGTTATGAGTTAATGCCAGAGTTTAAGGTAATCTCTGGATGGTGTTTTGTTAGTGTTTTTCTGCTGACCATGAAAGTATACTATCTGTCTTCTGCTATCTAGTAAGCGGACCTCAAATTTGCTAAGACTATTTTCCTGCTGCGTTTGTTGTTTCATCTGAACTCACCGTCATTATATGTGGGGGGCTACTGTCTTCTTGGGAATATTTCTCTAGAGGTGAGCCAGGTCTTATATTTCCCTCTGCTAGCTATTTAGGTCTTAGGCCAGAGCTGGGCATCTAGCGATAAATAGGAAATGCTACCTGGCTATTTCTAGTTGCGCGGCAGGCTTAGTTCATGGTCAGTATAGTTCCATCTTCCGAGAGCTTGTCCCTCTATAGGCTTGCTATGATCTCAGCCTGCAGAGATCACGACACTAACCCTTTCAGAGAAAATAAGACCTCACTTGCCTCAAGAGAAAAGACCCAAAGTTATAATACAAGCCCCCAACAAATAATAACGGTGAGGTAAGAAGAAAAGACAAACGTAAGAATGAACTAGATTTAGCAAAGAGAGGCCCACCAATTAATAGCAGAAAATAGGAAGAGGACTTATGCGGTCAGCAAAAACCCTACAAAAATATCCACGCTGAATATCCAAGAACCCCCGCACCGACTAACGGTGTGGGGGGAGAATATCAGCCCCCTAGAGCTTCCAGCTAAAACAGAAATCACATTTTGAGCAAGCTGGAACAAAATAAGAGCAAATGCAAATGAAGAAAAGTAAGAAAGCAGAACTTAGCTTATCTTGCAAAAATCAGGAGACCAGGAGTCAGGAGAACACAGACATAGACTGATTACATCGATTCCAGGCACTAGACTGAGTATCCAGGAAGTTTAAATAGGAACACCCAAGGCCAAACGAACCAGGTGAGTACCAACCTGGGGAAAGACAATCCAAATGTAATACCGCTAGTGACCACAAGAGGGAGCCAAGAAATATAGTTCACAACAGATTTCAGCATCTCAGTCCTCTGCTACTAGTTCAAAGGTGTCTGGAAAATGTTCCTCAATGTACAATAGTTTTGGTCCTGAGAGCCATGTTGTGCTTCCTAGTTGACTTGCGTCAACTGCTCTAGTTGCATAATCTGCGGGATTCTGGTCCGTGGGTATGTAATGCCACTGCTTTGGATGAACTGATCCCCTGATTCGTAGCACTCTGTTATTGACATAAACGTAGAATCGCCTGGTTTCGTTGTGGATATATCCCAGGACTACTTTGCTGTCTGAGTAGAACTTGGTCTGTGTCAGGTCGATATCCATTTCGGATGTGATGAACTCCGCTAACTCAACAGCTAGGACTGCGGCACCAAGCTCTAACCTGGGTATAGTGTGCTCTGGTTTTGGTGCGAGTTTGGCCTTTCCCATAATGAAACCAATGTGGCACTGACATTTGGAGTCTACAGTTTTGAGGTAGGCAACAGCGGCAATTGCTTTGACGGAAGCATCTGCAAATACGTACAGTCTTTGGCTCTGTATCTCAGTAGATGGCACAGGGGTGTATGGTCTTGGCACATTCAGGTTGGAGAGTGCCGCTAATGAGTTCTTCCACTCTTCCCACTGGATCCTCTTATCAGGTGGCAGAGGTGCATCCCAGTCAGATGTTTCCCTAGTTAAGTCTCTTAGTAGGGCCTTGCCTTGTATAATAACAGGAGCTGCGAAACCCAAGGGATCGTACAGACTATTGATGGTAGACAGGACGCCTCTGCGAATGAAAGGCCTTTCTTCCTGGCTGACCTGAAAGGTGAAAGTGTCTGACTGTAGATTCCAGAGAAGCCTGAGGCTGCGTTGCATTGGTGTGGGGTCTGACCCCAGGTCCAGGTCTCTGAGACCATTACATAGGTCCTGAGAAGGGAACACTTCCATGAGTTCTTGGCTGTTTGAGGCTATTTTATGAAGCCTAAGGTTCGAGCAGGCAAGCATATCCTGGGCTCTCCTGAGAAGACTGATAGCAGTCTCATTTGAAGGCATGGCTTTCAGACAGTCGTTGACATAAAAGTCCTTTTCTATGAATCATCTGACATCTGCTCTGTATTCTGTTTCTCCTTCCTGAGCCGACCTTTTGAGTCCGTAAATGGCGACTGCAGGGGAGGGACTGTTGCCATAGATGTGCACTCTCATGCGATACTCTGTGACTTCTTTAGTAGGATCATTGTCTCTGTACCAGAAGAATCTTAGGAAGTTCCTGTCTCTCTCTCTCACAAGGAAACAATGGAACATTTGCTGGATGTCAGCGATGAAGGCAATGGAATCCTTGCGTAAGCGCATAAGTGCACCCAGCAGTTTGTTATTGAGGTCTGGTCCTGTCAGTAGAACGTCATTCAGGGAGACATCATTAAATTTAGCACTGGAATCAAACACAACTCTGATCTGGCCAGGTTTCTTAGAGTGGTATACTCCGAACATGGGTAGGAACCAGCATTCTTCAGAGCCTTTGAGAGTGGGAGCTAGTTCTGCGTGACAGTTTTCAAAAATCTTTCACATGAAGGAGAAAAAGTGATCTTTCATCTCTGGTTTCTTTTGCAGATTACGTTTGAGAGAGGAGAAATGTAATGCCTGATTTCTGTTGTTCGGTAGACGTGGTCTGTGGGTTTTGAAGGGAAGAGGTGCGACCCAGCTGTTGGTCTCATCTTTAACGAGTCCCTTGTCCATTACCTCTAAGAACAACTTGTCCTCTACCGACATTGCCACTTGGTTGTCCTGCTTAGTTCTCTGGAAGACTGTGCACCCTAACTGATCCTCATAGCTTCCCGACACTATACCGCTGTCGTGAGTAAAGTCTATTAAATGGTTGGGCAGTTGGATGCTGTGCGGCAGTTCCCTGACATGGAACTCATTGTTACAAGGTTGGAACAGAGATGGTCGTCCTTTCTCCAATGTATTCGTCAGCATGCTTGTCACAGAAGATGGGGCATGCATGCGTCCCAAGCATACGTTGCCAATTATGACCCATCCTAGGTTTAGCTTTTGGGCATAGGGAGCATTGTGGAGTCCATTGATATGACGTCTCACTTTATGAACCTGCAGGATATCTCTCCCCAACAGCAGAATTATCTGGGCCTGATGGTCGAGTTCCGGTATAAGGTGTGCTATTCATTTTAAGTGAGCGTGATGGATTGCTACATCTGGTGTAGGGATTTCAGATCTGTTATCTGGGATCTGGTTACATTCGATGATCGTAGGTAGCGGTAGGCAGAATTGTCCGTCTAATGACTCGATTTGGTAGTCAGTAGCTTTCCTGCCTGCTGTTGTCACAGTACCTGCACACGTCTTTAATGAGTAGGGAGTGCTTGGCCCTTTGATGTTGAATAGTTCAAAGAACATTGATCTAGCCAAGGATCGATTACTTTGATCATCCAAGATAGCATACAGTCTTACAGCTTGGTCTCTATGGCCCTTCGGGTATACTCTGACGAGGCATATTTTTGAACAGGACCTACTGTCTATTGTCCCTTTGCAGACCTCGGTACATTGTGAAGTGATCTCTGGCGTAGCTGTATCAGTGTTCCTTTCCTCCCTGCCATGCTCACTGTCAGCTGGCATGTTTTGTGTACTCCATGGAGCTGGGCCAGGGTGTAGAGCGGTGTTATGATCTGTGGTGACACATTCTGTGCATTTTACACTGACCTTGCAATCCTTGGCGAGATGAGTTGTGGACGAGCAGCACTTGTAGCAGATACCGTTTTTTTTCAGGAAGCTTCTGCGATCTGGCATAGATTTTCCTCTGAAGGCTCTGCATTTCAGGAGAGGATGAGGCTTCTGATGAAGTGGGCACTGCTTGTCAGGGTCCTGCACGTTTGTCTCTGATTGGGAGCAGCCAGCAGACCTGTAATTAGAACCTGAAGAAGAAACATAAGTCTTGTGTACTGCCACGGATGTTCTGCGTGGATTTGCAGGTGGTGCAGGTGGTGATGGTGTGGCATATGGTATTGCAAAGTCAAAGCTGGGATCGTTTCTAATTCTCGCTTGTTGGTGTATGAAGTCTACAAAAACGGAGAAGGGAGGGAATGGAACGCTGTGTTTGTATTTGTACGTGGAACCATGTGTGAGCCACCTCTCCTGTAGATTGTAGGGCAACTTTTGGACTATAGGGTTAACACCTCTGGCTGTGTCAAGGAATGCAAGTCCCTGTAAGTCGTCCTCGTATTTGGCAACCTGGACTTCCTTTAGTAGGTCGCTTAGCTCTCTAAGTTTCTGGAGACCTTTGTTAGATATTTTAGGAAAGTCATCGATTCTTTTGAACAAGGCTCTTTCTATTACTTCTGCTGAGCCGTAACACTCATCCAGCCTCTTCCAGATCTCTT
This sequence comes from Ranitomeya variabilis, assembly GCF_051348905.1. NCBI lineage: Eukaryota > Metazoa > Chordata > Amphibia > Anura > Dendrobatidae > Ranitomeya > Ranitomeya variabilis. The sequence goes on along the minus strand of NC_135233.1, from coordinate 1,022,356,287 downwards.
TGAGGCCAATCTCAGGGCGGTTTATATTAATGCGAAAAAAGCAGTACTGAATAACTATTTGGAATATTCCAACAAGATCCCACCAGTATAATAGGAACACAGCTATAGTAGGAATTAAAACTTAACCTTTATTTTAAAGGGATTTAAAATGTCAAAAAAACACAAAAAGACAAAAACACCTCAAACAAGTACCAATTGATACAGCCTGTATGGTAGTGTGTCAACTAATGGCACTATTAGATTATGATTGGAACTTTGGTTCTACTTGTAACGTACACTGTCCCAAACATATGGGATACCTGTAATCAGTACGTGCAGAAATGAATCAGGTAATCTTATTATATAGATATCAACAAGTATCAAAAAAAGTATCAAACATTCAATACTTAAACAGGCGGGATGAAAAACAAGATACAGTGAAAATCATAAGAATTAAAACAGGAATGATCTCACCAATTGCCACAGACCAGGTAAATGATGCCCATGATTCACTGAAGCGGAGCGTTCCATATGTCAGCGATATCGGGAGACAATACCCTGTCAGTCCCTATTGGGCTATCAATAAACCTGCGTCCCAGACTCCCGCCCTTACAAGGGCAGTCCACAGCTACCCCTGAGCAAAGTCATGCCCTGCACTCTCCCTATTGAAGTGTCCCGACGCGTTTCTTTGCAGGCCTCATCATCAGGGGACTTGCCTGCTTGGGAGATTAAAGTGCACGAGTGCTATGAGAAGGACAAAAGAACCTGCCACCCTCCTTGCTGTATTAGAGAGAGTGGGAGGAGTCATGAGGTCCACATTATATAGTGAAATGGCGGACATGATTAGCCAATCGGATATTCAGACCCCAAACATGTGATCAAAAGATATGGGTCCTTGCTATGTGCGGCGATATTAATGAAAAAAACCATTAATCAGAAGAGAAACCAAAGGCAAAACTACCCATAGGTCACTGCAGTCAAAGTTACCTGTCAGGGAACCGCAGGAAAATCACCGCACTGGTGCCGATGAGATGATCCGTACATGCGCTCTCTGTTAGTGGCAGAAGTTATCGTAACCAGGATACCAGGACGCCAAGTCGCGTCAGGACCCCACAACTTCCGGTTTCCACAGGAGTGATTGTTGCTAAGACGCTCAAGCGCTATAATATGCAGAGTGCTCAGGCGTCACAAAAAAGCCGATGGAGCGCCCGAACCTCGCCGATCCATCGGCGAAAAGAGGACGCTGTAGCGTCATATAATGAACGCAGCAATGCAATATATAAGAAGCAATATTTATAAGGACACTCAGGCCCTGAATCCCAACAAACTATCAAAAACATTACACCGTAAAGCTCATACAGTACAGATGGCTATTTCTGGTTATGGAAAAATTGGTATTGTTAAGATATCATATGTTAGAGCCCAGAGAAAATACAATTGTAACAAGATTAGTGGTATGTTATGGCGCATACAGCGCCTTATTACATTAATGCGTTACCACCAAAACTATGCGATGCTACAATTAATAAAAATGTTATCGCCTCTAGTATCAAGACATGAAGAGAGCCACTTTATGTCTGAGAGTCTCACATCAGGCCACCAAATATGAATAATGATAACAAGTAATATAAATACAATTGAAAATAAGAGGTGACAAGAGGGATTTAAAAAGGCTTCATAAACATGTAAACTGATATTAGGACTATAGATAAGGGAGGGAAAAAGGGAGGGTATTAGCAGAAACAGGTCTACAGAAAACATCCATAATTGATTTGGTCATTAAGACCATGCGGTGAAATGGTGTTCAGATAAAAAATCCATTTCGCCTCTTTTTTTAGGAGCAACTGATCCCAGTTGCCTCCTCGAATGGGCATGGTCACCTTTTCTATGCCCATAAACTGCAGATGATTGACTTGTCCATTATGTAACTGGTTCACGTGTCGGGACACAGGTGTATCCCTATTGTGTAGCACGTCGCCCACATGTTCCCCAATTCTCTTTTTGAATTCCCTGATGGTTTTACCTATATATTCCATGCCGCAAGAACAAGAGACCCTATAAATGACCCCTTTCGTGCTGCAGTTAATAAACTGCTTGATGGCATACTCTTTACCGGTCACATTGCTTACAAAGAACTTGTCAACATGGACATACTGGCACACTGAACAATGTCCACACCTATGACACCCCACAACATTGCTTCTAAGCCACGTGTCCCTGGCCGGATTGGAAAAATGACTATGGACAATCCTGTCCTGCAGGGATCTAGACTTTTATATGTGATGGTAGGGACATCCCCCAGATGATCCGAGATTTCAGGATCCATCTGGAGAATCGACCAATGTCTTTTGAGAATGTCCCTGACTCGATTGGCCCCGTTATCATAGGTGGTAATGAACCGTACAGAGGAATCATCCTGTTTCTTCGAGACGGGGTTCAACAGTTCACTGCGGTTCCTCCCCTTAGCCAAGGATCGATTACTTTGATCATCCAAGATAGCATACAGTCTTACAGCTTGGTCTCTATGGCCCTTCGGGTATACTCTGACGAGGCATATTTTTGAACAGGACCTACTGTCTATTGTCCCTTTGCAGACCTCGGTACATTGTGAAGTGATCTCTGGCGTAGCTGTATCAGTGTTCCTTTCCTCCCTGCCATGCTCACTGTCAGCTGGCATGTTTTGTGTACTCCATGGAGCTGGGCCAGGGTGTAGAGCGGTGTTATGATCTGTGGTGACACATTCTGTGCATTTTACACTGACCTTGCAATCCTTGGCGAGATGAGTTGTGGACGAGCAGCACTTGTAGCAGATACCGTTTTTTTTCAGGAAGCTTCTGCGATCTGGCATAGATTTTCCTCTGAAGGCTCTGCATTTCAGGAGAGGATGAGGCTTCTGATGAAGTGGGCACTGCTTGTCAGGGTCCTGCACGTTTGTCTCTGATTGGGAGCAGCCAGCAGACCTGTAATTAGAACCTGAAGAAGAAACATAAGTCTTGTGTACTGCCACGGATGTTCTGCGTGGATTTGCAGGTGGTGCAGGTGGTGATGGTGTGGCATATGGTATTGCAAAGTCAAAGCTGGGATCGTTTCTAATTCTCGCTTGTTGGTGTATGAAGTCTACAAAAACGGAGAAGGGAGGGAATGGAACGCTGTGTTTGTATTTGTACGTGGAACCATGTGTGAGCCACCTCTCCTGTAGATTGTAGGGCAACTTTTGGACTATAGGGTTAACACCTCTGGCTGTGTCAAGGAATGCAAGTCCCTGTAAGTCGTCCTCGTATTTGGCAACCTGGACTTCCTTTAGTAGGTCGCTTAGCTCTCTAAGTTTCTGGAGACCTTTGTTAGATATTTTAGGAAAGTCATCGATTCTTTTGAACAAGGCTCTTTCTATTACTTCTGCTGAGCCGTAACACTCATCCAGCCTCTTCCAGATCTCTTTGAGGCCAATCTCAGGGCGGTTTATATTAATGTCTCTGATCCTTACTGCGTGTTTGACTGACTCTTCTCCCAGGTATTTGACTAACAGGTCTATCTCTTCCCTGTGTTGTAGCCCCAAGTCTCTAGTGACATTTTGAAAGGAAGCTTTCCAAGCTCTGTAACCTTCAGCTCGGTCAGTGAATTTCATGAGTCCCTTGGCAACCAGTTCACGTCGTGTGAAGAACTTGGCAAATTCTGTCGTGAACTGGTTGTCAGCAGAGTATGCTGGTGATGGGTCACCCTGATAGTGATGTGAGGTGCTTTCATACCGGTTAGTGTCCTCGGGGTGGCGCCAGCCGGTGTCGTATTGCTTCGGTCTGACGTACGGTTGTCAGCAGGGTGATCCACATTGGCTACCTGGGGAGGGGCAAGGAAGTCATTAGCAGAGTTGTTTTGTCTCACGTTTTCGAGTTTGTTTCTGTCCTAGAGCTGAGGCTCGTGATGACTCTCGCTCACTTCGCTGGAGACGTCGTATTCTTGTTTTGGTACTGGTTCAGGGTTATAGTTTAGATCGGGAAGTTCATTAACATACTGAGATGTGCGTTGTGGTGAGTCTTGCAGTGGAAACTCCAGACTTGACATACTGCTTTGGCTATGCAGCTTGGGGTTTTGTACAGCTTCTAGTGATTCTGCTTCAGCGAGGGCTGCGGCAGCTTCCCTTTTTGCCGCTAGACTTTCTAAGGCGGCATCCACGCGTGCCTTCTCTAATTTAAGTTGCATCTCTTGGTCAGCAAAGCTTGCTCGCACTTTGGCGGCTTCAGCATTTGCGTGGGCAATGGCGACCGCACTGCTGATGGATGTTGTCTTTGAGGAGACGGAAGTAACAGATCTTGTCCTGTGTGATTTGTGAGACATGGTGTCTTGGGAAAGTGCTTGGCTGTGCAGAGATTGCTGTAGCTGTATTTTGTCTCTGAGTAGCCGGTGACTTGAATCCCGTTAGTTGGATGGCTGCCGTTTCACTGTTCTGTCCTCACTAAATGAGACAGGCCCACGTAGATATACAGTCAGCTAAACCGCTATACCGGAGTCCAATAAGGAGACTGTGGTTGAGTCTGTGCTTTATTAAACGTAGTGGTATATTGATGCGGTGAAACTGTGAACAATGATATACATAGAATCAGTGCATGGTATAGAACAAATACATACTACACATGATGTACATTATGCATAACATTTAGAAAGCTAGTAACTGAACTAGGAATACAACTGGCTAAGCTAGGCTAATATGGAGCAGAAATATCTACAGAAAGCATAAAGACATACCGGCAATGCAATCGCAAGGGGGATGAAGTGCAAGCGTCTTTCCTTGAAAGCAAACTGAAGAAAGTGAAAGGAACATGGAGGGAAATGGAGGCTGAGCTACCATAATGCATTGCAAAGGGGGAGGAGAATCAGACATGGAAAATACAAAAACAGAAAAATAGAACTGTCAACATGACTCTGACCGCTAGAGGGAGCCAAAACACCACAGATAAATAAAGACATGAACAAATTGGATGGTGGAGACAGAACAGTGAGGATTCTCCACGTGGGTTTTCATGTGCCCACAAGTATGAGATACATGTGTCCGGCCTCGCTCGATAAACTTGCATCGAGAAAGGCCGTGCACGTTTTGTCGGCACGTGATCACATACTTGCAGTCACGCACCCCTGTTCCCAGCGCCAGCATCGGAGTATCCTCACAGTGTGCAGCACATGCAATGTCAGGATTCACAGTTCACATAGAGTGACTGCAGACTTTTACCCTAAAGACAGACCACTCCTTTAAGTCCATCTGAACATGGTTTATGGCCAGTTTCAGTTGGCCATATTCATTGTCACCTCCAGCCCTATCCACTGCACAATTTTCAATGAACTTCCTTAATGGGGGCTTTGCATCCAGCATAGCAGATGATGGCAGGTGCCTGAGCAATAACCTGAAGCTCCTGGCAATCAGTGTAAAATTTGCATCTTGACCTCAATACAATGTCATATCGTCTGATATAGTAGAAAAGTTTTTACGGTCTTAACAAGTTGAACACCTATATAGAAAAGAAATACCATAAATATGTTGCTCATAAAAAACAAAGAATACCAAGCATAATATATCACCCAAAATATATGATAAACTTTATTAAACATTTATAATACATGATTATACACAAGAAATACCTAAAAGTAGAATATTTGAATACAAAGAAGTTGATATAAAAGAATCTTTATTAAAAATAAATTAAAAAACAATATCAAGATCAATATGTGGCAGAGGACAAAGAATGCCGTAAAGGTGTATAAAAAAGTCTTGCTGGAAAAATTTCATATAAATAAATAATGTGGCATAAAAAGGTACTCCATAAATTGCATAAAATGCAAAAAAACAAAAATGAGTATATGAAAAATAATAGATCCAGTGATAAAAAATATTCACTAAAAAAGTACACCCCCAAACATAATTATATATAATGTGGCACTAAACTCTACTCCATAAATAGCACAAAATGTGAAAAAAGATAAATATATAATGAATAAAAAATCCAATGATGAATAATGTTAGCTAAAAAGTGCACCCACAAACATGATTATAAGATCAGTGCAATACAATTAATATATAAATTATTTAATAAAAAGGTAATCAATAATCATATTACCAAAAAGTGAAGCAGTGCACATTAATAAGAAGCAGCTGTAGTGAGCATTTTAAACAACTGAATGGCCAGTGAGAAAGACCCATCTATGGTAAAACCAATGGCAGTAAATGGGAAGTCACATACCAGACAGTCTGACACTCATCTGTCCCCTGCACACCACTCCAACGCATGTTTCGCTTCTGCTTCGTCAGGGAGTGGTGTGGCAAGGGCACAGTGGAAAATAAATAGGGGTAAAGACAGCTGATTCAATATCACGCCATCACGGATCGGGAACCCGGAAGTGCATGACCAAATGCGACCTAGGTCACAGTTGGTCACGCACTACCCAGATAAGCAACCCAGCGATGAGGCAGGCACATGCTCAGTGCGGCGTGCGATGCCGCTGCAGCCATCTAGAATCATGGGCACGCAGCAATAACATGAATGACATTAAGGGCAAACAATATACAGAATATGATGCAAATTAAATTACTGACAAAATACAGATATATGTATAGAGTAGGTATTGGTGTGCACTCAAGGTCACTGTAGAAGCGAGGTGCTGGTAGAACGGACCGTGGTGGTCCCTGAAATAAATAGCAAAAATTCACTGCACACTCTAATGGAATGATTTGCAACCATCTGTTGAATGTCATTTTAGACAAAGAAAATAAGTGCCAAGTTACAAAAATTGGTCCTAAGTCATGTGACAAGGCTCGTTAAAGGGTCAACATTGACTTGTAGGATTGCTACATTCCAATAGGTGGCACTAGAGTTCTAGCTCTCTTCCTCTCTGGAGACAATTTGCATAATTAGCATATTACCCAGAGGAGCATTGCAGTTTTAAGTCTTCTCATCTTGGCATACTTAGCATGTCGATCTCTGCAAGGAGAAACGATACTTCTTGGATAAAAATTGGTCCAAAACCCAGTAAAGTAGAGACACCCGATGTTTCAACCCTCTCGGGTCTTAATCAAGGGGTTTACTATGTAGTAAGGCATGTACCGAATAATGATAGGCTGTAAATAAATGGTAACCTTTAGAGGATATGAAATGTACCAGGTAATGATATTAGGTAAGAGGTAAACTTAAGAGGCTTTGAATGGAGGCCCGGTAGAGTCCTGTGCAATAAATAGCGTTGCTTTTTGTATGTAATATATTTTCTGTATCTGGTATGGTACGTGTTGCTTCGTACTTATAGTCAGAATAGTGCCAGGGGAGCAGGGCGCAAACATATCCAGGACGGTTCGACAGCCTCAGGACGCACGCAGTTACCACCATTGGCCACCAATGACTGGCACTATTCTGACTAAGGTGTGCATGTGTGTGCGTGCATGTGTGTGTGTTTTCAGTTCTGTGCGTACATTTTTGTGTGTAATCATGCATGCTCTCGTACGTATGTATAAATATATAATTATAATATATTATTGTATTTAATATTATTTCAAATATTTTATTTTTATTTTTAAATATTTCATCTTTTTGATAATTATATATTATATTGTTTCAATCGTTCACTTTTATGTATTCACATCTTCTGTTTTTGCACTATGATTCATCACCATAATGTTTGATATTTTATCACTGTAATTTTGCCTATTTTAATGCTTTAGTTATCATTATTTTATTTATTTATGTTTATTCATAATCCATCATGTCATATATCTGTATTGTGTCATTTATTTCATTTGCATCATATTCTGTATATTGTTTGCCCTTAATGTCATTCATGTTATTCTAGATGGCTGCAGTGGCGTCGCACGTTGCACTGCGCATGCGCCCGTCTCATCACTGGGTTGGTTATCTGGGTGGTGCGTGACCAACTGTGACCTAGGTCGCACTTGGTCACGTGCTTCCGGAGGTGAGTAGCGGCATAATATAATATGGCGCCGCTGATTGATATTGAATCAGCTGTCTTTACCCCTATTTACTTTCCACTGTGCCCTGGCCACACCACTCCCTGACGAAGCGGAAGCGAAACGCGCGTTGGAGTGGTGTGCAGGGGACAGATGAGTGTCAGACTGTCTGGTATGTGACTTCCCATTTACTGCCATTGGTTTTACCATAGATGGGTCTTTCTCACTGGCCATTCGGTTGTTTAAATTCTCACTACAGCTGCTTCTTATTAATGTGCACTGCTTCACTATTTGGGAATATGATTATTGATTACCTTTTTATTAAATAATTTATATATTAATTGCATTGCACTGATCTTATAATCATGTTTGTGGGTGCACTTTTTAGCAAACATTATTCATCACTGGATTTTTTATTCATTATATATTCATCATTTTCACATTTTGTGCTATTTATGGAGCAGTTTTTTGTGCCACATTATTTATAATTATGTTTGGGGGTGTACTTTTTTAGTGAATATTATTTATCACTGGATTTATTATTTTTCATATACTCATTTTTGTTTTTTTGCATTTTATGCAATTTATGGAGTAGCTTTTTGTGCCACATTATTTATTTATATGAAATTTTTCCAGCAAGACTTTTTTTATATACCTTTACTGCATTCTTTGTCCTCTGCCACATATTGATCTTGATATTGTTTTTTATGTTACTTATCTACTATATAATTGTCTAAGGGTCACTTCCGTCTTTCTGTCTGTCTGTCTGTCCTTCTGTCTGTCACGGATATTCATTGGTCGCGGCCTCTGTCTGTCATGGAATCCAAGTCGCTGATTGTTCGTGGCAAAACGCCCACGACCATTGCCACGACCAATCAGCGACGCGCACAGTCCGGAAGAAAATGGCCGCTCCTTACTCCCCGCACTCAGTGCCCGGAGCCCGCATACACCCCTCCGGTCACCGCTCATACAGGGTTAATGCCGGCAGTAACGGACCGCGTTATGCCGCTGGTAGCACACTCCGTTACCGCCGCTATTAACCCTGTGTGACCAAGTTTTTACTATTGACGCAGCCTATGCAGCATCAATAGTAAAAACATCCAATGTTAAAAATAATTAAAAAAATAAAAAATCATTATATACTCACCTTCCGCCGCCTTTCCCGCTCCTCGCGATGCTCCGGCCGATCCATGCAAGCGGCACGTTCCGGTGGCAAGGATGGTCTGGGAGAAGGACCTGCCATGACGTCACGGTCATGTGACCGTGACATCATCACAAGTCCTGCGCGCCTGCGCGAGAAGGACCTGCCGTGACTTCACTGTCATGTGACCGCGACACGGTCATGTGACCGCGACGTCATCACAGGTCCTGCGTGCCTGCGCTAGAAGGACCTGCCATGACGTCACGGTCACGTGACCGCGACTTCATCACACCCTGGGACCGGAAGCTGCCACCTGCACCCCACACAGGCGACAGGACTACAACGCGCCTGCGGAAGGTGAGTATATGTTTATTTTTTATTTTTTTAACCTGTGACATACGTGGCTGGGTAATATACAACGTAGCTGGGCAATATACTACGTGACTGCCCAATATACTACGTGGCTGGGCAATATACTACGTGGCTCTGGGCTGTATACTACGTCGCTGTGCAATATACTACGTGGCTCTGTGCTGTATACTACGTCACTTGGCAATATACTATGTCACTGGGCAATATACTACATGGCTGGGCAATATACCACGTGGCTCTGTGCTGTATACTACATCACTTGGCAATATACTACGTGGCTCTGTGCTGTATACTACGTCATTGTGCAATATACTACGTGGCTCTGTGCTGTATACTACGTCACTTGGCAATATACTACGTGGGTCTGTGCTGTATACTACATCGCTGTGCAATATACTACTGTTATGGACTGGTCATTTAGGAGCGACATGCGACTAGCTCTGGGCAGGTGGTAACTATACTGACCGCAGTTCCTGATCTTAACACAACACTAGCAGTAGCCGTGGGATGTTCCTGTCACTCCCTGGACACCTTGTCACAGCCGGAGAACTAGCTACCCCTAAAGGTAGAAACAGGAAAGCTATCTTGCCTCAGAGAAAATCCCCAAAGGATAGGACAGCCCCCCACAAATATTGACTGTGAGAGGAGAAGGAAATGACATACATAGTATGAAACAAGATTTAGCAAAGGAGGCCACTTCTAGCTATATACATAGTAAGGAAAGAACACTGTGCGGTCAGTAATAAAAACTAGAAAAAGTCCACCGCAGAGATATGCAATAATCCCCACACCTGACTAAAGGTGTGGAGGGCAAATCTGCAGCCCAGAGCTTCCAGCTTAGCTAAATAGATCCATACTGATAAGCTGGACAAATGAGCAAAACATAGAATGTGCTGAACAATAAAGTCCACAACAAATGGACTGCAAAAGGACAAGCAAGGACTTATCTTTGCTGAACTGGACAGTGTGTCAGGGAAATCCAAAAGAGCAGTGGCTCCAAGCAGGAACAATTGGCAACTGGCATTGATTGAGGGCTAAGGCCAGACTAAAATAGCCGAGCCAGAAGCAGTTGAAGCAGCTGCTAATGCTAAATCCAAGAAGCAGCTATACCACTCAAACCCACAGGAGGGAGCCCAAGAGCAGAATTCACAAAAGTGCTACTTACAACCACCGGAGGGAGCCCAAGAGCGGAATTCACAACATACTACGTGGCTCTGTGCTGTATACTACGTCACTTGGCAATATACTACGTGGCTCTGTGCTGTATACTACGTCGCTGTGCAATATACTACGTGGCTCTGTGCTGTATACTACGTCACTGTGCAATATACTACGTGGCTCTGTTCTGTATACTACGTCACTTGGCAATATACTATGTGGGTCTGTGCTGTATACTACGTCGCTGTGCAATATACTACGTGGCTCTGTGCTGTACACTACGTCACTTGGCAATATACTACGTCGCTGGGCAAAATACTACGTGGCTGGGCAATATACTACGTTGCTGGGCAATATACTACGTGGCTGCGCAATATACTACGTCACTGGGCAATATACTACGTAGCTGGGCAATATACTACGTGGACATACATATTCTAGAATACCCAATGCGTTAGAATTGGGCCACCATCTAGTTTTTAATAAAGATTCTTTTATATCAACTTCTTTGTAGTCAAATATTCTACTTTTAGGTATTTCTTATGTATAATCATGTATTATAAATTTTTAATAGAGTTCATCATATATTTTTTATCAGTTTTCTCTTACCAAGTTGAACCTTGGTATAACTGCTTCCTCTGCCCCCTGAAGCTCACTGGAACAAAACTAGCTGCTGTGAGTAGGATTTCTGGCAAGTGGAGTGCAGCAAGAGATAGGCTTTTTACATAGGGCACTACAATCTCCTGCAACAGCTAACATGACTCGAGCATATAGTATGGTCCTGAACCAAAAAACCAGGAGTGGGTGAAAAATGCAGAAGTGACTAGAGTTGAGCAACTTTTACTTTTTTAGGATCGAGTCGGGTTTCGCGAAACCCGACGGGTCGGGTGAAATCGGCCCATTATTTCGAAAAGTCGGGGATCCGACTGAAACACGAAACCCAATGCAAGTCAATGGGGAAGCAAAGTCGGCAGTGAGTGGAGGACAGGAAAACACCTACAGTGCCCATTTTAATGCCAAAAACATAAATTCTTGTTACTTAAGCTTGTCAATCTTAATTTACCTTATAATAATAGCTAGGCATTGAAAACTGGGGGTCATTTGGCTAAAGTTGTGGGGGGGGTAGGGCTGGCTCAAGTTTTTCGTGGGCCCAGGAAACGCGGACTTCGTCACGGCGGTGGAGCAGGGAGAGGTAAGCATTTCAACTTTGCAAGTGCTGTGTGTTGTGAATTCCGTTCTGGAGCTCCCTCCTGTGGTTGCTAATGGTATTTTTGTGAGTTCTGCCCTTGGGCTCCCTCTGGTGGTTTCGAGTGGAACTGCTGCTCCTTTAGGTAGCTGTAGCAGCTGCCATCACTGATCGCCTTGCCTAGGTTTGTTATTTAAACCTGCTCTGGGCTTTAGTTCATGCCAGCTGTCAATGTCTTAGGTTGGATTTGGTTCTCTCCTTGGATTTCTCATATGGCCTGTCCATGTCAGCAAAAGATAAGTTCTGCTAGTTCTTGTTCGTCCATTTGCTTTGGACATTATTGCTTTGCAAATATGTCTCTTTTTGTCCAGCTTGTCACTATGTCATATTCAGGCTAGCTGAAAGCTCTGGGAAGCAGATTTGCCCCTCCACACCGTGAGTCGGTGTGGAGTTCATTTTTTGTAAACTCTGCGTGGATTTTTGTAGTTTTTAATACTGACCGCACAGTATCCTTTTCTCTCTGTCTATCAAGTTTAGTATTGGCCTCCTTTGCTGAAAACTGATTTCATTTCTGTGTATGTCATTTCCCTCTCCACTCACAGCCAATATTTGTGGGGGGCTATCTTTCCTTTTGGAGTTTTTTCTGAGGCAAGACAGCTTTCTATTTCCTTATTTAGGGGTAGTTAATTCTTAGGCTGTGAAGAGGTGTCTAGGGAGAGTCAGGAACATCCCACGGCTATTACAAGTGTTGTTGTTAGGATTAGGGATTGCGGTCAGTAGAGATACCACCTCCTCAGAGCTCGTCCCATGTTGCGTTTTAGCCACCAGGTCATATCGGTGTGGCCTCTTAACCACCAGGTCATAACAGTACAGCTGGCCCACAATGTGTTAAATGCATCTCAAAAGAGGGAAAAGAAAGTTCTGAGTCATTTTTTTTTCCTTTGTAGCTTGTTTTGTCTTTTTTTCCCCCTTAATCTCTGGGTGGTTCAGGATTTTGGTGCTGATATGGAGGTTCAGGGTCTGTCCTTGCGCGTGGATCAACTCGCTGCAAGGGTACAGAGGATCCAAGATTATGTTGTCCAGACTCCGGTATTAGAGCCTAGAATTCCTATTCCTGATTTATTTTCTGGGGATAGATCTAAATTTTTGAATTTTAAAAATAATTGCAGATTGTTTTTTGCTCTGAGACCCCGTTCCTCTGGTGACCCCATTCAGCAGGTGAAGATTGTTATTTCTTTGCTGGTGGCGACCCGCAGGACTGGGCATTCTCCCTTGAGCCAGGAAATCCTGCATTGCTCAATATTGACGCATTTTTTCCAGCTCTCGGATTGCTGTATGATGAGCCTAATTCTGTGGATCAGGCAGAAAAAACTTTGCTGGCTCTGTGTCAGGGTCAGGAAGCAGCAGAAGTATACTGCCAGAAATTTAGAAAGTGGTCTGTGCTCACAAAATGGAATGAGTATGCCCTGGCAGCGATTTTCAGAAAGGGTCTTTCTGAAGCCCTTAAAGATGTTATGGTGGGGTTTCCCACGCCTGCTGGTCTGAATGAGTCAATGTCTGTGGCCATTCAGATTGATCGGCGCCGCGCGAGCGCAAGGTTGTGCACCATATGGCAGTGTCCTCTGAGCAGAGTCCTGAGCCTATGCAATGTGATAGGATTTTGACTAGAGCAGAAAGGCAGAAATTCAGACGTCAGAATGGCCTGTGTTTTTACTGTGGTGATTCTGCTCATGCTATTTCTGATTGCCCTAAGCGTACTAGGAGGGTCCCTAGGTCTGTTACCATTAGTACTGTACAGCCTAAATTTCTTTTGTCTGTTACCCTGATTTGCTCATTGTCGTCCTTTTCTGTTATGGCATTTGTGGATTCTGGCGCTGCCCTGAACTTAATGGACTTAGAATTTGCCAATCGCTGTGGTTTTTCCTTGGAGCCTTTGCGGAGCCCTATTCCCTTAAGGGGGATTGATGCTACGCCATTGGCCAAGAATAAACCCCAGTACTGGACACAGTTGACCATGTACATGGCTCCAGCACATCAGGAAAATATTCGCTTTTTGGTGTTGCATAATTTGCATGATGTTGTTGTGCTGGGTTTTCCATGGTTACAGGTACATAATCCAGTGCTGGATTGGAGATCTATGTCTGTAACTGGTTGGGGTTGTCAGGGGATACATAGTGATATTCCTTTGATGTCCATTTCCTCGTCCCCTTCTTCTGATGTTCCTGAGTTTTTGTCGGATTTCCAGGATATATTTGATGAGCCCAAGTCCAGTTCCCTGCCTCCTCATAGGGACTGCGATTGTGCCATTAATTTGATTCCTGGCTGTAAGTTCCCTAAGGGCCGACTTTTCAATCTGTCTGTGCCAGAGCATGCCGCTATGCGGAGTTATGTAAAGGAGTCCTTGGAGAAGGGGCATATTCGCCCGTCTTCGTCACCATTGGGAGCGGGATTTTTTTTTGTTGCCAAGAAGGATGGTTCCTTGAGACCCTGTATAGATTATCGCCTTCTCAATAAGATCATGGTCAAATTCCAGTACCCTTTACCTTTGCTTTCTGATTTGTTTGCTCGGATTAAGGGTGCCAGTTGGTTTACTAAAATCGACCTTCGAGGGGCGTATAATCTCGTGCATATTAAACAAGGTGATGAATGGAAAACAGCATTTAATACGCCCGAAGGCCATTTTGAATATCTTGTGATGCCATTCGGGCTCTCTAATGCTCCATCGGTATTTCAGTCCTTTATGCATGATATCTTCCGGAATTATCTGGATAAATTCATGATTGTGTATTTGGATGATATTTTGTTTTTTTCCGATGATTGGGAGTCTCATGTGAAGCAGGTTAGGATGGTATTTCAGGTCCTTCGTGCTAATGCGTTGTTTGTGAAAGGGTCTAAGTGCCTCTTTGGAGTTCAGAAAGTTTCTTTTTTGGGTTTCATTTTTTCTCCCTCGGCTATTGAAATGGACCCTGTTAAAGTCCAGGCCATTCATGATTAAACTCAACCCACATCTGTAAAGAGCCTTCAAAAATGTTGGGGCTTTGCTAATTTTTATCGCCGCTTTATTGCTAATTTTTCTAGTGTGGTGAAGCCTCTGACCGATTTGACGAAGAAAGGCACTGATGTGATGAATTGGTCCTCTGCGGCTGTTGAGGCCTTTCAGGAGCTTAAACGCCGTTTTACTTCTGCCCCTGTGTTGCGTCAGCCAGATGTTTCTCTCCCTTTTCAGGTTGAGGTTGATGCTTCTGAGATTGGGGCAGGGGCCGTTTTGTCTCAGAGAAATTCTGATGGCTCTTTGATGAAACCATGTGCTTTCTTCTCCAGAAAGTTTTCGCCTGCTGAGCGTAATTATGATGTCGGCAATCAGGAGTTGTTGGCTATGAAGTTGGCATTTGAAGAGTGGCGACATTGGCTTGAGGGAGCCAAGCATCGCGTGGTGGTCTTGACTGATCATAAAAATTTGATTTACCTCGAGTCTGCTAAGCGGTTGAATCCTAGACAAGCTCGGTGGTCTCTGTTTTTCTCCCGTTTTGATTTTGTGGTCTCGTATATTCCGGGATCTAAGAATGTGAAGGCTGATGCCCTTTCTAGGAGTTTTTTGCCTGATTCTCTGGGAGTTCTTGAGCCGGCTGGGATTCTCAAGGAGGGGGTGATTCTTTCTGCCATCTCCCCTGATTTGCGGCGGGTACTTCAGGAGTTTCAGGCTGATAAACCTGACCGCTGTCCAGTGGGGAAACTGTTTGTTCCTGATAGATGGACTAGCAGGGTAATTTCTGAGGTTCATTGTTCAGTGTTGGCTGGTCACCCTGGGATTTTCGGTACCAGAGATTTGGTGGCTAGGTCCTTTTGGTGGCCTTCCTTGTCGCGGGATGTGCGTTCGTTTGTGCAGTCCTGTGGGACCTGTGCTCGGGCTAAGCCTTGCTGTTCCCGTGCCAGTGGGTTGCTTTTGCCTTTGCCTATTCCTGAGAGGCCCTGGACGCATATTTCCATGGATTTTATTTCTGATCTTCCTGTTTCTCAGAAGATGTCTGTCATCTGGGTGGTTTGTGACCGGTTTTCTAAGATGGTCCATTTGGTACCGTTGCCTAAGTTGCCTTCCTCCTCTGATTTGGTTCCATTATTTTTTCAGCATGTGGTCTGTTTGCATGGTATTCCAGAGAATATTGTGCCTGACAGAGGTTCCCAGTTCGTTTCTAGGTTTTGGCGGTCCTTTTGTGCTAGAACGGGCATTGATTTGTCTTTTTCTTCAGCATTCCATCCTCAGACAAATGGCCAAACGGAGCGAACCAATCAGACCTTGGAAACCTATTTGAGATGCTTCGTGACTGCTGATCAGGATGATTGGGTGACCTTTTTGCCGTTGGCCGAGTTTGCCCATAATAATCGGGCTAGTTCTGCTACCTTGGTTTCGCCTTTTTTTTTGTAAATTTGGTTTTCATCCTCGTTTTTCTTCAGGGCAGCTTGAGCCTTCTGACTGTCCTGGTGTGGATTCTGTGGTGGACAGGTTGCAGCAAATTTGGACTCATGTGGTGGACAATTTGACGTTGTCTCAGGAAAAGGCTCAACGTTTTGCTAACCGTCGTCGGTGTGTTGGTCCCCGGCTTCGTGTGGGGGATTTGGTCTGGTTGTCTTCTCGTCATGTTCCTATGAAGGTTTCTTCCCCTAAGTTCAAGCCTCGCTTTATTGGGCCTTATAAGATTTCTGAAATTATCAATCCGGTGTCTTTTCGTTTGGCCCTTCCAGCTTCTTTTTCCATTCATAATGTGTTCCATAGATCCTTGTTGCGGAGATATGTGGTACCTATGGTTCCCTCCGTTGATCCTCCTGCTCCGGTGTTGGTTGAGGGGGAATTGGAATATGTGGTGGAGAAGATTTTGGATTCTCGTTTTTCGAGACGGAAGCTTCAGTATCTGGTCAAGTGGAAGGGTTATGGCCAGGAGGATAATTCTTGGGTTGTTGCCTCCGATGTTTATGCTGCCGATTTGGTTCGTGCTTTCCATTTGGCTCGTCCTGATCGGCTTGGGAGCTCTGGTGAGGGTTCGGTGACCCCTCCTCAAGGGGGGGGGTACTGTTGTGAATTCCGTTCTGGAGCTCCCTCCTGTGGTTGCTAATGGTATTTTTGTGAGTTCTGCCCTTGGGCTCCCTCTGGTGGTTTTGAGTGGAACTGCTGCTCCTTTAGGTAGCTGTAGCAGCTGCCATCACTGATCGCCTTGCCCGGGTTTGTTATTTAAACCTGCTCTGGGCTTTAGTTCATGCCAGCTGTCAATGTCTTAGGTTGGATTTGGTTCTCTCCTTGGATTTCTCATATGGCCTGTCCATGTCAGCAAAAGATAAGTTCTGCTAGTTCTTGTTCGTCCATTTGCTTTGGACATTATTGCTTTGCAAATATGTCTCTTTTTGTCCAGCTTGTCACTATGTCATATTCAGGCTAGCTGGAAGCTCTGGGAAGCAGATTTGCCCCTCCACACCGTGAGTCGGTGTGGAGTTCATTTTTTGTAAACTCTGCGTGGATTTTTGTAGTTTTTAATACTGACCGCACAGTATCCTTTTCTCTCTGTCTATCAAGTTTAGTATTGGCCTCCTTTGCTGAAAACTGATTTCATTTCTGTGTATGTCATTTCCCTCTCCACTCACAGCCAATATTTGTGGGGGGCTATCTTTCCTTTTGGGGTTTTCTCTGAGGCAAGATAGCTTTCTATTTCCTTCTTTAGGGGTAGTTAATTCTTAGGCTGTGAAGAGGTGTCTAGGGAGAGTCAGGAACATCCCACGGCTATTACTAGTGTTGTTGTTAGGATTAGGGATTGCGGTCAGTAGAGATACCACCTCCTCAGAGCTCGTCCCATGTTGCGTTTTAGCCACCAAGTCATATCGGTGTGGCCTCTTAACCACCAGGTCATAACAGCTGTGATCCAGAGCAAGCAGAGGAAGCACACTCGTTCGTATTGGCACTGGCACAGGGCCCCTCAAAGTACGGCAGTGTGTTTGACGGCGGGGGCGCCTCCCACCGGCAGAGACACTTTTGCGTACTATGAGGGGCCCTGTGACAGTGAGGTCGCCAACGAGTATGCCCCCCCACCTGATGAAGGAACCTGCACTTTCATCTGCACCTTCCTCTTTGTCCCCGTGTTAAGTGGTATAGTATGCGGTAGGGTTGAGCGAAACGGGTCGATCATTTTCAAAAGTCGCCGACTTTTGGCTAAGTCGGCGTCTCATGAAACCCGATCCGACCCCTGTGCTTGTCGGCCATGCGGTACGCGACTTTCGCGCCAAAGTCGCGTTTTAATGACGCGAAAAGCGCCATTTCTCAGCCAATGAAGGTGAACGCAGAGTGTGGGCAGCGTGATGACATAGATCCTGGTCCCCACCATCTTAGAGAAGGGCATTGCAGTGATTGGCTTGCTGTCTGCGGCGTCACAGGGGCTATAAAGGGGCGTTCCCGCCGACCGCCATCTTACTGCTGCTGATCTGAGCTTAGGGAGAGGTTGCTGCCGCTTCGTCAGAAGCAGGGAGAGCGTTAGGCAGGGTCCACTAACCACCAAACCGCTTGTGCTGTAGCGATTTCCACTGTCCAACACCACCTTCGGTGTGCAGGAACAGTGGAAGCTATTTTTTTTTTTTTTTTTCCTCAGCGTTGTAGCTCATTGGGCTGCCCTAGAAGGCTCCGTGATAGCTGTATTGCTGTGTGTACGCCACTGTGCAAACCAACTGCTTTTTTCAAAGCACATATCCTCTTGTTCCTTTCTGCACAGCTATCTTTTTTGTTTGTCCACACTTTTTATTTAATTTGTGCATCAGTCCACTCCTATTGCTGCCTGCCATACCTGGCTTAGATTACTGCAGGGAGATAGTAATTGTAGGACAGTCCCTGTTTTTTTTTTTTTTTGTGGGAGATTAAGATTGGCATTTCTGCTACAGTGCCATCCCTGTGTGTGCCATCTCTCACTGAGTGGGCCATAGAAAGCCTATTTATTTTTTCCGTGATTTGTGTTCTAAATTCTACCTCAACACAAAAACACTACATCAATCAGTGGTAGAAAAATATTGGCCTCAGTCAGGGCTTGTGTGCCACTGCTGTGTGTGCTATCTCTCATTCAGTGGGCTATAGAAAGCCTATTTATTTATTTATTTGTTTTCTTATTATTTGGTTTCTAAAGTCTCCCTGAAAAAAAAAAAAAAAAAAAAAAACAGTGGGAGAGTAATATTGCCCTTTCAGCTTGTGTGCCAGTCTTGACTCCTGGGTGTGCCACCTCTCTCTCATTCAGTGGGCCATAGAAAGCCTATTTATTTTTTTGGTTTTTTTAATATTATTTGGTTTCTAAAGTCTCCCTGAAAATAAAAAAAAAAAACTTAAAAAAACAGTGGGAGAGTAATATTGCCCTTTCAGCTTGTGTGCCAGTCTTGACTCCTGGGTGTGCCACCTCTCTCATTCAGTGGGCCATAGAAAGCCTATTTATTTTTTTTTTTAAAATATTATTGGGTTTCTAAAGTCTCCCTTAAAAAACAAAAAATACATAAAAAAACAGTGGGAGAGTAATATTGCCCTTTCAGCTTGTGTGCCAGTCTTGACTCCTGGGTGTGCCACCTCTCTCATTCAGTGGGCCATAGAAAGCATTTTTTTTTTTTTCCTTGATTTGTGTTCTAAAATCTACCTCAACACAAAAACACTACATCAATCAGTGGTAGAAAAATATTGGCCTCAGTCAGGGCTTGTGTGCCACTGCTGTGTGTGCTATCTCTCATTCAGTGGGCTATAGAAAGCCTATTTATTTATTTATTTTTTTCTTATTATTTGGTTTCTAAAGTCTCCCTGAAAAAAAAAAAAAAAAAAAAAAACAGTGGGAGAGTAATATTGCCCTTTCAGCTTGTGTGCCAGTCTTGACTCCTGGGTGTGCCACCTCTCTCTCATTCAGTGGGCCATAGAAAGCCTATTTATTTTTTTGGTTTTTTTAATATTATTTGGTTTCTAAAGTCTCCCTGAAAATAAAAAAAAAAAACTTAAAAAAACAGTGGGAGAGTAATATTGCCCTTTCAGCTTGTGTGCCAGTCTTGACTCCTGGGTGTGCCACCTCTCTCATTCAGTGGGCCATAGAAAGCCTATTTATTTTTTTTTTTAAATATTGTTGGGTTTCTAAAGTCTCCCTTAAAAAACAAAAAATACATAAAAAAACAGTGGGAGAGTAATATTGCCCTTTCAGCTTGTGTGCCAGTCTTGACTCCTGGGTGTGCCACCTCTCTCATTCAGTGGGCCATAGAAAGCATTTTTTTTTTTTCCTTGATTTGTGTTCTAAAATCTACCTCAACACAAAAACACTACATCAATCAGTGGTAGAAAAATATTGGCCTCAGTCAGGGCTTGTGTGCCACTGCTGTGTGTGCTATCTCTCATTCAGTGGGCTATAGAAAGCCTATTTATTTATTTATTTTTTTTCTTATTATTTGGTTTCTAAAGTCTCCCTGAAAAAAAAAAAAAAAAAAAAAAACAGTGGGAGAGTAATATTGCCCTTTCAGCTTGTGTGCCAGTCTTGACTCCTGGGTGTGCCACCTCTCTCTCATTCAGTGGGCCATAGAAAGCCTATTTATTTTTTTGGTTTTTTTAATATTATTTGGTTTCTAAAGTCTCCCTGAAAATAAAAAAAAAAAACTTAAAAAAACAGTGGGAGAGTAATATTGCCCTTTCAGCTTGTGTGCCAGTCTTGACTCCTGGGTGTGCCACCTCTCTCATTCAGTGGGCCATAGAAAGCCTATTTATTTTTTTTAAAAAATATTATTGGGTTTCTAAAGTCTCCCTTAAAAAACAAAAAATACATAAAAAAACAGTGGGAGAGTAATATTGCCCTTTCAGCTTGTGTGCCAGTCTTGACTCCTGGGTGTGCCACCTCTCTCATTCAGTGGGCCATAGAAAGCATTTTTTTTTTTTTTCCTTGATTTGTGTTCTAAAATCTACCTCAACACAAAAACACTACATCAATCAGTGGTAGAAAAATATTGGCCTCAGTCAGGGCTTGTGTGCCACTGCTGTGTGTGCTATCTCTCATTCAGTGGGCTATAGAAAGCCTATTTATTTATTTATTTTTTTTCTTATTATTTGGTTTCTAAAGTCTCCCTGAAAAAAAAAAAAAAAAAAAAAAAAACAGTGGGTGAGTAATATTGCCCTTTCAGCTTGTGTGCCAGTCTTGACTCCTGGGTGTGCCACCTCTCTCTCATTCAGTGGGCCATAGAAAGCCTATTTATTTTTTTGGTTTTTTTAATATTATTTGGTTTCTAAAGTCTCCCTGAAAATAATAAAAAAAAAACTTAAAAAATCAGTGGGAGAGTAATATTGCCCTTTCAGCTTGTGTGCCAGTCTTGACTCCTGGGTGTGCCACCTCTCTCATTCAGTGGGCCATAGAAAGCCTATTTATTTATTTTTTTAAATATTATTGGGTTTCTAAAGTCTCCCTTAAAAAACAAAAAATACATAAAAAAACAGTGGGAGAGTAATATTGCCCTTTCAGCTTGTGTGCCAGTCTTGACTCCTGGGTGTGCCACCTCTCTCATTCAGTGGGCCATAGAAAGCCTATTTATTTTTTTTTTTAAATATTATTGGGATTCTAAAGTCTCCCTTAAAAAACAAAAAATACATAAAAAAACAGTGGGAGAGTAATATTGCCCTTTCAGCTTGTGTGCCAGTCTTGACTCCTGGGTGTGCCACCTCTCTCATTCAGTGGGCCATAGAAAGCATTTTTTTTTTTTCCTTGATTTGTGTTCTAAAATCTACCTCAACACAAAAACACTACATCAATCAGTGGGAGAAAAATATTGGCCTCAGTCAGGGCTTGTGTGCCACTGCTGTGTGTGCTATCTCTCATTCAGTGGGCTATAGAAAGCCTATTTATTTATTTATTTTTTTTCTTATTATTTGGTTTCTAAAGTCTCCCTGAAAAAAAAAAAAAAAAAAAAAAAACAGTGGGAGAGTAATATTGCCCTTTCAGCTTGTGTGCCAGTCTTGACTCCTGGGTGTGCCACCTCTCTCTCATTCAGTGGGCCATAGAAAGCCTATTTATTTTTTTGGTTTTTTTAATATTATTTGGTTTCTAAAGTCTCCCTGAAAAAAATAAATAAATAAATTAGGTGGGAGATTAATATTGACATTAGTGCTTGAGTGACAGTCCTGCGTGTGTGTCATCTCTGTGATTTTGTGCCACAGAAAACAGAGTGTGTAACATTGTGCCTGATTTTCCTTGTGGTCTCACCAACCTGTTAAGGGATATTGAAATCATACTGAAGTTATAGCTCACCGTGTAAGTTGTTTGACAGCAACAAATAAAGTTACTTTGGTTAAGATTTTAAAACAATGAGGAAGTCTGGTGCAAGAGGTCGTCGTGGGCGTTCATTGTCAGCTGGTAATGATGGTAGTGGTAGTGGAGCATCAGGTGGTTGTGGGGATAAAAATATTCCACCTAAGTCTGGAGCTGTGGAGCCAGTTTCGTCGTCAGGCTACACAAGGCCTCGAACGCTCTCTTTTCTGGGAGTAGGAAAACCGCTTTTAAAGGCGGAGCAGCAACAGCAAGTTTTGGCTTACATTGCAGACTCAGCCTCTAGCTCTTTTGCCTCCTCTTCCGAAACTGGTAAATGTAAAAGCAGCGCGTCGCTTGTGGATGTTCACGGTCAGGGACAAGTCGCTTCCTTGTCCTCCTCAGCAAAAACTACAACAAGAGAGAAGGATGCAGCAGGCGACACAACGGGTCACTCCATGGAGCTCTTTACACATACCGTCCCTGGCTTAGAAAGTGAAACATTTAACAGGCCATGCCCATTACAAGTATATTCTGACATGGAGTGCACTGATGCACAGCCACAGCCAGAGTACTATGCTGCTCCTTTGACTCAGACCACCACATTGCCCTCTCAGGGTACAGATCCACAATCAGACCCTGATGAGACTATGTTGCCCCGCCACGAACGCTATACCACCGACCGACACAGTGACACAGACGAAGTTGCACACGAGCTCGAAGAGGAGGTAATAGATGACCCAGTTATTGACCCCGATTGGCAGCCATTGGGGGAACAGGGTGCAGGCGGCAGTAGTTCAGAAGCGGAGGTGGAGGAGGGGCCGCAGCAGGCATCAACATCGCAACAGGTTCCATCTGCCGGGCCCGTATCTGGCCCAAAACGCGTGTCAAAGCCAAAACCTGTTGGAGGACAGCGTGGCCATCCGGTTAAAGCTCAGTCTGCAATCCCTGAAAAGGGATCCGAGTCTAGGAAGAGTGCAGTCTGGCATTTTTTTAAACAACATCCAACTGATCAGCGCAAAGTCATCTGTCAAAAATGTTCAACTAGCTTAAGCAGAGGTCAGAATCTGAAAAGTCTAAATACTAGTGGCATGCATAGACACTTAACCACCATGCATTTTCAAGCCTGGACTAACTACCAAACGTCCCTTAAGGTTGTAGCACCCTCGGCCAATGAAGCTAGTCAGCAACGCAACATCCCTTCCGTCACTGTAAGGCCACCATTTTCCGCACCACCGGCAGTATCTGTGCAGGTTTCTTTGCCAGCCAAAAGCAGTCAGGGTCAGGGAACCACCAGTTTTGTAGGAGGAAATATTGCATCTAGGGCACCGGCGGAAACAATACCGTCTCCAACCGTCTCTCAGTCTGCCATGTACACCGGCACACCCGAAAGTTCCACGATCTCCAGCTCTCCAGTCCAGCTCACCCTACATGAGACTCTGGTTAGAAAAAGGAAGTACTTATCCTCGCATCCGCGTACACAGGGTTTTAACGCCCACATAGCTAGACTAATCTCGTTAGAGATGATGCCCTACCGGTTAGTTGAAAGCGAAGCTTTCAAAGCCCTGATGGAGTACGCTGAACCACGATACGAGCTACCCAGTCGACACTTTTTTTCCAGAAAAGCCATCCCAGCCCTGCACCAGCATGTTAAACAGCGCATCGTCCATGCACTCAGGCAATCTGTGAGTACAAAGGTGCACCTGACTACAGATGCATGGACCAGTAGGCATGGCCAGGGACGTTATGTGTCCATCACGGCACACTGGGTGAATGTGGTGGATGCAGGGTCCACAGGCGACATCAATTTAGGGACAGTTGTGCCTAGCCCACGGTCTAGGAAACAGTTGGCTGTAGGCGTTCGCACCCCCTCCTCCTCCTCCTCCTCGTCCTCCTGCAGAAGCTACAGCTCTTCCACAGAACGCAGTCTGCCAACCACTCCATCGGCAGATGACACTGTTGCACACCAGTTGTCCCATTATGGGCCAGCTACTGCCAAGCGTCAGCAGGCTGTATTGGCTATGAAGTGTTTGGGCGACAACAGACACACCGCGGAAGTTCTGTCCGAGTTCTTGCAACAAGAAACGCAGTCGTGGCTGGGCACAGTAGATCTTGAGGCAGGCAAGGTAGTGAGTGATAACGGAAGGAATTTCATGGCTGCCATCTCCCTTTCCCAACTGAAACACATTCCTTGCCTGGCTCACACCTTAAACCTGGTGGTGCAGTGCTTATTGAAAACTTATCCTGGGTTCTCTGACCTGCTCCTCAAAGTGCGTGCACTTTGCTCACATATCCGACGTTCGCCTGTACACGCCAGCCGTATGCAGACCTATCAGCGGTCTTTGAACCTTCCCCAGCATCGCCTCATCATAGACGTTGCAACAAGGTGGAACTCAACACTGCACATGCTTCAGAGACTGTGCGAACAGAGGCGTGCTGTTATTTATTTGTGGGAGGATACACGGGCAGGCAGTAGGATGGCAGACATGGAGTTGTCAGGTGTGCAGTGGTCTAAGATACAAGACATGTGTCAAGTCCTTCAGTGTTTTGAGGAATGCACACGGCTGGTTAGTGCAGACAACGCCGTAATAAGCATGAGCATCCCCCTAATGCGTCTGCTGATGCAAAGTTTGACGCACATAAAGGAGCAGGCGTCTGCACCAGAGGAAGAGGAAAGCCTTGATGACAGTCAGCCATTGTCTGGTCAGGGCAGTGTACAGGACGAGGTAGCGGGCGAAGAGGAGGTGGAGGACGAGGAGGATGATGGGGATGAGTATATTTTTAATGCCGAACCTTTCCCGGGGGCACAGGAAATTGGTTGCGTGTCACGGCCGGGTTCTGGTTTTTTGAGGGACACAAGTGACGTAGATTTGCCTGCAACTGCCCCTCAACCAATCACAACCGGAGATTTGACAACTGGAACTTTGGCCCACATGGCGGATTATGCCTTACGTATCCTAAAAAGGGACACACGCATTACGAAAATGATGAACGATGACGATTACTGGTTGGCCTGCCTCCTTGATCCACGCTATAAAGGCAAATTGCAAAATATTATGCCACATGAGAACTTGGAACTAATATTAGCAACCAAACAATCAACTCTTGTTGACCGTTTGCTTCAGGCATTCCCAGCACACAGCGCACGTGATCGTTCTCACACGAGCTCCAGGGGGCAGCAGACTAGGAGTGTTAGGGGTGCACACATCAGAAGTGGCGTTGGACAGAGGGGTTTTCTGACCAGGTTGTGGAGTGATTTTGCTATGACCGCAGACAGGACAGGTACTGCTGCATCAATTGAAAGTGACAGGAGACAACATTTGTCCAGTATGGTTACTAACTATTTTTCATCCCTTATCGATGTTCTCCCTCAACCGTCATTCCCATTTGATTACTGGGCCTCCAAATTAGACACCTGGCCAGAATTGGCAGAATATGCATTGCAGGAGCTTGCTTGCCCGGCAGCAAGTGTCCTATCAGAAAGAGTATTCAGTGCTGCAGGTTCAATATTAACCGAAAAAAGGACTCGTCTGGCTACCCAAAATGTTGACGATCTAACATTCATTAAAATGAACCACAACTGGATTTCGAAATCTTTTGCCCCACCTTGCCCGGCCGACACCTAGCTTTCCTATGAAAAGCTCTTGCCTGTGAATTACTTTTCTAATGTCTAATTTGCTGCAGCTGATTGTACAGCATACGACATGTTTACACCTCCCTAAATGGCAAAACTCCCCACACGGGGCCGTGGTATCGCGACTTGGCGCAAGCACCCGTGAGACTGCTGTTTGTCTGAAGAGGTGGGTGTGCTCGCTTTTGGTTGACGGCATTGCTACTGGGTCCCTCATAGTACAATGTAGTGTCTCTGGCGGTGGTGGTGCGCACCCAACGTCAGACACACCGTTGTAACATGAGGGGCCCTGGGGCGGTCCCGCCGGCCTCAAGAGAGTTCCCCCCTACCCCAGCTCAAAATGTGCTCTACCACGTGCAAAATTATGTCGCACAGCTCCACCAATCTTTAGTCTATTCGCTGACATCATTCAATGTCTGGCACTGACAATGCAAATTTGTAGACATCTATGATGCAACTTAAAGTAGTCTGTGTCTGTGTCCTATATTGGCACCATTAAATAGTTACTGCCAAATTACTATGTCAGAAACTCAGTAGATGAGCCCACCCCTGTACCTAAGTATGCCACCTTTTTTTTTGTTTTGGTTGTTTTGCGAGACATTAACATCTATTTATATTTTGGGAGTACTGGGACAGACACTCCTTGCACTACTCCTCCACTCACCACCAAGCTGCCTGTGTATCCATGTAACCGCTGTAAAGCTGCCATGAGCCTATTGTTTGTTATTTTAGGCCTTTGATAGCCTGTCTGCGGTCCCTACTTTAAATACTCCTCCACTCACCACCAAGCTGCCTGTGTATCCATGTAACCGCTGTAAAGCTGCCATGAGCCTATTGTTTGTTATTTTAGGCCTTTGATAGCCTGTCTGCGGTCCCTACTTTAAATACTCCTCCACTCACCACCAAGCTGCCTGTGTATCCATGTAACCGCTGTAAAGCTGCCATGAGCCTATTGTTTGTTATTTTAGGCCTTTGATAGCCTGTCTGCGGTCCCTACTTTAAATACTCCTCCACTCACCACCAAGCTGCCTGCCCGTGTATCCATGTAACCGCTGTAAAGCTGCCATGAGCCTATTGTTTGTTATTTTAGGCCTTTGATAGCCTGTCTGCGGTCCCTACTTTAAATACTCCTCCACTCACCACCAAGCTGCCTGTGTATCCATGTAACCGCTGTAAAGCTGCCATGAGCCTATTGTTTGTTATTTTAGGCCTTTGATAGCCTGTCTGCGGTCCCTACTTTAAATACTCCTCCACTCACCACCAAGCTGCCTGCCCGTGTATCCATGTAACCGCTGTAAAACTGCCATAAGCCTATTGTTTGTTATTTTAGGCCTTTGATAGCCTGTCTGCGGTCCCTACTTTAAATACTCCTCCACTCACCACCAAGCTGCCTGCCCGTGTATCCATGTAACCGCTGTAAAACTGCCATGAGCCTATTGTTTGTTATTTTAGGCCTTTGATAGCCTGTCTGCGGTCCCTACTTTAAATACTCCTCCACTCACCACCAAGCTGCCTGTGTATCCATGTAACCGCTGTAAAGCTGCCATGAGCCTATTGTTTGTTATTTTAGGCCTTTGATAGCCTGTCTGCGGTCCCTACTTTAAATACTCCTCCACTCACCACCAAGCTGCCTGCCCGTGTATCCATGTAACCGCTGTAAAACTGCCATAAGCCTATTGTTTGTTATTTTAGGCCTTTGATAGCCTGTCTGCGGTCCCTACTTTAAATACTCCTCCACTCACCACCAAGCTGCCTGCCCGTGTATCCATGTAACCGCTGTAAAACTGCCATGAGCCTATTGTTTGTTATTTTAGGCCTTTGATAGCCTGTCTGCGGTCCCTACTTTAAATACTCCTCCACTCACCACCAAGCTGCCTGTGTATCCATGTAACCGCTGTAAAGCTGCCATGAGCCTATTGTTTGTTATTTTAGGCCTTTGATAGCCTGTCTGCGGTCCCTACTTTAAATACTCCTCCACTCACCACCAAGCTGCCTGCCCGTGTATCCATGTAACCGCTGTAAAACTGCCATGAGCCTATTGTTTGTTATTTTAGGCCTTTGATAGCCTGTCTGCGGTCCCTACTTTAAATACTCCTCCACTCATCACCAAGCTGCCTGTGTATCCATGTAACCGCTGTAAAGCTGCCATGAGCCTATTGTTTGTTATTTTAGGCCTTTGATAGCCTGTCTGCGGTCCCTACTTTAAATACTCCTCCACTCACCACCAAGCTGCCTGTGTATCCATGTAACCGCTGTAAAACTGCCATGAGCCTATTGTTTGTTATTTTAGGCCTTTGATAGCCTGTCTGCGGTCCCTACTTTAAATACTCCTCCACTCATCACCAAGCTGCCTGTGTATCCATGTAACCGCTGTAAAGCTGCCATGAGCCTATTGTTTGTTATTTTAGGCCTTTGATAGCCTGTCTGCGGTCCCTACTTTAAATACTCCTCCACTCACCACCAAGCTGCCTGTGTATCCATGTAACCGCTGTAAAGCTGCCATGAGCCTATTGTTTGTTATTTTAGGCCTTTGATAGCCTGTCTGCGGTCCCTACTTTAAATACTCCTCCACTCACCACCAAGCTGCCTGCCCGTGTATCCATGTAACCGCTGTAAAACTGCCATGAGCCTATTGTTTGTTATTTTAGGCCTTTGATAGCCTGTCTGCGGTCCCTACTTTAAATACTCCTCCACTCACCACCAAGCTGCCTGTGTATCCATGTAACCGCTGTAAAACTGCCATGAGCCTATTGTTTGTTATTTTAGGCCTTTGATAGCCTGTCTGCGGTCCCTACTTTAAATACTCCTCCACTCATCACCAAGCTGCCTGTGTATCCATGTAACCGCTGTAAAGCTGCCATGAGCCTATTGTTTGTTATTTTAGGCCTTTGATAGCCTGTCTGCGGTCCCTACTTTAAATACTCCTCCACTCACCACCAAGCTGCCTGCCCGTGTATCCATGTAACCGCTGTAAAACTGCCATAAGCCTATTGTTTGTTATTTTAGGCCTTTGATAGCCTGTCTGCGGTCCCTACTTTAAATACTCCTCCACTCACCACCAAGCTGCCTGCCCGTGTATCCATGTAACCGCTGTAAAACTGCCATGAGCCTATTGTTTGTTATTTTAGGCCTTTGATAGCCTGTCTGCGGTCCCTACTTTAAATACTCCTCCACTCATCACCAAGCTGCCTGTGTATCCATGTAACCGCTGTAAAGCTGCCATGAGCCTATTGTTTGTTATTTTAGGCCTTTGATAGCCTGTCTGCGGTCCCTACTTTAAATACTCCTCCACTCACCACCAAGCTGCCTGTGTATCCATGTAACCGCTGTAAAGCTGCCATGAGCCTATTGTTTGTTATTTTAGGCCTTTGATAGCCTGTCTGCGGTCCCTACTTTAAATACTCCTCCACTCACCACCAAGCTGCCTGCCCGTGTATCCATGTAACCGCTGTAAAGCTGCCATGAGCCTATTGTTTGTTATTTTAGGCCTTTGATAGCCTGTCTGCGGTCCCTACTTTAAATACTCCTCCACTCACCACCAAGCTGCCTGTGTATCCATGTAACCGCTGTAAAGCTGCCATGAGCCTATTGTTTGTTATTTTAGGCCTTTGATAGCCTGTCTGCGGTCCCTACTTTAAATACTCCTCCACTCACCACCAAGCTGCCTGCCCGTGTATCCATGTAACCGCTGTAAAACTGCCATGAGCCTATTGTTTGTTATTTTAGGCCTTTGATAGCCTGTCTGCGGTCCCTACTTTAAATACTCCTCCACTCATCACCAAGCTGCCTGTGTATCCATGTAACCGCTGTAAAACTGCCATGAGCCTATTGTTTGTTATTTTAGGCCTTTGATAGCCTGTCTGCGGTCCCTACTTTAAATACTCCTCCACTCATCACCAAGCTGCCTGTGTATCCATGTAACCGCTGTAAAGCTGCCATGAGCCTATTGTTTGTTATTTTAGGCCTTTGATAGCCTGTCTGCGGTCCCTACTTTAAATACTCCTCCACTCACCACCAAGCTGCCTGTGTATCCATGTAACCGCTGTAAAGCTGCCATGAGCCTATTGTTTGTTATTTTAGGCCTTTGATAGCCTGTCTGCGGTCCCTACTTTAAATACTCCTCCACTCACCACCAAGCTGCCTGTGTATCCATGTAACCGCTGTAAAACTGCCATGAGCCTATTGTTTGTTATTTTAGGCCTTCGAAGCCTGTCTGCGGTCCCTCCTTCCACTAGGCCTCCACTGACCAGACCACTGCTGCCCGTGTACCCCTGGAACCAATTTTAAAGTGCCTACAGCCAGCCCATTTTATTGTGTTAGGCCTTCGAAGCCTGTCTGCGGTCCCTCCTTCCACTAGGCCTCCACTGACCAGACCACTGCTGCCCGTGTACCCCTGGAACCAATTTTAAAGTGCCTACAGCCAGCCCATTTTATTGTGTTAGGCCTTCGAAGCCTGTCTGCGGTCCCTCCTTCCACTAGGCCTCCACTGACCAGACCACTGCTGCCCGTGTACCCCTGGAACCAATAATAAAGTGCCTACAGCCAGCCCATTTTATTATGTTAGGCCTTTGAAGCCTGTCTGCGGTCCCTCCTTCCACTAGGCCTCCACTGACCAGACCACTGCTGCCCGTGTACCCCTGGAACCAATAATAAAGTGCCTACCGCCAGCCCATTTTATTATGTTAGGCCTTCGAAGCCTGTCTAAGGTCCCTCCTTCCACTAGGCCTCCACTCACCTGACCACTGCTGCCCGTGTACCCCTGGAACCAATAATAAAGTGCCTAGAGCCTATTTTTTTATTTAATTTAATATTAATAAAGCCAGGATGAACTACGATATACCACGCTATGAGCTACCCAGTTGACAATTCTTTTGCGAGAAAAGCCATCCCACCCCTCCACCTGCATGTTAAAGACCGCATTGTCCTTGCATTCTGTCAATTTGTCAGTCCAAAGGTATACCTGACAACAGACACATGGACCTGTAGGCCTGGCCACGGAAGGTTACGTGTCCTTTGTGGCTAAATGGGTTAATGTATTGGATGCATGGTCCACACAGGGGACAGCCTGCAAAGTCTGTCTGCAGTCCCTAGTTCAAGTTGTCCTCAACTGAATAAAGCTGAGCTTCTACCTTCTGGCTCTGATTAACTGCTGTTTTTAAAAAAATTGGCTGTTCCGTCCTTCTAAAGGTGTCTGCCCCTGCCTGGTGTTGTCCTCAACTGAATAAAGCTGAGCTTCAACCTTCAGTTCCAAACATACAACAGAAAACTGGTACAATACAAAAAGTGGCCTCCAGCTACAAAAACTTTCTCCTACAAGTAGTTAACTGACAGTTTTTTTTCCAGTGAAAACACAGATATGGCATCCAACGAGTGTTGTCCTGTCTCGTCTTCTTTATATTATTGCCAAGAAGCTGCAACTGAATAAAGCTGAGCTTCAACCTTCAGTTCCAAATTACCATTTTTAAAAATGCCATTGGCTGTTCCGGCCTACTAAAGGTGTCTGTCTGCCCCTGCCTGGTGTTGTCCTCAACTGAATAAAGCTGAGCTTCAACCTTCTGTTCCAAATTACCATTTTTAAAAATGCAATTGGCTGTTCCGGCCTACTAAAGGTGTCTGTCTGCCCCTGCCTGGTGTTGTCCTCAACTGAATAAAGCTGAGCCTCAACCTTCTGTTCCAAATTACCATTTTTAAAAATGCAATTGGCTGTTCCGGCCTACTAAAGGTGAATGTCTGCCCCTGCCTGGTGTTGTCCTCAACTGAATAAAGCTGAGCTTCAACCTTCAGTTCCAAATTACCATTTTTAAAAATGCCATTGGCTGTTCCGGCCTACTAAAGGTGTCTGTCTGCCCCTGCCTGGTGTTGTACTCAACTGAATAAAGCTGAGCTTCTACCTTCTGCCTCTTACTAACTGCTGTTTTTTTTAAAAATTGGCTGTTCCGGCCTACTAAAGGTGTCTGTCTGCCCCTGCCTGGTGTTGTCCTCAACTGAATAAAGCTGAGCTTCAACCTTCTGTTCCAAATTACCATTTTTAAAAATGCAATTGGCTGTTCCGGCCTACTAAAGGTGTCTGTCTGCCCCTGCCTGGTGTTGTCCTCAACTGAATAAAGCTGAGCCTCAACCTTCTGTTCCAAATTACCATTTTTAAAAATGCAATTGGCTGTTCCGGCCTACTAAAGGTGAATGTCTGCCCCTGCCTGGCGTTGTCCTCAACTGAATAAAGCTGAGCTTCAACCTTCAGTTCCAAATTACCATTTTTAAAAATGCCATTGGCTGTTCCGGCCTACTAAAGGTGTCTGTCTGCCCCTGCCTGGTGTTGTCCTCAACTGAATAAAGCTGAGCTTCTACCTTCTGCCTCTTACTAACTGCTGTTTTTTTAAAAAATTGGCTGTTCCGGCCTACTAAAGGTGTCTGTCTGCCCCTGCCTGGTGTTGTCCTCAACTGAATAAAGCTGAGCCTCAACCTTCTGTTCCAAATTACCATTTTTAAAAATGCAATTGGCTGTTCCGGCCTACTAAAGGTGAATGTCTGCCCCTGCCTGGTGTTGTCCTCAACTGAATAAAGCTGAGCTTCTACCTTCAGTTCCAAATTACCATTTTTAAAAATGCAATTGGCTGTTCCGGCCTACTAAAGGTGTCTGTCTGCCCCTGCCTGGTGTTGTCCTCAACTGAACAAAGCTGAGCTTCCACATTCTGGCTTTCGCCCTATACTATCAGATATTAAACTGCATTTGGCCTACTAGTGTGGTTATGCCCTTGAAACAGTGTCTGCTGCTCTTGGGTTTGCTACTCCACTGAACAAAGCAATGCCGCCTGTTTAGTCCTGTTACCAATTTTGAACTGCATTTAGCCTACTTTATTCTTTGGCCCTATATCTGTTTCCTCCTCATCCTGCCCATTGCCCAGCCACTGCTAGATGAGTCTGCTGGTACATTGACCTAGACCACTACATTCCCCTTATACTCTACACAGCCAGAATCTGACCCTGCTGAAAGTAAGGTTCCCCTTCCCGCATGTTATACCACCTTACACAGGGACAGAGAGGAAGGTGCAGATGAAAGTGCAGGTTCCTTCATCAGGTGGGGGGGCATACTCGTTGGCGACGTCACTGGCACAGGGCCCCTCAGAGTACGCAAAAGTGTCGCTGCTGGTGGGAGGCGCCCCCGCCATGCAAACACACATCGCTGTACTTTGAGGGGCCCTGTGCCAGTGCCAATGCGAACGAGTGGGCCCCCCCTGCTTGCTCAGGATCACAGCACTTGCAACGTTGAAATACTTACCTTTCCCTGCAACACCGCCGTGACGTAGTCCGCATTTCCTGGGCCCACGAAAAACTTGAGCCGGCCCTACTCCCCCCACAACTTTTGCCAAATGACCCCCAATTCCCTATGCCCAACTATTATTATAAAGTTAATTAAGATTGACAAGCTTCAGAAACAAGAATGGATGTTTTTGGCATTAAAATGGGCACTGTAGGTGTTTTCCTGGCCTCCACTCACTGCCGACTATGCTTCCCCATTGACTTGCATTGGGTTTCGTGTTTCGGTCGATCCCCGACTTTTAGCGATAATCGGCCGACTGCACTCGACTCGACTCTGGACAAAATCGGGTTTCACAAAACCCGACTCGATCTTAAAAAAATGAAAGTCGCTCAACTCTAGTATGCGGGAAGGGTTACCAGACTTTCAGCAGGGTCAGATACTGGCTGTGTAGAGTGCAAGGGGAATGTAGTGGTCTGGATCAATGTACCAGCAGACTCATCTAGCAGTGGCTGGGCAATGGGCAGGATGAGGAGGAAACACAGATTTAGGCCCAAAGAAAAAAGTAGGCTAAATGCAGTTCAAAATTGGTAACAGGACTAAACAGGTGGCATTGCTTTGTTCAGTGGAGGACAACTGTAATGAGAGGCTGACACTGTGAGTAGGCCCAAATAAGTAACTAGACTAAATGCAGTTCAAAATTGGTAACAGGACTAACCAGGCGGCATTGCTTTGTTCAGTGGAGGACAACTGTAATGAGTGGCAGACACAGTTAGTAGGCCCAAATAATAAAGTGGGCCAAATGAAGTTCAAAATTGGTAACAGGAATAAACAGGTGGCACTGCTTTGTTCAGTGGAGAAAAGCAAGGAGCGGCAGACACCGTTAGTAGGCCCAACCAAACAAGTAGACCAAATGCAGTTTCATATTCAAAATATAGGCCGAAAGCCTGAAGATTGAAGCTCAGCTTTGTTCAGTGGAAGAGAAAAGCAAGGAGCGGCAGACACCGTTAGTAGGGCCCAACCAAACAAGTAGGCCAAATGCAGTTTAAAATTTCCTATAGGCCAAAAGCCTGAAGATTGAAGCTCAGCTTTGTTCAGTGGAGAACACCAAGGAGCGGCAGACACCGTTAGTAGGCCCAACCAAACAAGTAGCCCAAATGCAGTTTAACCCCTTTACCTCCAAGGGTGGTTTGCACGTTAATGACCGGGCCAATTTTTACATTTCTGACCACTGTCCCTTTATGAGGTTATAACTCCGAAACGCTTCAACGGATCTTGGCCATTCTGACAATGTTTTCTCATGACATATCGTACTTCATGATAGTGGTAAAATTTCTTCGATATAACTTGAGTTTATTTGTGAAAAAAAACAGAAATTTGGTGAAAATTTTGAAAATTTCACAATTTTCAAATTTTGAATTTTTATTCTGTTAAACCAGAGAGTTATGTGACACAATATAGTTAATAAATAACATTTTCCACATGTCTACTTTACATCAGCATAATTTCGGAAACAAAATTTGTTTTTCCTATGAAGTTATAAGGGTTAAAAGTTGACCAGCAATTTCTCATTTTTACAAAAAAATTTACAAAACCATTTTTTTAGGGACCACCTCACATTTGAAGTCACTTTGAGGGGTCTATATGGCAGAAAATACCCAAAAGTGACACCATTCTGAAAACTGCACCACTCAAGGTGCTCAAAACCACATTTAAGAAGTTTATTAACCCTTCAGGTGTTTCACAGCAGCAGAAGCAACACGGAAGGAAAAAATTATCATTTTACTTTTTAGTCACAAAAATGATCTTTCAGCAATATTTTTTTTAATTTCCCAAGGGTAAAAAGAGAAAATGGACCTAAAAAGTTGTTGTCCAATTTGTCCTGAGTATGCTGATACCCCACATGTGAGGGGGAACTACTTTTTGGGCACATGGCAGGGCTCAGTAGGAAAGGAGCGTCGTTTGACATTTTCAAGCTAAAATTGGCTGGAATTGAGATCGGACGCCATGTCGCGTTTGGTGAGCCCCTGATGTGCCTAAACAGTGGAAACCCCCCACAAGTGACCCCATTTTGGAAACTAGACCCCCTAAGGAACTTATCTAGATGTGTCATGAGCACTGTTATCCCCCAAGCGCTTCACAAAAGTTTATAATGCCCAGGCGTGAAAAAAAAAATCCTATTTTTTCCACAAACATGATCGTTTAGTCCCCAATTTTTTATTTTCTCAAGGGTAACAAGAGAAATTGGACCCCAAAAGTTGTTGTCCAATTTATCCTGAGTATGGTGATACCCCATATGTGGGGGTAAACCACTGTTTGGGCGCATGGCAGGGCTCAGAAGGAAAGGAGCACCATTTGACATTTTCAATCTAAAATTGGCTGGAATTGAGATCGGACGCCATGTTGCGTTTGGCGAGCCCCTGATGTGCCTAAACAGTGGAAAACCCCCACAAGTGACCCCATTTTGGAAACTAGACCCCCTAAGGAACTTATCTAGATGTGTCATGAGCACTTTTATCCCCCAAGTGCTTCACAAAAGTTTATAACGCCTGGGCGTGAAAAAAAAAATCCTATTTTTTCCACAAACATGATCGTTTAGTCCCCAATTTTTTATTTTCTCAAGGGTAGCAAGAGAAATTGGACCCCAAAAGTTGTTGTCTTATTTGTCCTGAGTACGCTGATACCCCATATGTGGGGGTAAACCACTGTTTGGGTGCATGGCAGGGCTCAGAAGGAAAGGAGCACCATTTGACATTTTCAAGCTAAAATTGGCTGGAATTGAGATCGGACGCCATGTCGCATTTGGCGAGCCCCTGATGTGCCTAAACAGTGGAAAACCCCCACAAGTGACCCCATTTTGGAAACTAGACCCCCTAAGGTACTTATCTAGATGTGTCGTGAGCACTTTTATCCCCCAAGTGCTTCACAAAAGTTTATAACGCCCGGGCGTGAAAAAAAAAAAATCCTATTTTTTCCACAAACATGATCGTTTAGTCCCCAATTTTTTTTTTCTCAAGGGTAGCAAGAGAATTTGGACCCCAAAAGTTGTTGTCCTATTTGTCCTGAGTACGCTGATACCCCATATGTGGGGGTAAACCACTGTTTGGGCCCATGGCAGGGATCAGAAGGAAAGGAGCACCATTTGACATTTTCAATCTAAAATTGGCTGGAATTGAGATCGGACGCCATGTCGCGTTTGCCGAGCCCCTGATGTGCCTAAACAGTGGAAAACCCCCACAAGTGACCCCATTTTGGAAACTAGACCCCCTAAGGAACTTATTTAGATGTGTCGTGAGCACTTTTATCCCCCAAGTGCTTCACAAAAGTTTATAACGCCCGGCGTGAAAAAAAAATCCTTTTTTTTCCACAAACATGATCGTTTAGTCCCCAATTTTTTATTTTCTCAAGGGTAACAAGAGAAATTGGACCCCAAAAAGTTGTTGTCTTATTTGTCCTGAGTACGCTGATACCCCATATGTGGGGGTAAACCACTGTTTGGGCGCATGGCAGGGCTCAGAAGGAAAGGAGCACCATTTGACATTTTCAAGCTAAAATTGGCTGGAATTGAGATCAGACGCCATGTCGCGTTTGGCGAGCCCCTGATGTGCCTAAACAGTGGAAATCCCCAACAAGTGACCCCATTTTGGAAACTAGACCCCCTAAGGAACTTATCTAGATGTGTCGTGAGCACTTTTATCCCCCAAGTGCTTCACAAATGTTTATAACGCCCGGGCGTGAAAAAAAATATCCTATTTTTCCCACAAAAATGATCATTTAGTCCCCAATTTTTAATTTTCCCAAGTGTAACAGGAGAAATTGGACCCAAAAAGTTGTTGTCCAATTTGTCCTGAGTACGGTAATACCCCACATGTGGGAGAAAACTACTGTTTAGGTACACTTCAGGGCTCGGAAGGGAAGTAGTGATGTTTTGAAAAGCAGACTTTTTGATGGAATGGTACGCGGTCATCATGTTCCGTTTGCAGAGCCCCTGATGTGCCTGAACAGTAGAAATCCCCCACAAGTGACCCCATTTTGGAAACTAGACCCCCTAAGGAACTTATCTAGATGTGTCATGAGCACTTTTATCCCCCAAGTGCTTCACAAAAGTTTATAACGCCCGGGCGTGAAAAAAAAATCCTATTTTTTCCCACAAAAATGATCATTTAGTCCCCAATTTTTAATTTTCCCAAGTGTAACAGGAGAAATTGGACCCCAAAAGTTGTTGTCCAATTTGTCCTGAGTACGCTGATTCGGGGCTCGGAAGGGAAGTAGTGATGTTTTGAAAAGCAGACTTTGATGGAATGGTCTGCGGGCATCATGTTCCGTTTGCAAAGCCCCTGATGTGCCTGAACAGTAGAAATCCCCCACAAGTGACCCCATTTTGGAAGCTAGACCTAATTGGGAACTTATCTAGGTGTGTGCTGAGAATTTTGAACCCCCAAGTGTTTCACTTAAATTTATAATGCCTGGGCGTGAAAATAAAATCCTATTTTTTCCCACAAAAATGATCATTTAGTCCCCAATTTTTAATTTTTCCAAGTGTAACAGGAGAAATTGGACCCCAAAAGTTGTTGTCCAATTTGTCCTGAGAACGTTGATACCCGACATGTGGGAAAAAATACTGTTTGGGCACACGTCGGGGCCCGGAAGGGATGTGGTGACGTTTTGGAAAGCAGACTTTGATGGAATGCAGGCGTCATGTTCCGTTTGCAGAGCCCCTGATGTGCCCAAACATTAAAAAAAAAACACAAGTGACATTTTGTAAACTAGACCCCCAATGAACTTAGATAGATGTGCCCCCTTTTTGGAACTAATCTACTGGTTCCTGTAAAGTAAATTAGTAGTGCATGGAGGTGTGGTACAATTTGAAGCAATCCTTCATACACAGGCCAGGTTTTTCGGGGCAGGTGTCGCATTGATAAATGGTGTCCTTGCGTATTCCCCTTTTGTAACACACTCGGCACCTTTTTTGCGACTTACCTCTTTTTCCAGTTTGCGGGACCTCCCCCGGGAAATGCTGACCTGGTACGATACGAGCACCTTCAGTTCCGGAAGTACTGGGGCCCGCTCTTTCCCTCGTGCCAAATATCAGGGCCTTAATCACTACCTCCTGGAACTGAAGGTACGACGTATCGGTGTGGCGTGCACATCGTGACAGCAGGAAAGCGTTTAGCATTGCCATTTGTACGATGTACACGGACAGCTTTTTGTACCACACCTTGGCCTTTCTCAAAGCACTGTACGGTTGGAGGAGTTGATCAGAGAGATCAACGCCCCACATGTTTTTGTTGTACCCCAGTACACAGTCAGGTTTGCTGACCTGTGTAGAGGTACCCCGTACAGTGCTGAGGGCACTGCCATCACCGTGTATGGTGGTCAAGAGAAGGACATCCCTCTTGTCCTTGTACTTGACCACCAGCAGGTGGTCGCTACATTGGGCTCTGCTTTCACCTTTTCTGAGCATCTGCCCAAGTAGCGTCTTTGGGAGGCCTCTCTGATTTTTGCGGACAGTACCGCAGGCTGCGGTACCTCGTGCAGAGAGGGATTTGTAGAGTGGGATGCTGGAATAAAAGTTATCAGTGTAGAGGTGATAACCTTTATCCAGCAGTGGGTGCACCAAATCCCACACTATTTTCCCACTCACTCCCAGGACAGGGGGACACTCAGGCGGTTCAATCCTGGTGTCCTTCCCTTCGTAGACTCTAAAGCTGTAGGTGTACCCTGAGGTACTCTCACACAGCTTGTAGAGTTTGATTCCATACCTGGCCCTCTTGCTGGGCAGGTATTGACGGAATCTGAGCCGCCCATTAAAATGAACCAAGGACTCATCCACGCAGATGTCCCTTTTGGGCACGTACACTTCACCAAACTTTTTGTTGAAGTGTTCGATGACCGGCCGAACTTTGAACAGACGGTCAAAGTTGGGGTCATCTCGTGGGGGACACTGTGCATTATCGGAATAATGCAGGAACTTATGGATGGCCTCAAAACGCGTTCGGACCATGACCATTCGGAACACTGGAGTGTTGTATAAAATATCAACGCTCCAATATTGCCGAATTTCTGGCTTCTTCAGGAGCCCCATATGAAGCATCAGGCCCCAAAACTGCATCATTTCAACTGTGTCTACAGGAGACCAGTTAGAATATGATGAACCGGTGTTTTGCTCCAAAAATTGACGAGCGTACAAATTAGTTTGCTCCACCATGAGGTTAACAAAATCCTCAGAGAAAAAGACTTTGAAAAAGTCTATTTCTGTGAGGCCGGTGGTGTCAAACCTGATTCCTGATTCTGCGACAAAATCAGGAATCAGTGGCTCGTAATTTTCGGGGGGCGAGGTCCATACGGGGTCCGAAGAGGGGCACGCTGGTTCATCTTCAGGAGTGGGCCCTGCCTCATCTTCATCTTCATGAATGATGGGCACTGCTTCTGTCCTGCGGCGTCTGCGTGGCGGTTCCGCAGGGCCGGAGGAGGAAGATGAGGAGGGGGAAGAGGATGAGGAAGAGGATGAGGAAGAATCAGAAAAACAAAGAAAAGTGGGATCCTCTCCCTCACTATCAGTGTCGGAGGCAAGGAAAGAATATGCCTCCTCCGCTGAATAGCGCTGTTGGGATGAACGGGACGAGCGGGACATTTTTTTTGTGAGTATGGTGCTTTTGTGTACTTCATTGGTAACTATGTGTACGTGTGGGGGGATAGTGTTCGGTGCAAACTATTCTGAAAAGAAAAAAAAAAAGAAAAGGCACGGATTAGACGCGGCGGCTGGGGGAGCGCACGGGGATGGGGGAAAAAAGAAAAGAAAAGGGAAGGCACAGATTAGACGCGGCGGCTGGGGGAGCGCACAGGGATGGGAGAAAAAAAAAGAAAAGACACGGATTAGACGCAGCGGCTGTGGGAGCGCACGGGGATGGGGGAAAAAAAAAAGAAAAGGGAAGGCACAGATTAGATGCGGCGGCTGGGGGAGCGCACAGGGATGGGAGAAAAAAAAAGAAAAGGCACGGATTAGACGCAGTGGCTGGGGGAGCGCACGGGGATGGGGGAAAAAAAAGAAAAGGGAAGGCACAGATTAGACGCGGCGTCTGGGGTAGCGCACAGGGATGGGAGAAAAAAAAAAAAGAAAAGGCAGAGATTAGACGCGGCGGCTGGGGGAGCGCAAGGGGATGAGGAAAAAAAAAAAAAAGAAAAGGCACGGATTAGACGCAGCGGCTGGGGGAGCGCACGGGGATGGGGTAAAAAAAAGTGAGCACGAGTGTTGATAGGTGAACTGCGTCACCAATCAACGCTCGGCGGCTGCTAAATTTGGGCACGGATACGGCGCAAGGTGGGGAAGGGGGGATGGGGGGATGGGGCAGGGGGGGATGGGGCAAGGGGGGATGGGGGGGATGAAGAGAGATCAGGCCAGGATCGGGGTATCAACACTTACAGTTTGTAGTCTCTCTTCTTTCTTCTCTCTTCTTTCTTCTTTCTTTAGCAAGAATTGTGGTGTCACAGGTTACTGTGGCACCACAAGTCTCAGCACAGGAGGGGATCTCTTAGCGTGACTGCTCTGAAGGAATCCTCACCAAGTGTGAGGATTCCTTCAGAGCAGTTACACAGGTCAGGGGCAGGTGAGACAGGACACAGAGCGGTCACACCGCTGCTGTGACCTGTGATTGGTGGGATCGATGAACACATCGATCCCACCAATCAGAGAAGGCCCTGGTGATGCCGGTGTTGCTAGGCACCAGCCTATGATCGGAGCTCACAGCTCCGATCATAGGCAGGTCACTGGCAGGTCACCAGCAGGTGACCGGCAGGTGACCAGCAGGTCACCAGCAGGTCACCATCAGGGCACAGCGCAGTCACACCGCTGCTGTGCCCTGTGATTGGCGCGATCAACGATCACATCGATCGCGCCAATCAGAGCTGGAGGATCCGGAGCACAGGAGGAAGGGTAGAGGGGGCTGCGGAGCGCGTTACAGGCAGGGCACAGCATGGTAACACCGCCGCTGTGCCCTGCGATTGGCGCGATCGATGTGATCGTCGATCGCACCAATCCGGGGGGTTTTAGCCGATGCCTGGTGTTGCCAGGCACTGGCCTAGGATCGAGTACATCGGTACTCGATCCTAGCCTGGGACCTCACTGTTTCAGCCAAATTGATTGGCTGAAACAATGAGAAAGGCTGCGATTGGCTGCTCAGAATTGAGCAGCCAATCACAGCGATCGGGAGGCCGGGGGGGCGGCGACAGGCCCTAGGATGCCGACACCATCTTCCTCCAGGTAAGATGGCGTCGGAATTTTAATGCGATCACTGCGACTTAAGTCGCAGTGTCGCATTAAAGGGCATGACGTACTATTCCGTCCTTGGGAAGTAGGGCCCACCCCACATGGATGGAATAGTACGTCTAATGACAGAAAGGGGTTAAAATTTCCTATAGGCCGAAAGCCTGAAGATTGAAGCACATGAGAAAAGCACAGGAGAACACCAAGGAGCGGCAGACACCGTTAGTAGGCCCAACCAAACTAGCAGGCCAAATGCAGTTTCATATTCAAAATATAGGCCGAAAGCCTGAAGATTGAAGCTCAGCTTTGTTCAGTGGAGGAGAAAAGCAAGGAGCGGCAGACACCGTTAGTAGGGACCAACCAAACAAGTAGGCCAAATGCAGTTCAAAATTTCCTATAGGCCGAAAGCCTGAAGATTGAAGCTCAGCTTTGTTCAGTGGAGGAGAACACCAAGGAGCGGCAGACACCGTTAGTAGGGCCCAACCAAACTAGTAGGCCAAATGCAGTTTAAAATTTCCTATAGGCCGAAAGCCTGAAGATTGAAGCTCAGCTTTGTTCAGTGGAGGAGAACACCAAGAAGTGGCAGACACCGTTAATAGGGCCCAACCAAACTAGTAGGCCAAATGCAGTTTAAAATTTCCTATAGGCCGAAAGCCTGAAGATTGAAGCTCAGCTTTGTTCAGTGGAGGAGAACACCAAGGAGCGGCAGACACCTTTAGTAGGGTTCAACCAATCTAGTAGGCCAAATGCAGTTTAAAATCTCCTACAGGCCAAAAGCAGGAAGATTGAAGCTCAGCTTTGTTCAGTGGAGGAGAACACCAAGGAGCGGCAGACACCTTTAGTAGGCCCAACCAAACAAGTAGGCCAAATGCAGTTTAAAATTTTCTATAGGCCGAAAGCCTGAAGATTGAAGCTCAGCTTTGTTCAGTGGAGGACAGCTGTATTGAGTGGCACAGACAGACACAGGTAGTAGGCCTAAAATAAAAAAGTAGGCTCAGTGCAGTTTAAAATAGGTTACAGGGGTACACAGGCAGCATTGGTTTGGTCAGCGGAGGACATTTGCAAGGAGTGGCGCAGACAGACTTACTAAGCCTGAAATAAAAAAGTAGGCTCAATGCAGTTTAAAATGGGTTACAGGGGTACACAGGCAGCATTGGTTTGGTCAGCGGAAGATGATTGCAAGGAGTGGCGCAGACTTACTAGGCCTAAAATAAAAAAGTAGGCTCAATGCAGTTTAAAATAGGTTACAGGGGTACACAGGCAGCATTGGTTTGGTCAGCGGAGGACGATTGCAAGGAGTGGCGCAGACTTACTAGGCCTAAAATAAAAAAGTAGGCTCAATGCAGTTTAAAAT
Source organism: Ranitomeya variabilis (assembly GCF_051348905.1). Taxonomy (NCBI): domain Eukaryota; kingdom Metazoa; phylum Chordata; class Amphibia; order Anura; family Dendrobatidae; genus Ranitomeya; species Ranitomeya variabilis. Next base: position 1,022,313,738 of record NC_135233.1, on the reverse strand, counting down.
AGGTTACAGGGGTACACAGGCAGCATTGGTTTGGTCAGCGGAGGACGATTGCAAGGAGTGGCGCAGACAGACTTACTAGGCCTAAAATAAAAAAGTAGGCTCAATGCAGTTTAAAATAGGTTACAGGGGTACACAGGCAGCATTGGTTTGGTCAGCGGAGGACGATTGCAAGGAGTGGCACAGACTTACTAGGCCTAAAATAAAAAAGTAGGCTCTATGCAGATCTAAACTGGTAACAGGAGTAAACTGGCGGCACTGCTTTGTTCGGTGGAGGACAACTGGAAGAAGTGGCTGACACAGTAAGTTGGCCAAAATAGTAAAGTGGGCTAAATGTCTGAAAAAAAAAAATGTTCCTAAATAAACAGGTGGCAAAGCTAGGTACAGGGGTGGGTTCCTCTGCTGAGTAGCAGACAGTGGTAGTTCGCGCACAGTATTCACAGGTCTAAATGGAGGGCAGGGCCCCTGTATATATTTACTATCATCTATTATTTCAACAAATTTGTATTGGCAGTGCCATTGAAGGATTTAACAGCACAGACTAAACAGTGGTGGAGCAGTGAGAGGTAAGTTTTGCAAGTGGTAGAGCACTGTTTGAGCTGGGGGGGAACACTCTCTCGTGGGCGGCGGTACTGGCCCAGGGCCCCTCATATTACGACGGTGTGTCTGACGTTGGGTGTGCACCACCACCGCCAGAGACACTTCATTGTACTATGAGCGACCTTGTGCCAGTGCCATCGGCCAAAAGTGGGCACACCCACCTGTCCAGGTAAGAGGAGGCCAAAAGCAAGACATTTTTCAGGCAAGCTACGTGTCAGCAGGGGAAGGTGGGGCAAAATAATTAGAAATCCATGATTGGTTCATTTTAATGAAGGTTAGATCATCAACATTTTTCTGTAGCCAGACGAGTCCTTTTTTCGGTCAGTATTGAACCAGCAGCACTGAAGACTCTTTGTGATAGCACACTAGCAGCTGGGCAAGCGAGCTCCTGTAATGCATATTATGCCAATTCAGGCCAGGTGTCTATTTTAGTTGCCCAGTAATCAAAGGGGAATGACCTGTGAGGGAGAACATCGATAAGGGAGGAAAAATAGTTCGTAACCATACTGGACAAATGTTGTCTCCTGTCACTTTGAATTGATGCAGCAGTACCTGTCGTGTCTGCGGTCATTGCGAAATTACTCCACAACCTGGTCAAAAAACCCCTCTGTGCAACGCCACTTCTGATTTGTGCACCTCTAACACCTCTGCCATGTTGCCCCCTGCAGCACGTCTGAGAACCATCACCGCCGCTGTGTGCTGGGAATGCCTGAAACAAACGGTCTACAAGAGTTGCTTGTTTGGTAGCCAATATTTGCTCAAGGTTCTCATGTAGCATATTTTGCAATTTCCCTTTATAGCGTGGATCCAGGAGGCAGGCCAACCAGTAATCGTCATCAGTCATCATTTTGATAATGCGGGGGTCCCTTTTTAGGATACGCAAGGCATAATCAGCCATGTGGGCCAATGTTCCAGGTGTCAAATCACTGCTTGTGCTGGGTTGAGGAGCACTTTCTGACAAATCAACATCACTTGTGGAGCGCCCCCACTGCCGCAGGGCCGAGGGGCACCCGGTACCGGGCCTCTCTGTCTCGGTTCTGGGATTGTCACGGTGGCTAGGCCCGGTCCGTGACCCTGCTGAGGGGCGTCCAGTGAAAGTTGCCAATGTGAGGATGTTGTGGTGTGGTGTAGGTCGCGGTGAATAATGAGGACACCAGGTTGCAGTCTCTTTACCTCTTTACTGAAGGCTTCAGGATCCTGTCCGGAATACGGTCAACCGGGTTACCTGAGTCAGGCCGGTCCGATGGCACCTCCAGAGTTCCCTTTGCAGGTGGAAATCTGTGCCTACCTTCTAGCGCTTGTGTGTTGTAGTCCTTCCCTGCTGTGCTTACGGGATAGTCCTCACAACTGTTGTGTCTGTTTCTGAAGTTCCCTCACAACTCGATTATGATGTTCTTCTTCGTCCCCCAGATGATATGGCTAGGACGCACCCGTATGACAGGTAGGCTCGGAGGTCTTCCGGGACCCTAGAGTCGCCCCTCTCCAAATGTTGCCCCCTGTGTCTGCTTAGGTGATTTTGGGTGAGACAGCCCGCCTATAACTGACTGTCTTGCCGTAGGTTTGAAGTAAGGCCTGGAGCTCAATACTTCCTCGGCGTTTCTGGCCACCGGCTGCGCGCCTCAGTAGGATGTTGCCTCGTCTTACAGCACGACTCCTACTGGTGTTTCTCTTTGTTGCGTTGACCTCGTTTCTCACTCAGCAGAATAAACCTCGCTTCTTGTCCTTTCTTGGGGTACCGCCGCAATGAAGTGCAGGCGCGGTCCCGTAACATTCTTTCTGTTCGCTAGGCCTCTGTCAGGATCCCACCCCTGACAGGGACCCCCCTGAATCTTCCCCTGCAACACCCTCTGCCACAGGATGTTGCCTGGTTCCAACCCAGTCAGCTTCTCTCTAACTTCCTATCTAACCCCCAGTTTTACCAGACTGTGAGGAGTGGCCTAATACATAGCACCCTTAGCTCCCCCTGGAGGCCAGACCGTGAAGTGTATTGGTGTCTGTGATACCTGGTCAGGTGAACTCCTTCAGTGCCATCAGACGTACCATAGCCCCCCTCAGCGGCGGAGCATCAGTACTGCAACGACCAAGACTCTGGGGCGCTGCACTTGTCTCCCGCAAAAACCCTGTACCTGACCTTGCAACGCCACCAGTTTCTATTGCCCCCTGAGAAGCTTCCTCCTCCCATAAATATTCATCCCCATCATCCTCCTCCTCCTCCTCCTCTTCGTCTGCCACCTCGTCCAGGAGAGTTCCCTGCGCAGACAATGGCTGACTGTCATCAAGGCTTCCCTTATCCTCGGCTTCAGATGCCTGCTCCTTAATGTGCGTCAAACTTTGCATCAGCAGACGCATTAGTGGGATGCTCATGCTTATGATGGCTTCGTCTGCACTTACCAGCTGTGTGCATTCCTCAAAACACTGAAGGACTTGACAGAGGTCTTGTAGCTTCGACCACTGCACACCTGACAACTCCATGTCTACCATCCAACTGCCTGCCCGTGTATGTGTATCCTCCCACAAATACATTACAGCACGCCTCTGTTCGCACAGCCACTGAAGCATGTGCAGTGTGGAGTTCCACCTTGTTGCAATGTCGATTATTAGGCGGTGCTGGGGAAGCTTCAACGATCGCTGATGGTTCTGCATACGGCTGGAGTGTAGGGGCGACCGGTGGATGTGCGAGCAAAGTCTTCGCTCCTTCAGGAGCAGGGCTGGTAACCCCCGGATAACTTTTCAGGAAGCACTGCACCACCAGGTTCAAGGTGTGAGCCAGGCAAGGTATGTGTTTCAGTTGTGAAAGGGCTATGGCAGCCATAAAATTCCTTCCGTTATCACTGACTACCTTGCCTGCCTCAAGATGTACACTGCCCAGCCATGAATGAGTTTCTTGCTGCAAGAACTTGGCCAGAACTTCCGCGGTGTGTCTGTTGTCACTCAAACACTTCATTTCCAACACAGCCTGCTGACGCTTACCACTAGCTGTTCCATAATGGGACACCTCGTGTGCAACACTGGCAGCTGTGGATGGAGTGGTCATGCGACCGCGCTCTGTGGACGAGCTTTCGCTTCTGCTGTAGGACGAGGAGGAGGGGTGGCGAACGCCTACAGCCAACTGTTTCCTAGACCGTGGGCTAGGCAGAACTGTCCCACTATGGCTGCCCCCTGTGGACTCTGCATCCACCACATTAACCCAGTGTGCTGTGATGGACACGTAACGTCCCTGGCCATGCCTACTGGTTCATGCATCTGTTGTGAGGTGCACCTTTCTACTGACTGATTGCCTGAGTGCATGGACAATGCGGTCTTTGACATGCTGGTGAGGGGCTGGGATGGCTTTTCTCACAAAGAAGTGTCGACTGGGTAGGTCATAGCGTGGTACTGTGTAGGCCATCAGGGCTTTGAAAGCTTCGCTTTCAACCAACCGGTAGGGCATCATCTCTAACGAGATTAGTCTAGCAATGTGGGCGTTCAAACCCTGTGTACGCGGGTGAGAGGATGAGTACTTCCTTTTCCTAATGAGAGTCTCTTGTAGGGTGATCTGGACTGGAGAGCTGCATATGGTGGAACTAGCGGGGTGGTGGTGGACATGGCAGATTGAGAGAGGGTTGGTGAGGGTATTCTTGCTGTTGGCCTACATACAGTGTTTCCTACCAACAACCTGGTGATTTCCTGACTGATTTGGCCTTGCGACGATACCTCCACATTTGCTGCAGGTGGTGTCCTAAATGGTGGGCTTACAGTGAGGGAAGTGCAGCACCCCAGAGTCCTGGTCATTGCAGTACTGACGCTCCGCCACTAAGGGGAGTGATGGTACGTCTGATGGCACTAAAGGAGTTCACCTGACCAGGTATCACAGTCATACATTACACTTCACACTCTGGCCACCAGGGGGAGCAAAGGGTTCTATGTATTAGGCCACTCCTCACAATCTGGTAAAACTGGGGGCTGGATAGGAAGTTAGCCAGAAGCTGACTGGGTTGGATCCAGGCAACATCCTGTGGCAGAGGGTGTTGCGGGGGAAGATTCAGGGGGGTCTCTGTCAGGGATGGGATCCTGACAGTGGCCTAGCGAAAAGAACAGAACGTTACGGAGCTGCACCTGCACCCGTTGCGGCGGCATCTTAAGAAAGGAAACGAAGCAAAGTTTATTGTGGAGAAGTGAGAAACGAGATCGCAGCAAAAAGGAGATAAACCAGTAGGAGTCGTGCCTTAAGATAGTGACAACATCCTACTGAGGCGCGTAGCCGGTGGCCGGAACGCCGAGAAAGTATTGGGCTCCAAGCAGTACTTCAAACAGCGGCAGGACAGTTGATTATAGGTTGGCTGTCTCACCTAAAACACCTAAGCAGACATAGGAGGCAATTGTGGGAGAGGGGCGACTCTAGGGTCCCGGAAGAACTCCAGGCCTACCCGTCATACGGGTGCGTCCTAGCTCTGGGGGACGGAGAAAGAACATCAGAACAGATACGAGTTGTGAGAAAGAACATCAGAAACAGACACAACAGTTGTGAGGACTATCCCGTGGTGCTCAGCAGGGAGGTACTACAACACACAGGCGCTAGAAGGTAGGCACTGATTTCCACCTGCAAAGGAAACTCTGGATGTGCCTTCGGACCGGCTGGTCTCAGCCAGCCCTGTTAGCAGTACTCTGGATTGCAGATCCCGAAGCCTTCAGTAAAGAGGTAAAGGGAATGCAACCCTGTGTCCTCGTTATTCATCGCGACCTGCACCACGCACCATCATCACACCTTTCATTGGACGCCCCTTAGCAGGGTCACGGACCGGGTCTAGCCACCGTGACAACCCCAGGACCGAGACAGAGAGGCCTGGTACCGAGTACCCCGTGGCCCTGCGTCTGGGGGTGCTCCAGAAGCAATGTACCGTTGCTGACTAGCTTCATTCTGAGTGGGTGCACCTACATTGCGGGACGTTTGGTAGTTAGTCCAGGGTTGCAAGTGCACGCTGGTTAAATGTCTACGCATGCACGTTGTATTTAAATTTTTGACATTCTGCCCTCTGCTAAAGGTCCTTGAGTATTTCTTACAGATAACTTTGCACTGATTATTCGGATCTTGGTTAAAAAATTGCCAGACTGCACTCTTCCTACTATCGAATACCTTTTCAGGCATTGCACGCTGTGCTACTTTCACTGGATGGCCACGCTGTCCTAAAACTGTTTTTGGTTTTGACACACGGTTTTGGCCAGATACGGGCCTGCCAGATGAAAGCTGTTGCGATGTTGATGCCTGCTGCGGCTCATACTCCTCCGCTTCAGAGCTACTGCCAGCGGCGCCCTGTTCCCCCAATGGCTGCCAATCGGGGTCAACAACTGGGTCATCTATAACCTCCTCTTCAATGTCCTGTGCACCTTCCTCTGTGTCACCGTGTAAGGTGCTATAGCGTTCGGGACGGGGCACCATAGTCTCATCAGGGTCAGATTCTGTCTCAGTACACTGCGAGGGCAATGTTGTGATCTGAGTCAATGGAACAGCATAATAACCTAGCTGTGGCTGTGCATCTGTGCACTCCATGTCCGATTCATCTTGTAATGGCCTCTTAACAATTTCCCTTTCTAACCCAGGCACGGTATGTGTAAAGAGCTCCATGGAGTAACCTGTTGTGTCGCCTGACGCATCCTTCACTGTTGTTCTGGGTGAAGGACACAAGGAAGTGACTTGTTCCTGACCGTGAGCATCCACTGACGACTCGCTGCTTTTAAATTTTGAACTTTCCGAAGAGGAGGCGAAAGAGCTAGAGGCTGAGTCAGCAAGGAAAGCCAAAACTTTTTCCTGCTGCTCCGGCTGTAAAAGTGGTTTTCCTACTCCCAGAAAAGGGAGTGTTCGAGGCCTTGTGTAGCCAGACGATGACGCTGGCTCAACAACTTGAGCCTTAGGTGCTATTTTGCTTTTCCCACTACCACCAGATGCTCCACCACCACCACCACCATCATCATTACCAGCTGGCAATGACCGCCCACGGCCACGACCTCTTCCACCAGACTTCCTCATTCTTGGGAAAATGTAACCAAACTAACAACCGTTATATGGTCCTGTAAAACAAGGTAGAAGGTGTATGTAAACTTGTTGTGAATTTAAATCTCCCTTTCTATATGTGTGGGAGACTGCTGCAAAAATCAGGCCCACTGTATTACACTACACAGTGTACATGGCAGAAAGTGGCTGGCAGATATAAGCCAAACAGAAAGTACGCAGATGCACTTAGTGGCAATATAAATCTCCCTTTTTATGTGTGGGACACTGCAGCAAAAAAAACCCAGGCCCACTGTATTACACTAAACAGTATAAGTGGCAGAAAGTGGCTGGCAGATATACGCCAAACAGAACTGACGCAGATGCACTTAGTGGCAATATACAGTAAATCTCCCTTTTTATGTGTGGGGCACTGCACCAAAAAAAAAAACATGTCCACTGTATTACACTACACAGTATAAGTGGCAGAAAGTGGCTGGCAGATATACGCCAAACAGAACTGACGCAGATGCACTTAGTGGCAATATAAATCTCCCTTTTTATGTGTGGGAGACTGCTGCAAAAAAAACAGGCCCACTGGAAATATATTTTAAAAAAAGGGACTGTACTACAATAACAATCTCCCTACAATGATCTCAGGACAAGTATGACAGCCAGCAATAAAAAGGACTGCTGCACACAAAAATGTGGACAAATAAACAATAGAACTGTGCAGAAAGGAGCAACAGGACTTTTGCTTTAAAAAAAGGAGTTGGTTTGCACAGTGGCGTAGAAACAGCAATGCAGCTATCAGGGAGCCTTATAAGCTACAGAGCTGATGCACAGAAATCTAGTCTCCACTGTCCCAACAAAGAAAAGGTGGTGTTGGTGCAGTGCCCCAGATTCCTGGTCGTTGCAGTATTGTCGCTCTGCCACAAGGGGGAGTGATGGTACGTCTGATGGCACTAAAGGGGTTCACCTGACCAGGTATCACAGTCACACACTACACTTCACACTCCGGCCACCAGGGGGAGCAAAAGGTTCTATGTATTAGGCCACTCCTCACACTCTGGTAAAACTGGGAGTCGGATAGGAAGTTAGGGAGAAGCTGACTGGGTTTTGCTCAGGTAACATCTAGTGAGAGAGAGAGTTGCTTGGGAAGACTCAGGGAGGCCCTTGTCAGGGGTGGGATCCTGGCAGTGGCCTAGCACGAGACAGATCGTTACGGAGCCGTGCCTGCACCTCATTGCGGCGGCATCCTAAGAAAGGACACGAAGCAAAGTATATTGTGGAGAAGTGAGAAACGAGATCACAGCACAAAGGAGATAGAACCAGGAGGAGTCGTGCCCCAAGATCGGCAACATCCTTGCGAGGAAGTAATAGGCTCTATGCATTACTTTGAACTACGGCAGGGCAGTTAACTCTAAATTGGCTGTCTCACCTTTACACCTAATGAAGACAACGGAGGCAATTGTGGGAGAGGGGTGTCTCTAGGGTCCCTTTAAAATAACTCCAGGCCTACCCCGTCTGTTGTGAATTCTGCTCTTGGGCTCCCTCCGGTGGTTGTTAGTGGTAGTGCAGTTGTTTTGGGGTTGTAATCCAGGGCAGGTGTTTCTGCTATTGCAGCTCTACTAGGTATTTAGGTGTGCAGGATCCATTACTCCTGGCCAGTTGTCCATTGTTCTTGGAGGGATTGCATCTCTCTCTGGTTCCTCATACTCTGCTGCCAATTCAACTAAGATAAGTGTCTGTTTTTTCTTCCTCTTCTGAAATTCCAGAGTTTTTGTCTTATTTTCAGGATGTATTCGATGAGCCCAAGTACAGTTCCCTTCCACCGCATAGGGACTGTGATTGTGCTATTGAATTGATTCCAGGCTGTAAGTTTCCTAAGGGCCGACTTTTCAACCTGTCTGTGCCTGAACATACCACTATGCGGAGTTATGTTAAGGAGTCTTTGGAGAAAGGGCATATTCGGCCATCTTCTTCACCGTTGGGAGCGGGATTATTTTTTGTTGCTAAGAAGGATGGCTCCTTGAGACCCTGTATTGATTATCGCCTCTTGAATAAAATCACGGACAAGTTTCAATACCCTTTACCTCTGCTTTCCGATTTGTTTGCTAGGATTAGGGGGGCAAGTTGGTTTACTAAAATTGACCTTCAGGGGGCATATAATCTTGTTCGTATTAAGCAGGGTGATGAATGGAAAACTGCGTTTAATACGCCCAAAGGCCATTTTGAATACCTTGTGATGCCATTCGGGCTCTCTAATGCTCCATCTGTTTTTCAGTCCTTCATGCATGATATCTTCTGGACTTATCTTGATAAATTATTGATTATATATTTGGATGACATTTTGATTTTTTCCGATGATTGGGAGTCTAATGTGAAGCAGGTCAGGATGGTATTTCAGATCCTTCGTGATAATGCTTTGTTTGTGAAGGGGTCTAAGTGTCTCTTTGGAGTGCAGAAGGTTTCTTTTTCGGGCTTCATTTTTTCTCCCTCATCTATCGAGATGGATCCGGTTAAGGTTCAGGCCATTCATGATTGGATTCAACCCACATCCGTGAAGAGCCTTCAGAAATTTTTGGGCTTTGCTAATTTTTATCGCCGGTTCATTGCTAACTTCTCCAGCGTGGTTAAACCCTTGACCGATTTGACGAAGAAAGGCGTTGATGTAACGAATTGGTCCTCTGCAGCTGTCTCTGCCTTTCAAGAGCTTAAACGCCGATTTACTTCTGCCCCGGTGTTGCGTCAACCGGATGTTTCTCTTCCGTTTCAGGTTGAGGTTGATGCTTCTGAGATTGGCGCAGGGGCCGTTTTGTCCCAGAGGGATCCTGTTGGTTCCTTGATGAAACCATGTGCATTCTTTTCCCGTAAGTTTTTGCCTGCCGAACGCAATTATGATGTCGGCAATCGGGAATTGTTGGCTATGAAGTGGGCGTTTGAGGAGTGGCGACATTGGCTTGAGGGAGCTAAGCACCGTATTGTGGTCTTGACCGATCATAAGAATCTGATTTACCTCGAGTCTGCCAGACGGCTGAATCCTAGACAGGCTCGATGGTCCTTGTTTTTTTCCCGTTTTGATTTCGTGGTCTCGTATCTTCCGGGATCTAAGAATGTTAAGGCTGATGCCCTCTCTAGGAGTTTTTTGCCTGATTCTCCTGAGGTCCTTGAACCGGTCGGCATTCTGAAAGAAGGGGTGGTCCTCTCTGCCATTTCCCCTGATTTACGACGGGTTCTTCAGGAATTTCAGGCTGACAAACCTGACCGCTGTCCGGTGGGGAAACTGTTTGTTCCTGACAGATGGACTAGTAGAGTGATTTCTGAGGTTCATTGTTCTGTGTTGGCTGGCCATTCTGGTATTTTTGGTACCAGAGATTTGGTTAGTAGGTCATTTTGGTGGCCTTCTTTGTCAAGTGATGTGCGTTCTTTTGTGCAGTCCTGTGGGACGTGTGCGCGGGCCAAGCCTTGTAGTTCCCGTGCTAGTGGGTTGCTTTTGCCATTGCCGGTCCCTGAGAGGCCCTGGACGCATATTTCTATGGATTTTATTTCTGATCTTCCGGTTTCCCAGAGGATGTCGGTTATTTGGGTGGTTTGTGACCGGTTCTCTAAGATGGTTCATTAGGTGCCTTTGCCTAAATTGCCTTCCTCTTCAGATTTGGTTCCGTTGTTTTTTCAGCATGTAGTTCGTTTGCATGGTATTCCGGAGAATATTGTGTCCGACAGAGGTTCCCAGTTTGTTTCTAGGTTTTGGCGGGCCTTTTGTGCTAGGCTGGGCATTGATTTGTCTTTTTCTTCCGCATTTCATCCTCAGACAAATGGCCAAACCGAGCGAACTAATCAGACCCTGTAGACTTATTTGAGATGCTTTGTGTCTGCTGATCAGGATGATTGGGTGGCTTTCTTGCCATTGGCCGAGTTTGCCCTTAATAATCGGGCTAGTTCGGCTACTTTGGTTTCGCCCTTCTTTTGTAATTTTGGTTTTCATCCTCGTTTTTCTTCAGGGCAGGTTGAGCCTTCTGACTGTCCCGGTGTGGATTCTGTGGTTGACAGGTTGCAGCAGATTTGGGCTCATGTGGTGGACTGTTGTGATCCGGTGACCTTGGAGCCGCATGAGACTTTCTCAGGAGTAGGTGGAACCTATACTGACCGCAATCCCTAAACTGACACCGCAACTAGAAGTAGCCGTGGGATGTACCTAACAATCCTAGACACCTCGACACAGCCGGAGGACTAAAGACCCCTATAGATGGAAATGGGAATCCTATCTTGCCTCAGAGCAGAACCCCAAAGGATAGACAGCCCCCCACCGTGATCTTATTCAAGAGGAGATAATCAATACAGGGTCTCAAGGAGCCATCCTTCTTAGCAACAAAAAAAAAACCCGCTCCCAATGGTGAAGAAGATGGCCGAATATGCCCCTTCTCCAAAGACTCCTTAATATAACTCGGCATGGCGGTATGTTCAGGCACAGACAGGTTGAAAAGTCGGCCCTTGGGAAACTTACAGCCTGGAATCAAGTCAATAGCACAATCACAGTCCCTATGCGGTGGAAGGGAACTGGACTTGGGCTCATCGAATACATCCTGAAAATCAGACAAAAACTCTGGAACCTCAGAAGAGGTGGAAGAGGAGATTGACATCAAAGGAACGTCATTATGAACCCCCTGACAACCCCAACTAGTCACAGACATAGACTTCCAATCCAACACAGGATTATGTATCTGCAACCATGGAAAACCCAGCACAATAGCATCATGCAAATTATGCAACACCATCTTCCTGATGGGCATGCACATGGTCACCTGTGTCCAAAACTGGGGTTTATTTTTAGCCAAAGGTGTAGCATCAATGCCCCTTAAAGGAATAGGGTTCTGCAAAGACTGCAAGGGGAAACCACAACGCCTGGCAAATTCAAAGTCCATTAAGTTCAAAGCGGCGCCTGAATCCACAAACGCCATGACAGAAAATGAAGATAATGAGCAGATCAAGGTCACAGATAACAGAAATTTAGGTTGTACAGTACTGATGGTAACTGAACTAGCGATTCTCTTTGTACGCTTAGGGCAGACTGAAATGACATGAGAAGCATCGCCACAATAAAAACACAACCTATTCTGACGTCTGAATCCTTGTTGCTCCGCTCTAGACAGAACCCTATCACACTGCATAGGCTCAGGCATCTGCCCCGAGGACAACGCCACAGCGCGCACAGTTCTGCGCTCCCGCAAGCGCCGATCAATCTGAATGGCCAGAGACATAGAATCACTCAGACCAACAGGCGTGGGAATCCCCACCATAACATCTTTAACAGATTCAGAAAGACCCTTTCTGAAAACTGCAGCCAAAGCATCATCATTCCATTTAGTCAGCACAGACCATTTTCTAAATTTCTGACAATACAATTCTGCCGCTTCTTGACCCTGAGACAGGGCCAACAAGGTCTTCTCCGCTTCATCCACAGAATTTGGTTCATCATATAATAATCCGAAAGCCTGAAGAAAGGCGTCTACATTAAGCAAGGCCGGATTCCCAGATTCCAGGGAAAATGCCCAATCCTGAGGATCGCCACGCAACAGGGAGATGACAATTTAACTTGCTGAATGGGATCACCAGAGGAACGAGGTTTCAGAGCAAAAAACAGTTTACAGTTGTTTTTAAAACTCAAAAATTTGGACCTGTCCCCAAAAAACAAATCAGGAGTAGGAATCCTAGGCTCTAAAACCGGAGTCTGAACAATATAATCAGAAATACCCTGTACCCTAGCAGCAAGCTGGTCTACACGAGAAGCCAATCCCTGAACATCCATGCTAGCACCAGACTCCTCAGCCACCCAGAGAAAAAGAGGGAAGAAGAGACAAAGCAGGTTACAGAAAAAAAAATGGCTCAACACCTTTCTTCCCTTCTTCTGAGATGCATTTAACTCATTGTTGGCCAGTTGTACTGTTGTGATCCGGTGACCTTGGAGCCGCATGAGACTTTCTCAGGAGTAGGTGGAACCTATACTGACCGCAATCCCTAAACTGACACCGCAACTAGAAGTAGCCGTGGGATGTACCTAACAATCCTAGACACCTCGACACAGCCGGAGGACTAAATACCCCTATAGATGGAAATGGGAATCCTATCTTGCCTCAGAGCAGAACCCCAAAGGATAGACAGCCCCCCACAAATATTGACTGTGAGTATTAGAGGAAAGACACAAGCAGGCAGAAAACAGGGTTTAGCAAAAGAGGTCACTCTAGCTAAACAGGAAAGGATAGGACAGAATGCTAAGCGGTCAGTAATAAAACCCTGAAAATATCCACAGCAGATAATACAAAAATTCCACCATCTAACTAAAGACATGGAACGTATATCTGCATCTCCTGAGAATCCAACTTGACTGGAAAAACCCTGGCACAGTCTAAGCTGGACAAGAACAAACAATGAATAGCACTGATCTGTAAAGCACACAGCATGAGTGCTGCAGAAACAAAAACCAGACACTTATCTTTGCTGAATTGGCAGCAGGGCAGGAGGAATCAGACTGAGATCCAAACCTTACAAGAACAATGGACAACTGGCAAGGACTAATGAATCCTGCAACCTTAAATACCCCAGTCAGCACTGCAATCAGCAGGGACACCTGTCCAGGATTGCAACCCAGGGAAAACTGTATTACCACCAACAACCACCGGAGGGAACTCAAGAGCAGAATTCACAACGGTGGACAATTTGGTGTTGTCTCAGGAGGAGGCTCAGCGTTTTGCTAACCGTCGTCCGTGTGTTGGTTCCCGGCTTCGGGTTGGGGATTTGGTCTGGTTGTCTTCCCGTCATGTTCCTATGAAGGTTTCTTCCCCTAAGTTTAAGCCTCGGTTTATTGGTCCTTATAGGATTTCTGAGATTATCAATCCGGTGTCTTTTCGTTTGGCCCTTCCGGCCTCTTTTGCCATCCATAATGTTTTCCATAGATCTTTATTGCGGAAATATGTGGTGCCCGTTTTTCCCTCTGTTGATCCTCCTGCTCCTGTGTTGGTTGATGGGGAGTTGGAGTATGTGGTTGAGAAGATTTTGGATTCTCGCCTTTCGAGGCGGAGGCTTCAGTACCTTGTCAAATGGAAGGGTTATGGCCAGAAGGATAATTCTTGGGTTTTTGCCTCTGATCTCCATGCTGCTGATTTGGTCCGTGCCTTTCATCTGGCTCGTCGTGATCGGCCTGGGGGCTCTGGTGAGGGTTCGGTGACCCCTCTTCAAGGGGGGGTACTGTTGTGAATTCTGCTCTTGGGCTGCCTCCGGTGGTTGTTAGTGGTAGTGCAGTTGTTTTGGGGTTGTAATCCAGGGCAGGTGTTTCTGCTATTGCAGCTCTACTAGGTATTTAGGTGTGCAGGATCCATTACTCCTGGCCAGTTGTCCATTGTTCTTGGAGGGATTGCATCTCTCTCTGGTTCCTCATACTCTGCTGCCAATTCAGCTAAGATAAGTGTCTGTTTTTTTGTCTCTGTGCACACATGCAGTGTGCTTTGCAATTCAGTGCAATTCATTGTGTTTTTGTCCAGCTTAGACTTTGTTTGGATTTTTCAGTCATGCTGGATTCTCAGGAGTTGCAGATATACTTGCTATGTCTTTAGTTAGATGTAGAATATTTGTATTTTCTGCTGTGGATATTTTTAGGATTTTAATACTGACCGCTTAGAATTCTGTCCTATCCTTTTCTATTTAGCTAGAAGTGCCTCTTTTGCTAAATTCTGTTTTTCTGCCTGCGTGTGCCTTTCCTCTTATACTCACAGTCAATATTTGTGGGGGGCTGCCTATCCTTTGGGGTTCTGCTCTGAGGCAAGATAGAATTCCCATTTCCACCTATAGGGGTATTTAGTCCTCCGGCTGTGTCGAGGTGTCTAGGACATGTTAGGTACACCCCACGGCTACTTCTAGTTGCGGTGTCAGTTTAGGGTTTGCGGTCATTACAGGTACCACCTACTCCTGAGAAAGTCTCATGCGGCTCCAAGGTCACCGGATCATAACACCCGTCATATGGGTGCGTCCTATCCAAACCATCTGGGGGACGGAGAGAAAGAACAGAAACATGCACGACAGTTGTGAGGACTATCCTGTGGTGCTCAGCAGGGAAGTACTACAACACACAGGCGCTAGTAGGAAGGCTACTGATTTCCACCTGCAAAGGGAACTCTGGATGTGCCTTCGGACCGGCCGGTCTCAGCCAGCCCTGTTAGCAGTGCTCTGGATTGCGGATACCGAAGCCTTCAGTAAAGAGGTAAAGAGACTGCAACCCTGTGTCCTCGTCATTTACTGCGACCTACACCATTACCATCTACTCATCAAGGGAAGCCCTGGGGACATACTTCACCTGTGGGAAGTTACAACATCTAGCTGCCATTCCATCACCCCAGCGGACCCCTAGCAGCGTCGGTCACCCTGACCGAATACCACAGGTGGCGTCAAGAACACTTGACAAACTCTCACCTACACCTTTATTTGGGCGCCCCTTAGCAGGGCCACGGACCGGGTCGGGCCACCATGACACCCCTAGAACCGAGACCGAGGGACCCGGTACCGAGTACCCTGCTGCCCTGCGTTTGGGGGCCACTCCAAACTTGGCATCCCAAACAGGATCTACTTAAGCCCGAGAATCGGGTCATGTGTGCCTTGGAACTGTGACTGAACTGTGTTTGAATCGTGATTTATTGCAAAGACTGTGTATTGCTATTTGCCGCCAAAAAATTCCCGCCGAAACTGCCGCCATTACAGCGCCACGAGGGGCGCAGGAGAAGAAGAAGGGCATGGATTTGTGGGTGTGAACGAACTGAAGAGCGCGAAGAACAATGGCCTCCCAGTCTAAGTATTTCTGTACCTTGAGGACGTGTCCGTCAGCAGCCGAGATCCGCCTCCTGATTCTCAATGGAGGGCGGAGACAAAGAAAGCGAAACCGCCCACGAAGGAGAGAGCGGGAAAAGGACCAAGAAGAAGCCAGCCACGTGGGAGACGCCATGGCCAGCCGCCTGGGACCGGAGCGTGGGGTCGGAACAGAGGACTCCCCCAGCCATCTGGAGGGACACCGCGGCCAGGCATCACCCGTTGGCCTTGACTTCCTGCCGACCGGCATGGAAGAGCTCAGTGACCAACTCCTGCGGACGCAGCTGAGCACTGAGGCTGGGTGGAAGAAGACCTTTATCGGGAGCCTCACCAGATGTCTGTCGGCAGCCTCGTCTGGTCCAGAGCAAGAAAGATGTTCCAGCGCTCCGAAGCCAGAAAGCAAGGCCCTGCCAGAAAGCGAGATGCTGCAAACAGAGATGACGACACCGCAGCACAAGGCCCCGCAACCAGCGTTCCAGACTTCAGCGGAGACGGAGCAGACCGACACCGGAGGGACCGCATCTGAAGCAGGTATGAGGGACAACCCTGCCATGATGACCGACACCACTCCAGCGACTGCTCCTGCCCCAGCTACTGGCCCCGCTACAGTGACCAATCTTACCGCAACCCCTCAGACTAACACGACTACCACTGAGACAACAACCGCAGCCCCTGCTGAAGTGAATGCCCATATTCAAGCTACGCAGACCTCCATCGCTGCGCATGATATGACAACCCACAAAAGACAGACTAATGGCGTTTATCCAACACCGGGTGTAACCCTGGACCCTACCCTTCACAGGCCAGGAAGGGTTATGTGCCAGGTAAAGCCCTGGAGATCGCCAGAACAAGAATAAACCTTGGAACCACGAGTATGTACACAGTTCTTTAAAACTGTTTGTCTGTTTTGCTGCTAAAACCCGTAGGGGTTTTGCCTAGGTAACATCTAGTTAGAGAGAGAGTTGCTTGGGAAGACTCAGGGAGGCCCCTGTCAGGGGTGGGATCCTGGCAGTGGCCTAGCACGAGACAGATCGTTACGGAGCCGTGCCTGCACCTCATTGCGGCGGCATCCTAAGAAAGGACATGAAGCAAAGTATATTGTGGAGAAGTGAGAAAAGAGATCACAGCACAAAGGAGATAGAACCAGGAGGAGTCGTGCCCCAAGATCGGCAACATCCTTCTGAGGCGCGTAGCCGACGGCCGGAACACCAATGAAGTAATAGGCCCTACGCATTACTTTGAACTACGGCAGGGCAGTTAACTCTAGGTTGGCTGTCTCACCTTTACACCTAATGAAGACAACGGAGGCAATTGTGGGAGAGGGGCGTCTCTAGGGTCCCTATAAAATTACTCCAGGCCTACCCCGTCATACGGGTGCGCCCTATCCAAACCATCTGGGGGACGGAGAGAAAGAACAGAAATATACATGACAGTTGTGAGGACTATCCTGTGGTGCTCAGCAGGGAAGTACTACAACACACAGGCGCTAGTAGGAAGGCTACTGATTTCCACCTGCAAAGGGAACTCTGGATGTGCCTTCGGACCGGCCGGTCTCAGCCAGCCCTGTTAGCAGTGCTCTGGATTGTGGATGCCGAAGCCTTCAGTAAAAAGGTAAAGAGACTGCAACCCTGTGTCCTCGTCATTTACTGCGACCTACAGCGAAGCCCTGGGGACATACTTCACCTGTGGGAAGTTACAACATGTAGCTGCCATTCCATCACCCCAGCCAGGGCCGGACTGGCCATAGGGCACTTCTGGCAAATGCCAGAAGGGCCGGTGCCAGTGGTGGGCCGCTCAATCCGCCGCCCCCGCCGTCGCATTCAACTATACCGGCGTATAGACGCCGGTACAGTTGAATGCAATGATGGAGGAGAGAGCGTCTACAGACGCTCCTCTCCCATCATTCCCCGCTCTGCCTCTGACACTGCGGGTGCGCGATGATGTCATATCATCGCACACCTGCTGTGTCCCGGGCAGACTGCAGCTGCTGAGACAGGAGCAGGAACCAGGAAGCAACGCTGGGCACGAGGAGAGGTGAGGAGAGTTTTTTTTTTTTCTGGACTGTGGGGCCATTCTCGGAGGAGGTGAGGGGAGGAAGAGAAAAGATGTGGGCTGTATATAGTTCTCTGTGGGCTGTGCTCTGTGCTGTATACTGCTGTGGGCTGTATATAGTTCTCTGTGGGCTGTGCTCTGTGCTGTATACTACTGTGGGCTGTATATAGCTCTCTGTGGGCTGTGCTCTGTGCTGTATACTACTGTGTGCTGTATATAGTTCTCTGTGGGCTGTGCTCTGTGCTGTATACTGCTGTGGGCTGTATATAGTTCTCTGTGGGCTGTGCTCTGTGCTGTATACTACTGTGGGCTGTATATAGCTCTCTGTGGGCTGTGCTCTGTGCTGTATACTGCTGTGGGCTGTATATAGTTCTCTGTGGGCTGTGCTCTGTGCTGTATACTGCTGTGGGCTGTATATAGTTCTCTGGGCTGTGCTCTGTGCTGTATACTGCTGTGGGCTGTATATAGCTCTCTGTGGGCTGTGCTCTGTGCTGTATACTGCTGTGGGCTGTATATAGTTCTCTGTGGGCTGTGCTCTGTGCTGTATACTGCTGTGGGCTGTATATAGTTCTCTGTGGGCTGTGCTCTGCTGTATACTACTGTGTGCTGTATATAGTTCTCTGTGGGCTGTGCTCTGTGCTGTATACTACTGTGGGCTGTATATAGTTATCTGTGGGCTGTGCTCTGTGCTGTATACTGCTGTGGGCTGTATATAGTTCTCTGTGGGCTGTGCTCTGTGCTGTATACTGCTGTGGGCTGTATATAGTTCTCTGTGGGCTGTGCTCTGTGCTGTATACTACTGTGGGCTGTATATAGTTCTCTGTGGGCTGTGCTCTGTGCTGTATACTGCTGTGGGCTGTATATAGCTCTCTGTGGGCTGTGCTCTGTGCTGTATACTACTGTGTGCTCTGTGCTATATATAGTTCTCTGTGGGCTGTGCTCTGTGCTGTATACTGCTGTGGGCTGTATATAGTTCTCTGTGGGCTGTGCTCTGTGCTGTATACTACTGTGGGCTGTATATAGTTCTCTGTGGGCTGTGCTCTGTGCTGTATGCTACTGTGGGCTGTATATAGTTCTCTGTGGGCTGTGCTCTGTGCTGTATATAGTTCTCTGTGGGCTGTGCTCTGTGCTGTATACTACTGTGGGCTGTATATAGTTATCTGTGGGCTGTGCTCTGTGCTGTATACTACTGTGTGCTGTATATAGTTCTCTGTGGGCTGTGCTGTATATAGTACTCTGTGGGCTGTGCTGTATATAGTACTCTGTGGGCTGTGCTGTATATAGTACTCTGTGGGCTGTGCTGTATATAGTACTCTGTGGGCTGTGCTGTATATAGTACTCTGTGGGCTGTGCTGTGTATAGTACTCTGTGGGCTGTGCTGTATATAGTACTCTGTGGGCTGTGCTGTATATAGTACTCTGTGGGCTGTGCTGTATATAGTACTCTCTGGGCTGTGCTGTATATAGTACTCTCTGGGCTGTGCTTTATATAGTACTCTGGGCTGTGCTGTATATAGTACTCTGGGCTGTGCTTTATATAGTTCTCTGTGGGCTGTGCTGTATATAGTTCTCTGTGGGCTGTGCTGTATATAGTTCTCTGTGGGCTGTGCTGTATATATTACTTTGTGGGCTGTGCTGTATATATTACTTTGTGGGCTGTGCTGTATATATTACTCTGTGGGCTGTGCTGTATACTACTGTGTGGACTGTGCTGTATACTTCTACGTGGGCTGTGCTGTATACTACTGTGTGGTCTGTGCTGTATACTACTGTGTGGTCTGTGCTGAATACTGCTGTGTGGGCTGTGTTATCTACTACGCGAGCTGTTCTATAGTATGCAGGCTGTGCTGTATACTATGCGGTTTGTGCTATATAATATGCGGGCTTTGCTATATACTATGGGGAGTATATTATATTCTATGGGGGAGGCTGCGTTATATACTATGGGGGGCTGCATTATATTCTATGGGGGGCTACATTCAGGGCCGGACTGGCCATAGGGCACTTCTGGCAAATGCCAGAAGGGCCGGTGCCAGTGGTGGGCCGCTCAATCCGCCGCCCCCGCCGTCGCATTCAACTATACCGGCGTATAGACGCCGGTACAGTTGAATGCAATGATGGAGGAGAGAGCGTCTACAGACGCTCCTCTCCCATCATTCCCCGCTCTGCCTCTGACACTGCGGGTGCGCGATGATGTCATATCATCGCACACCTGCTGTGTCCCGGGCAGAGACAGGAGCAGGAACCAGGAAGCAACGCTGGGCACGAGGAGAGGTGAGGAGAGTTTTTTTTTTTCTGGACTGTGGGGCCATTCTCGGAGGAGGTGAGGGGAGGAAGAGAAAAGATGTGGGCTGTATATAGTTCTCTGTGGGCTGTGCTCTGTGCTGTATACTGCTGTGGGCTGTATATAGTTCTCTGTGGGCTGTGCTCTGCTGTATACTACTGTGGGCTGTATATAGTTCTCTGTGGGCTGTGCTCTGTGCTGTATACTGCTGTGGGCTGTATATAGCTCTCTGTGGGCTGTGCTCTGTGCTGTATACTACTGTGTGCTCTGTGCTATATATAGTTCTCTGTGGGCTGTGCTCTGTGCTGTATACTGCTGTGTGCTGTATACTGCTGTGGGCTGTATATAGTTCTCTGTGGGCTGTGCTCTGTGCTGTATACTACTGTGGGCTGTATATAGTTCTCTGTGGGCTGTGCTCTGTGCTGTATGCTACTGTGGGCTGTATATAGTTCTCTGTGGGCTGTGCTCTGTGCTGTATATAGTTCTCTGTGGGCTGTGCTCTGTGCTGTATACTACTGTGGGCTGTATATAGTTATCTGTGGGCTGTGCTCTGTGCTGTATACTACTGTGTGCTGTATATAGTTCTCTGTGGGCTGTGCTGTATATAGTACTCTGTGGGCTGTGCTGTATATAGTACTCTGTGGGCTGTGCTGTATATAGTACTCTGTGGGCTGTGCTGTATATAGTACTCTGTGGGCTGTGCTGTGTATAGTACTCTGTGGGCTGTGCTGTATATAGTACTCTGTGGGCTGTGCTGTATATAGTACTCTGTGGGCTGTGCTGTATATAGTACTCTCTGGGCTGTGCTGTATATAGTACTCTCTGGGCTGTGCTTTATATAGTACTCTGGGCTGTGCTGTATATAGTACTCTGGGCTGTGCTTTATATAGTTCTCTGTGGGCTGTGCTGTATATAGTTCTCTGTGGGCTGTGCTGTATATAGTTCTCTGTGGGCTGTGCTGTATATATTACTTTGTGGGCTGTGCTGTATATATTACTTTGTGGGCTGTGCTGTATATATTACTCTGTGGGCTGTGCTGTATACTACTGTGTGGACTGTGCTGTATACTTCTACGTGGGCTGTGCTGTATACTACTGTGTGGTCTGTGCTGTATACTACTGTGTGGTCTGTGCTGAATACTGCTGTGTGGGCTGTGTTATCTACTACGCGAGCTGTTCTATAGTATGCAGGCTGTGCTGTATACTATGCGGTTTGTGCTATATAATATGCGGGCTTTGCTATATACTATGGGGAGTATATTATATTCTATGGGGGAGGCTGCGTTATATACTATGGGGGGCTGCATTATATTCTATGGGGGGCTACATTATATATTATGGGGAGGTGGGCTGTATTATATTCTATGGGGGTTACATACTCTGGGGTGGCTGCATTATACTCTGTGGAGTGGCTGCATTATACTCTGGGGTTGCTGCATTATACTCTGGGGTGGCTGCATTTTACTCTGGGGTGGTTGCATTATACTCTGGGGTGGCTGCATTATACTATATGTGGGCTGCATTATACTGTATCGAGGACTATGGGGAATACGTTATACTATATGAAGAACTATGGGGTGCATTATACTATGGGAAGTGAATTGTACTACATGGATGACTGTGGCGGTGCATTATACTATATGGAGCACTATGAGGATTGTATTATGCTATATGGAGGACTATGAGGATTGTATTATGCTATATGGAGGACTATGAGGAGTGTATTATACTATGTGGAGGACTGAGCAGTGTATTTTAATATATGGAGGACTATAGGGAGTGTATTATACTATATGGAGGACTATGGAGCACATTATAATATATGGAGGACTATGGGGTGTATTTTACTAAACAAGTAAAATGCTGCATATTCGGATTGTTTTTGCTGGAACAAAAAGCCTTGTTGTCAGCAGCACATTGCCAGTGTAAACTGTAGATGTGCTGCTGAAAACATGATACTGTATGGTGATCTATTAGTGATCGTTCTGTCTCATCATTATTCCTCAGCTGGTGGAAAGAGGCCGGGAAACAAGCGTTGAACAACTTCAGTATTGTCGATCAAACTCGTTTAGCGGCCTGAACTCAGCGCACGTAAATACAACAGAAAGGCTTCTGTGTGATGTGCAATATGTTAGCATTTGGGGACCCATTTTAAACTTTGCCTAGGGCCCCACTTTGCCTAAAACCGGCCCTGCCTACAAGTGTACAAAGATATTATACAGTCACCATGTGACAAGTGGGCCTGTGTAACTTCAAATGCCAGGGCTGAATTTTAGTCCCAGTCCGGCCCTGACCCCAGCGGACCCCTAGCAGCGCCGGTCACCCTGACCGAATACCACAGGTGGCGTCACGAACACTTGACAAACTCTCACCTACACCTTTATTTGGGCGCCCCTTAGCAGGGCCACGGACCGGGTCAGGCCACCGTGACACCCCTAGAACCGAGACCGAGGGACCCGGTACCGAGTACCCCGCTGCCCTGCGTTTGGGGGCCGCTCCATTGGACAGTGGAAATCGCTAAAGCACAAGCGGTTTGGGGGCTAATATTTCCTCCCTAACAATATCCCTGCTTCTGACGAAGCTGCAGCAACCTCTCCTTATGCTCAGATCGGCAGAAGTAAGATGGCGGTCGGCGTGCACGCCCCTTTATAGCCCCTGTGACGCCGCAGAAAGCAAGCCAATCACTGTCATGCCCTTCTCTAAGATGGTGGGGACCGAGACCTATGTCATCACGCTGCCCACACTCTGCGTCCACCTTCATTGGCTGAGAAATGGCGCTGAAAGTGTCATACGAAACGCGACTTTGGCGCGAAGATCGCCGACAGCATGGCCGATCCCACGCTGGGATCGGGTCGGGTTTCACGAAACCCGACTTTGCCGAAAGTCGGCGATTTTTGAAAATGTCCGATCCGTTTCGCTTCGCTCAACCCTAGTGGTGACGTGTTTCTGTTATAATTTTCCTGATTGTTCCACTCCTGATATTGGGTTACAGATACTGAGGTAAAATACTGACCAAATACTGAACGTGTGTGGCCTAAAGCTATTCCTTTTCTCTTACATAACAGTGGTCTCAAACAGTCTGAGACTGTGATCACACCGCAGTTTGGAGGATTCATCAGTCGTTCTATTGGGAGCTGTGTCACTATTGTCTGCATAAGGAGAAAAAAGAGCCATAACCATATTTTTGTCTATTTTTGACTCCAAACAGATAAACCCTATTTGATAGCAGGCACCAAAACTCCCCCGCCTCTAACCACCTTCCCCATTTATCAAATAAATGACACGAAACACATGGTGTGAAGATAAAAGGCCGTGATATTTATTAATGGTTACGCAAAATTAAATATATTCAACCAATTAATAATGTTTAACCAAATATTAAATATATTGAACCAATAAATAACAATAAAATTCATTACTCCATAGACAATAAAACCATCCAGTCTCCACCCAGAAAGCTGGGCGAGCACCATCTAATAAATTCCGCGACGACGTTAACTTAAGGAGGACAGCTGTAATTAAGATCCCGGCTGTTGTAACTTCTTCTGACAGGTATGCAGTGCTTAAGAAGTTCTTCTCCTTGGCGCCAAAATCTGTTAACCAATCAGACTCCTGTGGCTCATTTCTGCCTGTCACCTGAGGACTAGAAAAACCAATCACCAACAGGTAAGTACCATTAACATAACAAATCAAAGCGGGGGGAGATATGAATAAACCTTAAACATTGAGAGAACTAAGGGAACGTACCAAAACTGAAAACTAATCCAATTAGCCAATAGAAAACATGGGGGAGCTGGTGCCGCAATCCCATGAAGCCCCCATGCTATTTGCTCTAAAGGGGGGCTTGTACATTCTAAAGCATCGAGGTCCATCAAGCTCTGTTAGGATCCATCATATGATGGATTCTGAACAACATCATGATTTCCGAGACACAAATGTGAATGCAGCCTGACTGCAATGTGATCCCTACCCATGTGGAGATGGCAAATCATTGGAGTGATGCTTGTAAGATGCATAGGGTGGTAGTCATGGGCGAGGGGCTAGTGTGTTCCCAAAACCTGGCACCCTATAAATAAATGGTGTCCCAATTCCCTTGTGCTGTGTGTGCGCTTTAGTACAGTCATGATTCGGCTGCAGGCTTCCGCTGTGTCCTTGCTTCCGGATCCAGAAACAGTCGCACATAAACCAGTCCACACCCGATTTTGCTTAACCAGTCCACTTTACTTAACAGTCTCAGCTCAGTAGACAACATCATGCAGTATTGGGCACAACCTTCATTTCCGTTACTAAGGTTTCTGACACAGTACACGTTCACATTTTCCATTCTTTCAGCCTGGCTCCGCTGTACTCACAGCCACTATCTGTCATGTCCCTCTCACGCGTTTCCCCATCCATCTTCCACATTATGAAAGTTATGTCAGTGCTCTCCATAACCACTAACTCGAGCCCGAGGCTCCGAAGATTCTAGGAATGTCCTCAGGGAGTTCCACAGGATCCCATACCGCTCAAATGATGGGTACTTCTCATGCCTTCAGCCCACTGACCTTGAACTTCTGCTATCACAACTAATCTTCAACTCTTTCTCTGACTAAAACTGGAATTACCCCACTTTTTATAACCTTCCCCCTTCCCCTTCGGGGCTGGTCCCGAACATATTAACTGTGTACTAACCTGTCTGCCCCAGCAGTCTGTTGCTAGGGAAACTTCACCTTTCACCTACTGCGTACCTTACTACCTATACAGTTATATGAAAAAGTTTGGGCACCCCTATTAATCTTAATCTTAATGTTGTATAAAAATAGTTTTTTTTGCAACAGCTATTTCAGTTTCATATATCTAATAACTGTTGGACACAGTAATATTTCTGCCTTGAAATGAGGTTTATTGTACTAACAGAAAATGTGCAATCTGCATTCAAACAAAATTTGACAGGTGCATAAGTATGGGCACCCTTATCATTTTCTTGTTTTAAATACTCCTACCTGCTTTTTCCTGACTTACTAAAGCACTTTTTTTGGTTTTGTAACCTCATTGAGCTTTGAACTTCACAGCCAGGTGTATGCAATCATGAGAAAAGCTACTTAAAGTGGCCTCTTGCAAGTTGTTCTCCTGTTTGAATCTCCTCTGAAGAGTGGCATCATGGGCTCCACAAAACAACTGTCAAATGATCTGAAAACAAAGATTATTCAACATAGTTGTTCAGGGGAAGGATACAAAAAGCTGTCTAAGAGATTTAACCTGTCAATTTCCACTGTGAGGAACATAGTAAGGAAATGGAAGAACACAGGTACAGTTTTTGTTAAGGCCAGAAGTGGCAGGCCAAGAAAAACATCAGAAAGGCAGAGAAGAAGAATGGTGAGATCAGTCAAGGACAATCCTCAGACCATCTCCAGAGAGCTGCAGCATCAACTTGCTGCAGATGGTGTCACTGTGCATCGGTCAACTATACAACGCACTTTGCACAAGGAGAAGCTGTATGGGAGAGTGATGCGAAAGAAGCCATTTCTGCAAGCACGCCACAAACAGAGTCGGCTGAGGTATGCAAAAGCACATTTGGAGAAGCCAATTTCTTTTTGGAAGAAGGTCCTGTGGACTGATGAAACCAAGATTGAGTTGTTTGGTCATACAAAAAGGCGTTATGCATGGCGGCAAAAATACACAGCATTCCAAGAAAAACAGTTGCTACCCACAGTAAAAATTGGTGGAGGTTCCATCATGCTTTGGGGCTGTGTGGCCAATGCCGGCACCGGGAATCTTGTTAAAGTTGAGGGACGCATGGATTCCTCTCAGTATCAGCAGATTCTTGACAATAATGTTCATGAATCAGTTACAAAGTTGAAGTTACGCAGGGGATGGATCTTTCAGCAAGACAATGATCCAAAACACCGCTCCAAATCTACTCAGGCATTCATGCAGAGGAACAGTTACACTGTTCTGGAATGGCCATCCCAGTCCCCAGACCTGAATATCATTGAACATCTGTGGGATCACTTGAAGAGGGCTGTCCATGCTCGGCAACCATCAAACTTAACTGAACTGGAATTGTATTGTACAGAGGAATGGTCAAAAATACCTTCATCCAGGATCCAAGAACTCATTAAAAGCTACAGGAAGTGACTAGAGGCTGTTATTTTTGCAAAAGGAGGATCTACTAAATATTAATGTCAATTTTCTGGTGAGGTGCCCATACTTATGCACCTGTCAAATTTTGTTTGAATGCAGATTGCACATTTTCTGCTAGTACAATAAACCTCATTTCAAGGCAGAAACATTACTATGTCCAACAGTCATTAGACATATGAAACTGAAATGGCTGTTGCAAAAAAAACAATTTTTATAAAACATTAAGCTTAAGATTAATAGGGGTGCCCAAACTTTTTCATATAACTGTAAGATTCTGTGGAGTTTCACCTGTTATATCACTCATAAAAGTACAATAAAACCCAGTAATAACCCATATGAACATATAGTCCCTGCAGATGCTGTCTTTAGGGGAGAGGCGCATGTCAGCTCCTGTCACATCCTTACACTGCAAAAGACACCCAAAACTTCCTATAAATTAGTGCAGGAAAGATATATATCTTGCAGTAGATAGAAAAATATTTAGAATTGAGAGTTCTCAGTGGTTGATACCTTTTAATGGCTAACTGAAAAGATGATAACAAATTGCAAGCTCTCGAGACTACACAGGTCTCTTCCTTCATCAGGCAAAGACTAAAACAAATTCTGAAGAATCACATATTTATGCACAACATAGCACAGAAAAAAAAAAAACATGGATAAGACAAGCGACATGAAGCAGAATTACCATGAGTGATAAACAGCTATGTCCATAAATATAGGCCCAATATTTATGGACATAACTGTTTATCACTCATGGTAATTCTGCTTCATGTCGCTTGTCTTATCCATGTTTTTTTGATCTGTGCTATGTTGTGCATAAATATGTGATTCTTCAGAATTTGTTTTAGTCTTTGCCTGATGAAGAGACCTGTGTAGTCTCGAAAGCTTGCAATTTGTTACCATCTTTTCAGTTAGCCATTAAAAGGTATCAACCACTGGGAACTCTCAATTCTAAATATTTTTAGAAATTAGTGCACATTCATGAGGAAAGAAATGGGGCATGTGGAATGTCAGAACAGCCACAAAACTCGTCCAGGTCTTCCAACAATCTTACAATTTACAGTAGAGTGACCTTATCTTTTATACTATAGGGAATGAACAATTATACACATCTCTATTATAATTACAGTGGCTTCAAAGCAGTAAAGTTTTCCAATAAAAGTTACAAGAAATAGCGAATAATTTAGTTAGGAGTTGAAATATCAAGAAATCAGCGAGTCTTTTATAGGACTATGGGGACGTGCAATAATTCATCTTCTAATGTTTATATATTGAAATCAAAGCTCGTTACAGCTCGAGGTTATTAATGAGCACATTGAGCTTTATTTAATGTAAACCTGTCAGCTGTAAAGAAGCGGGAGCGCTGCCAGGAAGTCTATTCCTAAAAGAACCCTCATGTCTGACCACAGCTGTTCTTTCCCTGGCTGCACCAGGTATGCCGCTGTATTTCAGGCAGTATTCTCATTGACTTGTGCACGGTTCAACAATCACAGACATGGAAGTGAAAGCGTAATAATTAATCGTCCTATATTGAGGTATTTACTGGAGGGTTCTCCGCTATGAGGCCAGACCCAAGGCATGCGAAGATGGATTACTCTCTATGGATTAAAACAGTAAAGCTAATAAGACAATATATAAGTTTATGCCAATTTAATATCTCATCACAAAGCAGCTGCAGAGCCCCTGACTCAATACATGTTTCGAGCAGACCTGTAAGTGGCACCTGTTGTGAATTCTGCTCTTGGGCTCCCTCCGGTGGTTATAAGTGGTAGCGCTGCTGTCTTTGGATCGCAGCATTCATCAGGTGTGTCCACTTATTGCAATTCTGACTGGGCTATTTAGTCTTGCTTGACCCTTTAGTTAGTGCCAGTTGTCCATTGTTTCCTGGAGGATTCACTTCCCTGCCTGGTCTCTCTTGCTTGCTGTTCATTTCAACAAAGATAAGTTTTGGCTTTGTTTTTTGCAGTCCACATGCTGTGGGCCTGATCATTCAAGTTATTTTCCATGTTTTGTTTTGTCCAGCTTGGTCTGTATAAGGATTTGTTCTGCCAAGCTGGTATCTCTGGAGATGCAGATATACCCTCCATGTCTTTAGTTAGATGTGGAGATTTTGTATTTTCTGTGGTGGATATTTTCTAGTGTTTTAATACTGAGCGCATAGTACTCTGTCCTATCCTTTCTATTTAGCTAGAAGTGGCCTCCTTTGCTAAATTCTGATTTCAGTCTGCGTATTTTATTTCCCTCTCCTCTCACAGTCAATATTTGTGGGGGGCTGTCTATCCTTTGGGGATTTTCTCTGAGGCAAGATAGTTTTCCCTTTTCTATCTCTAGGGGTAATTAGTCCTCCGGCTGTGTCGAGATGTCCAGGGAGTGTTAGGTACATTCCACAGCTACTTCTAGTTGCGGTGTTAAGTTCAGGGTCTGCGGTCAGTACAGGTACCACCTTCTCCAGAGTACGTCTCATGCTGCTCCTAGGCCACCAGATCATAACAGTACAACGGGCCAACAATGAGTTAATTGCATCTCAGAAGA
Organism: Ranitomeya variabilis; assembly: GCF_051348905.1. Lineage (NCBI taxonomy): Eukaryota > Metazoa > Chordata > Amphibia > Anura > Dendrobatidae > Ranitomeya > Ranitomeya variabilis. The sequence continues at coordinate 1,022,285,334 of NC_135233.1, read as the reverse complement.
AGGAAAGGAAAGTGCTGAGCCATTTTTTTTTCTGTAGTCTGTTGTGCCTTTTCTTTCCTCTTTACCTCTGGGTGGTTCAGGAGTTTGGCGCTGGTATGGATGTTCAGGGATTGGCTTCTCGTGTGGACCAGCTTGCTGCTAGAGTACAGGGTATTTCCGATTATATCGTTCAGACGCCGGTTTTAGAGCCTAGAATTCCAACTCCTGATTTGTTTTTTGGGGACAGGTCCAAATTTTTGAGCTTTAAAAATAACTGTAAACTGTTTTTAGCTCTGAAACCCCGTTCCTCTGGTGATCCCATCCAGCAGGTTAAAATAGTCATCTCTCTGCTGCGCGGTGACCCTCAGGATTGGGCGTTCTCCCTGGAAGCTGGAAATCCTGCTTTGCTTAATGTAGACACCTTTTTTCAAGTGCTAGGGTTATTGTATGATGAACCTAATTCAGTGGATAATGCTGAGAAGACCTTTTTGGCCCTGTCTCAGGGTCAAGAAGCGGCAGAATTATATTGCCAGAAATTTAGAAAATGGTCTGTGCTGACTAGATGGAATGAGGATGCCTTGGCTGCAATTTTCAGAAAGGGTCTTTCGGAATCTGTTAAAGATGTTATGGTGGGGTTTCCCACGCCTGCTGGTCTGAGTGATTCTATGTCTCTGGCCATTCAGATTGACCGGCGCTTGCGCGAGCGCAGAGTTGTGCGCGCTGTGGCGTTGTCTTCCGAGCGGAGTCCTGAGCCTATGCAGTGTGATAGGATTGTGTCTAGAGCTGAACGACAAGGATTCAGACGTCAGAATAGGTTGTGTTTTTACTGCGGCGATTCTGCTCATGTTATTTCTGATTGCCCTAAGCGTACTAAGAGAATCGCTAGTTCTGTTACCATCAGTACTGTACAACCTAAATTTCTGTTATCTGTGACCCTGATCTGCTCATTATCGTCATTTTCTGTCATGACATTTGTGGATTCAGGCGCCGCTTTAAACTTAATGGACTTAGAATTTGCCAGACGTTGTGGGTTCCCTTTGCAGCCTTTGCAGAGTCCTATTCCTTTGAGGGGCATTGATGCTACACCGCTGGCTAAAAATAAACCTCAGTTTTGGACACAGCTGACCATGTGTATGGCGCCAGCTCATCAGGAAGATTGTCGTTTTCTGGTGTTGCATAATTTGCATGATGCTATTGTGCTGGGTTTCCCATGGTTACAGGTGCATAATCCGGTATTAGATTGGAAATCTATGTCTGTGACTAGTTGGGGTTGTCAGGGGGTTCATGGTGACGTTCCTTTGATGTCAATTACCTCCTCCCCCTCTTCTGAAATTCCTGAGTTTTTGTCAGATTTCCAGGATGTATTTGATGAGCCCAAGTCCAGTTCCCTTCCACCGCATAGGGACTGTGATTGTGCTATCGACTTGATTCCAGGTTGTAAGTTCCCTAAGGGCCGACTTTTTAACCTGTCTGTGCCAGAACATGCCGCCATGCGGAGTTATGTTAAGGAATCTTTGGAGAAGGGGCATATTCGGCCACCTTCTTCACCATTGGAAGCAGGGTTTTTTTGTTGTTGCCAAGAAGGATGGCTCCTTGAGACCCTGTATTGATTATCGCCTCTTGAATAAGATCACGGTCAAATTCCAATACCCTTTGCCTTTGCTTTCTGATTTGTTTGCTAGGATTAAGGGGGCTAGTTGGTTTACTAAGATTGACCTTCGTGGGGCATATAAACTTGTTCGTATTAAGCAGGGTGACGAATGGAAAACTGCGTTTAATACGCCCGAAGGCCATTTTGAATATCTTGTGATGCCATTCGGGCTCTCTAATGCCCCATCTGTGTTTCAGTCCTTCATGCATGATATATTTCGGAATTATCTTGATAAATTCATGATTGTATATTTGGATGATATTTTGATTTTTTCAGATGATTGGGAGTCTCATGTGAAACAAGTCAGGATGGTATTTCAGATCCTCTGTGATAATGCTTTGTTCGTGAAGGGGTCTAAGTGCCTCTTTGGAGTACAGAAGGTTTCTTTTTTGGGCTTCATTTTTTCTCCCTCATCTATAGAAATGGATCCGGTTAAGGTTCAGGCCATTCATGATTGGATCCAGCCCACTTCTGTGAAGAGCCTTCAGAAATTTTTGACTTTGCTAATTTTTATCGCCGTTTCATTGCCAACTTCTCCAGTGTGGTTAAACCCCTGAGCGATTTGATGAAGAAGGGCGCTGATGTGGCGAATTGGTCCTCTGCGGCTGTTTCTGCCTTTCAGGAGCTTAAACGCCGATTTACTTCTGCCCCTGTGTTGCGTCAGCCGGATGTCTCCCTTCCATTTCAGGTTGAGGTTGACGCTTCTGAGATTGGGGCAGGGGCCGTTTTGTCTCAGAGAAATTCTGATGGTTCCTTGTTGAAACCGTGTGCCTTCTTTTCTCGAAGGTTTTCGCCTGCGGAACTCAATTATGATGTCGGCAATCGTGAGTTGTTGGCTATGAAGTGGGCATTTGAGGAGTGGCGTCATTGGCTTGAGGGGGCCAAGCACCGTATTGTGGTCTTGACTGATCATAAGAATCTGATTTACCTCGAGTCTGCCAAACGGCTGAATCCTAGACAGGCCCGATGGTCCCTGTTTTTCTCCCGTTTTGATTTTGAGGTCTCGTACCTTCCGGGTTCTAAGAATGTTAAGGCGGATGCCCTCTCTAGGAGCTTTTTGCCTGATTCTCCTGGGGTCCTTGAGCCGGGTGGCATTTTGAAGGAATGGGTGATTCTTTCTGCCATCTCCCCTGATTTACGACGGGCTCTTCAGGAATTTCAGGCTGATAAACCTGATCGCTGTCCAGTGGGGAAACTGTTTGTTCCTGACAGATGGGCTAGTAAAGTGATTTCTGAGGTTCATTGTTCTGTGTTGGCTGGCCATCCTGGTATTTTTGGTACCAGAGATTTGGTTAGTAGGTCATTTTGGTGGCCTTCTTTGTCACGGGATGTGCGTTCTTTTGTGCAGTCCTGTGGGACTTGTGCGCGGGCCAAGCCTTACTGTTCCCACGCTAGTGGGTTGCTTTTGCCTTTGCCGGTCCCTGAGAGGCCTTGGACGCATATTTCTATGGATTTTATTTCAGATCTTCCGGTTTCCCAGAGGATGTCGGTTATCTGGGTGGTTTGTGACCGGTTTTCTAAGATGGTTCATTTGGTACCTTTGCCTAAATTGCCTTCCTCTTCTGATTTGGTTCCATTGTTTTTTCAGCATGTGGTTCGTTTGCATGGCATTCCGGAGAATATTGTGTCCGACAGAGGTTCTCAGTTTGTTTCTAGGTTTTGGCGAGCCTTTTGTGCTAGGCTGGGCATTGATTTGTCTTTTTCTTCCGCGTTTCATCCTCAGACAAATGGCCAAACCGAGCGAACTAATCAGACCTTGGAAACTTATTTGAGATGCTTTGTGTCTGCTGATCAGGACGATTGGGTGGCTTTCTTGCCATTGGCCGAGTTTGCCCTTAATAATCGGGCTAGTTCTGCTACCTTGGTTTCACCCTTCTTTTGTAATTCTGGTTTTCATCCTCGTTTTTCTTCAGGGCAGGTTGAGCCTTCTGTTTGTCCTGGGGTGGACTCTGTGGTTGACAGGTTGCAGCAGATTTGGGCTTATGTTGTGGACAATTTGGTGTTGTCTCAGTAGGAGGCTCCGCGTTTTGCTAACCGTCGTCGGTGTGTTGGTTCCCGGCTTCGGGTTGGGGATTTGGTCTGGTTGTCTTCCCGTCATGTTCCTATGAAGGTTTCTTCCCCTAAGTTCAAGCCTCGGTTTATTGGTCCTTATAGGATTTCTGAGATTGTCAATCCGATGTCTTTTCGTTTGGCCCTTCCGGCCTCTTTTTCCATCCATAATGTTTTTCATAGATCTTTGTTGCGGAAATATGTGGTGCCTGCTGTTCCCTCTGTTGATCCTCCTGCCCCGGTGTTGGTTGATGGAGAGTTGGAGTGTGTGGTTGAGAAGATTTTGGATTCTCGTTTTTCGAGGCGGAGGCTTCGGTGTCTTGTCAGGTGGAGGGGTTGTGGCCAGGAGGATAATTCTTGGGTTGTTGCGTCCGATGTTCATGCTGACGATTTGGTTCGTGCCTTTCATTTGGCTCGTCCTGATCGGCCTGGGGGCTCTGGTGAGGGTTCGGTGACCCCTCTTCAAGGGGGGGGTACTGTTGTGAATTCTGCTCTTGGGCTCCCTCCGGTGGTTATAAGTGGTAGCGCTGCTGTCTTTGGATCGCAGCATTCATCAGGTGTGTCCACTTATTGCAATTCTGACTGGGCTATTTAGTCTTGCTTGACCCTTTAGTTAGTGCCAGTTGTCCATTGTTTCCTGGAGGATTCACTTCCCTGCCTGGTCTCTCTTGCTTGCTGTTCATTTCAACAAAGATAAGTTTTGGCTTTGTTTTTTGCAGTCCACATGCTGTGGGCCTAATCGTTCAAGTTATTTTCCATGTTTTGTTTTGTCCAGCTTGGTCTGTATAAGGATTTGTTCAGCCAAGCTGGTATCTCTGGAGATGCAGATATACCATCCATGTCTTTAGTTAGATGTGGAGATTTTGTATTTTCTGTGGTGGATATTTTCTAGTGTTTTAATACTGACCGCATAGTACTCTGTCCTATCCTTTCTATTTAGCTAGAAGTGGCCTCCTTTGCTAAATTCTGATTTCAGTCTGCGTATGTTATTTCCCTCTCCTCTCACAGTCAATATTTGTGGGGGGCTGTCTATCCTTTGGGGATTTTCTCTGAGGCAAGATAGTTTTCCCTTTTCTATCTCTAGGGGTAATTAGTCCTCCGGCTGTGTCGACATGTCCAGGGAGTGTTAGGTACATTCCACGGCTACTTCTAGTTGCGGTGTTAAGGTCAGGGTCTGCAGTCAGTACAGGTACCACCTTCTCCAGAGTACGTCTCATGCTGCTCCTAGGCCACCAGATCATTACAGGCACCCATAGAGGTGCATGGCAAATCTTATAGAATCTGCGCATGTTTCCTTTTTAGTGGAAAGATTCATCATCCACCATATGGAAACTCATAATGGAAAAAAGAGTATGAGTACCATGTAAAATTTATTTTGATCTTCATTAGTGATGAGCGAGTGTGCTCGTTACTCGAGTTTCCCGAGCATGCTCGGGTGTTCTCCGAGTATCTTTGGTGTGCTCGTAGATTGTTTGTGTCCCTGCAGCTGCATGATTTGCGGCTGTTAGACAACCTGATCACATGCAGGGGTTACCTGTTTGTTAGGGAATCTCCACATGTATTCAGGATGTCTAACAGCCGCAAATAATGCTGCTGCGGGAATTCAAACATAATATCTGAGCACGCCCAAGATACTCAGAGAACACCCGAGCATGCTCAGAAAACTCGAGTAACAAGCACACTCGCTCATCACTAATCTTTATTTAATAAATATTAAAAAAGAAAACCATATAGAATATATAAAAGTAATATCACACTCTGCAATACCAATTATTAGTCACATGAAACCATATTACGTGTTTTCCCCTGTTTAAAATCCTATTACATATACCTTAGACTAGAATACATGGGGATTGAGCATTGATATAAGTAAATTACAAAGTGCATGTAGTATAAGGTGCTGCTTATTAACGTGCATACACCATACAATATGATAGTAGTAAAACTTACTTAATAGGACAGGGTGTAGTAATGGTGCTCCCAACGCACGTTTCGTGTGGTCACTTCCTCAGGAGGTGTGTGTTGGGGAAGGGGGTCATTGTTTATAAAGTGCGGACTGGCCAGTAAGTAGGTGGAAAACGTGATGCACTAAGAATTTGATTGCCGAAGCAATCAGTGAGCCTATAGCATGTTCGTAGTTGGCGCATGCTCGGTGAATGCTTGGCACCATGTAAGGACCGCTTCTCAAAGTGGCACTGAGAATTTGATTGCTGAAGCAATCAGTGAACGAGTGACATGTCCGTAATTGGCGCATGCACTATGTATGCTCTTCGTCTTGTAAGGGCTATTTCGGCTTGCGGTCTGGTGGAACGAAAGCAGAGGTGCATCGTAAAAGCGACAGCGCATGCGCAGGAGTCCAAGTGGACCGCTCTCCGAAGTGCTGGCAGCAGACACATCACGCAGGCGCTCAAGGACTCGGGGAGGAGATCTTGAAGACCGCATCACATAACAAGTAGACTACTGAAAAATGAAGGCAAGTATGTCATTGAGTGTGGAATGGTAGGCGAAATGGTGATTTGGGGAAAATAATATGTGGTTAAGTGTGTGTTAAAAGCTGGAAAAATAAAATGAAGATGAGCTGAATACAATGAACCTACAATGCAATGGGAAGGGGTGAAGAATGTGACAATTGTTGTGCACCGTGTCAAATACTGATTGAAGAAATAAATTATGTATATGAACAAGATGTATAGTGTAAATAAGTGAACACTGTGCAAATTAGTGAAAGGGAGCACATAAAAAAAGAAGGGGAGGGGAAGCAAGAGTGAAAACAATAGTGATAATGACACAAATAAAATATTGGTCCATATAAGCTGTAATAGAAAGGACCAATACTTGCATTCAATACAAAAAATCTAATCACATTGTCCATGATTTGGAGTCATCCTAATGGTTCTCTAAACAGGACAGGAGCCCTTCCTTGTGTTCATGGGAACCTGCTTGTTAGTGATCCAATGTCAGAAAAAACATGCAAAGCCGGACTAAACCAATACCCAAAGTGGTATTTGTTGAAATATCGTCATCACCCAACAGTCCGAATGGGATAGTCCAATCAAAATGTCCATAGTTCTGAGTCATTCCAATGGTAAGCCAAACAACGAAAGGAGGGTCCCTCTTCATGTTTAAGACATCCTATTCATTGTTGATCCATGGCAAGAAGAATGTACAAAGCCGAATAGAAAAAAATCCTGCTCCCGGTTATAGTGCTTGTTGAATTCTCACCATCTCACATCCCAGCACTAATGATGGAAAATGAAGAGGCTAATGTATGCAAAACAAAATATGACCCTTGTGTGGAACCAATAATACTTAAATATAATGAGAATGGTAAAGAAAATGATCAAAAAACAATATAGTGGCACCCATAAAGTGGCATGGCAATCTTATAGAATCTGCGCAAGTTTCCTTTTTAGTGGAAAGATTCATCATCCACCATATGTATGGATGCTTTCCCTTTAGAATCAGTGCAGTACTTGCAGCAATATATTGCGGCACACAAAGCCAGTAATGCACCGGTTTCCTGGGTCAGTGTGTATGCAATTTATATATATACTGCATTGTAGGTCGCGCTGCTTAATATTATACTACTGAACAATTGGGATAAATGGTAGGTCTCAAACTTTAAAACTTGATCTTGAGAGTTAAACCGATATAGCTACGTAATACACACTATAAGTCAAAATGAGAGATTGTATTATGCATATCAGCAACATTAGGTTTTGTTACATCATAAAGAGGGTATAACGGGATATACTGTAGTCACAGAGGGAGATTGTGGTAACAGTCGATTCAAGTATGATGGAACAGTGAACTCTTCTGGGAAGCTATCTGCTGTGGTAGGGTGGGACGCCCCTGAAAGAAGCTAGCAGCAAAACGCCAGAGCCAGAGCAGACCTCCAGTGGCAGGCTTTTATCACACAGGTAATAACTATCTTATACAATTTATCTGACCTGCCCTGTATCTAGTTCATAATATTGCATTTGTATATACACTTACCTCTGATGCAGTCTTTGTCTGTCTACGATATCAGGAGGGATAATATGCAATTTTTCATCGTCCTGTGTTATTGTCATTAGATTTGCCTGCATGTCTGTCACCATAACATAACTCTTTTATGTGGATTTAGATGGATATATGGTGTTTGGTTAGGAGGAGTCACTGTACTTTTACTTACCCCCTCTCCTCACTTAGTACACCCTATCCTCTTTTGCCTGGGGTCCCTCTTTTTCGGCATTTGCTTGTATACATTGTGTTTCTTTAAACAATGTAAACAATTTTACAGCATTTTTTGGTTCTCTTCTTGTTGTCCCATTCCACCTATGTGTGGGGGTTTTGTTGTTTCATTTTGAATGAAGTGCCTTCTCTTATTTGGAACAACTTTTTTATTTAATTATGGTAGGGTGGGTAGCAAATGGAGGTTGCCGTTGGCTGTTTTATTTGGTAGTGCTGTGTAGGGCTAAACAGAGTTAAAGGATGATGTACACCTTTAAATATAATAGGATGTTGTGACCCCTGGCAATAGAGTGGTTCCCAACTCATTAAGGGCACATGCAGGAGATAGTTTAAGAACAGTATTATAAGAAGGCAAAAAAAGCTTGTGTCAGGACTCTGAAAATTTTTTACCTTTTGTACATTACTGCCCTCTTCCAAGATGGCGTCTTTGGTCTCATGTGCTCTGTGTCTTCCTGCTATAAAACATCACCCCAGCCTTCAGTCTGTGCTAGAGTATTCTGCCTTGCATCCAGCTCCTGACCTCTGATTACTCCCTGGCTATATACCTGCTCCTGTGAACCTGTGTGGTGATCCTGCTACTCTGCTCTGAGTTCCTGCTGCATACACAAGTTTCCAGTAATCCTCCTTCATCTGCTGCTCATGTTTACTTCATCTGCATTTGCTGGACATGCTGGATTGTATCTGATGGCTTGGCTGTAGGCAATGGAGTTTTTTATGTGTTTTGGATGGAAACTGTCCCATTTAAGGTATGTTGGACGGTCGATTGGCTTCTGATACAGGGATGTTTCTATTTTATTGTTCTGCAGCTTAATGATGGTGTCCATGTGCTATGTTGTGCATAAATATGTGATTCTTCAGAAATTGTATTAGTCTATGCCTGATGAAGAGACCTGAGTAGTCTCGAAAGCTTGCAATTTGTTACCATCTTTTCAGTTAGCCATTAAAAGGTATCAACCACTGAGGACTCTCAATTCTAAACATTTTTCTATCTACTGGCTAACACGGTACCAAGATATATATCTTTCCTGTATCATTTGCTGGACATGTAAGCTGCTGCTGCTTTGCAATAACCTGAGACTATTAACCAGGCCTCCATGGTTGAGCTAAGATATGATTTGAACTGCCTATAAGCATATCTATCTGTGTCTGGACTAAGACAAGGATTTATTTGTGTCAAGTATCCTCTAGAATAACTGTGCTTCATAGACTTTTTGCTTGATTGCATTTTTCTCTGAAGACTGCTAAGCTGCGTTTATTATTTGCACCAAGTGTTGTGGACTTGAGTTTCTCTCTGCACCTGTTTGAATCACCGTGTGATAATATAGATTTTACCACTTATAAAACTGTGTCCTGTAGTTGTCTTGTTCCACGCAAAGAGTCTCCTGAGTTATCCCCTATAATTATTACAGCTTGATGGTATCCACTATCTTATATTATTTAGCAACAGATTAGGTTTAAAGGGAATCTGTCATCAGGTTTTTTTCTACCTCATCTGAGAGCAGCCTGATGTATGCAAAGAGACCCTGAATCCAATGATGTATCACTTAGTTTAATGTGTGCAGCAGTTCTGACACAAACAGAGATTGTAGATTTAGCAATGCAGCAGAGCTGAGAAAGCTGTCCCCGCCCACACCAAAGCTATCCCGGCTCATATCATAGCTAACCTGACCCATACAACAGCTAACCCTGCCCACAGCAGGTTCTGTATATACAATGTCTATATAAAGTGAGCTGCTTATCACAGAAGGGGTGGAGTCAGACTAGCATGAACACACTGCTGTAGCTGATGTAGTCCAGACAATCATAATCACAAGGTGATAAAACCGACTCACGTATATGTGTATATGGTGTAAAAAGAGCCAAGCTGAAAGATCCTTTATCAAACAGATCTTGCACTAACTTACAATGCAGTTTGCCTGGTTTTCTTTGGGGGGTGGATGGTTTCAGCAATTTGTGGTCTTTTAATCTATATTCATATCTGTCACTATATCTTGGATGAATGCACTTCAACTACACTTCATGGCGAACTGAGATTTCTGTGTGAATGCTTCACTTGGCTCCCAGTCAATATGAATTAATTCTGATTTTCTTGAGATCACTATAGTACAGTAAAATAAATAAATCCTAAAAATATTTTTTTTCTGAAAAGCTGACATACATCCCCAACAAAAGTTCAAGGAAAATATTACAAGAGCGTGTGATTTCCACCAGTGCGTCCTGACCTTACACATGGCAATTAATGACAGATAACTGAGATAAGCCATTAAACAGCTTCAAAGAGCAATATTGAGTATTTAAAGACCATTTGGGGCATTGAGGAACTTTGCTCTAATAGAAAAATAAAACATGGAAAATAAATATGAGTGACATTTTGCAAAAAAAAAAAATATATGTCTGTCAAATTTTGTGTCCCGCATATGATCACATTTGGTGCCTCTCAAGTGAAAGTAAACACGGTTAAGGAAGCTGAAGCTAGAAAATTGTTAAACGGACATTAATAAAAACAATTGCTGAACATTCGTAACTGACGCTATCCGTAATTATATTTCAGAAAAAATACTGTATTATAAACCAATTACTACTTGAAAAAAAATCCTGTGGCAACATTTTAGCACGGACTCTGACCAGTGATGTGCAATACTGATCAACTGATCAGAGCACAGCGATCACAGGTTCCAGCCATAGAAATGTCACAAAATGTCAAAGAAATTCACAAAAAAACAATAATCCTTCACCAAAAAAAATCAACACAGACATTGCTCAGAGGCTGCAGGATAAACGGAAGTGGTGTAAAAGGAAAAAAAAAATTAAAAATGGGACAGGAAGAAAAAAAGCCCTGAGACAAAATTGAGCATAGATGCCGATCAGAGATGTGTGTCACTGATCAGAACTCAGCAGCTGAAAGACGCATGCATGGAGGTGGTGTGAAAGGAAAATAAATGACAGAAGAAAAAAATGGGCAAAAAATTGAGCATGAATGTAGTCTGTGATTTACACTACTGAATAACACTCAGTGGTAGGAAGGGGATTGGGTAAGAGGTTGGGGAAGGAGTTTGGGGGGATAGGAGGGGATGGGGATTAGCGGGTGTGTGTCCGGGGTAAATAAATGTAATGTAGGACAAATGAACAATTCAGAAATGTTCCAAGGAGCAGGTTCCGATCATCATCAGCTCAGCACTGATGGCATAAAGTCTTTGCCATCAAAAGTCACAGCAATTAGGCAGCAGGTCAGCACAAGGAGCACTCTGCACACTTCTCCAAACTGGAATGAGGTGGTGCAGAGTGATCTTCAAAAGGTTAAACTGACCTCTCACACTATGATTGGTTCGCTGTCCAATTGCAACAATTGGCGGCAAGGATATCGATGTTATCATAGCCTGGCAGCAGCCTATAGTCGGGGTTATCACACCACTGATCACTGACGGCCACCAAAGTTTAAAGCATTATTATTGGACAAAGGCTTGAAATTGATGTGATTGGCTGTTCCTAATTGACTGGCCAGACAATCACAGAGAGAGCCAGTTCAGTTGCAGCGTTTGCCAAAGCAGGGAGGGTGTCACAAAGTTGTGTAGGGGGGACAGGCAAGGTGACCAGTTTTCCCCATGACATCAGTTACTCAACATCTTGCCGATCATTATGCACAGTTATGTCAAGTGTCAGGAAGGGGTTAATATTATGTGAATAATCCTTTAGCTGTATTAAGTTCACTCCTAATTAGGCTGCTTTCAGACTTTAGGTTTTTTTTTTTCTTTTCTTAAAAAACAGTTTGACTTTCATCAGTGCTTGGTCAGTGTTTCAGTTTTTACTCTCAGTGTTTCATCAGTGATTTTCTCATATACAAAAAAAAGGCCCACAGCTTTTCTTACCCATTACAATGTTTAAAATGGACAGCACGGAGATGGATCCAATGAGCAGTCTGTGAGTTTTAGAAACCCATAGACTTGCATTGGTGATTTAGATTTGCAACTCACATGAAAAAATAGACTTCTCCATTTTTGTGCACCATGTGGTCTGCAAATCTGGAACATGAGAACAGGTCTATGAACTATAATATTGTCTCTGCGAAAAACATGGTTAGAAGATGTACGTAAAAAATCAGACAACTGAATGAGGCCTAAGGAAACTAGCACGATGGTTGCATTCAGTGGCATGGATAGAAATCATAGGGCCATATAGTAAAAGGAGGATATGGGTCGCCGGGGACCCACAGAAGAAAACGACCAATAAGTCCAAGTCATATATTAAAAGTACAAACCTTTATTACATCATAAGTAACATGATATATCAATGTATACTACAAATACAAAGAACAAGTGAGGTGTAGTGCTGCAAAGTGCCTAGGCACCACATACGTTTAAAAACATGTTAAGGGCGCATGGAACCAAGGACAAACCCACCCATATAGGTTACTACATGTGCCAACCATGAAAAAAGAATGTATGTTACGTATAAAAAGGTAAGTACTAGTGTTGAGCATTCCGATACTGCAAGTATCGGGTATCGGCCGATACTTGCTGTATCGGAATTCCGATACCGAGATCCGATATTTTTGTGATATCGGGTATCGGTATCGAAACAACATTAATGTAAAAATGTGTAAAAGAGAGAATTAAAATAAAAAATATTGCTATACTCACCTCTCCGACGCAGCCTGCACCTTACCGAGGGAAGCGGCAGCGTTCTTTGTTTAAAATTCGCGCTTTTCTTTCCTTTACGTGAGTCCCAGCTTGTGATTGGTTGCGTGCCGCCCATGTGACCGGCACGCAACCAATCACAGCAAGCCGTGACGTAATTTCAGGTCCTTCAGGATTTTAAAATTACGTTCCGGCGTTGTGATTGGTTGCGTCGCAGTCACATGGGAGACGCAACCAATCACAGCAAGCCGTGACGTAATTTCAGGTCCTTAAGGATTTTAAAATTACGTCCCGGCTTTGTGATTGGTTGCGTCGCAGTCACATGGGAGACGCAACCAATCACAAGCCGTGACGTCACGGGAGGCTGGACACGCGCGCATTTTAAAATGGGCGCGTGTCCAGCCTCCCGTGACGTCCCGGCTTGTGATTGGTTGCGCCGCGATCAACCAATCACAAGCCGGGAGGCTGGACACGCGCCCATTTTAAAATTTTAAAATGCGCGCGTGTCCAGCCTCCCGGCTTGTGATTGGTTGACCGCGGCGCAACCAATCACAAGCCGGGACGTCACGGGAGGCTGGACACGCGCCCATTTTAAAAAGCGCGCGTGTCCAGCCTCCCGTGACGTCCCGGCTTGTGATTGGTTAATGGCGGCCATGTTGCCGGGACGCGGACCAATCACAGCAAGCCGTGACGTAATTTCGTCACGGCTTGCTGTGATTGGTCCGCGTCCCGGCAACATGGCCGCCCTGACCAATCACAAGCCGGGACTTCACGTAACCAAGTAAAAGCGCGAATTTTAAACAAACAACGCTGCCGGTTCCCTCGCTGAGGTCCAGGCTGCGTCGGAGGGTGAGTATAGCGATATTTTTTATTTTAATTCTTTCTTTTACACATTTATATGGATCCCAGGGCCTGAAGGAGAGTTTCCTCTCCTTCAGACCCTGGGAACCATCAGGAATACCGTCCGATACTTGAGTCCCATTGACTTGTATTGGTATCGGGTATCGGATTGGATCCGATACTTTGCCGGTATCGGCCGATACTTTCCGATACCGATACTTTCAAGTATCGGACGGTATCGCTCAACACTAGTAAGTACCCATAATGGAACCTAACACAAAGTACAACCAATACCAACAGTGTCAAAGAAACATCCAGTCTCAAGTACCTGTTCCGGGCACAGAAATGGAAAGATATAGCGTTTTTTTACCTTTTAGTAAGAAGCTGGGTGGGATGCACATAGGATCCGTGCGCCCTCCCCGACGCACGTTTCGGTTTTTACACCTTCCTCAGGGGGCATGATAGAGAGGACTAAGTGCGATGGGACTAACCCGGAAGTGACTAGCGGTAACCATAGCGACCACTCTGCGCTTCCCCCAAATGGCCAAAAAGGAGATTGTATAGTGGTGATGTAACGATATCGGGCACACACCGCGGAGCGCCGACCGCCGGACAATCACAGGGCCCTGTGAAGTCCAGCGGCGGATGCACAAACGGTGCCAGCCCAAACCGGAATAAAAAGTAAAGCTGCGCATGCGCAGAACATCCACAAAACCACAACCGCCATTATACAAGGGGGAAAAAAGTGCCCAAACCACGGTAAGTTTCACTCCAAAGACATACAGCAAAACTATACAGAAAAACGATACTACTAGGACAGATGGGTGCCAATGGATATAATATTATACACAAAAATACAAATATATATAAATGTCCATTTGTACATTGTTCCATGGCTGGATCGTACGTAAAACAAAATGGGGAGGAGTATAATGATTAACCATCACTATTAATCGATGTAGATCTGGTTCCAAGAGGTTCCAACAGACGTCACCAAGATGTAATACCACTAAACAGTGGTTGAGGGACTTGATGCCTCATCCAGCTCCCAAAGGGAAGCTATCAGCCAACGGAATATTTTATTGTCCATAGAAATAAAAATAAAAATTTCCAATACATGTCCATTTGCGTATTATTCCATGGCTGGATCATGAGTGAGGCGACATAAGGAGGAGCCTAATAGTCAGTTTCCAGTATTCACCGATATACGTCAGTCTCCAAAAAAGTCCCAATGGACGTCACCAGGATATATCACCGATTTCAATAATTGAAGGAATTAATGCCTCATCCGACTCCCCAATAGAAGCAGTCAGCCGACGGAATAATAGTTTAATAATACGCAAATGGACATGTATTGGAAAATTTTATTTTTATTTCTATGGACAATAAAATATTCCGTTGGCTGATAGCTTCCCTTTGGGAGCTGGATGAGGCATCAAGTCCCTCAACCACTGTTTAGTGGTATTACATCTTGGTGACGTCTGTTGGAACCTCTTGGAACCAGATCTACATCGATTAATAGTGATGGTTAATCATTATACTCCTCCCCATTTTGTTTTACGTACGATCCAGCCATGGAACAATGTACAAATGGACATTTATATATATATTTGTATTTTTGTTTTACGTACGATCCAGCCATGGAACAATGTACAAATGGACATTTATATATATTTGTATTTTTGTGTATAATATTATATCCATTGGCACCCATCTGTCCTAGTAGTATCGTTTTTCTGTATAGTTTTGCTGTATGTCTTTGGAGTGAAACTTACTGTGGTTTGGGCACTTTTTTCCCCCTTGTATAATGGCGGTTGTGGTTTTGTGGATGTTCTGCGCATGCGCAGCTTTACTTTTTATTCCGGTTTGGGCTGGCACCGTTTGTGCATCCGCCGCTGGACTTCACAGGGCCCTGTGATTGTCCGGCGGTCGGCGCTCCGCGGTGTGTGCCCGATATCGTTACATCACCACTATACGATCTCCTTTTTGGCCATTTGGGGGAAGCGCAGAGTGGTCGCTATGGTTACCGCTAGTCACTTCCGGGTTAGTCCCGGTCACTTCCGGTTATATTAATATATAACATCGCACTTAGTCCTCTCTATCATGCCCCCTGAGGAAGGTGTAAAAACCGAAACGTGCGTCGGGGAGGGCGCACGGATCCTATGTGCATCCCACCCAGCTTCTTACTAAAAGGTAAAAAAACGCTATATCTTTCCATTTCTGTGCCCGGAACAGGTACTTGAGACTGGATGTTTCTTTGACACTGTTGGTATTGGTTGTAATTTGTGTTAGGTTCCATTATGGGTACTTACCTTTTTATACGTAACATACATTCTTTTTTCATGGTTGGCACATGTAGTAACCTATATGGGTGGGTTTGTCCTTGGTTCCATGCGCCCTTAACATGTTTTTAAACGTATGTGGTGCCTAGGCACTTTGCAGCACTACACCTCACTTGTTCTTTGTATTTGTAGTATACATTGATATATCATGTTACTTATGATGTAATAAAGGTTTGTACTTTTAATATATGACTTGGACTTATTGGTCGTTTTCTTCTTTGGGTCCCCGGCGACCCATATCCTCCTGTTTGTTCAATTAGCGACTTGTCCAGTGTTATAGTCCCCTCTCCCGCTCTTTTAGGGTTTGTTCATAGCTCTGTCACTTGGTTAGCCTTTTGGCAATTATATCAGTATCTGTCACAGCTATGTTCTACTCTGTCGTGTTTCTTGTTACTTACCATATAGTAAAAGGCCTAATTGCCCCCCCCCCAAAAAAAAAAATAAAAAAAAATAATAATAATTGTATATATATATATATATATATATATATATATATATACATATATATATATATATACTGTAGAGAGTGATGCTTCCAAAAATGCTCCCACCGACATACATACTGACAATAATAGATAATCCCCCACTTCCACAGTTTCACGCCACAAACATATTATGATGTCTCCACAGTGTCTCCAGCAAAATGTGATGTCTCCACAGTGCTGCTAACATAGTATAATACCCCTAAAGTGCCCTCATAGTATGAAATCCAAGCTCCCCACTCTAGTCGATGTCCCATTAAGTCCCTTGTTTAGTATGATGCCCCCACAATTACTGACATATATAAAAAGCGCACTGCTTGAATCTGTGCAGTGTGAGTACCGAGTCTCCACAGTACAGGAGCAATGAAGTAACATCATCGCGCCTTATCGTCATCGCACCTGCAGTGCACACAGTCTCAGACTCTCAGGCGCCGGCTGAATCGTGGAACATGAACCATTAAGTTCCCCATCCATCACTGAAATTGTAATGATGGGTGGAAGAGAGGGGGTCCTGTGCGGCTTAGCACCACCCCGAACCTGACTCTTGGTCCCATAGAGGCCACGTGGTGTGCCACTATGGATAGTATGCCCATAGCTATATTCCCTCAATGATGGAACAGTCTTATCGGTTAAATACTCAGTCACAGAGCTCAGTGGTTATGCAGCAGAAAGACTCACAGGTTTGCAGTTATACAACAGCAACTGGCAGAGACTTTAGGTTCTGTTCACACTGTAACGCATCACAAGCGGTTGCAAGATCTAGCAGGATGGTTCATTCATTCTCAAATTCTTAACCCCTTAAAGCCCCATGATAGATATATCCATCATGGAGCATGTCAGGGACTTTGGGGTTGTCTCAGAAGCAGAGCCCACTCCACAGAGGGCAGGTGCCAGCTATATTATATGGGCGCCAACAGACGGACGTATAACTTGTGGGAGGATGGCATCACAATCCCCGTAATGGCTGTCTGGTCTCTTGACCTTAACGTGACAATTGCATAGAAATATATCACGCTGTCATGCTCAGGTCAGGTGAGGTGCCGGGCCAGTCCATGCAGTGTGATGCGATCCTCGCACTAGTTATATGGCCGTCTGTCTGCGCCTTAAAGATTAAATCTGCCTCCAACAGCAGCTATCGGTGTGCTCGCCAAACTCCAGTGCTGAGCTGCTAAATGCCTGTCAATTACTGACAGCGGCATTTTAGCACTGCGATCCGGCCCAGACATCAGTTTGGGAGGCCATCTATTCTCTGTGACAGAATAACAGTGATGGGTTGCTATGACAACCCGGGGCAGGTTGAACGCCCCCATGCCAGTCATGTGATCTTTCCTGTGACGTTCAGCCTGGTGCTGGGCATCGTAAAAGGCCGTGATTTTTACTATACAGAATAATTACGTGGTATTGATGTATATAGCAGAAACAATCAGGCCATTGCAGAATCAAGACCCCTAAGGGGATCAGCAAAAAAAAGTATAGGAAAAATGTTTTTTTTTTTTTTTTTAAATATATACGAATGTATAAAAATGTAAATCACCCCCCTTTTTACCTAGTTAGCAATAAAGAAATGTAAAAAAGTCCATATTTGGCATCAACGTGTTTAGAAAAGTCCAATCTATGAAAATTTAAAGCTAATTTACCCAATTTGTAAAAACTGTAATGAGAAAACATTTTTGGTTGCCACTACTCCACAAAAATTGCAATAACAATTGAAGTGATCAAAGCGTCGTACATACCCAAAACAGTATCAATAAAAAATAGCTGGTTACCACCAAAACAGAGCCCTCACACAGTTCCATTAACAGAAAAATAAAATACTACGAATTTTGGAAAATGGCGACTGAAGCTAATTTTTTAGGTTTGATTTTTACAAATTTCTGAGTTTTTTCCACCACTTAAACAAAAAAATGATATATAACTTTGGAATCATTATAATCGCACTGACCTGGACAATCAGACTTCCACATCTCTTTTACTGCAGAATGAGCTCCAAGAAAACAAAACCCCAAAACAATCATGGTTTTTTGCAATCTCAGTAGTCTAGTACAGAGGTCCCCAACCGCCGGTCCGCGGACCAGGACCGGGCCGTTGGGGTTTTTCAGCCGGTCCGCGGCGCCGCTGACAGCTAGCTTCATTTCTCTAATCAGCGGTGCCGGTGACCGCTGACAAAGGAAGAGGCTGCGGCACCGAAGACCAGCTGTCCGGGGGAAGGAGCGGGACGCCGGGAGCAGGTAAGTATTACATATTCACCTGTCCTCGTTCCACACGCCGGGCGTCGCGCCATCTTCCCGGCATCTCTTCGCACTGACTGTTCAGGTCAGAGGGCGCGATGACGCATATAGTGTGCGCGGCGCCCTCTGCCTGATCAGTCAGTGCGGAGAGACGCCGGGACGGGACGCTGGGGAGCTGCAAGCAAGAGAGGCGAGTATGTGTTTTTTTTTTTTTTTATTGCAGCAGCAATGGCACAGATTTATGTGGAGTATCTATGGGGCAATGGTGCAGAGCACTATATATAAGGCACAGCTTTATGTGGAGCATCTATGGGGCAACGGTGCAGAGCACTATATATAAGGCACAGCTTTATAGGTTTGAATCACATTGAATCAGTTTGAATCACATTCTCATTATAAATGTCATAATTATATGATAAGTATGCACTAAGCTCCATCCCTCCATAACCCCACCCCCATATGACCAAAGCCCCGCCTCTGCCCCACCCCCACCGGGCCATGGAAAACTGGTCTTGCTTAAAGCCGGTCCCTGGTGCAAAAAAGGTTGGGGACCTCTGGTCTAGTAGACTGCATGCTAAAAATGAATGGCATCATTCAAAAGTACACCTAGTCCCTCAAAAAGCAAGCCCTCACTTGACTTTGTCAGGGGGAAAAAAAAATCACGATTTTTGAAAGAAAGGAAAAATGAAAGCACAAAAAAACTAAAAATTGCTTGGTTCTTAAGAACTTAAGCTTGTATAACCTGGTAGCACCTAAACCGTGTGGCACAACGCTCCACCAACCTCCTGTGTGGCCTCTTGGCCAGTCAACTTGCATGCCAGCCTTGAAGGCACAGTTCATAAAATGGCATTACATAGTAAATAACCACATTCATTAAAACATCCAAGGTACAATATTAGAGCAAAATATAGCAAAAACCACCAGTGGCAGTCCACAGCTTACATTGTGTAGGAAAAGGGTCGTTCAGTGGTCTGAGAGACACCATTGGAGAACCACATGAAAAACACATCATGGCTGCAGGGTTACTGTACTTTTTTAGTTTTATGTAGTTATTGATATGTTTTCTGTAATAAATTAATAGACGTATGTAGTTATTATATTGATCCATTCTTTTGATTGATTTTTAGACTTATTGCATAGAGGAATAATTTGTAGGTTATACATTGTCCAAAATAATTCAGCGTTTTCACCAAAACTGATTCTCCAGGGTAAAGAACTCCAGACATAATTCTGTTAATGATGACATTACTTTGGCTGCTAAATATAAAGACGAACGTCTGCTCCGCCGTTTACCACTTTATGATGCAGGTAACTCCACGGCTTTATTAATATGTGCAGAAGTGGACCCGTGGTTTGCGCTACTTTGCTATGCCCGTCTATCTGACTCAGTTATTAATTGCAGCATGAAAAACATTATTCCTAATTGTCCGGCATCGGTCTGAGGCTTCTGGGCATTTTCAATGGAAAGCAAAGTGGTTAAAGGCTCCCAGGAATCTCAGTTTTTAATACTACCTTCATATGATGCTATTATGTATTAATCCATGAACTGGATGCACTGGAAATTAGTAGTTTAAGATGTTTGTAATCCTTGTTGGACTTTATAAATAGCAGAAAATGGTCGGCATGCTATATTTCAGATTAACAAACTTTTCAGATGAGACATTGGACCAGTATTAGGCGAAAGGGAATGGCTTCAACTGCCCCCTACTGGTTCATTATTAGTAAGGAAAAACTATTTCCAGACTCCAAACTTTTTTATTTTTAAGTTTACTACTAGTGCTAATTGATGCTGAGGTGTAAACTGGCCCATAAAGCAATGTGATACTGAGCTTTGATGCAAAGAGAAATATGTAGCATTTGGTGAAATAGATAAGAATATAATTACTGATAGCATAAAAGCACAAATGTGGGTTTGTTGTACTATTCCTCTATAAATGTATCTGAACATTCAGGCATCCTACACATCCCAATACCAATGATCAATGATGCACAGCAGCAGTCGTAGCTTTTGCTTCTTTTTCCTTTTCCATCTCTCCCTGTCCTCTCCACAGACGCACAGTTCTCAGAGCAGAACAGGCTTATGTGTTATGTTCCATGATTTGTGATCCCTGAAGGTGTGTGCCAACAAGCGATATCTCAATGTCTAATTGTCCCATAGTTGTGGGTTCATTGACCACAGTTTCTAATTAGAAGTTAGCGACCACAAGAGCTATGAGAATCTGCCATATTCTTGAATGGCTCTTTTTGTGATTTTGCATAGCAGTCATGGACAAACATGTAGAGCCATTCACGTGATGTCCACCACCAGGCAGCTTTTAGTGCGTGGCCATAGTATTCTCATGATACATGGGTTTCTCAGATGTCTGACCCCACATAAAGACCATGATCTGGATATCTCTTCATCTGAATAAATGTGATATTGGACAACTACAGTAAACAAAAAACAAAAATCAATCAAAGACTTTATGGTACTTTGGCATAAAAAAGTCACACATTTTGTGCAGGAAAGATATATATCTTGGTACCGTGTTAGCCGGTGGATAAAAAAATATTTAGAATTGAGAGTCCTCAGTGGTTGATACCATTTAATGGCTAACTGAAAAGATGGTAACAAATTGCAAGCTTTCGAGACTACGCAGGTCTCTTCACTAGGCATAGATAAGAAAGGTGACATGAAGCAGAACTACCATTATGTGAGTGATAAACAGTTATGTTCATAAATATTGGAACAGTTCATAGATAAGGAGTGTGAATGTTTTATTGTCCTCTGATTGGGGTCTGGTTCTGTTATGATAACCCCACACCGTCTGAGTAGCAAATTCCTTAGTTGATGTAGAAAGACATAAATCCATGCGACACATTCATTCCTGCACTGAGAGTGTCAAAGGTCAGCATCAGCTTATAGTTTTCAGAATTTCTATTAGTTTAAGCCTGATGAAGAGACCTGTGTAGTCTCGAAAGCTTGCCATTTGTTACAATCTTTTCAGTTAGCCATTAAAAGGTATCAACCACTGAGGAATCTCAATTCTAAATATTTCACAATTTGTGCAGAAATTCAGAGACTTTTTCAAATTTTCAGCTAAATCCATCTTGTTAAAAGTGACCAGAGAATAGGGTGTTGTTTATTTTTTGAATTACACTTTTGTGTTTGTTTTTGTAACTATTTTATTAATGTTGTCCTAAACCTAGCCCTATTCCTAAACTCAGCCCTATCCCTAAACCTATCCCTATCCCTAAACCTAGCTTTGTCCATAAACCTAGCCCTATCTTTAATCCTAGCAATATCCCTACACCTAGCCCTATCTTTAAACCCACCGTATCCCTAAACCCATCCCTATCCCTAAACTTAGCCCTATCCCTAAACCTAGCCCTATCACTCATCCTAGCCCTACCCTACATCTAGCCCTATCCCTAATCCTAGCCCTATCCCTAATCCTAGCCCTATCCATAAACCCAGCCCTATCCTTAAACCTAGCCCTATCCCTAAACCCAGCCCTATCCCTAAACATAGCCCTATCCCTAAACCTATCCTTATCCCTAAATCTATCCCTATCCCTAATCTGAGCCTAATGCTAATCAGAGTTAGAAAAACTTAAAGCATGTTATAATATTAGTGTTTTGGAGTTTTTTTGTCAGGAAAGGTTTTCTAAGTTTGGGATAGCTCATCCAGCAGATCTCTGTCTCTCCTCTCATAAAATTAAAAGTGAGAGGAGAGATGGAGAGCTGTGGGAGAGCACAGAACAGTCTTTGCTTTCTCAGTTGTTGCCTATGCAGAGCTAAACAGTTTAAATGAGTTTGTCAATGACTGTTGGCTCTGGGCAGGACCAAAATGACAAAGCTCACTTCACCATATTGAGAGCTTTGTAATCTTCATTGCCACTTATGAATGACAAACTCTTCTAGACTACAGTGAGCCTGAGGGAATTAATCTATTCTGAGCTATTCCAAGAAGAAGTAGGGCTGGGGCAAAATTTTGCCCCTTGCGCTGAGCATCATAGGGCAGACACAATATAATACTATATTTCTACTTATAGAAAAAATGTAGAGCCAGATAAAATTTCCTCTGGTAATATCAGCTGTTCTTGGAGTCAGACGACCCAACAAATGGGTCTGAATTAAATAGTGTCCATGCATTGGACAGATCAGAGCTATGAACAGTCTGAAATGGGCCCTTTTTCATTATTTTTAAATATCACATGATGCTGTAGTTATACTTGGACTGCATCTTTGTATTCATAATTTATACATTTTATATATGGAAACATGCTATAGATGTCATCTGATAAAGTAGATGTCATTAGTGATTAATCTTGATCCATTTGGAAACTCTTTTTGCTTGACACTGGATATTATAGATGAATGCAGAATGTACTCTAAACTAGAGTGAGTGTAATATTCTGGAAAGCACATTGTATCAAGGCAGTCTGATGATCTTTAACTACATATATCACTATATAGATGTTTCATAGGTTTTAAAGTTGAAAGTGGACATAAGTCCACTGAGTTCAATCTATAACCTAACATGTTGATATAGGGTTTTTCCTAAGACAGTTATTGTCAATCCAAAGTTTCAGCAATAATTTACTAGTAACTGGGGGTCCAAATGCTGTGAACCCCAGCAAACCTGAAAACTGGGCTCAGAAACCGGGTTCTCCAGAATCTTGTCTTGAATGTAACGGAGTTGCACATTCTTGGCCTAAGCTCCATTTATTCTTTTGGGACTGATGAAATAGCAGAACATTGTGCTTGTCTTTCTGACACAGTCCCATAGATAATAGATGAAGTAGTTGAAGAGGAGGTTGAGCATGACCACCTCTGGTCCATTCAAGATGGGGCTCTGCAGAGCTTAGTTCCCTGGTTCCACAGCCCCATTCTCAAAATCACTGGTTATCCTGGCATTCAGACTCAGAAGATGAATTTCCAACCATTAAGAAATGATCTTAGTGCCATAAACTGGGACAATGTTTTTAAAAATAAAAGTACGGTACACAAATCAAATGGAACACTTTTATATGCATCCTGAATAAGACATGTGCACAGGGCCGGCGTCAGCACCCGGCGCACCCGGGCAAGTGCCGGGGCCCTGACAAGACAGGGGGGCCCACTCACGCAGTCATAGATCCATCCGGCCGCTTTAACCCTTTCTACCCTTTCAATTTGCGCTGCCTGGCACAAGCATCTTCTCAGTCAGTGCAGGGTCAGGCACATAGGGGTTAAGGACACAGCCAGCGTGACATTGTGGGCGGAGAGTTCTCCTGCTCTGCTCTCCTGGCTGCGTGCAGTGCTGAACTAATCAGGCGCAGGCAGATTCCGGACTGAAGGAGCTGCTACCGGCACCTGAGTGAGTGCCATGCTATCGTTGTATGTTCTGACAGTCTGGGTGACCTGGGGCGGCCATGGGCTGGGCGGCTGCAGCTGACATATATATATACTACAGCAGCCACCCAGCCCAGGCCCCCAGCACAGCCTGTATAGATACAGTGTATATAATATATATACAGGACAGGTGCTGGGGGCCTGGGCTGGGCGGCTGTTGAAGTATATACACCGCACAGTACCTCTCCCCTGTATATATACACCGCACAGTACCAGTTCTCCTGTATATATACACTGCACAGTACCTCTCCCCTGTATATATACACCG
This sequence comes from Ranitomeya variabilis, assembly GCF_051348905.1. NCBI lineage: Eukaryota > Metazoa > Chordata > Amphibia > Anura > Dendrobatidae > Ranitomeya > Ranitomeya variabilis. Next base: position 1,022,261,252 of record NC_135233.1, on the reverse strand, counting down.
CACAGTACCTCTCCCCTGTATATATACACCGCACAGTACCAGTTCTCCTGTATATATACACTGCACAGTACCTCTCCCCTGTATATATACACCGCACAGTACCTGTCCCCTGTATATATACACTGCACAGTACCTCTCCCCTGTATATATACACCGCACAGTACCTCTCCCCTGTATATATACACCGCACAGTACCTCTCCCCTGTATATATACACCGCACAGTACCTCTCCCCTGTATATATACACCGCACAGTACCACTCCCCTGTATATATACACCGCACAGTACCTCTCCCCTGTATATATACACCGTACAGTACCTCTCCCCTGTATATATACACCGCACAGTACCTCTCCCCTGTATATATACACCGCACAGTACCTCTCCCCTGTGTATATACACCGCACAGTACCTCTCCCCTGTATATATACACTGCACAGTACCTCTCCCCTGTATATATACACTGCACAGTACCACTCCCCTGTATATATACACTGCACAGTACCACTCCCCTGTATATATACACTGTACAGTACCACTCCTCTGTATATATACACTGCACAGTACCTCTCCCCTGTATATATACACTGCACAGTACCTCTCCCCTGTATATATACACCGCACAGTACCTCTCCCCTGTATATATACACTGCACAGTACCTCTCCCCTGTATATATACACCGCACAGTACCTCTCCCCTGTATATATACACTGCACAGTACCTCTCCCCTGTATATATACACCGCACAGTACCTCTCCCCTGTATATATATACTCCGCACAGTACCTCTCCCCTGTAAATATACACCGCACAGTACCTCTCCCCTGTATATATACACTGCACAGTACCACTCCCCTGTATATATACACTGCAGAATTTACAATAGCTATCACTCATGTAAGGCTACGTTCACATTTGTGTTGTGCGCCGCAGCGTCGGTGACGCAA